>NC_052613.1:40734882-41934882 GCF_016545825.1 Eucalyptus grandis
AACAGGGTTAGACGTGACTTGATCCAAAAAAGCCCAATATGGACTCGACAGCCGAATTAGATAATCTAAGAAAGGACAAGATCCTTTAGAGTGGTCACAACCTAGATATCTCTGCTCCAGTCAACAGAATCACTGACTACAAATGCTGCCTAAACTCTCTGCGTTTGCACAGCAATTTTATTCTTTCCTATCATATTAGAAGTGTTATTCTGGTCAATGTCTGGCTTAGTTGTCCATCTCTTGTGCAGTGCCGGTGGATCAATGGCATCAAAGTAGCTAGGTGCTCATCAATTGACAGAACGTTTCTGCATAGAAAAGACATGAGCAGAAAGAGGTCAACTGGAGGAGAGAGAGAGAGAGAGAGAGAGAGAGAGAAATCAAGTTGTTGGAGTTCTCATTCTGGATGAAACAGTGTTGAAAATAGACAACTAAGAAGATTTATGGAGAGGACTTCTCTGCGATTACTCGAGTATTTGAGAACTTGAGTGATTTTTATTCACTTTGCTTGCTCCTATGTATTTACCTAGACATCTTCAATAGCAATTTCATTAGATACATAACTTTACCCTTATAACTTTTAAAAGCTTTCCAGTAAACTTGACACCATATACTTTCGAAACTTTTAGTAACCTTGACACCATATAACTTTTTGTCGAACTATTGTTGTTTAAAACTTTGTGTAGACTTTAGATAGCAAGCATATGTGTGGGCTTGCTTTTATTTCTCTTTTCAGCGATCTGCCTTAACCATTGCTAGCAAGCATTTTTTTTTTTTTTTTGGGAACGCATTGAGCTCCTTGTCTACTAAGCTTCTAAAGTAGTTTTGGATGGTTGTGCAGCCCGAATTATACTTGTGGCAACTCTGTCTTTTCCTGTTCTAATTATGAGGGTTGCTGATGGACTAGAAGTTATGAACAATTGCCGATGCAAATTTACTGATTATGTTTGGTTGTGGTGGTGTTATATCGATTTACAAATTGAAAATGCCCCCACAATATGTAGCATTTTGGTATCTCAGGTTTGTTTTTTGAAGGTGGTGTGATTGATTGATCTCTTGCATCGAATAATAGGAGAAGTGGATCTAGCTTGTAATACTCTAGCTGACCAATTAAGTTTGAAGTAACACACAGTGTGATCACCGATTCGAGGAAATTTTAACTCGGCTAGGTGCTACAATGGGCAGGAATTTATGTGGCTAATTGAGCATTAGTACATGCATTGGCATGCCAAAATGGTTTTGTTATGAGGGCATTTTGAGCAAATCATGATGTTGAATTTATCAAAGAAAATAAGACAATACTTTAGGTTGGTTTAGTAAATCAACTAACACCCTTCAATCTCCCAATATAAAGATGAGGTTTTGTGAGAGGTAAAATGTGTAGAAAGACTAGAAGGAGTTGTTTTTTGAATCTATTGAAGACAGAGGCAATTAATTGTAGTGTGAAGTGAAAAGATATGTTTCTACATTGCTTATCAGAAGTGACTTGTTATTGTTGATTCTGCTTCTACTATTTTTGCAGTCATCATGTGTTCTAGATGTTGATTGCTTTTTATATTTAGATCATCATACTGAAGGGGCATTGGCAATTCCATGTTTTTTGGTTGCCGGTGGAACTTCCTTTTAGTAGATCTAAGACCTCTCCGTGTTTTGCAACTTCCTTGGAGTGAAATTTTCCTCTGTTTTTCTTAATTCCATGATGAAACACAAAAGTGGTCAGAAAACACTTCATGGTGCTTGAAACATTAATTTAGCAGGGCTCTCATCAGCCAGCTCTTTAGTTCCCTGCTATGACATCGAGGACGAATTTGGTAGAATTCTTGATTTCTTTTCCAACTTAGCGCTTAATACAGCATATCAAGAATTAAATTTGGTTTTTTACTGTGTTTTGATGACTGTCTTTTTCCCGAGATAGAGTTGGCTCTGATGAAGCAAAAGAGGCGTTGAAGAAACTTGGTGCTGAAGAAGTGTTCACCGAGAGCCAATTAGAAGTAAAGAATGTCAAGAGTCTACTGGAACCATCCATCCATTAACCATTCTACCATATTTTTATGCATGGACACATCCATTTTTGGCCATTGGCACTTGAGTTCTTTATTTACATCTTATTGACTTTGTACTAGGGTGATAAAAAAGAACCTGCTCTTGGATTATATTGCGTTGGTGGCAATGCTGCTTCCTCGGTGATGAAATTTTTGAGGTGCAACGAGTGTTAAATTTGTGTCGAGTGCTTCCCTTATCTTTCTAGAGAGCTTATTTAGTTTTGTTCTTTGGCGGGAAGGAACCATGGTGACATGGTGGGATGTCTAAGAAACCAATTACAGTGTCAACTTCATCTTTTATCTTCAAGGTAAATTAAGAAGCAGCGAACTAAAATTTTTGCCTATGATTATGAGGTTATTTCAGTCAAGCCTTACAATTTGACTTGTCTATGTTTCGGTCTCAGTCTTGGCAATGCCCGGTAGTTTTATTTTTTGTTTAAATTTGGCCCAAAATCTCAATTTCAGTTGAGCGAAAAAAATTATCCCTAGAATTAAGACTAAGAGGAATGTATAAACCAATGCAATAATGGTTCTTATGGTTTGTAAGATCTTTCTAAGGGGATTTTGCCTGCATAATTGGATCAGTTCAAATGATGTAACAGAGTGCAGAAGAACGATAGATCACTTGCTGGAACTAGTGCGTGATGGGAAGTTAAAATACGAGTTCGTCTTTTGTAACAACTACTCGAATTGCTGTATTTAGGTCTCCATATCTTTATTGTAATTTTCAATAGTATTCATCCTCAAGATAGCGTGTTTGGATTGTGGTGCATATGAATTTCTCCAAAACTGTAGGACCGAGCTTGTTCCTTTTTAGTGATTTCCACGTTGCACTGGATAAATCACTAGGGAAACATGGGAGTCATCCTAAGCAAGTCCCAAAGTTCTAAGGCTACTGAATATATAAGGGCAGTAAGAAGATGGAAAAATTCTGCGTCATATCCTTCAGACGATCAGCTTGTTCTGAAGTTATGAGGCGTTGGATCAACCATGCACGAAAACTATGTATCTTTTCCCTTCTTATTATTTTTTCTTTTCATAAGTGATGCATCTTTTTCGTTGAGGTAATTTCGTTGCTGCTTATTTTCACCAATTTCCATTCTGAATTTGTTTTGCATCATGCCATCCAATCTCAAACTAATCTCATGTAACATGAGGTCCATCTACTACAGCTGAATTTGGAGATCCAAACTTCGCCCCGTTTGGTAAGGGTCCATAAAGGTTTCAGATTTGCCAATTACAATTCTCATATACACGTAACAAAAGAACATTGGGATACTTTCCCAAAAATCATGTAATCGACATCGCATGCATTGAGAAAAGAGTAAGAAGAACTATAAATTATTCATTTGATCTAACCTAATTCAAATGGGATGTGGACCGCCATCAAGGAACGTCATACATACACGATGAGCAAAATCAATAGAAGACTAACTAATGGTAGTTACTTTTTATGATAGGAAAACACAGAATGGAAGATCGTACCGGCTTCCATAGAAGTGGTGTTCAGATAACACATAAAGAAAAGGCATCTTTTGTCTAAGTGATGTCAAAAACCGCACTCTTTTCTCTAGATAAAGTCGACAGCATCCTCAACAGTATCCACGACCTGCATAGGTAAACAAAAAAGAGTTCGATCAGGATGAGTGATTTTCAAATTCATTTTTAACCTTGGAAAATTTAGGGAGAAGACAAATTCCCCACAAAAAAATGTGCACGGTTTTGAAATACTGACATTTCGCTAGGCTGAATAGGGAAAGGGTTCGCTCAGTCATGTTTCATCCAACCAAGTTAGAATTCACATATCACCCAGAGCATAACAAATCAACGTATGTCAGTATGGGACACCTCAAACACTTAAGGCCATGTTTCATGGCCATGCTATTATGAAAAGGAATCCCGTTCTAAGCAATCAAATTCCTAGGAGTGGGTTTTCTTTTTCCTTTTTTTTCTTTGTTGTTCGGTCTCAAATTACCAGTGAAGAGAGAAATGTCCAAAGTGAGTTGCCAAATGAGGTTAAAACATGTAAGAAATGGAATGTGTCTCAATCAACATGTACAAAGCAGAGGATAGAAACAGAGCGAAGAACCACATAAGATCCCTCGACAATTTCCCGATCACTGTCCTCCAAATGATTTTACAGTTCACACAAGCATTTTTACGAACCGATTATATAAAACTCATCAAAATCTTGCAAGTCAAGCATTTTTCACACAAAATCCACAGCGATGAAGATGAAGCCATTTTTATGAACTTCAAACTACTGCACAGAAGTTACTTTAAGCCATTATTCTTATTTCTTATCCTCTTTGTGTTTTGAGTCAAAGACCAATCACAAGAACTGCAAATGGGGTGACAGCAACTCAGCCGAGTTGGTAAGTGGAACTTTATTGTGCTCCCCCAAAAAAAAAAAAAAAAAAGCCAACATGATGCTTGTCACTGATGTCTCCATAAAGAATCCAAACAAGTTTCACAATGGCAAGAGAGAGAAAGGATTTCGCCTAGTAGAGGGATGTGAGGGCTATAGAATCAAGAGGCAGGCGAAACTCACGTGGGAAGGATTTGAAGATGATGAATGGAGGGAGGGAGAGAGAGAGAGAGAAAGTTCTGGTTTTGTAGGATTTAAAGAGGATGAAGCTGAGACTACTGAGTGGGTAGAATTCGCAAATGTTTTTCTCTTCTAGGAATTCCAGTACCACCTCTACCTGAGCGATCCAATTCTGCATTTTAAAGAGAATCCATAACCTAGGTAATTGATAAACCATCCGAAGATGAGTTGCAACGGGATCTCATTTCCTTTTCTTACTCCAAAGTGAACCAAACAAGGCCTAAGTGATTGCACAATGTACTATACTTCTTAATGTTTTCCTGGTGGAATCTAAGATCTGCATTCTCAACCATGACTTTCCACTTGGAACACGTTATAAAAATCTCTAAACCAAAGAGGTGAACATGCTGGAATGAACACGACTTGCATATGTAGGAACCTACCATCAACTCACCCCAACATACATATGAGGAAGAGTGAGAGAGACAGATGTGTAATTTTTGTTAAGATTACAAATACTCACCAAGTTAGCAGGGAACTCTGAATGATTATCTTTTCCCTTGAATACCCCAGTCCTTGTTAATATAGAAAACCAAGGATCTCCTGCCTGAAGGAGTTGTTGGCAGTATTGGTGATTACGTTTCAAAATAAATTCACTGATATAATAAACTATAATTTTTGGTATGAAATATACCTGCCGTGCACCTCTAATGTCAGTTTTTGATTATCTCCGATCATGTATAGGGTTTTGAAACAACGAATTCCAGAGTTTGTAGTATTCTCCACATCTAGGTTGCTTAACAAAGAGGGCATAAGATTCCTTAACATTGTCTCAGCATTTCCATAGACAAATGGATTTGGCTTCCTGTATGATGTATACGCCAGAGGAATGGGATGTATTCTGCAGAACAGGGACAAGTAAACAAAGAGGGCATAAGATTCCTTAACATTGTCTCAGCATTTCCATAGACAAATGGATTTGGCTTCCTGTATGATGTATACGCCAGAGGAATGGGATGTATTCTGCAGAACAGGGACAAGTAAACAATGCACAACATAAGATTGAAGATTAATGCATGTCGCTATGCTGCATTGAGGCAAATTAGGCCTACACAAGGATCTTATGGGCCAATATTTAATTTTTGTGGAGAATATTATATCAAACTCCATGCAGAACTAACCATTGAGAAGCAGAAACCTCACTATTACCTGTTATAGATTGCTTCTAATGCAATCCTGAGAGCTCCCATACCCAGACGTTCAGCAGGAAAAGTAGCCTGCCTTTACACTTTGTCAGCTAGTCATCAGCCAGTCTTTAGTTCCACTAAGGTTTCAGAAACTCAAGATTACAACTCACATCACAAATGGCATACCTGGTATTCCTAGGTCATCATTTGCAAAAAAAAAAACAGGTGCGGTTGCTTTCAGTCTCCTTTCCAGGAAGCCCTCCAGTTCTCAATATGTCACAGAGCACCTAAACCCAAACCTAAGTATCACAGAATTATTTTAAAGTACACAGACAGATAGACAGATGATAACACTCCATTTTATCACTTCTTTCAAACTATATTTCAGTGCCCACTAGACTTCTAAAATATGACAACTAAAGTTGCAGAGTAGTTACTGAACAAACAAAACAAAGCCTAGTGTCTTTTGATAATCAGTTCAAAGATTTAGAACTCGCGTGACTAAAAGACCAGTATGGACTCAACAGCTGAATTAGATAATCTAAGAAAGGACAAGATCCATTAGAGTGGTCACAACCTGAATATCTCTGCTCCAATCAACAGAATCACTGACTGCAAATGCTGCCTGAACTCTCTGTGTTTGTACAGCAACTTTTCTCTTCACCATGTCATTGGAAGTGCTATTCTGGTCAATGTCAGGCTTAGTTGTCCATGTCTTGTACAGTGCCAGTGGATCAATAGAATCAAAGCAGCTAGTGTACTCATCAATTGACAGGACATTTCTGCATAGAAAAGGTACAACCAGAAAGAGGGTCAACCAGAGAGAAATAAAAGAGAATCAAGTTGTTTGACTTCGTGTTCCAGGTGAAACAGTATTGAACACAGACAACTAAAATGAATTAAGGAGAGGACTCCTCTGTGATTACTCAAGTCCCTGAGAGCTTGAGTGCTTTCTATTAACTTTGCTTGCTCCTATGTATTGCCAAGACATTAAAGTTTATAAAGCGATTTTGTAACACAAGAGATGAACTACTTGTAAAGGTTGAATGTTGACTCCTAGTAGTTGACCTAAGTCCTGGGCTCTTTTGGATTCAGAAAAGCCACCTCCTGCATCAGCAATTGCTATTAGCAGCGTGCAGTAAAAACTAATTGTCGCTTCTTCAGAAATTAACAAGCGAAATTTCTTATTTCAAGGGAGTAACATATTGAACGATTATAGGTAAGGGCATCTCAAAAGGCGTCACAGATTCAAATTTCTTGAATGACTTAAACATAAGATAGCAGCAATCTCAAAATCATCAAGACGATTACTATTAGATCTTAAAAGTACCAATACTTGCCGATAACTGAATAATCAACCACAATAACCGTATGATGCCCAGCATGCAACTTGAAAACTTTAGTTTGACCATCATATCACGGCACTCACCGGTGATGATTCTATAGGAACGGTCACATTTGCTAACACACATCTAAAGTGAGAAATGTAATAGTAAAGGTTAGTAACACATTAAAGCAATCACGAACACTCACCATTTGTTAAGAACACGAAAGGTATCTTCAAATTTCCTGAAAAGATGTAGAACGTAAAGTAAGTGATAGCAGGTTACAAATAGCAGATACGAATCTCGATATCCGCCGCCCTTTACTGTCCATCAGAAATTTCGGTAGCAATCAGTTCGCAACGTAGAACAAAAAAGAGAAATTAGATTGATTTCCCGGGATTTCCCGGGCTTAACTTAAGTTATGGGTGAAGACATTCTCTTTCAGGTTATACTCTGTGTGGGAACTGTAGAAATGATCTGCCTTGGTACAGAGAAAGGAACTCACTTTAAGCACGTGAAACAGCACGAACTCCAGCACGACATAAGCCTCGCAGGTATATCAGCAAGCGATGCGAAAGCCTTACCAGAATCGTCGTAGTACAATCTCCTGAGCGCGCGCGGAGAACCGCCGATGGGAGCGTGACCGAGGAGGACCACGCCGTCGATGTCGAAGGCGATGCCGAACGAAGGCCTGCACGACGAAACCACGATCGTCGATTCGATCACGGGCGAAAAAGAAGAAGAAGAGAAAAAGAGAACATCGGAGAAAATCACGGGCGTAGTCGAAGCATGACCGGAACGCACCGATCCGATTGCGAGCAAAGCCGCGAAAACGAGCGCGAGGCGAGCGGGGACGGCTGCTTTCTGCCGCGACTCCGCGAGGCGATGGTGAAAAACCGGTGCCTCATTTTCCTGTTCGCGGCGAATCGCTTCGGGAGATCGAGGAGCTCGAATCGCCGGAGATGAAGCTCCAAGAAGAACGGAGCGAGCTTCAACAGTCCATAGAGAGAGAGACAGAGAGAGAGAGAATGGCTCAATCGCGCAGCGTCTTCTCGTTCGATGTTCAGGAGCCGTGAATTGGGCCCCGTTGAAATGATGGGAGGGCCTCGATAACGGATCGGCCTTTCATTCGGATCCGAGCTCAACGGTTAAGCTTGATTTTGGTGAACGTTTTTGGGCTCTTTTCTTTAGTTCTTTCATTTTTTGTTGTATTTCTCTCTTCAGGCCTAGTAAGTTCGGGCTCCTTGTCTCGGATCCTCTCGAGAGAATCGCTAACACTACATCTTTGGTGCACCTGGTGCATGTACATCTAGGAATTCTCAATGGGCTAGTCGTAAATGGCTCCACCCTAGGACCATGAGACCAATGATTATCCCAAACCTACACCGAGACATAGACGGTGATTCTCAAATATTTAAAAACAGGGTATGATATGATGAAACAAGATGCAATGGAGACATACACAAAAAAATGAATGGATTGCTTTTTTTTTTTCTTTCTATTTCCTCATAGCGTAGTTTGGATTAGTTGCGCAAATACTTGTACTATATGAGACACACCCTGATTATAGAACAAAGTCACTTTGTCTGGTTTTTCCCTTTTCATGCTTTGCCCTCTAACTAATTTAAAGATGTTGCCAAAAGTCTTGTAAAACTGTGAAGTTCTGCTCTTTTTCATGGCTATATTTGATGTGAAGAACTAACATATCGAGCACCTATGACACCACTATCCTAGCATGTCTTTTTCCTTCTTCTTTTTTATGAAAATATTAGAGCATGTGTTTGGCAACTCAAAGTCTAAGGGGATAAACTTTTGGTGGGGGACCGAGAAAAACAATCGGGTGGAGAAATTATTGCACGCTTCATGAACTATATAAACAATATCATATTAGTCATTAATCGGATAGATCTCACTATGAGTTTTTTTTGATGATCCGGGAACCCGTGCACCGTCCCAACACGGACAGCCTCGGTAGGCCCGGGGTGATGGGGGGTAAACCCTGGGGCCCCATGGGAGGACCCACCACCCCCGTGGAACTTACGCCAAGCGTCTCCGCGGTGAGTCGAACCCTCTCCTTCCTAGAAGGGGTCAGTGGGTCCCCCCACAGTGGGGAAGACTTACCAGCAGAGCCACCGCGGCCAGTGGTATCTCACTATGAGTTTTGATGTGTGAATTATTGAACAAAATTTCGACATGTGACTTATAGGCCATACGATACCTTTTCATATGAAATGGAGTTACAGCCTTGACCAGGCAATGGAAATTCACACTATCATCCACAATCGAGTCCACAAAAATTTATTTCAGAGCCGACCTAGCTAAGGTAAAAGAGATTCGCAGCCAATTCATTTCTCTTTTTGAGTATTCTAAAACGTCGGAAAAATAACTTTAAAGTAATCGTCTGTCTTGGATGCGCAAATCAAAAAACTACTCGTCTTAATCCTTGTGCTGGTCTATCTTTATCTATATCTCTCTTATGGTCCCATGACTTGTGTCTGAAAAACATAAAAAATAGCCTGTCCCTAACTAATCAGGATGATGGAACCGAGAAGTAGAATCGCACTCGTAATGACGAAAACCAAGTTTTGTGAACATATTATGATAAAAACATTTTCCTCATTTTTCAACACGTGGATCCTTTAAGAAAATGAGTCAATGGATGACGTTTTCATGGTCAACAAAAATCTATGCTTGAATTCAAAAAATAATATTTTTTAAAAAAAAATAGAAAATCATTTTTCACAATATAACTATATCAATATTTGGACTAGAAACCATCAGTTTAAGCATGCAAAGCCTAACGCTCATTCTCAGGTCCCTAACATCCAAAATCAAGTCTTCAGCACCTAGTTTGGAACCCCCATGTTGGTGCCTAGGTCTCCAACGCCAATGCATGAGTCCATCGAAACCAGGGCTAGGACATCAGCGCCCATGCTCAAATACTTCAACGGGGCCTCATGCTTGTATTCAAGGTGCTACACTTGAACTCATGTACCCAAGCACCGTGTTCTTGATTAAGGCTTCTATGGATGCAAGATCGATGCCAATGCTCTTCCTCAAGTTGAGTCCATTAAGGCTTGACTCGGGTTCTAGTATTTGTGCTTAGTCTCAACTTGTGTATAAATTACTAACACCTGAATAGTATGTATCTCTAGAAACATTAGATCAAATTTTCCTTTCAAGATGGTGAAATATATTTTTCAATTCTTCTTCAGATCTTAATTAAATATTAGAAATATTGTTATTTTCTAGGAAATGACATCGTGGAGAATATTTGTTCAAAAATGTATTATTTTTTATGAAATAAACTATGCTTGAGCAACCATTGGGGGTTCGCCCCAGTGGCCACCCTTCCAACTTGGAAGGGGGAGATGGGGGTTCAAATCCCCATCTCCTCGAGAAGGGATTGGAATGGGGACGGTTTCATTTCGGAGTGGGTTTCGACTCCCATGCCTCGCAAGGAGGCAAGGCAGTCAGAGTGAGTCTTAGATTAGGATTAGAGTAGAACCGATAAAAAAGAAAAAATAAAACTATGCCTAGAGCTTGAGATGAGAAATGAATTTTCTAGATGTAGATATAAAGAAAAGACTTGGATTTGACGTCTTGCTGAAGGGGGTGAACTTATTACATTCGTGGTCTTGATTTTTCGCAATCACTTGTCATCTTTTCCTAATCTGTACATTTGAAAGGTTCTGATTCTTCGAGAGTCATCTTTTTTTTTTTTTTTTTTTCTATATCACTATTCTAATGACAAATCAAATTATGGTATTACTTTTCAGTTTAATCAATACTGTTTTGTTATACTAATTAATGAGTCGCCAACTGTTGGAAGGTGGCGATCGATTTTCGTTTTCCTGTTTTCTTTTTGGTCAACGCTGGCGATTGATTTCGCACTTCACGTGGGATATTCCAACACGCATCATCTGCTGTCTCTCGACCTCCTTCGGATCGACCGTGGGCCGGGCCGGGTTCACGGGCCGAAAGGAGGCCTTGGGCTCCCCAAGAATGCTTACCCACGCGGTCGTTGACTTTGTTTTTCTTTTTTCTCTTTTTTATTCCGTCTAACAGCATATGATAAAGATTTCCGTAAAATAGAATATTAGTATTAGGCAGCTACGGGTAGTTGGTTCGCTGAGCTGGGTCTACAGGGACTCGCTCGTCTAGGCTCATTTGACTTTCATACAATTTTTTCCCACCTTGGTGTTTTTTATATGTCGCATAACCTTAAGACGTCTCCATGTGGCCAGGAGTTACTACGCATTAGGAAGGGGACACCGGCTAATATCCTAATCACATAAGTTATCGACCGGTGACTGAGCTTTTTTATTGGGTTAAAAAAAATTTCTTCCTTTATTATAATCAAATACAAGAGGAACATATAAAGCTTCCAAGTAAGATAAATCCTAAAGGGCTGCAAAACCAAACAAAACCCTCGAAAACAAAAGAGTACGGCTTGTAATTCTAAGCATGCTCTCATCTCAAAAATCAAATCCATTATAGCATCCAAAAACAATCAGCAACCGATCACCAAAACAATCAGTGATGGACATATGCCGAGATCTTTTCTTCCAAAAACTATGGCTTGTACTATGCACCTAGATTTGACGTTCTCAATATAATTGTGTGGCGCCCCCTAACGGCCCCCAATCCAATAGGGTCGCTACTTTACTTCTTCGTCTTGGATGTCCTTTTATTTTTAATCAATGGACTTCAGGGAATCCATGTGGGGGTTCTATCATATACTTTATTGGTCCCTACGTAATGTATATGGCGGAAGCGTATCCAACAACTCCCTTTCCTACACACAGAAATGATGCACACACTAAACACATTTATAGATAATAGCTGGACACTTTTATTTACACATATCTACTAGATGGACATTGTTTGTCGGTACATCCAAAAGGCCGTAGTTTCCTATACTCGACGATACTTCAAAAGTTAACCGACAACTTCAGCAGTCATTTACATAGAGTCCATCCTTCAGTGCCGGCATCCAAAATTCTTTCTTTGCTATCCTCCCTCTCACGGTCACTCCCAGCCACTCGATCCCCCGTTGTCATCTTCCGGTGGTGCTGGTAGCGGCCCCAGAACTCGCTCGTTCCTATGGACAAATAAGACGACAAATTCCTGGAGTACAGGACCTTTGGGAAGATCGGTGTCGAACATCACGATCACTCTCACCCATATGAACGTCAGTCCCCGCACGTCAGGATCCTGATATTTCGACTGCTCCCACTACAAGTGGATCAGGATCCCCTAGAATGTATCGAGAGGTGCAGGCAGCAGAGGCATCGTTCTTAATCTGAAATATGTTAGTCCCACAAGGGGTGAGTGTAATCACTCAGTAGCTAAAGATCTACTAAACTATATTATGTAGAATCATCATCATCTGATTTCATGCAAAATACACAAAACACATCACTAGAAGAATAGGTACACATTAAATCAATAGATTTTTCCAACGAAATGGCAAGCGCAGTTTAAAAACCAGAACACATTATTTCAATCACATAGGTCCCGATTATAAGGCCAAATCGCTATGACATGTCTCATATCGTGTCACACAAGTTTGTCTCATAATCAGGCGTAACTATCAAAATTGCGTAACTCAGCAGAACAATCAACTTTAAAACTTAATAGATTTTTGATTCTCTATCACTGACTCTCGTAGGACCAGTGTTTGTGTCCCTCCAGGTATTCGCATCCAACCTGGCATCACGAAAGCCTCCAGTTCCATATTTCAGTCACCGGGCATCCAGAGTGTGTTACGTCACACCTCCAGGCATCTCGCACCCTCACCTAGCATCACGAGGAATCGCCAGGGCTCGCCATATCAATGACTGCCCCTACCCTCCAGAATGTGTATCGTCATACATCCGGACATCCTGACTCTCCCGGGGAACCTCTGGGGCTCATCGGTCCCCAGGCATCCAGAGGCACCTCCACTACGATCCTCCAGGCAACCCGATTCCTGGGGCATTGTTGACCCGAGGGTCCAACAGGAGCAATGACACATCAACCATGATGTAGTAATCAAATCATTTCAATACCGAAACATTTTCAAATCATCGACATTTGAAATCCCTTGGATTCTTTTTGAAATTCCATGTTCACAACTCACCCTTCAAGATCTTCAAAATCCACCAAAAGTAACCTGAGGATAGTACCCACACTCTTGGCTTACGACAAATCATTTCTCAAAACGATAAGTAAACTTGATAACTCGCAAAGTAAGTCCAAAATTCAACCCGATTTTCAATGGTTTAGAAAAATTGATATAGAATTCAAAATTTGAAAATACCGCTCGTTTTCTTAAAATATTTGAGGTCAGTGCCATGGTAAATAGAGTTTTTCATACAATTTGGGAGGTTTTTCTAATCAATTAACGGCAAATTTTCAAGATTTCATAGTCTCCAAAATCTATGTTCAATTTAAATTCAAAGAAGTTGAAATCATAGATAGGAAACCTGAACATTTCCTCAGTTCCCTAACCTCAAATTTGCTTGGTCATCACCTATCCCGCATCCAATACCAAAGTTCAAATCATTTCAATCTAACAGCACTTCCTCAAGCAACAACAACATTACACTATATAGGTTAGTAGACTCTAACTTGCCTTAAATCCAATGGTGTTGATGGCAAGCGAACCGGAAGTTGCGACCACGAGCAAAGCTGAGATGGCTATGGAATGGTGCAACGACAAACAAAGATGAGGCTGGCGATGACCTACAAAACGGCGTGAAGGCCGGTGATGAAGTGTGATGCGGCGTGTGGTGGGGTGGTCACCGGTGAGCGGCGGTGACCGGGCAGAAGGACACCAGTTTTTGGAGCAGAATTCCTACGGAGGCGTTGCTGAATTGAGAGGTCGGTGTTCGAGAAATGAGGGTAGCACTCTCTCTCTCTCTCTCGATCGTTTTCTTTCTTCGGCCAGCAAGCTAGTTGACTAATCTAGTCAACAAAGAAATTTGGTGGCAGCAGGAAACGGCGACACCCCACGCAGCCGTGTCTTCATGTGGGGAGCCTTCCTTCCGTTGGTGCCACGTGCTGGAGCTCCCGCACATACGTGGCCGCACTTCCCTCCAAGGAGTCCCTCTGCATGCCACCGAGAGGAGGAAACGTTGCTTTTGGTCAACATCTTCTTCTATAGTTGACCGGCTTCGACGGGGGAGGGAAAACATGGCGGCATGGCCGTGCATGGCAGGTCAATGGACGTGGAGGAAATTCTTACGTAAATGCATGGCCGTGCATGGTTGTGCATGGCCGTGCATGGTCGTGCATGGTCGTCAAGACAATGTGCACGAGAGTTTTGGTTAGTAGGGAATATGTGCGGGTGAAAAAAAAGTCTCAATCGTGGCGTTACGCAAAGAAACTTTCGACGAAACGATAGGTTATGTGATGATCAAATTGTCCTAATGCGACGACTACGAAGTTATATCCTAAAATCATCACATAACATGACGTTTAGGTCCAACGATGACGATGAGGAAATAGTGTCCGTAAATTGTGCCAATGATATGGTCCGACAACACTTCCGTCAATCCGTGATGCTTTGTTACTTATTCGAGGTCTAATGAAAATCCGGATGTCACAATTCTCCGCTCCTTAGAGAATTTCGTCCTTGAAATTGGATATCTCTTAGATGTCATGGAAAAGATGAGGGTACCTTTGCTTCATTTCTCTTTCACTTTCCCATGTGGTCTCTTCCATGTCGTGATGTCGACATAAGACCTTAACTAGTGGAATTTTCTTTGTCTGAAGGACTTGCTCTTTTTGATCTAGTACCCGGATCGGTTCTTCCAAGTAACTCACTTTCTCATCCACTTTGATGGCTTCATGATCGAGTATATGTCCAGGGTCAGACTGATACTTCCTCAGTGTCGACAAATGGAACACATCATGTAAATTTTCTAGCTGACCGATAAGCTACGTCTCCTATCCTTTCAAGGATCTCAAAGGGTCCAACGAATTTGGGGTTCAACTTACCCTTTATTCCGAATTGTGATATTCCTTTCATCGGGGATACCTTAAGAAACACGTGATCTCCCATGTTAAATTCCAAGGGTCTCCTACACTTGTCCGCATAGCTTTTCTGTCAACTTTGGGCTGTCTTAAGTCTTTTCTTGATAATCTTGACAGCTTCGGTAGTAATTAGTATTAGTTCTGGTCTTGTCAATTTTCATTCACCTACCTCATTCCAGCAGACATGAGTCCTACATTTTCTCCCATACAATGCTTCATAGGGAGCCATGGCTATACTTTTCTAAAAACTGTTATTATATGCAAATTCTACCAGGTGTAACTTTTCATCCCAACTTCCTCTAAAGTCAAGGATGCAAGCTCTTAACATGTCCTATAGTGTCTGGATCACTCTTTCCATTTGTTTGTCCGTTTGCGGGTGAAAAGCAGTACTAAACTAGAGCTTAGTCCCTAAGGTGGTTTGAAGACTTCGCCAAAGGTTTGAAGTAAATCTCGAATCTCAATCCGACATAATAGTTACAGGAACACCATGTAAGCGTACCACTTGGCTTACATATATATCAGCATATTTATCCATCGAATAGTCTACGCGGACTGCTAGGAAATGGGCAGACTCAGTCAGGCGATCTACTATCACCCAGATGGAGTCATGGCCACTTGACGTCCTTGGTAATCCTTGCACGAAATCCATTGTCACGTGATCCCATTTCCACTTTGGTATATCCAATGGTCTCAACAGTCCTGCAGGTTTGCGGTTTTCCGCTTTCACTTGTTGGCATGTTAAACACCGAGAGACATGTTTGGCAATATCCGTTTTCATACCATTCCACCAATACCGTTGGTGCAAATTCCTATACATCTTTGTACTACCCGGATGAATACTATAGTTACTCCTATGTGCCTCCGATAGAATTTCCCTCCTTAATTCTTCTTGGTTAGGGACACATAGTCGTCCCTGGCATCTTACAATTCCATCCTCAAAGACTTGGAATTCTAGTCTTTTTCCTAAATACATTTCGTTTTGTAATTTTGAAATTTCCGGGTCAGATTCTTGCAGAATTCTAATTTTCTGGATAATTTCTGATTCAATCCTTAACGCGGTAAGCATACCGGTGAGGTAGTCTATTTCTAGCTTAAATTTTGAATCCGCCATTGTCTCCAACAGATTCCATTATGTTACTCTTACACTAGCCATGTCTATAGCCGACTTACGACTAAGAGCACCCGCCACTTTATTTGCCTTTCCTGGATGGTATCTTATTTCACAATCATAATCCTTTAACAATTCCATCCATTTTCTCTATCTCATGTTCAGTTCTTTTTGCGAAAACAATTATTTCAAACTCTTATGATCTGTATAGATTTCAAATTTCTCTCCATACATATAATGCCTCCATATCTTCAAAGTAAAGATTATAGCTATCAATTCTAAATCATGAGTTGGGTAGTTCACTTCATAGGGTTTCAATTGTCTCAATGCATAGGCTATGACTTTACCGTGCTACATCAGAACGCATCCTAGTCCTTTGTGAGACGCATCATTATACACCATAAATCCATCAGATTCAGATGGTATAGTTAGGATTGGAGCCGTGGTCAATCTCTTTTTGAGTTCCTAAAAACTCCTTTCACACTCTCCATTCCATTCGAACTTTACGTTCTTCCAAGTCAATTTCGTCAATGGACCTGCGAGTTGTGAGAATCCTTCAATAAGTGTTCTATAGTAACCTGCTAATCCCAAGAAACTTCGAATCTCAGATGATGTTGTCGGTCTTGGCCAATTTACTACCATCTCAACTTTCGTTGGGTATACCGAAATTCCTTCTCCTGACACCACATGTCCTAGGAATATTATCCCGTCTAGCCAAAATTCACACTTACTGAATTTGGCATATAATTTATAGTCTCTAAGGGTTTGTAACACTATGCTTAAATGCTACTCTTCAAGTCCTTTAGAATATATCAGGATATCATCGATGGAGACAATCACAAATTGATCCAAATTGGGCTTAAATATCCTATTCATCAGATCCATGAATGCGGCCGGGGCATTTGTTAGTCTAAAAGGCATTACTAGGAACTCATAGCGTCCATAGCAAGTCCTAAATGCGATCTTAGGAATGTCTTCTTTCTTGATTCCTAACTGATGGTACCCTGACCTCAAGTCAATTTTAGAAAAGACCGAACTTCCTTGCAATTGGTCAAATAGGTCATCAATTCTAGGCAATGGGTACTTATTCTTAATGGTTACCTGATTCAATTGCCTGTAGTCAATGCACAAACGCGTTGACCCGTCCTTCTTTTTCACAAATAGGACCGGTGCACCCCAAGGCGATGCACTTGGCCTAATAAATCCTTTATCAAGCAACTCTTGTAGTTGCACCTTCAATTCTTTCAGTTCCATTAAGGCCATCCCATACGGGGCTTTCGATATCGGTTATGTTCCAGGCATTAATTCGATCTCAAACTCAATCTCTCGTTCTGGTGGTAACCCAGACAGTTCTTCAGGGAACACATCCTGAAATTCCTTGACCACTTGAATTTCCTCGAGTTTAGCCTCTTCCTTCATATAATCCTTTACTACGCAAGTATCCATTCCTGTTCCTATGGACAAATAAGATGACATATTCTTGGAGTACAGGACCTGTGGGAAGACCAGTGTCGAACATCACGATCACTCTCACCCACCCATATGAACGTCAGTCCCTGCATGTCAAGATCCTGATATTCCGACTACTCCCACTGCAAGTCGATCGGGATCCCCTAGAATGTATCGGGAGGTGTGAGCAGCAGAGGCATCGTTCTTAATCTGAAATATGTTAGTCCCACAAGGGGTGAGTACAACCACTCAGCAGCTAAAGATCTACTAAACTTTATTATGTAGAATCAGCATCATCTGATTTCATGCAAAATACACAAAACACATCACTAGAAGAATAGGTATGCATTAAATCACTAGAGTTTTCCAACGAAATGGCAAGCGCAGTTTAAAAACCGAAACACATCATTTCAATCACATAGGTCCCGATTATAAGGTCAAACTATTATGACACATCACATACCGTGCCACACAAGTTTGTCCCATAATTAGGCGCAACTATCAAAATGGTGTAACTCAGTAGAGCAATCAACTTTAAAACTCAATAGATTTTTGATTCTCTATCACTAACTCTCGGAGGACCAGTGTTTGTGTCCCTCCAGGCATTTGCACCCAACATGGCATCACGAAAGCCTCTGGTTCCATATTTCAGTCACTGGGCATCCAGACCGTGTTACGTCACACCTCCAAGCATCTCGCACCCTCACCTAGCATCACGAGGAATTGCTAGCGCTCGCCATATCAATGACTGCCCCTACCCTCCAGAATGTGTATCATCATACATTCGGACATCCCGACTCTCCCGGGGAACCTTTGGGGCTCACCGGTCCCCAGGCATCCAGAGGCATCGCCACTACGATCCTCCAAGCAACCTGACTCCCAGGGCATCATTGACATGAGGGTCCAACGGGAGCAATTATGATAGCTAGTATAAGCACCTAGAGGGGGGGTGAATAGGTGTAAAAACAATTTCTCGTGATAAGTGAGCAATACTAATTGACAATAGAAAGGAAATTCGTCTTTTGTTAACAAAACGAATTACGATCAAAGTAAAAGAGAGTAGGGAAGAGAAAATGAACACAGAGATTATAGTGGTTCGGCTTAATCCAAGCCTACGTCCACTCTTTCGCACTGACAGCCCACCGGCTAGATTCCACTATGAACAAAAGAGTTTACAATAAAGCTCTTCCTTGATTCCACAGTGTAGAGACTCTTCTACACTTCCTCAAGGTCTCTCAAAGATATAGACTCTCTTTTGCGTACAATATTTCGCTCAACAAATGAATTAACTAAGAATAAGGAGCTTCAGACTTTGGAATTCTTTTATCGCGCACACACTCGAACAACTGGAACGTCTTCCTTATATACTCATTTATGCCATCATACCCGTTGGCACTTACCAAAGGAATTCTTCCAATCTACCTGTTGGATAGAATCAATTATGAAGATCATCCGAGCTATTTAAGGAACATGACAATAGCCCATCAATCCTGCTCATCCATACAATCAGGATCTCGGTTTCCATAAGTAGAACCTTCCAAGATTACTTCGCCAATCAACGGATCCACAATCCCTGAATCAATCTTGATTTGAATAATGGATTCCGACATGCTATATCCAGCCAAGAGATCTTCTCCAGTCGATAAAGTCAAATCCTTAACGAAACATCCAGTTCTGAATAAGTCTTCTTCGACGGACTAGAAACTGTCAATGAGGATAGACTTTGAGTCTTGAGTCTGGCAGTCCAGAGGTCTTTAGACTTTAATAGTAGAGTCTGCAAGTCTTCAGACTAGACTGATGGAAACGTTTTTGTCAGCTTCAAAATACTGAAGGAAGTTTTCTCCAACAATCTCCCCCTTTTTGATGGTGACAAAACTTTCCTGCAGATTTGGATAACTTTGACCTGCAAAACATTACTCAAGCAAATATAGATATCTCACAAAGATAAATGGTTTAGTGATAACACTAGAATCTACAACCACAGAAAATAGGTTAGTCTTGTAGATGAGCAAAGCCATGAGATATCAATAGTACTTAAGATAAACAAACGTTCAAACAATCCAGTCCAAATCCAGTCCAAATCCAAACAGCCAAACAAACATAATCAACTCAAAAGTTAAAAAAGTTAAATTCAAAGTTCAAATCAAATCTGCACCACATCTCTCCCCTTTTTTGTCATCATTAAAAGGTAGAGATGGAAAGAGAATGGTATTAAGATTGCTTGGGAACACAAACAAGCTGGAAATCTCCCATTGACTGGGCAATGCCTTCCAGCTTTTTCAAGTCCTCCTTCGGTTGAGCCACATCTTCACCCTTAGTATTTGCCTAAACTTGAAGAGCAAGGCCTTGGATTTGATCATTCAAAGAAACTGAAGAAGCTTGTCTTGCAGTCTGCAAGTTCTGTACTTCGCATCCCAGAGCATATATTTGACCCTGCATCTCTAAGAGAACATCAAGAATTCTGCGAAAATCTGCTGAATTATTAGTCTGAGTACTAGCTTCTGCACGATCAAATGGAGTAAAGGCAGATGATGGTAAATCAGCATGGTCACGCAAATTGGGCGATGAAACATCATGTCCCTCCTCAGGAAATTGAGAGGCATAGATGTCCTCTGGATTTGCTGAAGAGCGGCTTACTCCTTCACTGGTGGCAGGGTATGAGGACATTCATCTTTTCTCAGGATCTCCCCTCGTTTCCATGCCTTCAGG
Source organism: Eucalyptus grandis (assembly GCF_016545825.1). Lineage (NCBI taxonomy): Eukaryota > Viridiplantae > Streptophyta > Magnoliopsida > Myrtales > Myrtaceae > Eucalyptus > Eucalyptus grandis. The sequence goes on from NC_052613.1 coordinate 40,755,270, forward strand.
TGGAGAAGAGTGTTCCTCATGCTCTGCTTCCGCTTGATCTCCTCTCTCCTCTTCTTCTTCTTCTTCAATTCTTTCCTCCTCTGCATCTCTCTCCTCTTCTTCTTTCTCCTTTGCTTCCAAATCTTCTCTTTCTCCAGTCCTCTGTTCTATCTCATCCGTGTCTTTATCTTGTCTCTCCGTTGATTCTGGAACAGAACGACTCAAGTTCTTCAATGCCATTGCAGAAATGGTGATATCATCCTCATCCTCTTCATCCTCAATGATGAGAGCTCTTCTTTTCTTGGATGGAGCAACCATGGGCTCCTTTCCTTTTCTCTTTGCAGCCGAAGAGATTTGATGAGACTTGACAGGGGTTTTCTCCTTGAATTTCTCCAACGCCTTGTTTGTGGCACCCCTCGACGGCACTCGATTCGATTAGGGTTGCCACAGTTCGCTTACCATTCACTTTTCCTAATAACATGTCACTCTGATACCATTTCAATTGCAGCGGGTCCATACAACCTAGGGGTTTACATCTTTTAGATCGGTCCCTTGCACAATTTATATACGGAAGCACACCAACAACTCCCTTCCCTATATTCAGAAAACGATGCACACCAACTAAACATTTATGGGTAAAAGCCGCACACTTTTATTCACTTAAACCATATGGACATCATTCATCGGTACATCAAAATGCCATAGTTTTCTATACTAGGCTATGCTTCAAAAGATGACCGACTTCTCCTCCCACAATCATATGCTTAAGGTTCTTCAACCAGTGCCGGCGTCCAAAAGTTCCCTCCTTTGCTATCCTCCTCCCCGCGGTCATATCCAACCGCTCAATCCATCTACTAATCTGAAATGTTGGTCCCCAAAGGGATGAGTACAGCCACTCAGCAGGTAAAGGACCAATAAACCACTCAATGCATCATGCTACACAATAATCACAATCATAGCATCACATGTCATTAAGGCATCCATGCACAACTTACCTTGGTACCATGCACACGTCATTATACCTCATGTACATACATCATCATATAGTCATTACCATCATATCATACACTTACCATCATCATGTCACATGTATCATCATCATTGCCAAGCATTCATGCATATAACATCATCATCATATCACATGTTCCATCATCATTACCATGCATCCATGCACATATCATCATCATCATATCACATGTTCCATCATCATTACCATGCATCCATGCACATATCGTCATCATATCACATGCATATACCATCATGCATATTTCAATTTCAATTTCTCAATTTCATCCTTTCATATTGGACCGCCACATTTTTCTTTCTCGGGACCAATGTTTGCATCCCACATTCATCACTTGCGCCCAATCCTAGCATCGCGAGAACCCTCCGGCACAATACCTGCCAGGCATCCGGCACCCCCACGCTCCGGGCATCTCGTACCCCAACTAGCATCACGAGGACCCTTCGGAATAATACCTGCCGGGCAACCGGTCGTACCCTTCTAGCCAGGCATCTCGCATCCCAACTAGCATCGCGAGGCATCCCTCGGCACAATACCTGCCGAGCTTCCGGAATTATGTACCGACATACCACCAGGTATCTCGAAACTCCCGAGGAAATCTCCGGGGCTCGCCATGAAAATGGTTTCCACTACCCTCCGGAATTACGTACCGACATACCACCAGGCCTCCCTTGGAATTACGTACCGTATACCACCAAGCATCCCGACACTCTCGGGGCATCATAAGCTCACACCTCCGACGGCCTTCTCATTTATCTCAATTCTCATCTTCAATTATAGTTCAATTTTAACATGGCATGTGATGTGATGGCAATCAAGATCATATTCATCCTTTGAATTCATACATGCATCACAAATCATCATTATACATGCAGCAAGACACAATCACTCATAACAATACAATTCATGAAGTCCATGCAATTTAAAATAGTCCATATTTCATGCCTTTTCGAAGTTTACAAAATTCCAGCATGTACCATTTTAGAAAACATTTAAATTAAATATCCATATGCTTCTCAAAAATCATGAAATCAAGGCATGTGATAGACAAGTCAATAAGATAACAATTTCATGAAAAGCACATGCCCAATAGAGTTCCACACAGAAGATATAATTCACACAAACACAGCATGCAATTTCGGATAGAAACAGAATGTGCAGTTTTTGAAATAATTAGATTAAAATACCATAACGACCTCAGAAAATTATGAAATTTTACCAGGTTATATTTAAGACACTAAAGTATATTTTTCATGAAGAAATCTAGGCGAGATTCGTTCTAGATAATTTTCTATAGTCGTCTGAAGCTTCTGGTTCTAGCACCGAAACGTCCAGTGTAGTTATCTCCGAAATATCGAGTTTTCACCCACTTATTCTTCTTTTTATCCTCTGAAATTTGGATATGTTTTACTTCAAGAGGTCCCCTACAACTTTTATTAAGGGATCTAAGTCAAATTTCCAAATAATAGTCACCATATGGGTCCATGAAGTCTCGGGTGTCCAGTACCGTGTCTCCAGATTTACCGTCTTCAAGAGTAAGCCGATTCACTAGGCTAAACTTGCTCATTTTACTTCAAATTTGAGTATGTTAATATTTAGGATGTTCTATACAAGTTTCATGAAGAAGTCGAAGAGAGATTCTTGGTAAAAATTGACATGCAACCCACAAAACTACCAAAAGGTCAGCAAAACTGTTCCAGATCTAGTGTCTTCGTAGGAAGACGGTTTGACCCCTTAAATCTCAACCATTTTGTCCCAAATTTTAGTATGTTATATTTTGAGATGTTGTCTACAACTTTAATGAGGAGTCAAAGTCAAAATCCAACTCGAAACATGCATGCAAGCCTTCATAAGTTTCTGGGTCAGGCGGTTTACACGAGATCAGCAAGCATCTTTCAAGAACAAGCCACACTAGCTTCGGTTCCTTACCTCTAAACATTCACGAATTCAACCAAACATGCAAGAAACACATGCAAGAGTAGAAATCGATCCTAACTTGCCTTAATTCAAAGGAAAACACAGCAAGAACGATGGTGGGACTAGGCGGGCTCGACGGCAGGGCATGGTGGCGACGAACCTCCTCCTTCCTTTCTCTCTTCCTCTCTTCCTCTCTTTCTCTCTTTCTCTCCTTTCTCTTGGCACCTAGACCGACCACTCCCTCTCTCTCTTTCTTTTTGGTTGTATATATATTTGCATGCACTCTTATTTTGCATGGGGGACACTTGTCCCTAAGAAGGAGACAAGTGTCTCCTTTGTTGAAGACACTTGGAGGCCATGCGGCTCCTCCTCCTCCCCCTCCATGCATCGACATGGGCCGGGCTTATGGCCCACTTTAGGCCCATCTCACTTGGGCCTAAAGTCCAAACTTAAATGGCCCAAGTTTATTTTTAATAATACATTTTAATTCTCATTTAAATAAATACCTAATTGCATAATAAAATGGCCAAAAGACTTTGTGACATTAAGCCATCAAATCTATAAAGTGCATAGTCAAGAACAAAGTCTTCTTTATCAAATCGTCCTATTTCCAATTTAAATAGCCCATAGAAAAGATATCGATAATAAGCCCATAATTCCTTCACCACTTTAGGGCATTTAATTTTGATTTTTATTTATAGAAATCAATTAACATTCTCATAATCAATTAACATTTTCATAAGGGGTTCGGTCCAAGAGATAAAATATCGTGGCCGATGATGTAATTGTCCCTATGGCCATTCAAAGACAAATATCGTTTCCCTCAAAATCAATATTTCGGGTTGAAATTCTCGGATGCCACATTGTTGAGTTCCTTCAGACGTATTTTAGAAACCATTTGCAGTCCCACCACCATTTGATCACACGTTCTAACATGAAGAATCCGGGGAGGCTGAACGTTAAAATGTCTGAATAACTTGGTCACAAGAGCTGGATAAGGAAGTTGACCCTTGTCCTTCACCACTGCCCTATACATGTGGAACATAATAGTGTGTGGAAGAGAGATTTTTTTACCAGCATTGATGGCATACATCAACTTTGCCTCCGAGTTTGAAACGTCGGTCTTTGAAGTAGATTTTGGTCTGAGGCAGTTAATCACAATCTTGTGAAGCAGAATGTTGGACACATTCATTCTCAAATAGGAAATCTTTCCCTCTGTCCTTCTATCCTTAACAAGCTCCAACGTTGCACGAGCAATAGACACACTAATAAGTTGATATCTTCCTCTTTCAACCCCAATCACATCAGCCAATGTATTCATGTCAACCACATAGTCCTGATCTCGAACATTAAAAGAGAATCTATTCGCATCCAAGAAACTAAGATTCGAATAGAAATAAGTAGTGAGTTCAGCATGAGATTATGTACTTTCAGAACAAAACTGTTTGAGTTGAAGAAGACTGAATTTTTCCCGCAGATTGACATTCACAGAGTCAAGAAAATCAAAATCCACACTCCTAGGGTTTATCACCCCACGCTTCAGCAACTTAGAGTACAATTGCTTGTGTTCCTCCGATCGAAATAAATCCGTCCTTTTGCTTCGGATTTTCGCTGCAACACCCATTCTCGGTTTAAACTGACTGTACATCCTATCACCGTCATTCCCATCGGGCGACTCGGCCCTCCAACACGTGGATCGCTTGGGATACTTGCCAATGCATCTTTCGCCGACCCAGCAGGGGAAATTCCCAATCGTTCCCATTGTGCATAAAAAGAAAGTTTCATTTTTATACCCTTTGTCTTTCAGAAATTCATCAATGTAGTTCAAAGGAGTACCACGCCTCTTTAAAGCACGATAAAACTTGTAGGTAAAAGAGGGCTTAAAAGTTCTTACGGGTTCTGCGTCTTCGATTATTTCTTCCTCTTCTCGAGGTGCAACATCCTGAGGTCTAGATGGAAGAGATGGACGCTGCGAGAATGTTGTGGGCTCTGCTACTGACTAGGAGATTCTTCTTCCTTGGTGAGATCAAAGTGCATAGGCCCCTCACATATTTGCTGTGGTCCCCTGTTCGCGATCCTTGAAGACTTTCTTTGGGACGACATCTTTCTCAGTCCTTGAGAGTTTCCAAGCTTGTTTTCCCAAGAAAGATGACAACTTTTCGAAGATTAAACAAGAGAAAAAGACAGAGGTGGAAGATCGGTGCTCTCTTAGGGTTTTTGAGAGTAAAACGAAGATGAACCGACATTATATAAGGCAGTTGAAGAGAGGCATACGGAACGTTGTAAAAAGGAAAAGATGCCTTTTCAAAAAATTAGATAACTGTCATTTCAAAAAATAACTCCTTTTTTGAAAAGGAAAGATTGCAATAATCACGGAAATAAAAACAATCAATTATGGGTTGATGATCGTACCTTTTCGAGATTTGATTCGTGAGATAATAATAACTTACAGTCGAGAATCTTGATCGTCTGAGTCTGAGTGTCTTTAGACTTTTAGTCCTGGGTCTGAACTTCCTTAGACTTTAAGATATTGAGTTTGGAACGAATAGCTTCAAATTGATTTTTCTCCAAAGGCTTTGTAAATATATCCGCCAGTTGGTTCTTTGAGTCAATGAACTGAATCGAAATTTCTCCATTTTGAACATGATCTCTAATGAAGTGATGTTGAATCTCTATATGTTTTGCTCTTAAGTGAAGAATTGGATTCTTGGTGAGATTGATTGCGCTGGTGTTGTCACACTTGATTTCAGTGCATGAATCTTCAATTCCAAAGTCTCTTAACTGTTGTTTTATCCACAAAATTTGTGAACAACAACTTCCAAGAGCTACATACTCTGCTTCTGCTGTAGAAAGAGCTACTGTACTTTGCTTCCTTGAAAACCAAGACATTGTCCTGCTTCCAAGTAGTTGACAGTACCCGATGTGCTCTTTCTATCAACTCTGCATCTGGCTAGGTCTGCGTCTGAGTATCCAAGGAGAATAAAGTCTCCTTTTTTAGGATACCAGAGACCAAAGTTTGAAGTTGAGGCAATGTATTTGATAATACGCTTTGCAACACTTAGATGAGATTCTTTAGGGTATGCTTGAAATTTAGCACAAATGCAAACACTAAACAAAATGTCAGGTCTAGAAGCAGTAAGATAAAGAAGTGAACCAATGATACTCTTGTATAGCTTCTGGTCAACTTTCTTTCCTCCTTTATCTTTGTCCAGCTTCAAGGAACTTGACATTGGTATATCAGTTTTTTTGCAATTTTCCAGCCCAAACTTTTTGACAAGATCATTGGCATATTTTTCTTGATGAATAAAAGTTCCTTCCTTCAGTTGTTTCACTTGAAGCTCGAGAAAGAAGGTTAGTTCACCCATCATGCTCATTTCAAATTCATCTTGCATAGACTTAGAGAATTTCTTGCACAGACTTTCATTAGAAGATCCAAAAATAATATCATCAACATTTATTTGAACAAGCAGAAAACTTTTGCTTTCTCTTTTGATAAACAACGTAGTATCTACTTTACCTTTGACAAAGCCATTTTGAATTAAAAAATTACTTAGTCTGTCGTACCAAGCTTGAGATGCTTACTTTAAACCATATAAAGTCTTTTTCAGTCTAAATACAGAGTCTGGTTTCTTTGGGTCTTCAAAACCGGGTGGTTGTTCCACATAGACTTCCTCTTGGATAAATCCATTTAGGAAAGCACTTTTGATGTCCATTTGGAATAACCTAAAATTTTTATGACAAGTAAAAGCAAGTAATAATCTAATTGCTTCTAACCTTGCTACTGGTGCATAAGTCTCATCATAGTCTATCCCTTCTTCTTGCGTATATCCCTTGGCCACGAGTCTTGCTTTGTTTCTTATGATCTTTCCTTTCTCGTTCATCTTGTTCCTGAAAACCCATTTAGCTCTAATGATGGATTTACCTTTCGATTTAGGAGTCAATTCCCAGACATCATTAATACTGAATTGCCTGAGTTCTTCTTGCATAGCTTCAATCCAGCTTTTATCAATTAAAGCTTCTTCTATGCTTTTGGGTTCTATTTCAGAAATAAGAGCCACAGCACTAGACTCTTAATGCCTTTTGGATCTTGTGTGAATTCCTTCATTAATGTCACCAATGATGAGATCTTTGGGATGACTTGACTTATGCTTCCAGTTGCTGGTTAGTTTGTTAGACTGTTGATCTTTTTCCTCATTTGAATCTTCGACGATCATTTGTTGCTGGTCTTATGAAGTTTGAGCTATTTTTGGAGATTTAGATTTTGTAGAGTCTGGAGCAGGTTCAGATTCTTCAAATTGAGTCTGAATCGATTCATTTTGCATAGAATCTTGGAATTTGACATTCATTGATTTTTCCACAGATTGAGTCTTCTTGTTGTATACTCTGTAAGTTTTGTTGGTGGTTGAATATCCAAGGAAAATACCTTCATCTGATTTTTCTTCAAACTTACCAACTCGATCATTTGCATTTTTCAATATAAAACATTTACATCCAAACACATGAAAATATGAAACAATAGGCTTCTTTCCTTTGAATAACTCGTAGGGAGTTCTACAGAATAGGCCTTAGAAAAACTCTATTAATGATATAACATGCTGTAGAAACAGCTTCAGCCCAAAAACGTGAAGAGATGTTACTTTCAATTAAAAGAGTTCTAGCCATTTCTTGCAAAGATCTATTTTTCCTTTCCACAACTCCATTCTGCTCTGGAGTATATGGAGAAGAGAACATATGCTGAAAACCAGATTCATCATAGAATTTTGTAAAGTCTTGATTTTCCAATTCACCTCCATGGTCTGTCCGTATACTTGAAATAACATACCATTTCTCATTTTGGACCTTTTTAGCAAACTTTTTAAAGTAAGAAAATGTTTCAGACTTACTTACCAGGAAATATACCCAAGTGAATCGTGAGTAGTAATCCACAATTACTAGGCAATATTTCTTACCTCCAATGCTTTGAGTTCTGGTTGGTCTAAAGAGATCTATATGTAGAAGCTGTAGTAGATTAGTGGAAACTTGATTTATTGGTTTAAAGGAGTTTCTTACATGTTTTCCCAACACGCATGGTGTACATAAATCAGTCTTTTGGTATGACAGATTGGGTAGACCACGAACAAGCTTCTTTGCTGAAATTTTGGCTATTTGCTTCTTGTTGATGTGCCCAAGTTTTATGTGCCATAAGTTTGCTTCGTCTTGAATTGAGATTAGACATTGGGTTTCATCTGATTTGACATCCAAGAGGTAGATATTTTCATGTCTTCGACTCGTGAACGACTGAGAGGAATCTTTACTGATTCCTGAACATATTCCCTCTTGAAAGTTGATTTTGAAACCGGTGTCGCACAACTGACTGATACTAAGCAAATTGTAGTTGAGTCCTTCCACTAAAGAAACATTACCGATCGTGAGAATTCCAATCTTTACAGTTCCGAATCCCACAATTCTTCCTTTGCTGTTTGCTCCAAATGAAACTTTTCCACCATTAACTTGAACAAGTTTTATGAAGTAATTTGAATCTCCTGTCATATGCCTTGAGCATCAACTATCAATATACCATTTTACCTTTTTCTTGATAGTGACCTCGCATTTAAAAAAGAGACTCAAGCTTTCTTTGGTACCCATATTTTCTTGGGTCCATTGGTGTTAGTATGATATACGGTCTTTGCCCATACTTTCTTAACAGGTTTCCAAACCATAGGACATTCTTTCTCAAAATGATCTGAGCTATTGCACTTAAAACATTTATGAGCATTACGACCTACTGGTTTTACAAAAACTCTTTGGAAATGATTTTTATAAGCATCTCTTGTAGGGCTTTGCTTAATTCTTTCCTTTACTTTAGGAAAATCAATTAGAGGAATGGTTTCCGCAGTCATTTATTGAAATAAGGTCTTTGTGCTGAAAGAATTTTCTCAAGTTTCTCAAGTCCTATAGAAAATCTTTTAGAAATATTTGAGATGTCATTTTTCAAAAATGCGTTTTCTTTTGAAAGGTTGTCTGCATTTCTTTTAAAGTAGAAACACTTTTGTCTAAACATTTGACCTTTTCTTTCAAAACATTTTCCTATTGTTTTAGTGCAGAATTTTCTCTTTTAAGTTCGGAAATCCTTTTAAGAGAGGTCTTGAGACTAAGACACAATTCATCAATGTATTTAGAAACTTGAGTAGGGATTTTCAAATTACTTACCTCAAATTCATTGTCTGAATCTGAGTCTAACTTGGAGTTTGAATCTGAATCCGATTGTGCCATTAGACATATATTAGCATAATCATCATCACTTTCTTCACATTCTATATCACTTGGTTTTCTGCTTTGAGTGCCTTTCGATATTTCTCAGCTTTTCCTTTCTTTTTTCGAAGGGTCTGATGTGTCCCTTTTTCTTACATTCAAAGCGACTACATCTCTATTTGATTCATCATCCTCAAATGACTTAGTCTTACTTTTGAAAACTCGTTTCTTTGGATTGAATCTTCTTCCTTTTCTGTTTAGTTTTTTGAATCTTCTTATTATGAGAGCAAGCTCCTCATCATCCATATCGTCTTCGAATCAGAACATCAAATCATCATTGGATTTTAATGCAATGGATTTCTTACCTTTAGGATCTTCATCTTCATTAATTCGCTCCACTTCATAAGATTGAAGAGTTCCAACCAATTCATCGACATAAAGTGGCATAATTCTTTGTGTCTCCCTTATTGAAGTCTTTATGTGATTCCAATCCTTAGAGAGTCCTTGTAGTAGCTTGTTTACTTTCATGGGATCATAAATTGATTGACCTTGATTTTCAAGACCATTCACGATTTCTGTAAAACGACTAAACATGTCAGTGATAGATTCTCCTAATTTCATTTTGAAAGCTTCGTATTGACCGAGGAGAATGTTGACTCTGGTTTCTTTCACTCGATCAGTTCCTTCATAAGTGATGTGTAATCTATCCCAAACTTCTTTGGTTGTAACACAAGAAGATATTCTGTTATATTCAGTAGGTGATAAAGCACAATATAAAGAATAAATTGCTTTTGCATCAATAGCTTGTCTCTTGGTTATATCTTCCTGAGTCATTTCACTAGACTCAACAGCTTCTTTTTCTCTCTCTGAGACAGGTGCGGCTTTAGGAATGATTCCTTTGTCTACCACGTCCCATTCCAGAGGATCCTTTGATCTTAGGAATGCCTTAATCTTGTTTTTCCATATGTTGTATTCCTTTCCATCAAAGTAAGGCGGTTTGGTATTGCTTTGCCCTTCAACCAGTCCTGAAGCCAACATACTAGCCATGGATCTTTAACTCTGAAGTAAAACACTTCAACTTAAGTGAGTACACGGGCTTTGATACCAATTGTGATAGCTAGTATAAGCACCTAGAGGGGGGTGAATAGGTGCAAAAACAATTTCTCGTGATAAGTGAGCAATACTAATTGACAATAGAAAGGAAATTCGTCTTTTGTTAACAAAACGAATTACGATCAAAGTAAAATAGAGTAGGGAAGAGAAAATGAACACAGAGATTATAGTGGTTCGGCTTAATCCAAGCCTACGTCCACTCTTTCAAACTGATAGCCCACCGGCTGGATTCCACTATGAACAAAAGAGTTTACAATAAAGATGTTCCTTGATTCCACAGTGTAGAGACTCTTCTACACTTCCTCAAGGTCTCTCAAAGATATAGACTCTCTTTTCGTACAATATTTCGCTCAACAAATGAATTGACTAAGAACAAGGAGCTTCAGACTTTGGAATTCTTCTATCGCGCACATACTCGAACAACTGGAACGTCTTCCTTATATACTCCTTTATGCCATCATACCCGTTGACACTTACCAAAGGAATTCTTCCAATCTACCCGTTGGACAGAATCAATTAGGAAGATCATCCGAGCTATTTAAGGAACATGGCGATAGCCCATCAATCCTGCTCACCCATACAATCAGGATCTCGGTTTCCATAAGTAGAACCTTCCAAGATTACTTCGCCAATCAATGGATCCACAATCCCTGAATCAATCTGGATTTGAATAATGGATTCCGACATGCTATATCTAGCCAAGAGATCTTCTCCAGTCGATAAAGTCAAATCCTTAACGAAACATCCAGTTCGAATAAGTCTTCTTCGACGTACTAGAAACCGTCAATGAGGATAGACTTTGAGTCTTGAGTCTGGCCGTCCGGAGGTCTTCAGATTTTGATAGTAGAGTCTACAAGTCTTCAGACTAGACTGATGGAAACATTTTGTTAGCTTTAAAATACTCAAGGAAGTTTTCTCCAATAGCAATGACACATCAACCATGATATAGTAATTAAATCATTTCAATACCGAAACATTTTCAAATCATCGACATCTAAAATCCCTTGGATTCTTTTCAAATTCCATGACTCACCCTTCAGCATTTTCAAAATCCACCAAAAGTAACCCAAGAATAGTACTCACACTCTTGGCTTACGACAAATCATTTATCAAAACGATAAGTAAACTTGAAAACTTGCAAAGTAAGTCCGAAATTCAACCCGATTCTCAATTGTTTAGAAAAATTTGATATAGAATTCGAAATTTGAAAGCACCGCCCGTTTTCTTAAAATATTTGAGGTGGTGCCATGGTAAATAGAGTTTTTCATACAATTCGGGAGGTTTCTCTAATCAATTTATGGAAAATTTTCAAGATTTCGTAGTCTCCAAAATCTATGTTCAATTTAAATCCAAAGAAGTTGAAATCACAGATAGGAAACCTGAACATTTACTCAGTTCCCTAATCCCAAATTTTCTCGGTCATTGCCTTTCCCGCATCCAATACCAAAGTTCAAATCATTTCAATCTAACAGCACTTTCTCAAGCAAGTAGACTCTAACTTGCCTTAAATCCAATGGTGTTGACGGCAAGCGAACCGGAAGTTGCGACCGCAAGCAAGGTTGAGATGGCTACGGAATGGTGCAACAACGGACAAAGACGAGGATGGTGACGACCTACAAAACGGCATGAAGGTCGGTGATGAAGTGTGATGCGGCATGTGGTGGGGGTGGTCACCGGTGAGCGGCGGTGACCGGGCAGAATGACACCAGATTTTGGAGTAGAATTCCTACGGAGGCGTTGCTGAATTGAGAGGTCGGTGTTCGAGAAATGAGGGTAGCTCTCTCTCTCTCTCTCTCGATCGTTTTCTTTCTTCGGCCAGCACGATAGTTGACTAATCTGGTCAACAAAGAAATCTGGTGGCAGCAGGAAACGGCGACACCCCACGCAGCCGTGTCTTCATGTGGGGAGCCTTCCTTCCGTTGGTGCCACCTGCTGGAGCTCACGCACATACGTGGCCGCACCTCCCTCCAAGGAATCCCTCTGCATGCCACCGAGAGAAGGAAACGTTGCTTTTGGTCAACATCTTCTTCTATAGTTGACCGGCTTCGACGGGGGAGGGAAAACATGGCCTCATGGCCGTGCATGGCAGGTCAATGGACGTGGAGGAAATTCTTACGTAAATGCATGGCCGTGCATGTTCGTGCATGGTCGTCAAGACAATGTGCATGGGAGTTTTGGTTAGTAGGGTATACGTGCGGGTGAAAAAAAAAGTCTCAATCGTGGCGTTACGCAAAGAAACTTTCGACGAAACGATAGGTTATGCGATGATCGAATTGTCCCGACGCGACCAAGGCGCGACTACGAAGTTATATCCTAAGATCATCGCATAATGTGACCTCTGGGTCCAACGATGACGATGATGAAATAGCGTCCGTAAATTGTGCCGATGATACGGTCCGATGACACTACCGTCGATCCATGACGCTCTGTTACTTATTCGAGGTTTGACGAAAATCCGGATGTCACAAATCGTCATATGGAAACAACAACAGTAACACACCACAAATTGAATTCTTTTAAAAAAAACTCCAAGAACTAGATTGAGATCAAAGGAGAGATGCTCTCAAATTTAGATCTACACCTAAGTCAAGAGAGAAAAGTTTTCACCGAATCTTGGAGAAGTCATAGAACCACGTCTTGGACATCTTGCTGGCTTGACTGGTGACGATGTTCTCCCGAAATTTGTAGCTACAAGTAAATTTGTTCACTACAATGAACAAAGGAAAGTAACAATAGTGAGCAAAAATCCCTTAGATTAGATCAAGAGAGAAAGAGAAGTTTCCTTGAGGGAAGGTTTTAACTCCAACAAACATTGGCTAGTTCTATGGACGTGTCGGGTAACATTAAAAGGAAGGGAAGTTCGATGTGGGAGCAAGAATGATATTTTTTGGGTGTACAACCATGACATGTTTACTAGGAGAAATCTTTACTGAAGAAACATGAAAAGAAGCCCCTTACAAGAATCCTCCGCGAATCTCACGTAGGGTGATTTGGAAGAACAACATGTTAATGTGGCATTGATAGGCATTAGAAATATATTTGGAGCAATCGCCACAAGCAAATTAAGTTATGTCGAGGAGATGAGAATAAGGAACTTCAAGAAATTGAATGGTGAATTTAGTTATTTACCTAAATGAATTCGAACTATTAATCCAATGAGATTCTCATGAAATTCAACTGCACATGCTCTTTTTGAATATCTAAATTTAATTTATAGGAGGCAAAAAAAAAAAAAAAAAAAAAAAAAAAAAAGCTACACCCACCCGAGTGATTATTTATTTCTTCCAACTCCCAGGGCATGGATAGCCTTCTACCCGGTTCCGACCGAAACCTCGCACCAAATGGACCGCTCTGGAGTTCTTAATTTTTTTCGGTCAAATGCCGTTCTGGAAATTTGATAAGGACGTTATAACTTCATAATTTCATATCCTCCTCCTCCTCCTCCTCTGTAGTTCTGTTTAAAATGCTCGTCGATGGTGCGAGAACTGGTGCAGACGCCGAGCGAGTCGATCTGTAACATCGATTGATCGAGAGAGAGTTGTTCGGTGATAGCGAGCAGGAGAGAGATGGCGGCGGTAGCGAGAGCAACAGCGCCTTCGAGAGCACTGACGAAATCCCTGCCCCTTCTCAGTTGCTCCCGAAACTCTCCACCTCTCCGACTCACTCGGGCCGAGCCCTAGGCATCGTCAGGGCCTTTCCCCGACCTCGTGTCGCCGCCGTTCAGGGCGGTGGTGTACGAGCAGCAAGGTCCCCTGGACGCCATCACCAGGTCAGAAGAGGGCCCAGCTAGTCCACCGATTGAGCGCGCGTGATTCCGATTGCGTGTGCTCGTGCATTGTGCTGTCGGCGTTACTGAGGAGCTTTCGGTTTTTTTGGTTTTCTGTTGCAGAGTGGCGGAGGTTCCGCCAGTTTTGGTGAAGGAGAATGACGTGTGCGTCAGAATGCTCGCCGAGCCTATCAATCCTTACGACATTAACAGCATCGAAGGTTAGCGTTTCTTCTGCGTTACTGCTGTTTCGCTCGAGGTTGACCTGCCTTGAGCTTCTGTTTGATGGTGGACTGAGCATATCGCGGAGGAGTTCGATGTTCCGGGGACTTCGAGGCTACTGACATATCTGTGATGGCTTCTGTGTACTACAAATTTGATTTTAGGCTTCGCTTCATCCTTAGAAAGTAACCTGAATTCACGACAAAAACTAAAATGATTTGCGATAATGTCCTATTTATGCCTCATGCGCGATCGGCGCCTTCTTATTCATTATTCACCCATGGACTTGATCTACGAGTGGAAAATATGTCAGGATGAGTTTCTCTTTGGTTGCTGAGATATTGGAAGAGAATAAAAGTCTAACTGCGAGATTCTGAGGCGGCTAATGCATCTTTTATGGCTTCACTTTTTGACTTTGACAATTGTTGCTCCATTTCCTGAGGGACATTGATATGTACTTACAAAGTCAGATCATAATTCATCCATGTACTATTTATTACTTTGCGTGAGGTTTATTTGATAATTCATGCATAAACTTTGGTCTAGATGTGTATCCGGTGAGGCCCCAACTGCCCGCAGTTGGAGGACGTGAAGGAGTTGGCGAAGTACACTTAGTTGGCTCTGCCGTGAAGGATCTTTCTCCTGGCGATTTGGTCATTCCATCTCCACTGTCTTAAACATTCTTTCAGTATTACCTAAGTTTTAAAGTGATATCAGATTAACTGTGCATCAGCCATGCTCATCTAGTTGATCACTTCTGAACAATTTCTTACTCAGCCAAAGGATATAATCTTCTATATTTGATGCAGCATGTTTAACGTTTAATTTGATTAGATGCAGAACAGAAACGAGTGAAATATCAACCAAAAGAAAGATTGAAACTATTATACACATCTTAGTGATTGTCATCTTAAATAAAAGATACTTTTGCATTCCCTTAGTACTGACTTGTTTTGTTATGCAGAACATCTGTGCCTAGCACTTAGCCTATTGTAAATTTGAGTGTGTTGAAAGGTGAAATAGTTTTTGTGCTCAGGGACATGGCAGACTTACATTGTGAAAGACTAGATTGTATGGCAAAAAATTGATAAGAATCCTCCTATTGAATATGCCGCAACAATTTCAATTAATCCTCGGACCGCTTTGAGAATGCTTGAAGACTTCACCTCTTTGGAACCGGGTATATAGATAGTACAAGAGTCTCTTAGCTGTCCCCCAAATTTCACCGTAAGCAATTTATCCTAAGTTGTCCTAATCAACTGTGATCATTAGGGGATTCGATTGTGCAAAATGGGGCTACGAGTATGGTGGGTCAATGCCTCATCCAAATTGCGAAATCCCGTGGCATCCATAGCATCAACATAATCAGGGACAGGTGCTTTCTTGAAAACTTTTAGTAACCTTGATACCCATAACTTTTGTCAAACTACCGTTGTTTAAAACTTTTGTGTAGACTTTAGATGGCAAGGGTATGTGTGGGTTTGCTTTTATTTCTCTTTTCTGTGATCTGCCTTAACCATTGCTAGCAGGCCCTTTTTTATTTCTTTTCTTTCTGGATCACATTGAGCTCTTGTCTACTCAACTTCTGAAGTAGCCTTTGATGGTTACACAACCTTAATTATATCTGAAATTCACCTCTATGATGACAAGTCGGAACTCTTTGGGGACTGAATACTTATGGCAACTGTCTTTTCCTGTTCTAATTATAAATGTTGCTGATGGACTAAAAGTTATGAACAATTGCTAGATGCACAAATATGTTGATTATGTTCGGTTGTGACGGTGATATATCAATTTATTGAAAATGTGCCAAAATATTTAGCATTATGATATCTCTTGTTTGTTTTTTGGAAGCTGGTGTGATTGATTGAGATCTCTTGCATCGGATAACAGGGAGAAGTGGACCTTGAGCTTGTGTTACTGTAGCTGACCCTTTAAGCTTGAAGTAACACTGAGTGTGATCACTGATTTGAGGAAATTATAATCTTTGGCTAGGTGCTACAATGGGCAGGAATTTATGTGGCTGACTGAGCATTAGTGCATGCATTGGCATGCAAGAATGGTTCTGTTATGAGGGCATTTTGAGGAACTGATTATGTTGAACTTATCAAAGAAAATATGAAGGTACTTTAGGTTTGTGTAGGTACATCAATTAACATCCTTTAATCTCCCAATATAAAGATGAGGTTTTGTGATGAGGTAACATGTATTTGGAAAGACTAGAAGGACTTGTTTTTTGAATCTATTGAAGGCGAAGTTAATTGTAGTGTGAATTGAGTAGAGATCTTTCTGCATTGCTTATCAGAAGTGACTTGTTACTGTTGATGCTTCTTCTACTATTTTTGCAGTTATCATGTGTTCTAGACGTTGATTGCTGGTATGTTTAGATCATCATACTGCTGGGCATTGGTAATTCCATCTTTTCGATTGCTAGTGGAAACTTCCTTTTAGTATATCTAAGACCTCTCTCTACTTTGCAACTTATTTTGGAGTGAAATTTTCCTCCTTTTCTTTTAATTTTGTGATGAGACACAAAAAGAGGTTAGGAAACACTTTGTGGTGCTTGATGCATTAATTTAGTAAGGCTCTCTCAGCCAACTTATTAGTTCATGCTATGACATCTGAGCACAAATTTGGTAGAATCCTTTATTTGTTTTGCAACTTAGCAGTTAGCACTGCACATCAGTAACTAAATTTGAATTTTACTATGCTTTCATAGCCGTCCTTTTCCTGTGACAAAGCTGGCTCTGAAGAAGCAAAAGAGGCATTGAAGAAACTTGGTGCTGAAGAAGTGTTCACTGAGAGCCAATTAGAAATAAAGAATGTCAAGAGTCTACTGGTATCATCCATCCATTAATCCATTCTACCATATTCTCATGCATGAAACACATCCATGTTTGGCCATCGGCACTTGAGTTCTTTGTTTGCATCTTATTGACTTGCTACTAGGGTGATCTAAAAGAACCTGCCCTTGGATTAAACTGCGTTGGTGGCAATGCTGCTTCCTTGGTGATGAAATTTTTGAGGTGTGACAAGTGTTAAATTCATGTTTAATGCTTCCCTTATCTTTCTGTAGAGAGCTGATTTAGTTTTGTTCTCAGGTGGGGAGGAACCATGGTGACATATGGTGGGATGTCTAAGAAACCAATTACAGTGTCAACTTCATCTTTTATCTTGAAGGTAAATTAAGAAGCGGCGAACTAAATTTTCCACCGATGGTTAGGAGGTTATTTCAGTCAAGCCATACAATTTGATTTGTCTACGTTTCGGTCTCGGTCTTGGTCAATGCCCTATAATTTTATTTTTTTGTCTAAATTTGGCCCAAAATCTCAATTTTAGTATCTGACACAACCAAATTTGAGCGAAAAAAATTATCCCTGGAGTCAAGACTAAGGGGAGTACATAAATCAATGTGACAATGGTTCTCATGGTTTGCAGGATCTTTCTTTGAGGGGATTTTGGCTGCATAATTGGATGAGTTCAAATGATGTAACAGGGTGCAGAAGAATGATAGATCACTTGCTCGAGCTAGTGCAGGATGGGAATTTAAAATACGAGTATGTCTTCGATAACCACCACTCAAATTGCTGTATTTAGGTCTCCATATCTTTATAGTGTCTCTAATAGTATTTATCTTCAATATAGTTTAGGTCTCCATATCTTTATAGTGTCTCTAATAGTACTTATCTTCAAGATAGTGTGCTTGGATTGTGGATGCATATGAATTTCTCCAAAACTGCAGGACGGAGCTGGTTCCTTTTAGTGATTTCCACATTGCACTGGATAAATCATTGGGGAAACTTGGAAGCCATCCTAAGCAAGTCCTGAAGTTCTAGGGCTACTGAATATTTAAGGGCAGTGAGAAGATCAAAAAGTTTTGTGTCATATCCTTCAGACGATCAGCTGTTCTGAAGTTGAGGCACTGGATCAACCGGGCACGATAACTATGTATCTTTTCCGTTATTATTATTATTCTCTTTTCATAAGTTATGCATCTTTTCTGTTGAGGTAATTTCGTTGCTGCTTATTTTCAGCAATTTCCATTCGGAATTTGTTTTGCATCATGCCTTGCAATCTAAAACTAATCTCATGCTCTGCCAAAACATGATTGCTGTATTTGGAGATCCAAACATTGGCCCGCTTGGTATTGGAAGGGTCCATAAAGGTTTTAGATTTGCCAATTACGATTCTCATATACACGTAATAAGGAACATTGGGATACTTCCCAAAAATCATGTAATCAACATGGCATGGATTGAGAAAAAGAGCAAGAAGGACCATAAATTCTTCATTTGGTCTAACCTAATTCAAATGGGATGCAAAGGGAAAACACAGAATGGAAAGATCGTGTCAGCTTCCAAAGAATTGACAATTGTTCAGATACCATGGAAAGAAAAGGCATCTTTCATCTAGACAATGTCAAGGACCGCACTCCTTTCTCAAGATAAAGGAATTGGACTAGGATGAGCGATTTTCAAATTCATTTTAAGCCGTGGAAAATTTAGAGAGAAAACAAATTCCCCACAAAAGAGGATTCCTATCATGCACAATTTTGAAATATTGACATTTTGCTAGGCTGAAGAGATGGGCCTCGCAAAATGGAAGATTATAAGTGATTGGAAGATTATCCACGCTGACACCTCAAAACACTTAATGTAATGTTTGGTTAATGGTCATGGAATCATGAAAGAAATCCCAAACCGTAAAATCAAATAGAGGACAATAATTGGAAAAATGACCAGGGATCTTATGTGGTTCTTTGTCCTGTTTCTATCCCTTGTTTTCCATTATTCGCTTTGTATGCGTTGATTGGAGACGCATTCCCTTTCTTACACGTAAACATATATGTTATTTTAAGAGATGGCCTTCATTCGGTGAGCATAATTCAACATGGAATTCCACTTTGACCCCAATCTAAGAAAAGAATTTCTGAATCAATTTAGTAATTTAGACTTTTTTTGTTTCTCAAAAATAAATAATTCAATAAATATTTTCCTAAAAATGATCGTTTATATCACTTGAAATAATTATTAATAAGAAATATTTTTATTATTCATAATAATTTATGTCTAGATATTTTTTGTGGAAGGTAAACAAATTTTTAGTTCGTTTATTTTTATAAGCAATATAAATAATTATTTTTATGAAATGTATTTAAATCATTCTCTTAATCAAAGATACACTCCCTTTACATCTGTGTTGTAGTTCCATCTTCACTCTCGATTGTATTAATTAATCATATGAGCCAAAAGTAAAGCAAAATATATTTGTGCTCTATAGGCAATTTTATTCTAAACAGCTTTTCATCAGCCAACATTTAGTTTTTCTCATGGACCAATGGCATCTGTTTTTATGGTCGTGGTAGTAAAAAAATTAGATTGGAAATTAGAACAGGTTTTGAATAGAGGAGATTATGTAAAGCCAAAAGAAGCAACCTGGATGGACCACTTTTCTTAGCCGTCGCATCAACAAACAAACGGAGAAAATGATGGACGTGCAATCCTATTTTGATGACAGCTTAGCAGCGTACTATTGCGGGCCAACGGAAGCATGTGATCATCGTCTTTTACCGAGACAATGAATGATTTGATAGCCCAACGGAAGCATGTGATCATCGTCTTTTCGTCTTTTACCGAGACAATGAATGATTTGATAGCCCAACGGAAGCATATGATCATCGTCTTATAGCGAGACAATGAATGATCAGGTAGCCTCGTTGATGACATGGAAGTGACAAGCGGTCCTTCCACTAGTGCATCTACTTTCGGACAACGATGGATTCCCATTATATTATTTCGTGCCTTGGCCTGCAATCAGGCATAAGGGAGAGCATTAAATTCCAAAAATAAGCCTATTGACATTCTCTTCCGGGTGCTTAAATCAGAAGAAAAATAGCTTCGTCTTATCATGTCATGTTGTCATCGTTACACTTAAGTAGTTGAAAATAATTGAAACGCCACGTTAGATGATTTCAATGAGATTTAGCTAAAATGTTTTATCGCATTTTCCCTTCTAAGTTGAAGACTACGTTATTTTAGTTAAAAAAATTTATTTTTTTATATGACCAAGGAATCGTCAGAGATCACTCTATCATACGATCCTCTAGGCACTGTTAGACCTCATCGAGAACCCCAACACCAGGACCTCCCGCTTACAACACTTTAGCAACGAGAGAGTTCGAACCCTCGACCTCTGCGATGAGAGAGAGAACTCATATCAACTGCGCGCCGATTGGGTTATTTCAGTTAAAAAGTTTATACCTTGAGGCTGCGTTTGGCAGTCGGGATAAAATTCAGGATAAGATATGATTTATCCTATCCTACGTTTGGTGCTCGCTCAGGACGGGATAAAGTCGGATAGAAGGGGATATAGACATGATAAAATTATCCCGGGGAGGTGGGATAAAGGTGGATAGGATTTGTAATATTCATAATAGGAAAGTTATTTTTCTTGAATAACAAACTTATTAAATTAACAAAATTGAAATTATATTTCAATATAAATAATATTTTAATTATAATTTAAGAAATAAAAATAAACATTTATTTTTAATTAATCTTATTTTAATTTATATATTCAACTTTAATTCTATCTTATATTAAATATTCAATCTATAAGTTAAATATTTATTTTTATTATATATTTTAGGTATTTTTGTATTTTTGGTATGTTAGTACAATTTACTATTTGATAAAATTTTATTAAAGAATGATGAAAGGGGAAAAAAGAAATAATAATGAAAATAATATAAAAAAGAGGAAAAATAAAATAAAAATAAATTAAGTAACAGTGTTACGAGAGATTTTCACTATATCCGTTTATGAACATTTAGTTCATTTATAATGATATGCCGTTTATATATAAAAAAAAAAATGTACATGATATGATGTAAACATGTCCGACTTTAATATTATGATTCACCAAACAATGACGGGATATAAAAAAATCCTGTGATTTCATATCATATCCTATCCAATCCTATCCCGATTAAAATCCGACACCAAAACGTAGATAGGTTTGAAATTTCGTTATAATAATTTTAGGAGAGATTGTACAATTATCTCGGAAATATGACAATTCGAATTTCTTAATCTCATGCTTGCACTCAACTCAATACAATATATATACTCGCATTAGACTCGATCCAACTCTAATATTAAAAACTAAATTATAGTGTAAAGCTTCAAACTCCATCTCAAGTTCTCATAAAAAATTTCAAAAATAATGATTTTTTTCCATTGTCCTTAGTAAAATCCTTTTAATTGTTAACAAGGCTTGCAAGTTACATTACTGTAGTATTACAAAATTTGACACCTCCGACATGGCAATCCATATTGTTGGTCCAAATACATAAAAGAAGGGGTGAAGTGTTTTTTTATACATATAAAAATATTTATCTTTCTAGAACCAACACCTTATTTAAAAAAGAATTATATGCAATTAAACTGTTAATTTGCAATAAGAAACTTATCGAGTTTAGGGAAAAATGAATTACAAAAGCTATTTATAGAGTTTCAATTAGGATATGCTTTCTCTTCTAGCTCTAGCAGCCCCATTAGATTGAAATTCACTACTTTGGCCAATAGTGCAATTGCCAAGAACTTTGTATCATGCGGACTCGACTCCTCCTATGGCTATCTCACTATAGACTAAATAATTATTAGATCTCTTTCAATAGTTGTTCTCACACCTTGTGCACACAACACGGTAGACATATTCTCCCCCAAAATTATTTAACCTCATTTCTAAGTGTTTACAAATAATCATTTGCATATTTCGTCTCTTACCTAAACAATTGCAGTCTCTCTAAGCACAACCACTTCTTCCGTGTGCATACAAATGATATTGGCACCCTTGCTAACTTTTAGGATCAAAACTAAATAGATTATAATGAAACAGCAAAGAGATGGATCTCAAGAACACTCAATGTGTTTCGATTTTTCTTGTTGCAAGCACTCAATCACAAGTTACGTTTTACTCGTAGTTTGTCCTTATAGGCATCCAAAAACAACCCTCCTATTCCAACCATTTGATTCGAGTCGATCACATATTTCATTTCAGCACACAGAAAAGAGACATTTGGAGGGGGTACTTAGAGATCATCGACAAATGAAAAAATCAAAATGATAAGGAGAGTGAGCAGAAGTTGGTAAGTTTATAAATTGACTTATTATAGTGTTTGCAATTTATTGATGATGCTTGTGAAATTTCCAAAGAGTTGGTTATTCTTTAATTTATTTCAAAGTTGGTAAATTTCTAACGGCATTGATAAGTTATTGATAGGTCATTGGGCAATCAAATTGACGGTCATGCTTTTCTTTTATCGACTGTACTAGATCTTAATGTTGGCTGGGTCTACCTGTGTGGGGCCCGGTTAATGTTAATAAATAAAAGAAAAGGTCAAAAAGTCAAAAAATGCAATAAAGGAAAAGAAAGGCGGGCTGCTTATTCGGAGAAGATAGGAAATAGGCTGCCAAATATTGTCAGAGTTGACTCAAATTTCGATATGTTGTTATAAGACTGAGACAGATGAGTCGAGACAGGCGAGTCCATAAGTTTCATTTGTCAATCCGTTTTGTTCACTGAACACTTTTTCTAAATTATCTCAAATTTCTCCAATCACGATTAGGGTTTCTTACTTCATATATATTAATTCGCTTTTACAGTGACGAAACGTCATTATATTGTTGATATTGAATCTCTAATATATTACTAAAGAAGAACCTCTGTGCATCTTACTATTTTTTCGTGATTAGTAAAAGTTTTTGAATCGTCCATATTTTTTTTCACATTGAATTTTCCACGTAAACTTGTTGTGTTTGCTTTTGTCTGTTTTTATCATTTTGGCATTTTTTTTATTCATTACGAGATTATATTGTGGGAATATATTGCCTGTTATTATAGGGGTTGAGTCGATTTTGGTCCATTTAATCTTGGGAAGAAATTGATTCTACATTAAGTTAATTTTTGATGAATTGTTGCCGGTTCTCTCGAACTTTGTATCAATAATTTTGGAAATCCATCAAGTAAGGGAAATTTTCCGCATTTTCCTTTGACTACCTTGCACTCAGTCCCGAAAGCTTGGGTCAGCCACATCTTTGATTTTTTGTCTCATCGACCAATAGCATTTGATTTTATGGTCTTCGTGGTCGTGAAAAAGTATGATTTCTATCCCAATCGCGTCCTCATCGGCATCTTTGATTTTTTTGTCTGATCGACCAATAGCATTTGATTTTGTGGTCTCCGTCGTTGTGAAAAATATGATTTCTGCCCCAGTCGTGTCCTCATTAGCCCAAAGCATTTTACTTGATTTTCCCAGAACTGCCCTAGTCAATAACACTTCAATTCGTGTTATATTATGGGGTTGTTTGGTTCAGCATTCCTAAAGGGGCTTTCAGCCCCGAAAGCCCATTGGGAAAAATTTCACCGTTTGGTTGTCAAAGATTAGAAATATACTTTGGGGATGCTAAAGATTTGGAATGCTCTGATCATGGAATCTTTGCCCAAAGCAGGTCCCCACCTGCTTTGGGCATTCGGCATTTTCGGAATGCTGAAGGGGGGTTTAATGATTTTTTTTCTTCCGATATTGCCCTCACTGATAATTGAGTTTTCTTATTTTACCCTAAAAATACTGTTCATCGTCTTCCTCGCCTTCCTTGTTTCTTCAAGACCAAAGCTCAGCCGGCGGAGCTCAACCGGCCGGAGTTGGTCTCCCACGCACGGCCGTGGCCACACACCGCCGTGGCCACGCACCACCGTCGCGTGGGTCGCGACCTCGGGGCAAGCCGCTTGGGTCGCGCGACCCACGCGACAGCCGAGCGGTGCTCACCGACCAGATCCGGTCGCCACGCACCGCCGTTGCGTGGGTCGCGGCCTCCGGCAAAGGTCGCATGACCCACGCCATGGCTCGCCCGCCCAGATCCGGTCGCCACGCACCGCCGTCGCGTGGGTCGCGGCCTCGTAGCGTCGCGCGACCCACGCGACAGCCGAGTGGTGCTCACCCGGCCGGTTTGGTCTCCCGAGGCCGCGTGACCCACAAGACGGCGGTGCATGGGTCGCGCGACCCGCCGCCTCCCCACCACCACAGCCACCAGCCGCCTCCCCCACCACAGCCATGCACCGCGCCGCGTGGGTCGCGGCCTCAGCGGCGTTGCGCGACCCACGTGACAAGCCGAGCAAAGAGCGAGTGCTCACCCCGGCCAGATTCGGTTGCCTCCCACCACCATAGCCACCGGCCGCCTCCCCACCACAGCCCACCGGCCGCCTCCCCCACTAGGCTCGATTGCCTCCCACTCGCTCCCCGCTCGCACGCCTCTCCTCCTCCTTTTTCCTTTTCTTTTTTCCTTTTTCTTTTCGTCTCAAAGCTATTTTGCAAAATGCTACACCAAAATAAGAGTTCCCAAACACTTCAACATTCACCAAATGCCCATTCTTCTAAAGATACTTGGGGAAATGGCCCAAAGTTGAACCAAACAGCCCCTATGATCTGAGAAATGGATGTTTACTGCAGGGTTCGTCCAAATCGATTTCGTCCAGTGGCACGATAAGAAGAGATGCTCCAATATTCCTTTTTTCAAACTTTCTTGCAAGATTGATTGCAGTTTTATTTTTTAGGAGTCGTGCTTGGATTGGATATGTTCATGTTTCGGAGGAGGTTCATGAAATTTTGAAGACGACTCGCATCATACTTGTCAGCATGTAGGGATGGAACTATCATATATTTTTAGTGGGGTCAATGCCCTAAAGACTGTAAAATAAGGTATTTCATTTAACAAAAAAATTATAAAGATGCGATCGAGCTATTTATTGATTTGAAGTAGTTTTTCTACGCGAAGTCTGACTTGAAATCAAAGCTTTGACATTGAATCGTGAATGTGAACAAAATTCGGTCTCAAATCATTGTGCTCGAGTTCGACTCAATATATTATATAGGGCTCGAAATTGAACTCGATTCAACTCCATTATTAAAAGCTCGATTGTACTCATTTGACTTGTTACGTAGGATGTTTCTTTCTATTTTTCCTAATCATATATTGTACCTTTTGCATAGCCTGGTCATGCCATTTGATTGCTTTATCTTCTGACTCTATCAATCCTTGTGTTTGATTGGTGGTGTGGTTGTTTAGTAGTGCAATGTCTAAGCCCGATAATTTTTTTTATAATTGTTTATCTTTTTACTTTTCTGTTTTTTGCGTCATAAAGAAGTTTATAGTACATGGAAAGACAAGATACTGGTTTTGATTTCTTGCAAGTTAGCGCATGGTCCCTTAGAGGGCGACGAGGCTAAGCCTAATTACATCGATGAACAATGGAAATTACTAAAAAGGCAATGTGGGGTTTCACTAGGCATCATCAATTGGATTTTATTTCTTTAGATAAACTATAAAGATCCCATCCCACTGCTCCTTTTGCTCTTCCGATTTCCATCTTTTGGCAGTGGAAAACTGTAGCCACAACAACACCGATATAAATTAAGGAATCGTTATGCTAGCCGGATCCTATGAGAAACAATCGATGTCATCTCATCCATTGATCGTCAGACTTTTAGGATTATATGTCACAATTGCACTTCCATTTGTTGTAGAAAACTTCCTTATTTGTTTTGAAGCTGACAAAACGTTTCCATCATTCTAGTCTGAAGACTTATAGACTCTTTCGTCAAAGTCTAAAGACTGTCATACCACTAGACTCAAGATTTAAAGTCTGCCATTATTGACAGTTTCTAGACCGACGAAGAAGACTTATCCAGAATTGAGTATTTCTTTAAGGATTTGATTCGAGTGGCTAAAGAAGTTCTCACGGCTGGAGATAGCATCTCAAGATTTATTATTCGTTTTGAATTTAAATCGAGTAATTTGGATCTATTGATTGGCGAAGTATACTTGGAAAGTTCTACTTATGGAAACCTAAATTCTGATTGTATGGGCGAGCAAAATTGGTGGGCTATCATCACATTCCTTAAGTAACTCGAGATCTCCTTAATTGATTCTGTTCAACGGGTAGATTGGAAGAACTCCTTTGGAAGGTGCCAACAGTTATGAAGGCATGGAGAAGTATATAAGGAAGACGCTCTAGTTATTTGAGTGTGCATGTGATAGAAAAATTCCAAAGTCTGAAGTTCATTGTTCTTTGCCGATTCAATCGTTGAGCATAAATATGTAATCAAAAGAGAGTTTTAATACTTATGAAACCTTGAGGAAGTGTAGCAGAGTCTCTACACTGTGGAATCAATGATGTGATACTGTAACAACTATTTTGATTCATAGTGAAATCTTGCCGGTGGGTTGTCAGTGCGGGAGAGTGGACGTAGGCTTAGATTAAGCCGAACCACTATAAACTTTGCGTTCTTATTTCCTTCCCTAAACTCTTTTATCTTGCTCGTAACTCTATTTAATTGTTAGAATCTAATTTCCTCTACAAAGTCTGTCGTCAACCAGATTCAGGTTAAAAGTTTTATACTATATTTTGCAAAAGTTGCTTTCGCATCTATTTACCCCATCTAGGTGCTCGTACTAGCATTATCAATTGGTATCAAAGCATGTGTACTCATTTAATTGAAGTGTTTTTACTTTAGAGTTAAAGATCCGTGGCTAGTATGTTGGCTCCAAGTTTGGTTGAAGGGCAAAGTAATACCAGACCGCCCTATTTTGATGGAAGGGAATATAACATATGAAAAACAAGATGAAGGCATTCCTAAGATCGAAATACCCTCTAGAATGGGATGTGGTAGAAAAAAGAATCATTCCTAAAGTTGCATCAGTCTCAGAAAGGGGAAAAGAAGTTGCAATGGCTAGTGAGATGGCTCAAGAAGAGATAACCAAGAGACAAGCTTTTGATGCAAAAGCAATTTATTTCTTATATTGTATATTATCTCCTACTAAATATAATAGAATATTTTCTTGTGAAACAGCTAAAGAAGTCTGGGATAGGTTGCACATCACCTATGAAGGAACTGATCGAGTGAAAGAAACCAGAATCAATATTCTGCTCGGTCAATATGAAGCCTTCAAGGTGAAGCTAGGAGAATCTATCACTGACATGTTTAGTCGCTTTACAGAAAACGTGAATGGTCTTGAGTATCAATGTTAACCAGTCTAAAGACCCATGAAGGTTAATAAACTGCTGTGTGGACTTTCCAAAGATTGGAATCACGTAAAGACACAAAGGATCATGCCACTCTCCGTTGATGAATTGGTTGGCACACTTTAATCCTATGAAGTTGAGCAAATCAATGAAGATGAAGATCCTAAAGGTAAAAAATCTATTGCTTTAAAATCTAATGATGATTCTAATGTTACAGATTCTAAAGACGATATGGACGATGAAGAGCTTGCTCTCATTATAAGAAGGTTTAGAAAATTGAACAAAAAGGGAAGAAGATTCAATTGAAAGAAACAAAGTTCTCAAAAGTTTCAAAATAAATCAGCTAAGGACGATGAATCCAATAAAGATATGATTTGTTTTGAATGCAAGAAAAAGGGACACATCAGACCCAACTGTCCCTTGCTGAAGAAAAAGAAAGGAAAATTTGAGAAATACAGAAAGCCATTCAAAGCATAAACTTGGAATGATACCGAATGCGAAGAGAGTGATGATGATTATGATAATATTTGTTTAATTGTAAAATCGGAATCGATTCACTCTAAGATAGATACTGAGACTCGGACTCGCACGGTGAATTCGAGGTAAGTAATTTAAAAATTCCTACTAAAGTTTCAAAATATATTAATGAACTGTGTCTTAGTCTCAAAACCTCTCTCAAGAGGATTTCCGAGTTAAAAAGGGAAAATTATACACCGAAGCAACAGGAGATTGTTTGGAAAGAAAAGTTTGAAAATTTAAATAAAATTTTTATTACTTTGAAAGAAAATGCAGACTCTCTTTCAAAGAAAATACATTTTTGAAAAATGATATTTCAAGTATTTCAAAAGGTTTTCTATAAGATATGAGAAATTGGAAAAATATTCTTTAAGCACAAAGACCTTACTTTAACAAATCAAGCTTGGGAATGACTTCTGAAACCATTCCTCTAATTGATTTTCCAAAAGTAAAGGAAAGAATCAAACAAAGACCTACAAAAGCATTCTATAGAAATCATTTTCAAAAAGTCTTTGTAAAACCTATTGGCCGTAGTACTCTTAAATGTTCTAAGTGCAATAGCTTAGAACACTTTGAGAAAGAATATCCCATGATTTGGAAACTTGTTAAGAAGGATTGGGCAAAGACCGTATATTGCACTAACTCCATTGGACCCAAGAAAGTGTGGGTACCAAAGAAAGTTTGAGTTTCTTTTTTAAATGTAGGTCACTATCAAGAAAAAGGTCAAGTAGTACTTGGATAGTGGATGCTCAAGACATATGACAGATTCAGTTGTTTACAAAGCATGCAAGTTAATGGTGGAAAAGTTTCTTTTGGTGGAAACAACAAAGAAAAAATTGTCGGATGTGGAACAGTAAAGATTGGAAGTCTCACAATCAACGTCTCCTTAGTAGAAGGACTCAATTACAACTTGCTGAGTATCAGCCAACTGTGCGACACAGGTTTGAAAATCAAATTTCAAGAATGAATATGTTCGAGAACCAGTAAAGACTTCTCTCAGACTTTCACAGGGCGAAGACATGGGAACATCTATCTTTTGGATATCAAACCAGAAAAATCTCATTGTCTAATTCCAATTCAAGAGAAAGCTAATCTCTGGCATCGAAAACTTAACCATATCAATATGAAGCAAATAGCCAAGATCTCTGCAAAGAAGCTTGTTTGTGGACTACCCAATTTGACATTTCAAAAATTTGAATTATGCATACCATGTGTGTTGGGAAAACAGGTTATAAGTTCCTTTAAACCAATAAGTCAAGTTTCCACTAATCGTGTGCTGCAGCTCCTACATATGGATCTCTTTGGATCAACTAGGACTCAGAACATTGGTGGAAAGAAATATTGCCTAGTAGTAGTGGATGATTATTCACGATTTACTTGTGTATACTTTTTGGCGAGTAAGTCTGAAACCTTTTCTTATTTTATAAAGTTTGCTAAGAAAGTACAGAATGAGAAAGGGTATGTTATTTCGAGTATACAGACAGACCATGGAGGTGAGTATGAAAATCAAAATTTTACTCAATTCTGTGATGAATCTAGTTTTCAGCATATGTTCTCCTCTCCATACACTCCCGAACAAAATGGAGTTGTGGAAAAGAAGAACAAATCGTTGCAAGATATGGCTAAAACACTTTTAATTAAAAGCAACATTTCTTCTCATTTTTGGGTTGAAGCAGTTTCTACAACATGTTATATTATTAATAGAGTCTTCTTAAGGCCTATTCTGGAGAAAACTCCCTATGAATTGTTCAAAGGAAAGAAGCCAATTGTTTCCTATTTTCATGTGTTTGGCTGCAAATGTTTTATAATGCAAATGATTGAATTGGTAAGTTTGAAGAAAAATCAGACGAAGGCATCTTCCTTGGATATTCAACCACTAGCAAAGCTTACAGAGTATACAACAAAAAGACTCAATCTGTGGAAGAATCGATGAATGTCAAATTTCAAGACCTTATACAAAATCAATCAATCTACACTCAACTTGAAGAATCTGAACCTGCTCTAAACTCTATAAAGTCTAAATCCCCAGAAGCAGCTCAGACTTCAGAAGATCAACAACAAATGATCATTGAAGAATCATATGAAGAAAAAGATCAGAAGTCTGTCAGACCAACCAGCAACTGGAAGCACAAGTTCAGTCATTCTAAAGAACTTATTATTAGTGACATTGATGAAGAGATTCGTACAAGATCCAAAAGGCATGATGAGTCTAACGATGTGGCTCTTATTTCTGAAATAGAACCCAAAA
Organism: Eucalyptus grandis; assembly: GCF_016545825.1. Taxonomy (NCBI): domain Eukaryota; kingdom Viridiplantae; phylum Streptophyta; class Magnoliopsida; order Myrtales; family Myrtaceae; genus Eucalyptus; species Eucalyptus grandis. Next base: position 40,785,369 of record NC_052613.1, read on the forward strand.
GCATAGAAGAAGCTTTAACTGATGAAAGCTGGATTGAAGCTATGCAAGAAGAACTCAGGCAGTTCAGTATTAACGATGTTTGGGAACTGAATCCTAAACCAAAAGGTAAATATATTATTGGAGCTAAATGGGTTTTCAGGAATAAGATGGACGAGAAAGGAAAAGTTATAAGGAACAAAGCAAGACTCATAGCCAAAGGATATACGCAAGAAGAAGGGATAGATTATTATGAGACTTACGCACTAGTAGCAAGATTAGAATCAATTAGATTATTACTTGCTTTTACTTGTTATAAGAATTTCAGATTATTCCAAATGTACGTCAAAAGTGCATTCCCGAATGGATTTATCCAAGAGGAAGTTTATGTGGAACAACCTCCCTGTTTCGAAGACCCAAGGAAACCAGACTCTGTATTTAGATTGAAAAAGGCGCTAATGGTTTAAAGCAAGCACCTCGAGCTTGGTACGACAGGTTAAGTAAGTTTTTAATTCAAAATGGCTTTGTTAAAGGTAAAGTAGACACTACTTTGTTTATTAAAAGAGAAAGTAAAATTTTTTTACTTGTTCAAATCTATGTTGATGATATTATTTTTGGATCACCTAACGAAAATCTATGCAAGAAATTCTCTAAGTCTATGTAGGATGAATTCGAGATGAGCATGATGGGTGAACTATCCTTCTTTCTCGGACTACAAGTGAAACAATTGAAGGAAGGAATTTTCATTCACCAAGAAAAATATGCTAAAGAACTTGTTAAAAAGTTCGGTTTGGAGAATTGCAAAAAGACTGATATACCAATGTCAAGTTCTTCAAAGCTGGACAAAGATGAAGAAGGAAAGCAAGTTGACCAGAAGTTGTACGGGAGTATCATTGGTTCACTTCTTTATTTTATTGCTTCTAGACTTGACATTTTGTTTAGTGTTTGCATTTGTGCCAGATTTCAATCAAATCCTAAAGAATCTCATCTAAGTGCTGCGAAACACATCATCAAATACGTTGCTACAACCTCCAAGTTAGGTCTCTGGTATCCTAAAGAAGAAGATGTTACTCTCCTTGGATATTCAGATGCAGATCTAGCATGATGTAGAGTTGATAGAAAGAGCACCTCGGGCACTTGTCAATTGCTTGGTAACAGGACAATATCTTGGTTTTCAAGGAAGCAAAGTACTATAGCTCTTTTAACAGCAGAAGTAGAGTATGTGGCTCTTAGAAGTTGTTGTTCTCAAATCTTATGGATAAAACAACAACCGAGAGACTTTGGAATAGAAGATTCATGCACTAAGATCAAATGTGACAACACTAGTGCGATTAATCTCACCAAGAATCCAGTTCTTCATTCAAGAGCAAAGCATATAGAGATTCGACATCATGTTATTAGAGATCATGTTCAAAATGGAGAAGTATTGATTCAATTCATTGACTCAAAGAATCGGCTGGCGGACATATTTACAAAATCTCTGGAGAAAAGTCAATTTGAGTCTATTCGATCCAGTCTTAATATCTTAAAGTCTGAAGAAGTTCAGACTCAGGGATAAAAGTCTAAAGATGCTCAGATTCAGAAGATCAAGAATCACGACTGTAAGTTATTTCGGTTTTAGAAACTTATCTTTCGGATAAAAACTCAAAAAGGTATGATTGTCTATTAATCTGCAATTGATTGATGTTATCTTCCCAAGTTTTTGTAATTATAGCAATCATTCCTTTTCGAAAAAGAAGTTATCTTTTTGAAATGACAGTTATCTATTTTCAAAAAGACAGTTATTTTTTGAAAATGCATTTTCTATTTTTCCTTTTACGACAATCCGTATACCCCGTTTCGATTGCCTTATATATTGATCATCTTCTTCACGAATCCTAGAACCAAAGAACTTCACTTTCTTACTTTTTCTCTATAGTTTAATCCTTAAAGTTTTCATCTTTCTCGTGAATCGAATTCGGAAACTCTCTCAAAGATTGTGATAATGTCTTCTCAAAGAAAGTCCTCAAGGATTGCAAGTAGGGGACCACAGCATATGCATGAGGATCCTATGCATTTTAACCTGACCGAGGAAGAAGAATCTCCAAGGCATCAGCAGAGTCCACAACATTCTCAATCGCGCCATTCTCCTCAGGCTAGACCACAGGATGTTCGGTAACAATAAGCAGGGAAGAAATTATTGAGGATGCCAAACCTGTAAGAACTCTAAGGCCCGCTTTTACCTTCAAACTCTACTTTACCTTAAAGGATGGAGGTTTTCCATTAAACTTTATTGATGAATTTTTGAAAGAAAAGGGGTACCGAAATGAAACCCATTTCTTACGAACGATGGAACGTTTGGGAATTGCTCACGTGGGCTCGGCAGAAAGAGCTTTTGTGAATATCCCAAGTGATCCACATGTTAGAGGACTTAGTCAACCTGATGGAAATGATGATGAAAAGATGTTCACTCATTTTAAGCCTAGAATGGGTGTTGCTGCGAATATTCGAGGAAAAAGAGCAGATCTGTTTCGTTCTGAGGAACATAAGCGATTTTACTCTAAGTTGCTGAAGCGAGGGGTGATGAACCCAAGGAGTGTGGGTTTTGATTTTCTCGACTCTCTGAACGTGAAGTTGCGAGAGAAATTTACTTTACTTCAACTTGAACAATTTTGCTCTAAGACAACAGTGGCTCATCCAAAACTTACTGCTTATTTCTATTCCAATCTAAGCTTTTTGGATGCGAATAGATTTTCTTTCAGTGTTAGAGACCAGGATTATGTAGTTGATATGGACATTCTGGCTGATGTGATTGAAGTAGAGAGAGGGATGTTCCAATTAATTAGTGTGTCTATTGGTCATGTGACTGTGGAGCTTGTTCAGGATGGAATGGCAGAAGGCCGGATTTTGTACTTGAGGATGAATGCCTCAAATGTCTTGCTTCACAAGATTGTGATTAACTATCTTAGACCCAAATGTACATCAAAGACTAACGTCTCCAATTCAGAAGCAAAGCGGATGTATGCTATCAATGCTGGTAAAAAGTTCTCTCTGCCACACACTTCCTTATTCAGCACTTGTTACTCAGCTATTCAGACATTTTAATATTCAACTTCCCAAAATTTTGTGTGTTCGAACCTGTAATCAAATGGTGGTGGGACTGAAGATGGTTTCAAAAATGCATCTGAAGGAGCTAAACAAGGCTTTAGAGCGCTTTAAGAAGAAGACCCCTATCAAGACTCGTCAAGACTCTGTGGCTGCAAAACGCAAAGGCAAGGAGCCCATGACAGCTCCATCCAAGAAAAGGAGAGCACTCATCTTGCAGGATGAAGAAGATGAGGAAGATATCACCATTTCCGCTCTTGCCTTAAGGAACTTACAGCGTTTTGTTCCAAAGACAGAGGATAGAGAGGATCAAGACAGAGAAGAAACAGAGCAGAGGAGTGAAGAGAGGGAAACGATGTGGAAAACAGCAGAGGAAGAAAGAACTGTAGAAGAAGAGGAAAGAGGAGAACAAGGTCATCATGTCACTGAAGAAGAGACAGAGCATGAAGAGTACTTCTCTCCACCTGAAGGCATTAAAACAGGAGGAGCTGTTGAGAAAAGAGGTATTTCTTCACTTGCTTTTACTAGTGATGATGTTAGTTGTTCTCCTGCCGATCCAGAAGATGTATATGCCTCTCAATTTCCTAAAGAAGGTAATAAGGTTTCATCTTCGAGCTTGGGTGCTCATGCTGAAATGCCATCATTTGCCAATACTCCACAAATTGATCATGCTGAAGCAAGCACTCAAACTGACAACTCAACAGACTTTAGAAGATTGCTTGATGTTCTTATGGAGAAGAGAGGTCAGATTTATTCCTTGGGATGTGAATTTCAAAATATGTAGAATGTCAATCAAGCCTCTTCAGTTTCTTTGCACAATCAAGTTCAAGTAATTGCCAAGGGTGAGGAAGTAGCGCAACTGAAGGAGGATCTGAGAAAGTTGGAGGAGACTATCAAGTCAATGGGAGATTTTCAGCTTGTTCGCGTTCCAAAACAATCTTAATTTTATCCAAATCTCTATTTCATCTCTACCTTTTTAATGCTGACAAAAAAGGGGGAGAAGTTGGTGCAGATTTGACTTTATTTGACTTTACTTTTTTACTTTACTTTTGTTTGGTTGTGATTGGTTTGGACTATGTTTTGATAGGTTTAGACTATGTTTTGATCGTTTAATGCTTGCAGTATCTTAAGCATTGGTATTCATGGTTGGACTGTGTTTTGATCGTTTAATGCTCGCAATATCTTAAGCATTGGTATTCATGGTAAAGATAGTTGTTTTTACAGGACTAATTCATTTCCTGTGGATGCAGATTCGATACTATATTTATTCTAATCCATTTATCTTTCATGAGGTATCCTTGTTTGCTTGAGTATTGTCTTGCAGGTCAAAAGTATCCAAATCTGCAGAAAAGTTTTGTCATCATCAAAAAGGGAGAGATTGTTGGAGAAAACTTCCTTATTTGTTTTGAAGCTAACAAAACGTTTCCATCAGTCTAGTCTGAAGACTTGTAGACTCTTTCGTCAAAGTTTGAAGACTGCTAGATCGCCAGACTCAAGATTTAAAGTCTGCCCTCATTGACAGTTTTTAAACCGACGAATAAGACTTATCCAGAATTGAGTATTTATTTAAGGATTTGATTCGAGCGGCTAAAGAAGTTCTCACGGCTAGAGATAGCATCTCAATATCTATTATTCATTTTGAATTTAATTCGAGTAATTTGGATTCGTTGATTGATGAAGTATACTTGGAAAGTTCTACTTATGGAAACCTAGATCCTGATTGTATGGGCGAGCATGATTGGTGGGCTATCATCATATTTCTTAAGTAACTCGAGATCTCCCTAATTGATTCTGTCCAATGGGTAAATTGGAAGAACTCATTTGGAAGGTGCCAATGGTTATGAAGGCATGGAGGAGTATATAAGGAAGACGCTCTAGTTATTCGAGTGTGCGCGTGATAGAAAAATTCCAAAGTCTGAAGTTCCTTGTTCTTTCCCGATTCAATCGTTGAGCATAAATTTGTACTCAAAAGAGAGTTTTGATACTTGTGAAACCTTGAGGAAGTGTAGCAGAGGCTCTACACTGTGGAATTAAGGACGTGATACTATAACGACTCTTTTGATTCATAGTGAAATCCAGCCGTGGGCTGTCACAGTGGGAGAGAGTGGATGTAGGTTTGGATTAAGCCGAACCACTATAAACTTTGTGTTATTATTCTCTTCCCTAAGCTCTTTAATTTTGCTTGTAACTTTATTTAATTGTTAGAATCTGATTTCCTCTACAAAGTCTGTTATCAACCAAATTCATGTTTAAAGTTTTATACTATATTTTGCAAAAGTTGCTTTCGCACTTATTCACCCCCCTCTAGGTGCTCGTACTAGCACTATCACCATTCACTCGCGGAACACTTCTTAGATATGTCCTTCCTCAGCACTTCATTTCGAGTAGGGATTAATAGTCCCCCCCGTACAGATTGGAGTACGAAGCCCACCCAAAAAATCAAATAAAATATCCGTTCTATTTTGCCGGTATCACCAACTGACTTAGTTCCGATGATTCTCTTCAGAATATGAGGCAATAATAGAGCAAATTTGTCAAACGGTTCTCCACCAAGAGCAGGAACTCTTTTATTATGTATGTTGGATTCATTGGTCAATTTATGACATTTTGTATAGAAATTACGAAAAAATGCAAATAGTTATAATTCGTTATAATTGAAAAATTTATTTATCAATGACCATAAAACTGCTCATGTATTATAAGAAGAAATTCGAAAAACCCTCCAACACAAAAGTTATTCATCACATCAAATCTCCAACATTTTATAGTAGAGTAGACAATGTATCACCGTGCATCATTCAAGTTTCACACACAAACATAAATAGAAGCTTCTAAATTCATAATCATACAATAAGATAAGAAAAACTATTGTAATTTATGTCTCATTTATTGTCTAGATTAGACAGGCCACTCCGTCCAGTGCCCACAGTTAGGGCATTTTTAATTGAAAAAAGCAAGTACTCTTCCATGCTTGCACTTCTCACAAATAAATGGGCCATTTGTGCTGGCTAATTGCCCCATCGCAGTCGTTGCCACCCCCACTTTGCCGCCGCCGCCTCCACCACCCTCGCCACCGCCGCCCTCATTCCTATGGATACCACTCCCACGAATGCCGCCCCCGCTCGCACTTGTTGCACTTGTTGCACTTGTCGCACTTGTCGCACTTGTTGCACTTGTCGCACTTGTCGCACTTGTCGCGCTTGTCGCACTTGTCGCGCTTGTCGCACTTGTCGCGCTTGTCGCACTTGTCGCACTTGTCGCGCTTGTCGCACTTGTCCCGCTTGTTGCACTTGTCGCATTTGTCGCACTTGTCGCACTTGTCGCCCTTTTCGCCCTTCTCCCCCTTGTCGCCCTTGTCGCCCTTCTCCCCCTTGTCGCCCTTGTCGCCCTTCTCCCCCTTGTCGCCCTTGTCGCCCTTCTCCCCGGGTCGCCCTTGTCGCCCTTCTTCCCCCGCCGCAGGATGCAATAGAAAAGGAAACCACAAAGCATGACGGCAACAATGACTAAACCAACAATAACCCACGTTGGGGTGTTATAGTCATCGGATGATACGGAATTCGGATCAATCCATGCCGATGGAGGAGGAAAGTACTGGAAACACGGATAAGTTTGTGGACAGTTACTGTTCTCCATCAAGAAAACTTTGTGGAGGTAGTTCAATGCGAGCGGTGAGTCTACAAACATATTATGAAGCATCAATCCAAGAGCCAATTTACACTTTTATCATGGTGAATTGATCATATGATCCAAGCACGAGATCGAAATGATTCAAGACAGAATTCAACGAGATATAATATGAGTGGAAGTAGGTACTTGCACATAAACCTTCACAAGAAGGACCAAGCAGACTAGTGAATGATGTTGCTTCAATGCTTAGGCGACTCGCAAAGAAGTGAGAATTTTCATCCGGTGGCCTCCTCGTCCTAATAACTCTCTATTGCTGCCCCAAACCCCCCCCTCTCCCTCTTCTTATGGGGTGGGTTAGGTAAAGTGTTTTAATCAATGCATCACTCATCCTAATAACTCTCGATTGTTGCCCCCAAACCTACCCCCTCTCCCTCTTCTTGTGGGGGTGGGTTAGGTAAAGTGTTTTAATCAATGCATCACCTCTCTTCTTTGAGGATGTACTATAATGATTGAAGACATCTGAACAAAAAGCTAGGAAATTTCATTCATGTGCCAAAGACCCAAAAAGTTATCAAAATAATTATAAATCTATTATAATTGTGTCAATTTAATTTTAAACATTTTTTTTTTTACCAATTGAGTATTAAACCTTTTATATTTATGTCCATTCAATTCGTCCGATCAAAATTGACTGGCTAGACTAACATGAACACGAGGTGTCTTGCTACATGGCGCCATCGACGCCCGATATGGATAATTTTTAGTAATATTGTAATATTTTTTTTCGAATTTTATTCCTATTTTTCTTTTTATATTTTCTTTTCTTTTTTCCTTTTTTCTTTCTTTCGTTTTTATTTTTTCTTCACTCCCTTCTTTCTCCGACTAGTCACCAGTGACCACTGGAAATGAAGCTTCAGGAAGAATGGAGCGAGCTTCAACTACTGTCCAAACTCAATCATGTCTTCATGCGTGATGTTCAGGAGATGGGAATTAGGCCCATTGAAATGATACATGTGTTTAACTATTCACGGTCTAAGGTGGTAAGATTTTGGTGAAGGGCCAAGAAAAAACAATTAGTTCCGAAATGAGAAATTATTATATGCTCAACAAAACGTGTGACCCGATATCATCTCGATCATTAATCAAGTAGATCTCGCTATGAGCCCCCGGGATCAATTGTTGAATTGGGTTTCGACGTAAGATTTATAGAACATACAGTAACATTTCATGCAAAAAGGGTTACAGACGTGACTTGAAAAATAAAATTCACTCTACTATCCAAAATCAAGTCCACAAAAACTTATTTTAGAGCCGAACTGTTAAGGATATAAGCGACCCACTGTCAATTCGTTTCTATTTCGAGTATTCTAAAAACGTAGGAAAATGTTCTAAGATCCTCCTAAACTTAAACTGTCTTAGATGGACACATAAAAAAACCACTAATCTCAGTCCTCGCATTGGTCTATTCTTGTCCACATCCCTCTTATGGTCCCGGGACTCATGTCCGAACGATATTAAAAGACAGCCATGTGGCCAGCTAATTAGAACAGTGGAATTAAAGAAGAAACATGGGAAAAAGGCTGTATCTTTTCCGTTATTATTATTCTCTTTTCATAGGTTATGCATCTTTTTTGTTGAGGTAATTTCGTTGCTGCTTATTTTCAACAATTTCCATTCTGAATTTGTTTTGCATCATGCCTTCCAATCTAAAACTATTCTCATGCTCTGCCAAAACATGATGACTGAATTTGGAGATCCAAACATCGGCCCGCTCGGTATCAGAAGGGTCTAGAAAGGTTTCAAATTTGCACAATTCTCATATACACTTAATAAGGAACATTGGGATATACTTCCCAAAAATCATGTAATCAACATGGCATGCATTGAGAAAAAGAGCAAGAAGAATCATAAATTATTCATTTGATCTAACCTAATTCAAATGGGATGCAGAGGGAAAACACATAATGGAAAGATCGTGTTAGCTTCCAAAGAATTGACGATTGTTCAGATACCACGAAAAGAAAATGCATCTTTTGTCTAGACAATTTTAAGGACCGCACTCCTTTCTCAAGATAAAGGAGTTGGACCAGGATGAGCGATTTTCAAATTCATTTTTAGCCTTGGAAAATTTAGAGAGAAAATAAATTCCCCACAAAAGTGGCTTCCTATCATGCACGATTTTGCTAGGCTGAAGAGATGGGCCTAGCAAAATGGAAGATTATAAGTAATTGGAAGATTATCCACGCTGACACCTCAAAACACTTAATGTAATGCTTGGTTAATGGTTATGGAATCATGAAAGGAATCCCAAACTGTAAAAGCAAATAGAGGACAATAATCGGGAAAATGTTCAAGGATCTTATGTGGTTCTTCATCCTGTTTCTATCCCTAGTTTTCCATTATTCGCTTTGTATACATTGATTGAAGACGCATTCCCTTTCTTACACATACAACATATTTGTTATTTTAAGAGATGGGCTTCATTCGGTGAGCATAATTCAACATGGAATTCCATTCTGACTCCAACCTAAGAAAAGAATTTCTAAATCAATTTAGTAATTTAGACTTTTTTTGTTTCTCAAAAAATAAATAATTCGATAAAATTTTCCCTAAAAATGATCGATTATATCACTCGAAATAATATTTAATAAAAAATATTTTTATTATTTATAATAATTTATGTCTAGATATTTTTCGTGGAAGGTAAACAAAATTTTAGTTCGTTTATTTTTATAAGCAATATATATAATTATTTTTATGAAATGTATTTTAAATCATTCTCTTAATCAAAGATACACTCCTTTACATCCGTGTTGTAGTTCCATCTTCACTCTCGATTGTATTAATTAATCATCAGAGCCAAAAGTAAAGCAAAATATTTTTGTGCTCTAAATAGGCAATTATATTCTATACAACTTTTCATCAGCCAACATTTAGTTTTTCTCATGGACCAATGGCATCTGTTTTTATGGTTGTGGTAGTCAAAAATTAGATTGGAAATTAGAACACCTTTTAAATAGAGGAGATTATGTAAAGCCAAAAGAAGCAACATGGACAGACCACTTTTCTTAGCCGTCGCATCAACAAACAAACAGAGAAAATGATGGAGATGCAATCCTAATTTTGATGACAGCTTAGCAGTGTACTATTGCTGGCCAATGGAAGCATGTGATCATCGTTTTTTACCGAGACAATGAATGATTAGATAGCCTCATTGATGACATGGAAGTGACAAGCGGTACCTCAATTAGTGCACCTTTTGAATGGAAGAGAATATGTAAAGCCAATAGAAGCAACATGTACGGACGATTTTTCTTAGCCGTTGCATCAACAAACAAACAGAGAAAATGATGGAGATGCAATCCTAATTTTGATGATAGCTTAGCAGTGTGCTAATTGCCAGCCAACGGAAGCATGTGATCATTGTCTTTTACTGAGACAATGAATGATTAGATAGTGCATCTACTTTCGGACAAGGATGGATTCCCATTATATCATTTCGTACTGTGGCCTACAATCAGGCGCAAGGGAGAGCATTAAATTCCACAAATAAGCCTATTGACATTTCTCTATCGGGTGCTTAAATCAAAAGAAAAACAGCATCGTCTTATCATGTCATGCTGTCATCGTTACACTTAAGTAGTCGAAAATAATTGAAACACCACATTAGATGATTTCAATGAGATTTAGCTAAAATGTTTTATTGCATTTTCCCTTGTAAGTTTAAGACTACATTATTTCAGTTAAAAAGTTTATACCTTGATAAGTTTGAAATTTCGGTATAACAATTTTAGGAGAGATGGTGCAATTATCTCGGAAATATGACAATTTGGTTTTCTCAATCTCGTGGTCGCACTCAACTCTATACAATATATATACTTGCATCAGACTCGATCCAACTCTAATATTAAAAACTAAATTATAGTGTAAAGCTTCCGAATTCCATCTCAAGTTCTCATAAAAATTTCAAAAATAATGATTTTTTTTTTCATTGTCCCTAGTAAAATCCTTTAAATTATTGACAAGGCTCGAAAGTCACATTACTATAGTATTACAAAATTTGACACCTCTGACATGGCAATCCATATCATTAGGTCCAAATACATAAAAAGAAGGGGTGAAGTGTTTTTTATACATATAAAAATATTTATCTTTCTAGAACCAGCACCTTATTTAAAAACGTTTTTGATATGCAATTAAACTGTTAATTTGCAATAAGAAACTTATAGAGTTTAGGGAAAAAGAAATTACAAAAGCTATTTATAGAGTTTCAATTAGGATATGCTTTCTCTTCTAGCTCTAGCAGCCCCATTAGATTGAAATTCACTACTTCATCCAATAGTGCAATTGCCAAGAACTTTGTATCGCGTGGACTCGACTCCTTCTGTGGCTATCTCACTTTAGACTAAATAATTATTAGATCTCTTTCAATAGCTATTCTCACACCTTGTGCACACAACACGGTAGACATATTCTCCCTCAAAATTATTTAATCACACTTCTAAGTGTTTACAAATAATCGTTCGCATATTTCGTCTCTTACCTAAACAATTGCATTCTCTCTAAGCACGACCACTTCTTCCGTGTGTATACAAATGATTTTGGTACCCTTGCTAACTTTTAGGATCAAACTAAATAGATTATAATGAAGCAGTAAAGAGATAGATCTCAAGAACACTCAATGTGTTTCAATTTTTCTTGTTGCAAGCACTCAATCACAAGCTATGTTTACTCATAGTTTGTCCTTATATGCCTCCAAAAACAATCCTCTTGTTTCAACCATCTGATTCAAGTCGATCACAAAATGAGTTTTATTTCATCACACGGAAAAGACACATTTGGAGGGGCTACTTAGAGATCATCAACAAATGAAAAAATCAAAATGATAAGGAGAGTGAGCAGAAGTTGGTAAGTTTATAAATTGACTTATTATAGTGTTTGCAATTTATTTATGATGCTTGTAAAATTTCCAAAGAGTTGGTTATTCTTTAATTCATTTCAAAGTTGGTAAATTTCTAACGGCATTGATAAGTTATTGATAGGTTATTTGGCAATCAAATTGACAGTCATGCTTTTCTTTTAATGACTCTACTAGATGTTAATGTTGGCTGGGTTTGGCTATGTGGGGTCCGATTAACATTAATAAATAAAAGAAAAGGCCCAAAAGTAAAAAATGCAATAAAGGAAAAGAAAGGTGGGCTGCTCGTTCGGAGAAGATAGGAAATGGGCTGCCAAATATCGTCGGAGTCGACTCAAATTTCAATATGTTGTTATAAGACCAAGACAGATGAGTCTAGATAGGCGAGTCCATCAGTTTTGTTTGTCAATCCGTTTTGTTCATTGAACACTTTTTCTAAATTATCTCAAATTTCTCCAATTGTGATTAGGGTTTCTTACTTCATATATATTAATCCGCTTTGACAGTGACGAAATGTCATTATATTGTTGATATTGATCTCTAATATATTACTAAAGAAGAAACTCTGTGCATCTTACTATTTTTTGTGATTAGTGAAAGTTTTTGAATTGTCCATTATTTTTTTCGCATTGAATTTTCCACATAAACTTGTTGTCGTGTTTGCTTTTGTCTGTTTTTATCATTTTGGCATTATTTTTATTCATTACGAGATTATATTGCGGGAATATATTGCCTGTTATTATAGGGGTTGAGTCGATTTTGGTCCAGTTAATCTTGGGAAGAAATTGATTTTACATTAGGTTAATTTTTGATGAATTGTTGCCGGTTCTCTCGAACTTTGTATCAATAATTTTGGAAATCCATCAAGTAAGGGAAATTTTCCGCATTTTCCTTTGACTACCCTGCACTCAGTCCCGAAAGCTTGCGTCAGCCACATCTTTGATTTTTTATTTATTTATCATCGACCAATAGCATTTGATTTTATGGTCTTCGTCGTCGTGAAAAAGTATGATTTCTGTACCGATCGCGTCCTCATCGGCATCTTTGATTTTTTTGTCTCATCGACCAATAGCATGTGTTTTCAAATCCCTATGCTGGAGCTTGACTCAAATAGTATATAGGGCTCGAAATTAAACTCGATTCAACTCCATTATTAAAAGCTTGATTCTACTCATTTGACTTGTTACATAGGATGTTTCTTTCTACTTTTCCTAATCATATACTGTACCTTTTGCATAGCCTGGTCATGCCATTCGATTGCTTTATCTTCCGACTCTATCAAGATTTGTGTTTGATTGGTGGTGTGGTTGTCTAGTAGTGCAATGTCTAAGCTCGATAATTTTTTGATAATTGTTTATCTTTTTACCTTTCTGTTTTTTGTGTCACCATGAAGTTTATAGTATATGGAAAGACAAGATACCGGTTTTGATTTCTTGCAAGTTAGCGCATGGTCCCTTAGAGAGCGATGAGGCTAAGCCTAATTACATGGATGAACAATGGAAGTTACTAAAAAGGCAAAGTGGGGTTTCATTAGGCATTCATCAGTTGGATTTTATTTCTTTAGATAAACTATAAGGATCCCATCCCACTGCTCCTTTTTCTCTTCCGATTTCCATCTTTGGCAATGGAAAACCGTAGCCACAACAACTCCGATATAAATTAAGGAATCGTTATGCTAGCTGGATCCTATGAGAAACAATGATGTCGTCTCATCCATTGATCGTCAGACTTTCAGGATTATATGTCACAATCGCACTTTCCTTCACTCACGGAACACTTCCTGGATATGTCCTTCCTCAGCACTTCATTTCGAGTTGGGATTAATAGTTCCCCCCGTATAGATTGGAGTACAAAACCCACCCAAAAAATCGAATAAAATAGTCCGTTCTATATTGCCGATATCACCAGCTGACTTAGTTCCGATGACTCTCTTTGGAATATGAGGAAATAATACAGCAAATCTGTCAAACAGTTTTCCACCAAGAGCAGGAACTCTTTTATTATGTATGTTGGATTGATCGGTTGATTTACAACATTTTGTATAGAAATTACGAAAAAATGTAAATAGTTATAATTCGTCATAATTCAAAAATTTATTTATTGATGACCATAAAACTGCTCATGTATTATAAGAAGAAATTTGAAAAACCCTACAACACAAAAGTTATTCATCACGTCGAATCTGCAACATTGTATAGTAGAGTAGACGATCTACCACCGTGTATCATTCAAGTTTCACACACAAACATAAATAAAAACTTCTAACTTCATAAGCATACAATAAGATAAGAACGACTATTGTAATTTTTGTCTCATTTATTGTTTAGATTAGACAGGTCGCTCTGTCCAGTGCCCACGGCATTTCTACTTGAAAAAAGCTGGTACTCTTCCATGCTTGCACTTCTCACAAATAAATGGGCCATCCATGCCGGCTAATTGCCCCACCGTAGCTGTTGCCACCCCCACTCTGCCGTCACCCTTGCCATCGCTGCTGCCTCTGCCGCCCTCACCGCCGCCGCCACCCTCACGGCTACTAGCACTGCCCTATTGGCCACTGGCATTGGCGCTGTCCCGTTGGCCACCGGCATTGGCACTGGCACTTCCCTATCAGCCATCAGCACTCCCCCGGCGGCCCTCACGGCCCTTGCTCACCTGGCAGCCCTTGTGGCCCTGGCGGCCCCTTCGGCCCCGGTGGCCCCTTCTCCCCTGGCGGCCCCTTATCCCCTTTCTCCCTCGGCCGACCCGACTGCCCCCCCCCATCGGATGCAATAGAAAAGGAAACCACAAAGCATTACGGTAACAATGACTAAACCAACAATAACCACAATAACCCACGTTGGGATGTTATTGTCATCGGATGATATGGGATTCGGATCGATCCATGCCGATGGATGAGGAAAGTATTGGTTATTGTTCTCCATCAAGAAAACTCTGTGGAGGTAGTTCAATGCAAGCGGTGAGTCTACAAACATATTATGAAGCATCAATCCAAGAGCCAATTTACCTTTTCATCATGATGAATTGATCATATGATCCGAGTGTGAGATCGAAATGATTCAACACGGAATTCAACGATATATAATGTGAGTGGAAGTAGGTGCTTGCACATATACCCTCACAAGAAGAACTGAGCAAATCAGTGAATGATGTTGCACCAGTGCTTACGCGACCTGCAAAGAAGTGAAAATTTTCATCTGGTGGCCTCCTCGTCCTGATAACTCTCTATTGCTGCCCCAAACCCACACCACCCCCCCTCTTTCTGCCTCCTCTTATCGGGTGGGTTAGGTAAAGTGTTTAAATCAATGCATCATTCGTCCTGATAACTCTCTATTGCTGCCCCAAACCCAGTCCCACCACCCCCTCTTCTTATGGGGTGGGTTAGGTAAAGTGTTTTAATCAATGCATCACTCGTCCTGATAACTCTCTATTGCTGCCCCAAACCCCCCTCTCCCCCTCCCTCCCTCCCTCCCTCGTATAGGTAAAGTGTTTTAATCAATGCATCACCTCTCTTTTTGAGGATGTACTATAATGATTGAAGACATATGGACAAAAAGCTAGAAATTTCATTCATGTGCCAAAGACCCAAAAAATTATCAAAATAATTATAAATTTATTATAATTGTGTCAATTTAATTTTAAACATTTTTTTTTTACCAATTGAGTATTAAACATGTTATATTTATGTCCATTTTGTTTGTCCGATCAAAATTGATCGGCCAAGCTAATATGAACACGAGGCGTCTTTACATACGCCATCAACCCCGACATGGATAATTTTTAGTAATATTGTAACATTTTTTTTATTCCTATTTTTCTTTTTATATATATATATTTTTTCCTTTTTCTTTCTTTCGTTTTTTTTTCCTTCACTTCCTTCTTTCTCCGGCTAGTAGCCAGCGACCACTGGAAATGAAGCTTCAGGAAGAATGGAGCGAGCTTCAACTACTGTCCAAACTCGATCATGTCTTCATGCGTGATGTTCAAGAGCTGGGAATTAGGCCCATTGAAATGATACACGTGTTTGACTATTCATGGTCTAAGGTGGTAAGATTTTGGTGAAGGGCCAAGAAAAACAATCAAATCCGAAATGAGAAATTATTATATGCTCTATAAAACGTGTGACCCGATATCATCTCAATCATTAATCAAGTAGATCTCGCTATGAGCCCCCGGGATCAATTGTTGAACTGGGTTTTGATATAAGATTTATAGAACATACAGTAACATTTCATGCAAAACAGGGTTGTAGACGAGACTTGAAAAATAAAATTCACTCTACTATCCAAAGTCAAGTCCACAAAAACTTATTTTAGAGCCGAACTGTTAAGGATATAAGCGACCCACTGTCAATTCATTTCTATTTCGAGTATTCTAAAAATGTAGGAAAATGTTCTAAGATCCTCCTGAACTTAAACTGTCTTAGATGGACACATAAAAAAACCACTAATCTCAGTCCTCGCGTTGGTCTATTCCTGTCCACATCTCTCTTATGGTCATGGGACTCCTGTCCGAACGATATTAAAAGACAGCCATGTGGCCAGCTAATTAGAACGGTGGAATTAAAGAAGAAACGTGGGAAAAATGACGTAAAGGCAAAGTCCGTCGACTCGTCACCGTCGGCCACGATAGTGTGTTTTTAGAATCTGGTCCCACCAACTTTATTCGCCATCACATCGTTTTTTTCCCCCAACTGCGGGACTCTCGAGTTTGTCGCTACCCATTCGTCGCAATGATGGTTCCAATGCCATAACAAAAGACGATGGATAGACCCCACAAATGCATAAATTGAATCTAGTCGAAAATGATCAAATTCAAATTACATATTTCATTTATTTTGATTTATTTTCATGCAATACAAATTACGTTACTTATACCTGACTTAATTCATATATAATTTGATTCATATTTCTAAAATACTTCCATATTTAAACTAATTTAAGAAAATCCAAAATGAAGTGAGAGTAAATTGTAAAATTATTTAGTACCCATATTATTTTGAATTTAAGTCATTCATAAAATAAAAAAAATAGTCTTATAACCCATTTTAACTAGTCTACCATCAGATAAACATGATATCCCAACATTTATGAAAAGTTGTCCCAATTATGTCACATCGCATATACATGTAAGAAGGAAGATTGGGACATCTCCCAAAAATCAAGTATGTAATCGACATTGCATAGGTTGAGAAAAGAGCAAGAAGAACCATAAATTATTCCTTTAATTCTACTTGATTCAAATGGGATGCTGACTGCCTTTGGGGAACGACATATGTGAAACGCAATAAGCGAAATACACAGAAGACTAGCGACTAATAGTCACTAATTAAGATATGGAAAAACATAGAATGGAAAGATTGTGTTGGATTCCAAAGAATTGACAATGTTCAGAAATCACAAAAAGAAAAAGGCATCTTTTGTGTCGAGAACCACACTCCTTTCTCAAGATAAAGTCGACAACGTCCTTCATAGTGTCTGCGACCTGCATAGTAAGCATAAAAGAGTTCAACCGGGGTAAGCGATTTTTGGATACACTTTTAATCTTGGAAATTTTGGAGAGAAGTCAAATTCCCCATAAAAGTTGCTTTCAATTGGGCATATTTTGGAAATATAGACATTTTGCTAGGCTGAAGAAGGAAGAGATTCAATCATGTTTCATCCAACCGATTTAGAATTGACCGATCACCTAGAGCATAGCAAATCAAGGTATGTAAGTATGGGAGGGTTTTTTAAGATGACAACTCAAAACCACTTGAGGCCATGTTTGGTTAATGGCCATGGAATCATGAAAAGGAATCTCAATCTAAGCAATCAAATTCCTAGATGTGGGGTTCATTCTCTATTGGTTGGTTTCAATTTACAAATGAAGGGAGAATGTCTTATGTGAGATGCAAAGTGAGGTAAAAACATGTTAGAAATGAAATGTGTAAAATAGTTCTCCAATCCACATATCCAAAGTGGCTAATGAAAAACTAGGGATAGAAACAGAATGAAGAACCAAATATGATCCCCCAACAATTTCCCGATTATTGTCATTTAAAATGATCATTTCATTTCACAAACACATTACATACAGCTCCTCAAAATCTCTTGAGTAAAGCATTTCACATATAATCTGCAACAATGAAGATAAAGCCATTCCCGCGTAACTTCAAACTACTTCACAATTGTTACCTCAAGCCATTATGATATTCTTATCCTTATTGTGTTTTGAGTCAAAGACCCAATCATGAGAACAAATGGAGTGACAGCAACTCGGCCAAGTGTGTTAATGGAACTTTATATCCCCACTCAAGCCAACGTGATGCTCGTAGTTGGCGTCTCCATTAATAGACCAGACAAGTTTTACAATAGAGAGAGAGAGAATTAATCTCACCTAGTAGAAGAATGTGAGGGCCATGGAATCAAGAGGCAGGCGAAACTCCCATGGAAGGATTTGAAGTGAAAAGATATGTTTCTGCATTGCTTATCAGAAGGGACTTGTTACTTTTCATTCTGCTTCTACTTTTTTTTGCAGTCATCATGTGTTCTAGATGTTGATTGCTTGTATATTTAGATCATCATATTGCAAGGGGATTGGTAATTCCATCTTTTTTGGTTGCTGGTGGAACTTCCTTTTAGTAGATCTAAGACCTCTCTCTATTTTGCAACTTCCTTGGAATGAAATTTTCCTCCGTTTTTCTCAATTCTGTGATGAGACACAAACGAGGTCAGAAAACACTTTGTGGTGCTTGACACATTAATTTAGCAGGCTCTCATCAGCCAGCTCTTTAGTTCCTGCTATAACATCTGAGGATGAATTTGGTAGGTTTCTTGATTTCTTTTCCAACTTAGCAGTTAGCACTGCATATTAGTAACTAGATTTGGTTTTTACTGTGCTTTGATGACCGTCTTTTTCCTGTGACAAAGCTGGCCCTGATGAAGCAAAAGAGGCGTTGAAGAAAATTGGTGCTGAAGAAGTGTTCACTGAGAGCCAATTAGAAGTAAAGAATGTCAAGAGTCTACTAATACTGTCCATCCATTAACCCATTCTACCATATTCTTATGCATGGACACATCCATTTTTGGCCATTGGCACTTGAGTTCTTTATTTACATCTTATTGACTTTGTACTAGCATGATCTAAAAGAACCTGCCCTTGGATTAAACTGCGTTGGTGGCAATGCTACTTCCTCGGTGATGAAATTTTTTAGGTGCATTAAATTTGTGTCGAGTGCTTCCCTTATCTTTTTGAAGAGAGCTGATTTAGTTTTGTTCTCTGGTGGGGAGGAACCATGTAGACATGTGGTGGGATGTTTAAGAAACCAATTACAGTGTCAACTTCATCTTTTATCTTCAAGGTAAATTAAGAAGCAGTGAACTAAATTTTTTGCTTATGGTTATGAGGTTGTTTCAGTCAAGCCTTACAATTTGACTTCTCTACGTTTCGGTCTCAGTCTTGGTAATGCCCTATAGTTTTATTTTTTGTTTAAATTTGGCCTGAAATCTCGATTTCAGTATTTGACGCAACCAAAATAGAGCGAAAAAAATTATCCCTAAAATTGAGACTAAGAGGGATGTATAAACCAATGCAATAATGGTTCTTATGGTTTGCAGGATCTTTCTGTGAGGCGATTTTGGTTGCATAATTGGATCAGTTCAAATGATGTAACAGAGTGCAAAAGAATGATAGATCACTTGCTAGAACTAGTGCGTGATGGGAAGTTAGAATTCGAGTTCGTCTTTTGTAACAACTAGTCAAATTGCTGTATTTAGGTCTCCATATCTTTCTAGTAATTTTCAATAGTATTTATCCTCAAGATAGTGTGTTTGGATTGTGAATGCATACGAATTTCTCCAAAACTGCAGGACCTAGCTTGTTCCGTTTAGTGATTTCCACATTGCATTAGATAAATCACTGGGGAAACTTGGTAGCCATCCTAGGCAAGTCCTAAAGTTCTATGGCTACTGAATATATAAGGGCAATGAGAAGAAGGAAAAATTCTGCGTCATATCCTCCTGACGATCAGCTTGTTCTGAAGTTCTGAGGCGCTGGATCAACCGAGCACGATAACTATGTATCTTTTCCCTTATTATTATTTTCTCTTTTCATAAGTTATGCATCTTTTACATTGAGGTAATTTCGTTGTTGCTTATTTTCTCCAATTTTCATTCTGAATTTGTTTTGCATCATGCCACCCAATCTATAATTAATCTCATGCAACATGGGATCCGTCTACCATGGCTGAATTTGGAGATCCAAACATCGCCCCGTTTGGTGAGGGTCCATAAAGGTTTCGGATTTGCCAATTACAATTCTCATATACACGTAACAAAGGACATTGGTATACTTTCGCAAAAATCATGTAATCGACATCGCATGCATCGAGAAAAGAGTAAGAACCATAAATTATTCATTTGATCTAACCTAATTCAAATGGGATGTGGACTGCCTTCAAGGAACGTTATACATACATGACGAGCAAAACCAATAGAAGACTAGCTAATGGTAGTTACTTTCTATGGTAGGGAAAACATAGAATGGAAGATCGTATCGCCTTCCAAAGAATTGACAATTGTTCAGATACCAAAGAAAGAAAAGGCATCTTTCATCTAGGTGATGTCAAGAACCGCAATCTTTTCTCAAGATAAAGTCGACAGCATCCTCAACAGTATCCACAACCTGCATAGGTAAACATAAAAGAGTTTGATCAGGATGAGTGATTTTCGAATTCATTTTTAACCTAGGAAAATTTAGAGAGAAGACAAATTCCCCACAAAAAAAATATGCTTGATTTTGAAATACTAACATTTTGCTAGGCTGAATACGGAAAGGGTTCATTTGGTCATGTTTCATCCAACCAAGTTGGAATTCACAGATCACCTAGAGCATAGCAAATCAAGGTATATAAGTATGGGACACCTCAAATACTTAAGGCCATGTTTCATGGCCATGCAATTATGAAAAGGAATCCCGATCCAAGCAATCAAATTCCAAGGAGTGGCTTTTTCCCCCCTTTATTGTTTGGTTTCAAATTACCTATGAAGAGAGAAATGTCCAATTTGAGTTGCCAAATGAGATTAAAAACATGTCAGAAATGGAATGTGTCTCCAATCAACAAGTAAAAGTAGAGGATAGAAACAGAATGAAGAACCACATAAGATCCCTCAACAATTTCCCGATTATTGTCCTCCAAATGATTTTACAGTTCACACAAGCATTTTTACGAACCGATTATACAAAACTCATCAAAATCTTGCGAGTCAAGCATTTTTCGCACAAAATCCACAGCGATGAAGACGAAGCCATTTTTATGAACTTCAAACTACTGCACAAAAGTTACCTTAAGCTATTATTCTTCTTTCTTATCCTCTGTGTTTAGAGTCAAAGACCAATCGCGAGAACTGTAAATGGGGTGACAGCAACTCAGCCGACTTGGTAAATGGAACTTTATGTCCCCGCCCAAGCCAACATGATGCTTGTTGCTGATGTCTCCATAAAGAATCCAAACAAGTTTCACAATGACAAGAGAGAGAGAAAGGATTTCACCTAGTAGAGGGATGTGAGGGCTATGGAACCAAGAGGCAGGCGAAACTCACGTGGGAAGGATTTGAAGATGATGAATGGAGGAAGGGGGGGGAGAGAGAGAGAGAGAGAGAGAGAGAGAGAGAGAGTTCTGATTTTGTAGGATTTAAAGATGATGAAGCTCAGACTACTGAGTGGGTAGAGTTCGCGAATGTTTTTCTTTTCTAGGAATTCCGGTACCACCTCTACTGAGCAATCCAATTCTGCATATTAAAGAGAATCCATTACCTAGGTAATTTGATTCCACAATCATAAAACCATCCGAAGATGAGTTGCAATGGGATTTCATTTCCTTTTCTTACTCCAAGGTGAACCAAATAACGCCTAAGTGATCACCTAGTGTATTAGACTTCCGAATGTTTTCCTGGTGGAATCTAAGATCTGCATTCTCAACCATGACTTCCCACTAGGAACACGGATATAAAATCTCTAAACCAAGGCAGTGAAAATGCTGGAATGCACACGATTCGCATACATGGGAACCTACCATCAACTCACCCCAACATACATACGAGGAGAGAGTGAGAGAGAAAGAGAGATGTCTGAATTTTGTTATGAGTAAAAAAACCTACCAAGTCCGCAGGGAACTCTGAATGATTATCTTTTCCCTTGAATATCACAGTCCTTGTTAATATAGAAAACCAAGGATCTCCTGCCTGAAGGAGTTGTTAGCACTATTGGTGATTATGTTTGGAAAAAAATTTACTGGTATAATAAACTACGATATTTGGTATGAAAGATATCTGTTGTGCGCCTCTAATGTCGATTTTTGGATTATCTCCTATCATGTATACGGTTTTGAACAACGAATTCCAGAGTTTGTAGTATTCTCCACATCTAGGTTGCTTAACAAAGATGGCATAAGATTCCTTAACACTGTCTCAGCATTTCCATAGACAAATGGATTTGGCTTCCCATATGATGTTTACGCCAGCGGAATAAGTTGTATTCTGCGGAATAGGGACAAGTAAACAATGCACAACATAAGATTGAAGATTAATGCATGCTGCTATGCTGCATCGAGGAAAGTTAGGCCTACACAAGGATCTTATAGGCCAATCTTTAATTTTTTCGGAGAATACTATATCAAACTCCATGCAGAACTATACATTGAGAAACTGGAACCTCACTATTACCTGTTATAGATTGCTTCTAACGCAATTCTGAAAGCTCCCATACCCAGACGTTCAGCAGGAAAAGTAGCCTGCCTTTACACTTTGTCAGCTAGTCATCAGCCAGTCTTTAGTTCCCCTAAGGTTTCAAAAACTCAAGATAGCAGCTTCGAATCACAAATGGCATAGCTTACCTGGTATTCTAGGTCATCATTTGCAAAAAAACAGGTGAGGTTGCTTATTAGTCTCCTTTCCAGGAAGCCCTCCAGTTCTCAATACGTCACAGAGCACCTAAACCCAAACTTGAGTATCATAGAATTATTTTATTGTACGCGGACAGATAGATAGATGATAACACTCCTTTTTATCACTTCTTTGAAACATATTTCAGCGCCCACTAGACTTCTAAAAGGATGATGACTAAAGTTAGACAGTAGTTACTGAACAAACAAACAAAAGCCTGGTGTCTTTTGATAATCAGTTCAAAGATTTAGAACTCACGTGACAAAAAGCCCAGTATGGACTCAACAGTCGAGTTAGATAATCTAAGAAAGGACAAGATCCATTAGAGTGGTCACAACCTGAATATCTCTGCTCCAGTCAACAGAATCACTGACTACAAATGCTGCCTGAACGCTCTGTGTTTGCACAGCAATTTTTCTCTTCGCCATCTCATTGGAAGTGATATTCTGGTCAATGCCTGGCTTAGTTGTCCATCTCTTGTACGGTGCCAGTGGATCAATGGCATCAAAGTAGCTAGTGTACTCATCAATTGACAGAACATTTCTGTACAGAAAAGATCAACCAGAAAGAGGATCAACCGAAAAGAAATCAAAGAGAATCAAGTTGTTGCGATTCGCATTCTCGGTGAAACAGTGTTGAAAACGCAGACAACTTAAATGAATTAAGGAGAGGACTCCTCTACGATTACTCAAGTCCCTGAGAACTTGAGTGCTTTTTATTAACTTTGCTAGCTTCTAGGTATTACCTAGACATTAAAGTAATATCCATCAATATCAATTTTATTCAATACATATCTTTATCCCTATTGGCAACCTATCTCTCTCTTCCCCTCCCCCCACCCACACACCTGCATGCACAAGCAAGTAATTGAGACATTGCTGGGTACATTTGCAAACCTAGAGAAGTGGTCAAAATATTTACTTGTATCCATATTCGGACATCACAGTAGCAGGTTCTCCTTTGCCAACAGCAACGACAAGTTCGTTCTCGAATCTGTGCAAAAACCTCAATTAGGAAACAAATGAATAAAATAGAGAAGCATATTCGTTAGTAAAACAGAAAAGCCTATTCAGAATTCTTTTAGAATAGTTAGCACATGCATTCACACTCTTCTATGTCTTTTCAATTCATATAATATAATATAGGTAGTGCATTTCCCTAGTATCCAAGAAGAAAGCACACGAGATGAAGATATGAGATGTGTTCTTTGATATCCACGTACATATCCAAGATAGGGTACATTCAATAAAGTCCAATTTCACAGTTTTGAACCTACTAAATCGTGTACTTATAAATAATTATTTTACAGGAGAATTCTTATCAATCTAATAATACGCACGCACAATATTTTATTTTGCGATCATAGATTTTAATAATCATGAGTGAGATAAATGAAAAAAGCAAATGTTATCAAAAATGCTAAGTCCTGATTTTCATTAGCATGCCACATTTCTCATTGGACATTGGTCATGGAGATAATCCAACAAATCCTTACCTATTTACCAGTTGTTTAAAAGGTGTGTGGCCCTGTATGACCTGCAAATTATCTTGGTCAAAATATGAGAGAAAAACGAAACAAAGTAGTTCTGGACCTGATAACAAGCAAAACCGTGAGGGCAAGCAAATTATGTACGCAAGAAACGAACTACCTGTGAAGGTAAAATGTTGACTCCTAGTATTTGACCTAAGTCCTGGGCTCTTTTGGATTCAGAAAAGCCACCTCCTGCATCAGCCATTGCTATTAGCAGCGTGCAGTAAAAACTAATTATCGCTTCTTCAAGAATTAACAAGCAAAATTTCTAATTTCAAGGGACTAACATATTGAGTGATTATAGGTAAGGGCATCTCAAAAGGCGTCACAGATTCAAATTGCTTGAATGACTTAAACATAAGATAGCGGCAATCTCAAAATCATCAAGACGATTACTATCAGATCTTAAAAGTACCAATACTTGCCGATAAGTGAATAATCAACCACAATAAGCGTACGTTGTCCAGCATGCAACTTGAAAACTTTAGTTTGACCATCATATCACGGCACTCACCGGTGATGACTCTATAGAACGGTCATATTCGCTAACACACATCGAAAGTGAGAAATGTAATAGTAAAGGTTACTAACACATTAAAGCAATCACGAACACTCACCATTTGTTAAGAACACGAAAGGTATCTTCAACTCTCCTGAAAAGATGTAGAACATAAAGTAAGTGATAGAAGGTTACACATAGCAGATACGAATCTCGATATCCGCCGCCCTTTACTGTCCATCAGAAATTTCGGTAGCAATCAGTTCGCAACGTAGAACATTGGAAAGCACGTGAAACAGCACGATCGCCAGCATGAGATAAGTCTCGCAGGTATATCAGCAAGCGATGGCGAAAGCTTTACCAGAATCGTCGTACAATCTCCTGAGCGCGCGAGGAGAACCACCGATGGGAGTGTGACCGAGGAGGACCACGCCGTCAATGTCGAAGGCGATGCCGAACGAAGGCCTGCACAACGAAACCACGATCGTCGATTCGATCACGGACGAAAAAGAAGAAGAAGAGAACGAGAGAACGTCGGAGAAAGTCACGAGCGTAGTCGAAGCATGACCGGAACGCACCGATCCGATTGCGAGCTAAGCCACGAAAACGAGCGCGAGGCGAGCGGGGACGGCTGCTTTCTGCCGCGACTCCGCGAGGCGATGGTGAAAAGCTGGCGCCTCATTGTCCTGTTCGCGGCCAATCGCTTCGGGAGATCGAGGAGGTCGAGTCGCTGGAGATGAAGCTCCAAGAAGAACGGAGCGAGCTTCAACAGTCCACAGAGACAGAGAGAGAATGGCCCAATCGCGCAGCGTCTTCTCGTTCGATGTTCAGGAGCCGTGAATTGGGCCGGTTGAAATGATGGGAGGGCCTCGATAACGGATCGGCCTTTCCTTCGGATCCGAGCTCAACGGTTAAGCTTGATTTTGGTGAAAGTTTTTGGGCTTTTTTTTATGGTGGACTGAGCACATCGCGGAGGAGTTCGATGTTTCGGGGACTTCGAGGCTACTGACATATCTGTGATGGCTTCTGTGTCCTATAGATTTGATTTTAGGCTTCGCTTCATCCTCAGAAAGTAACCTGAATTCACGATAAAAACTAAAATGATTTGCGATAATTTCCTAATTATGCCTCATTTGCGATCCGCGCCTTCTTACTCATTATTCACCCATGGACTTGATCTACGAGTGGATTATATGTCAGGATGAGTTTCTCTTCAGTTGCTGAGATATTGGAAGAGAATAAAAGTCTAACTGCGAGATTCTGAGGCGGCTAATGCATCTTTTATGACTTCACTGTTTGACTTTGACAATTGTTGCTCCATTTCCTGGGGAACATTGATATGTAGTTACAAAGTCAGATCATAATTCATCCATGGACTATTTATTACTTTGCGTGAGGTTTATTTGATAATTCATGCATAAACTTTGATCTAGGTGTGTATCCGGTGAGGCCACAACTGCTCGCAGTCGGAGGATGTGAAGGAGTTGGTGAAGTACACTTAGTTGGCTCTGCCGTGAAGGATATTTCTCCTGGTGATTTGGTCATTCCTGTCAAAAACCGAAGGCAAGCAAGGAACGGACGAGAAGAAGAAGAGAAGGACGAAGTTTAGGGAGAAGGTTTTTTTGTATTCTGACTTGTAATCAATGTACAGGGTTTTTGCTGTTTATATTACAAGATGTATACATAGAAAAAGGCAATGTAATATTTTACAAATCAATTTAATATTTGGATTGATTCTCTATGATCAGAAATCGGATCAATCAATTCCTGGTATATTTTCAGGATCTTCTGCATATCTTCCAACACTCCCCATCAAGCTGGTGGCTTGTAAATGTCCAAGACACCTAGCTTGCTTACTAGATATGACATAGGGCTTTGGTAAACACATCTGCAAGTTGTTCAGCAATTCCAATCCCTCTTGTCTCGATTGTCCCTTCTTGAATCTTCTCCCGAGTAAAATGACAATCCACTTCTATGTGCTTGGTCCTTTCGTGCATTACAGGATTCGCCGCAAGTTTCAGAGCCGATTCGTTGTCACAGAATAACTTCGTCGGACCTTTCAACTGTATTCCGAGATCACCAAGTAAACCTTGTATCCACACAATCTCACATGTGGTGTTTGCCATGACCCAATATTCATGCAACATGGGATCCGTCTACCATGGCTGAATTTGGAGATCCAAACATCGCCCCGTTTGGTGAGGGTCCATAAAGGTTTCAGATTTGCCAATTACAATTCTCATATACACGTAACAAAGGACATTGGTATACTTTCCCAAAAATCATGTAATCGACATCGCATGCATCGAGAAAAGAGTAAGAAGAACCATAAATTATTCATTTGATCTAACCTAATTCAAATGGGATGTGGACTGCCTTCAAGGAACGTCATACATACATGACGAGCAAAACCAATAGAAGACTAGCTAATGGTAGTTACTTTTTATGGTAGGGAAAACACAGAATGGAAGATCGTATCGCCTTCCAAAGAATTGACGATTGTTCAGATACCAAAGAAAGAAAAGGCATCTTTCATCTAGGTGATGTCAAGAACCGTGCTCTTTTCTCAAGATAAAGTCGACAGCATCCTCAACAGTATCCACAACCTGCATAGGTAAACATAAAAGAGTTTGATTAGGATGAGTGATTTTCGAATTCATTTTTAACCTAGGAAAATTTAGAGAGAAGACAAATTCCCCACAAAAAAATATGCTCGATTTTGAAATACTGACATTTTGCTAGGCTGAATAGGGAAAGGGTTCGTTCGGTCATGTTTCATCCAACCAAGTTGGAATTCACAGATCACCTAGAGCATAGCAAATCAAGGTATATAAGTATGGGACACCTCAAACACTTAAGGCCATGTTTCATGGCCATGCAATTATGAAAAGGAATCCCGATCCAAGCAATCAAATTCCTAGGAGTGGCTTTTTTCCCCCTTTATTGTTTGGTTTCAAATTACCAATGAAGAAAGAAATGTCCAATGTGAGTTGCCAAATGAGGTTAAAAACATGTCAGAAATGGAATGTGTCTCCAATCAACAAGTAAAAGTAGAGGATAGAAACAGAATGAAGAACCTCAACAATTTCCCGATTATTGTCCTCCAAATGATTTTACAGTTCACACAAGCATTTTTATGAACCGATTATACAAAACTCATCAAAATCTTGCAAGTCAAGCATTTTTCGCACAAAATCCACAGCGATGAAGACGAAGCCATTTTTATGAACTTCAAACTACTGCACAGAAGTTACCTTAAGCTATTATTCTTATTTCTTATCCTCTTTGTGTTTTGAGTCAAAGACCAATCGCGAGAACTGCAAATGGGGTGACAGAAACTCAGCCGAGTTGATAAATGGAACTTTATGTTCCCGCCCAAGCCAACATGATGCTTGTTGCTGATGTCTCCATAAAGAATCCAAACAAGTTTCACAATGACAAGAGAGAGAGAAAGGATTTCACCTAGTAGAGGGATGTGAGGGCTATGGAACCAAGAGGCAGGCGAAACTCACGTGGGAAGGATTTGAAGATGATGAATGGAGGAAGGGGGGAGAGAGAGAGAGTTCTGGTTTTGTAGGATTTAAAGATGATGAAGCTCAGACTACTGAGTGGGTAGAGTTCGCAAATGTTTTTCTTTTCTAGGAATTCCGGTACCATCTCTACTGAGCAATCCAATTCTGCATATTAAAGAGAATCCATTACCTAGGTAATTTGATTCCACAATCATAAAACCATCAGAAGATGAGTTCCAATGGGATTTCATTTCCTTTTCTTACTCCAAGGTGAACCAAACAATGCCTAAGTGATCACCTAGTGTATTAGACTTCCGAATGTTTTCCTGGTGGAATCTAAGATTTGCATTCTCAACCATGACTTTCCACTAGGAACA
This sequence comes from Eucalyptus grandis, assembly GCF_016545825.1. Taxonomy (NCBI): domain Eukaryota; kingdom Viridiplantae; phylum Streptophyta; class Magnoliopsida; order Myrtales; family Myrtaceae; genus Eucalyptus; species Eucalyptus grandis. The sequence continues at coordinate 40,813,812 of NC_052613.1, forward strand.
CGGATATAAATTCTCTAAAACAAGGCAGTGAAAATGCTGGAATGCACACGATTCGCATACATGGGAACCTACCATCAACTCACCCCAACATACATACGAGGAGAGAGTGAGAGAGAAAGAGAGATGAGTACAAAAACCTACCAAGTCCGCAGGGAACTCTGAATGATTATCTTTTCCCTTGAATACCCCAGTCCTTGTTAATATAGAAAACCAAGGATCTCCTGCCTGAAGGTTGTTAGCACTATTGGTGATTATGTTTGGAAAAAAATTTACTGGTATAATAAACTACGATATTTGGTATGAAACATACCTGTCGTGCGCCTCTAATGTCGATTTTTGGATTATCTCCTATCATGTATAGGGTTTTGAAACAACGAATTCCAGAGTTTGTAGTATTCTCCACATCTAGGTTGCTTAACAAAGATGGCATAAGATTCCTTAACACTGTCTCAGCATTTCCATAAACAAATGGATTTGGCTTCCCGTATGATGTATACGCCAGCGGAATGGGATGTATTCTGCAGAATAGGGACAAGTAAACAATGCACAACATAAGATTGAAGATTAATGCATGCTGCTATGCTGCATTGAGGAATGTTAGGCCTACACAAGGATCTTATAGGCCAATCTTTAATTTTTTGCGGAGAATACTATATCAAACTCCATGCAGAACTATACATTGAGAAACTGGAACCTCACCATTACCTGTTATAGATTGCTTCTAACGCAATTCTGAAAGCTCCCATACCCAGACGTTCAGCAAGAAAAGTAGCCTGCCTTTACATTTTGTCAGCTAGTCATCAGCCAGTCTTTAGTTCCCCTAAGGTTTCAAAAACTCAAGATTGCAGCTTCGAATCACAAATGGCATAGCTTACCTGGTATTCTAGGTCATCATTTGCAAAAAACAGGTGCGGTTGCTTATTAGTCTCCTTTCCAGGAAGCGCTCCAGTTCTCAATACGTCACAGAGCACCTAAACCCAAACTTGAGTATCATAGAATTATTTTATTGTACGCGGACAGATAGATAGATGATAACACTCCTTTTTATCACTTCTTTGAAACATATTTCAGCGCCCACTAGACTTCTAAAAGGATGATGACTAAAGTTGCACAGTAGTTACTGAACAAACAAACAAAAGCCTGGTGTCTTTTGATAATCAGTTCAAAGATTTAGAACTCACGTGACATGGACTCAATAGCCGAGTAAGATAATCTAAGAAAGGACAAGATCCATTAGAGTGGTCACAACCTGAATATCTCTGCTCCAGTCAACAGAATCACTGACTACAAATGCTGCCTGAACTCTTTGTGTTTGCACAGCAATTTTTCTCTTCGCCATCTCATTGGAAGTGATATTCTGGTCAATGCCTGGCTTAGTTGTCCATCTCTTGTACGGTGCCAGTGGATCAATGGCATCAAAGTAGCTAGTGTACTCATCAATTGACAGAGCATTTCTGCACAGAAAAGATCAACCAGAAAGAGGATCAACCGGAGAGAAATCAAAGAGAATCAAGTTGTTGCGATTCGCAGTCTCGGTGAAACAGTATTGAAAACGCAGACAACTTAAATGAATTAAGGAGAGGACTCCTCTGCGATTACTCAAGTCCCTGAGAACTTGAGTGCTTTTTATTAACTTTGCTAGCTTCTAGATATTACCTAGACATTAAAGTAATATCCATCAATATCAATTTTATTAAATACATAGCTTTATCCCTATTGGCAACCTATCTCTCTCTTCCCCTCCCCCACCCACACACCTGCATGCACAAGCAAGTAATTGAGACATTGCTGGGTACATTTGCAAACCTAGAGAAGTGGTCAAAATATTTACTTTTATCCATATTCGGACATTACAGTAGCAGGTTCTCCTTTGCCAACAGCAACGACAAGTTCGTTCTCGAATCTGTGCAAAAACCTCAATTAGGAAACAAATGAATAAAATAGAGAAGCATATTCGTTAGTAAAACAGAAAAGCCTATTCAGAATTCTTTTAGAATAGTTAGCACATGCATTCACACTCTTCTATGTCTTTTCAATTCATATAATATAATATAGGTAGTGCATTTCCCTAGTATCCAAGAAGAAAGCACATGAGATGAAGATATGAGATGTGTTCTTTGATATCCACGTACATATCCAAGATAGGGTACATTCAATAAAGTCCAATTTCACAGTTTTGAACCTACTAAATCGTGTACTTATAAATAATTCTTTTACAGGAGAATTCTTATCAATCTAATAATACACATGCACAATATTTTATTTTGCGATCATAGATTTTAATAATCATGAGTGAGATAAATGAAAAAAGCAAATGTTATCGAAAATGCTCAGTCCTGATTTACATTAGCATGCCGCATTTCTCATTGGACATTGGTCATGGAGATAATCCAACAAATCCTTACCTATATACCAGTTGTTTAAAAGGTGTGTGGCCCTGTATGACCTGCAAATTATCTTGGTCAAAATATGAGAGAAAAACGAAACAAAGTAGTTCTGGACTTGATAACAAGCAAAACCGTGAGGGCAAGCAGAAACACAAGAAACGAACTACCTGTGAAGGTAAAATGTTGACTCCTAGTCTTTGACCTAAGTCCTGGGTGTTGGATGCAAATTGCGTAACCCCAAGATCTCTATAACTAAAACAAGAACATGCATAATTGAGTAGAAAGATTAACGCACCTGTTTTTGGATCCATTGTTCTTGAAGCGGAAGCGGAAACACAATGTTTTACGCGCAAGTCCTTCTCCTCTATTACCCTCTGTATCACTAGTTCAATGAGGCGGCCCCCTCACGTGTAGCGTTAGGTAAACGCCCCTTAGGTGAAGATATATGTGAGAATTAGGGTTAGAGGAGAGACTTGAACACTATTTATAGAGTTTCCAGTCAGACCCCCTCATTACGGGCCAAGCTCAACTCGGCCCACACTAGCCAGCCCCATATTAGACTAATTAAGAAACCTTCTATCTCATCTTAGACCAACCATGTTTTACGGTAGCCGTAAAAACAGTAAATTACAATAACAATTAATGTAGTCCACATTAGGAAAACTCTTACATTATCCAACTTGGACTTTATTAATTGAAATTGTACCTTATGTGCGCACATTGGTCCATAGATGATTCTTAATAATCAATCCTATCCCATAAAGTCTTAAACACCGAATCATGGCGGTAACTGCATGTATACACACAGAGCCTTCCATGGTCACAAGTGCTCTCAATTTTATTGATATGGATTCAATATGGTAGTGTGGCAAATGGATAACATCTCTCATAGAGAGATCCCATTTGTCAGTCACCATTCTCTTACCTTAGGCGATACAAAAAAAAAAAAAACTCGTGCCACTAGAGAATGCTTTATGGTTCTAATGAACCCATATATGTCTTGTCCTTACGGTTAACCTTTCTTTATATACCACAAGACATATGCACAAGGCTAATAACCGGATGCCCTGATGCCCCTAGCCTTCACTCAAGGTTTAAGTAATACCTTGAGACTTTTAACACTATATATATATCAAAGTGTTACTAAATTGTAACAAAACATATGTAAACTTTATTCAAAGAAAAATAAAACACAGCTCCCACTAAATAACAGCATTCCAAGATGCTCCTAGGCCCATACTAATGACATGTCGATCAAAAACACACGGGCGTAGGCCTTTAGTTAGTAGATCTGAAGTCATATCATCTGTAGGAATATAATCTACTGCAACGTCACCATTCTGCACTGATAACTTTATAGTCAAAAACTTGACCTCCATGTATTTAAACCCCTTGAGACTTCTGTTGTTATTAATGAACAACACTGCAGAGTTATTGTCACAATATAGCTGTATGGGCCTATCCACAAAATCAAAAACCGATAACTCCCTAATGAGGTTTCGGAGCCAAATAGCTTGAGTAGCAGTTGAAAAACATGCTACAAACTCCGCTTGCATGGTAGAATAAGATATGGATTTTTTTTTTTGCTCTTCCATGATACTGCACCTCCTGCCAATATAAATATATATCCTATCGTTGACTTCTTATCATCTTGACAACCAGCAAAATCTGCATCTGAATAGCCTGCTAGTTGCAAGTCTGGAACATGTCTATACATCAACATATAATCTTTTGTTCTCTTTAAGTACCTTAAAACCTTCTTGGCAGCAACCCCGTGATCGTGTCCTGGATTTGAACTGATATCTACCTAGAAGCCCTGTTGCAAAAGCAATATCTAGCCTAGTGCAAACTTGAGTATACATTATGCTTCCAAGTACACTAGCATAAGGTACATCCTTCATTTGAGCTTTCTCAAAATCTGAATTAGGGCATTGTGAAAGACTCAATTTATCACCCTTAATAATAGGAGCAATTCCTGGTTTGCAATCCTGCATATTGAATCTTTCTAAAATGCGATCAATATACACCCTCTGAGACAAACCCAATGAACGGCGTGAGCGATCCCTATGGATCTCAATGCCAAGAACAAAAGACGACTCACCAAGGTCTTTCATGTCATAATTTTTCGATAACATCCGCTTTGTCTCATGCAGTAAACCAATGTCACTACTAGCAAGCAAGATATCATCTACATAAAGTATGAGAAAAATATATTTCCTCCCACTGACCTTGGTGTATATACACTGATCTACTTTGTTCTCAATAAATTCTTATGAAGTAACAATACTATGAAACTTGAAATACCACTGTCTAGAAGCTTGCTTAAGGCCATAAATAGATTTTTTCAATCGACAAACAAGCTTACCAGAGTCATCTGCTGCAAAACCTTCAGGCTGCACCATATAAACCTCCTCATCAAGGTCTCCATTTAGAAAAGCAGTCTTAACATCCATCTGATGTAACTCCATATCGAAATGAGCTACCAATGCCAAGATCACTCTAAAAGAATCTTTAGAAGAAACTGAAGAAAATGTTGCTTCATAATCTATTCCTTCTCTTTGAGTGAAACCCTTAGCTACCAGTCTGGCTTTAAACTTTTCAATCTTTCCTTTGGTATCCCTTTTAGTCTTGAATACCCATTTGCAGCCAATAGGTTTACAACCTTCAGGTATTTCAACAAGCTCCCAAACACCATTGTGTTTCATAGATTGCATCTCATCTTTCATCGCATCTAGCCACAAATTTGACTGAGGACATGAGATGGCATTCGTATAAGTTATCAGATTAACAACACAACCAATATCATAATCATGCTCTCCTAGGTAAACAACATAGTCTGGTGGTATAGCTGAACGTCTTTCCCTAGTTGATCTTCTGAGTGGAGCTACTTCAACCTCATTCTGAATTTGAGGGGCTTGAGGAATTTCATCAGGAACTATCTCAACAATAGGATCATGTGCCATAACAAGCTCAGTTTGTGGCGCAAGAGGCTCCATAATTGTCTACATATGATGAGACAGGGATCCAGTAATCCCCACTATACTATCATCTTCGATAGCTTGTGAGTAGCTACCCTTTTCAGCTACATCAAATTCCAGAAATTTTGCAGTTTGAGATTCCACAATTCTTGTACCTCCATTAGGGTTATAAAACCAATACCCCTTTGAATGATCTAGGTAAGACATAGAGTAATACCGAGTAGTTTTGGAATCCAGTTTACTCAATGTTGGATTATATATCTTGACTTCTGCTGGACATCCCCAAACTTTAAGATGATTCAAGCTAGGTTTACGTCCAGTCCATAACTCAAAAGGGGTCAATGGAACTGCTTTAGTAAGAACACGAGTTAGAATATAAAGAGATGTTTTCAAAGCTTCACCCCATAGAAAATTAGGTAAATCGGTCCTACTAATCATACTTTTCATCATGTCCATAAGAGTACGATTGCGCCTTTCAGCTACACCATTTTGTTCAGGACTTCCGGGCATAGTAAACTGACATATTATCCCAGAATCCTCTAAGTATTTAGCAAACCGCCCTTTAAGTTGTCCAGCATCACCGTGCATACCAAAATACTCACCACCACGATTAGATCTGACAATCTTTATAACTTTTCCCAACTGTTTCTCCACTTCAGTCCGAAAAATCTTGAATTTATCAAGAGACTCGGATTTTTCTTTAATCAAGTATAAGTATCCATATCGGGAATAGTCGTCAATAAATATGATGAAATAAAAATTTATGCAGAAAGTAGCCATGTATGGTCCACTAATATCGGTGTGAATAACCTCCAACAAGTCTAAACTTCGTACAACAGATTTCTTCTTTATCTTAGTCATCTTACCTCTGCAACAATCTACGCAAGTCTCTTGATCACCTTTAAGAGCAAGCAAGATATCAGCCTTTATAAGCCTTTCTACTATTTCTTTAGAGATGTGATGTTTATGCCACAAGGCATAAGACTATTCCTTAGGTAGAGTCCTTTTGGAAACAACTTTTTCAGCTAAATAAGCAACGTACATATTGTTGGGAGATAAACTCAATCGATATAATCCATCGGATAAATTGCAACACCCAATCTTATTTGAATCATAAAACATGGAAATAGTATTACTCTTTATTTCAAAAGTGTATCCACACATGTCCAAACAAGACACAAAAACTAAATTCCGCCTAAAAGAAGGTATGTAAAAAGTGTTTCTTACCACCATCCGAAAACCAGAATCTAAAATCAAAATAACATCTCCCACGAATTCGACGTCAACTCCAACGCTGTTTCCAACAGTGAGTTTTGATTCATCTTGATTTGGCGTCCTTCAGTTTATGAACCCCTTTAGGCTCACTCTTATTTCTCTTAGACAACCAAGCCTTAAACTTGCTGCAACGTTTCTTTACATGTCCTCTCTCCCTACAAAAGTAGCAATAAACACCATCATTCTTGGTAAATGTTTTCTTGGGACCCAAACTGTTAGAAGGTCCAGCATCTTCAAAATTTCTTTTATTGTTGGAAGGTCTGGCAACTTCAGAATTGCCTTTATGAATATAAGTTTTCGCCTTCTTTCCCTTATCACTGCCAGAGTTAGAAGCATAAAGGGCAACGTGCCCTTTATCTTTCTTCAATTTTTCTTCCTCTGCCACCAGCCTAGCAATTAGGTCATTAACCGACCAGGTTTCATCTTGGGAACTATAATTGGTCTTGATAATCCCAAAATCAGGAGGAAGATTATTTAGAGCTTGATGCACAATGCAAGCAGTGGGAATAACAACATTGAGAGCCTCAAGCTTTGTCTGCAAATCTACCATTCTCATAACATAATCTCTAACTCCACCAGAACCATCATACTTCATAGTAAATAGTGTTTGCATGTGTGTTCCTATCTCAACATTAGGTGAGACACGGTTTTTAGCCATCAAGGCTTCCATCATCTGCCTAGCAGTGCAGTCTGCAGGCAAACCACTTTTCAAGTGTTCTTGAATGGAACGCTTTATCGACAGTAAGCAAATTCTATTGCTTTTTTCCCAAGTAGTAAAATGAACTTTCTGAGCTTCTGTACTCTCAGTAGTAAGATCTGCCAGTCGATCGACAGTAAAAGCCATATGAACATTTGCTATCTCCATAGCAAACAGAAAATCTTTTATCAATTTCTTAAAGTTTGAACCAGTAAGAACCTCAATAGTGACGGAGTTACCGTTTACGGAAAAGGTGACTGAAAGACAAGCATTATATATAATTAGCATCATGTGAGCATTGTGTAACTTGACGTACAAGTACACATTCAGAGAGTTACATGTAAAATCACATAATCACCTTTGGGCAGAATACATGACATGCAATTGTACACTCCCCACATGATAGAGGTTATCAGAATACATTCCAATCTTCATGAATTCATCACCTTTGGGCATATGAACCATTATGATCGGTCACTCCTCCACCACACTATCATGTATCCCTCCATGGACTAATACACAGTCATCTCCTTTAGAAGTATGACTATGCATTACACCAGGAGACTCCCAATCAATATACGAGATCGAAATTTCTCAAATCCAATCAAGTGTGCCACTTTGGCGGTTACAACTCAATTGAATCCTTGAAACTCTCTCATACCAGGGATATAATCTTTACATCTCACATACACCATATACATGTGATTTTAACTTTAGTGATAGGGGCATCATATCACTCAAATCACATGCCATGCTAATTACACTGCCTTATTCATTAATAAAATACAATAAAGTTTAATTTTTATTAATGAATCACACTTTTATAATACTTATGTGATAACATACAGTCACCCAACACAAGTATTTCCAAAAATACATAAAGTACAAGAAAAATACACTTATTTAGGGCTTTGTATGTATTTTCACATCCATAAAATCATCAAACATGTAAAATAAATACACCACAAGATAGTACATGGCAATACGAATCCAACACCACCAATCATGCGCCGAACGAACACTCCACGCGCCTGCACGCGCTGCCTGAGTGCGCGGCGCGTGTTCGACGCCCAGGAGGCACGTGGCCGTGCGTGGGGGCGTGTGCGTCCTCCTCCGGCAACGCGCCGCCCATGGTTCTCTTCATCTCATCGAGCCCAGTCCGAATATATAATTTAATTTAATTTTTTTAACGAAAAAATCTCAAAAATCTCAAATTATGGCAAAATCCTTTGCGTTCATGTTCTAGGGTTATGGAGGCTCTGATACCACATGTTGGACGCAAACTGCGTAACTCCAAGATCTCCATAACTAGAACAAAAACATGCATAATTGAGTAGAAAGATTAACGCACCTGTTTTTGAATCCGTTGTTCTTGAAGCGGAAGCGGAAACACAATGTTCCACGTGTAAGTCATTCTCCTCTATTACCCTCCGTATCACTGGCTCAATGAGGCAGCCCCCTCACGTGTAGCGTTAGATAAACGCCCCTTAGGTGAGGATATAGGTGAGAATTAGGGTTAGAAGAGAGACTTGAGCACTATTTATAGAGTTTCCAGCCATGCCCCCTCATTATGGGCCAAGCTCAACTCGGCCCACATTAGCCAGCCCCATATTAGACTAATTAAGAAACCTTCTATCTCATCTTAGACCAACCCTATTTTATGGTAGCCGTAAAAACAGTAAATTATAATAACAATTAGTGTAGTCCACATTAAGAAAACTTTTACACTGGGCTCTTTTGGATTCAGAAAAGCCACCTTCTGCATCAGCCATTAGTATTAGCAGCGTGCAGTAAAAACTAATTATTGCTTGTTCAAGAATTAACAAGCGAAATTTCTAATTTCAAGTGACTAACATATTGAGGGATTATAGGTAAGGGCATCTCAAAAGGCGTCACAGATTCAAATTGCTTGAATGACTTAAACATAAGACAGTGGCAATCTCAAAATCATCAAGACGATTACTATTAGATCTTAAAAGTACCAATACTTGCCGATAAGTGAATAATCAACCACAATAAGCGTATGATGTCCAGCATGCAACTTGAAAACTTTAGTTTGACCATCATATCACGGCACTCACCGGTGATGACTCTATAGAATGGTCACATTCGCTAACACACATCGAAAGTGAGAACTGTAATAGTAAAGGTTACTAACACATTTAAGCAATCACGAACACTCACCATTTGTTAAGAACACGAAAGGTATCTTCAACTCTCCTGAAAAGATGTAGAACCTAAAGTAAGTGATAGAAGGTTACAAATAGCAGATACGAATCTCGATATCCGCCGCCCTTTACTGTCCATCAGAAATTTCGGTAGCAATCAGTTCGCAACGTAGAACAAAAAAGAGAAATTAGATTGATTTCCCGGGCTTAACTTAAGTTATGGGTGAAGACATTCTCTTTCAGGTTATACTCTGTATGGGAACTGTAGAAGTGATCTGCCTTGGTACAGAGAAAGGAACTCACTTTAAGCACGTGAAACAGCACGATCGCCAGCATGAGATAAGCCTCGCAGGTATACCAGCAAGCGATGGCGAAAGCTTTACCAGAATCGTCGTAGTACAATCTCCTGAGCGCGCGAGGAGAACCACCGATGGGAGTGTGACCGAGGAGGACCATGCTGTCGATGTCGAAGGTGATGCCGAATGAAGGCCTGCACGACGAAACCACAATCGTCGATTCGATCACGGATGAAAAAGAAGAAGAAGAAGAGAAAAAGAGAACATCAGAGAAAATCACGAGCGTAGTTGAAGCATGACCGGAACGCACCGATCCGATCGCGAGCTAAGCCGTGAAAACGAGCGCGAGGCGAGTGGGGAAGGCTGCTTTCTGCTGCGACTCCGCGAGGCGATGGTGAAAAGCCGGTGCCTCATTTTCCTGCTTCCTCTTCACTACTGCTCAGTTCATACTCTTCCACGCGTAGTTGTCTTCAAGCGACACATGCACAGATTGAAGCGTATGAGTCTCTCTCTCTTCTTGTTTGCATGAATAAGGGAATTTCGTGGCTTCAGAATTTGTGTGAAGAGGAGCTTATTTTCAAGGATTTTGAACTTCATCCGCATCTTTTTCTTCGAGGTGCTTTCGGGGATTCGAATCAGAAAATGGGCTGGTGTGAATGGTCATTTTATAGTTTCGAAGCCATCGTTTTTGTTTTCCTTTTTCTTTTTCTTTTGGAGATGGAAGATCGAGACAGGAGCTTCGTGAAGCGAGATTAGAACCAGTTTTCGGTGCACTCTGCTTGGTCAGCTCTGCTCCTTTCGCCTCTTCCACGATGTGATGATTCTCATATCCGCTATGCTTAGAACTAGTATCTGTCTGTTTCTTCATCTGATCTTTTTTTCAATAGTATTGTTCATTTGATTGCATAATGGGACTTGCCTAAGATAATAAGTTGTGTCTTCGGGATGCATATTTTCCTTACCAAGTACTAGAAAATGTTGTCATTTTCCTGGAAAATGACTTCTGAGAAAATATTTTCTAGAAATAACCCATTTTGCGTGAAACGAATGGACCCTTAGTCAGGCCGTCTAATCCAAAGCGATTTCGCTTTCGGTGCTTTTGGTGAAAGAAACTGAACCAAAAGTGCAAAACAAGAAAACAAGGCAAGTCACTGAGAAGAGGAACACAGCGAAAGAAAAGGCATTTTTCATCTAGACAATGTCAAGGACCGCACTCCTTTCTCAAGATAAAGGAGTTGGACCAGGATGAGCAATTTTTAAATTCATTTTTAGCCTTGGAAAATTTAGAGAGAAAACAAATTCCCCACAAAAGTGGCTTCCTATCATGTAGGATTTTGAAATACTGACATTTTGCTAGGCCTAAGAGATGGGCGTCGCAAAATGGAAGATTATAAGTGATTGGAAGATTATCCACGCTAACACCTCAAAACATTTAATGTAATGTTTGGTTAATGGTCATGGAATCATGAAAGGAATCCCAAACCGTAAAATCAAATAGAGGACAATAATGGGGAAAATGTTAAAGGATCTTATGTGGTTCTTCATCCTGTTTCTATCCCTATTTTTCCATTATGTGATTTGTATACGTTGATTGAAGACGCATTCCATTTCTTACACGTACAACATATTTATTATTTTAAGAGATGGGCTTCATTCGGTGAGCATAATTGAACATGGACTTCCACTTTGACCCCAACCTAAGAAAAGAATTTCTGAATCAATTTGGTAATTTAGACGTTTTTTGTTTTGTAAAAAATAGATAATTCGATAAATATTTTCCTAAAAATGATCGTTATATCACTCAAAATAATTATTTAATAAGAAATGTTTTTATTATTCATAATAATTTATGTCCAAATATTTTTCGTAGAAGATAAACAAATTTTTAGTTCGTTTATTTTTATAAGCAATATAAATAATTATTTTTATGAAATGTATTTTAAATCGTTCTCTTAATCAAAGATACACTTCCTTTACATATGTGGTATAGTTACTTGCTCAAAAAAAAAAAAAAAAAAAAACATATGTGCTATAGTTCCATCTTGATTCTCGACCGTATTATTTAATCATCCGAGCCAAAAGTAAAGCAAAATATCTATGTGCTCTAAATAGGCAATAATACTCCAGCTTTTCATCAGCCAACATTAGTTTTTCTCATGGACCAATGGCATCTGTTTTTTTGGTCGTCGTAGTCAAAAACTAGATTGGAAATTAGAACACCTTTTGAATGGAGGAGATTATGTAAAGCCAAAAGAAGCAACATGGACGGAACAAACGAAATTATGGAGATGCGAATCCTATTTTGATGACAGCTTAGCAGTGTACTAATTGCCAGCCAACGGAAGCATGTGATCATCGTCTTATAGCGAGACAATTAATGATTAGATAGCCTCGTTGATGACATGGAAATGACAAGCGGTACTTCCACTAGTGCATCTACTTTTGGACAAGGATGGATTCCCATTATATTATTTCGTGCCTTGGCCTACAATCAGGCGCAAGGGAGAGCATTAAATTCAAAAATAAGCCTATTGACATTTCTCTATCGGGTGCTTAAATCAGAAGAAAAATAGCTTCATCATATCATGTCATGCTGTCGTCGTTACACTTAAATAGTCGAAAATAATTGAAATGTCACGTTAAATGAATTTAATGAGATTTAGCTAAAATATTTTATTGCATTTTCACTTGTAAGTTTAAGATTACGTTATTTCAGTTAAAAAGTTTATAATAATAGGTTTGAAATTTCGATATAATAATTTTAGGAGAGATTGTGCAATTATCTCAGAAATATGACAATTCGGTTTTCTCAATCTCGTGTTTGCACTCAACTCAAAACAATATATATACTAGCATCAGACTCAATCCAACTCTAATATTAAAAACTAAATTATAGTGTAAAGCTTCGAACTCCATCTCAAGGTCTCATAAAAAATTTCAAAAATAATGATTTTTTTTCATTGTTCTTAGTAAAATCCTTTAAATTATTAACAAGGCTCGCAAGTCACATTACTGTAGTATTACAAAATTTGACACCTCCGACATGGCAATTCATATTGTTAGGTCCAAATACATTAAAGAATGGGTGAAGTGTTTTTTTATACATATAAAATATCTATCTTTCTAGAACCAGCACCTTATTTAAAAATGTTTTTCATATGCAATTAAACTGTTAATTTGCCATAAGAAACTTATAGAATTTATGGAAAAAGAAATTACAAAAGCTATTTATAGAGTTTCAATTAGGATATGCTTTCTCTTCTAGCTCTAGCAGCCCCATTAGATTGAAATTCACTACTTCAGCCAATAGTGCAATTGCCAAGAACTTTTTATTGCGCTGACTCGACTCCTCCTACGGCTATCTCACTATAGACTAAATAATTATTAGATCTCTTTCAATAGCTGTTCTCACACCTTGTGCACACAACATGGTAGACATATTCTCCCCCAAAATTATTTAACCACACTTCTAAGTGTTTACAAATAATCATTCTCATATTTCGTCTCTTACCTAAACAATTGCATTCTCTCTAAGCATGACCACTTCTTCCGTGTGTATACAAATGATTTTGGCACCCTTGCTAACTTTTAGGATCAAAACTAAATAGATTATAATGAAACAACAAGGAGATAGATCTCAAGAACACTCAATGTGTTTCGATTTTTCTTGTTGCAAGCACTCAATCACAAGTTACGTTTTACTCGTAGTTTGTCCTTATAGGCCTCCAAAAACAACCCTCCTGTTTCAACCATCTGATTCAAGTGGATCATAGAATGAGTTTCATTTCATCACATGGAAAAGAGACATTTGGAGGGGGTACTTAGAGATCATCAACAAATGAAAAAATCAAAATGATAAGGAGAGTGAGCAGAAGTTGGTAAGTTTATAAATTGACTTATTATAGTGTTTGCAATTTATTTACGATGCTTGTAAAACTTCCAAAGAGTTGGTTATTCTTTAATTCATTCCAAAGTTGGTAAATTTCTAACGGCATTGAAGTTATTGATAGGTTATTTGGCAATCAAATTGATGGTCATGCTTTTCTTTTATCAATTGTACTGGATGTTAATGTTGGCTGGGTCTGCCTGTGTGGGGCCCGGTTAACGTTAATAAATAAAAGAAAAGGCCAAAAAGTCAAAAATGCAATAAAGGGAAAGACCTAGACAGGCGGGCTACTCGTTCGGAGAAGACAAGAAATGGGCTGCCAAATATCATCGGAGTTGACTCAAATTTCAATATGTTGTTATAAGATCGAGACAAATGAGTCGAGATAGGCAAATCCATCAGTTTCATTTGTCAATCTGTTTTGTTCATTGAACACTTTTTCTAAATTATCTCAAATTTCTCCAATCATGATTAGAGTTTCTTACTTCATATATATTAATCCGCTTTTATAGTAATGAAATGTCATTATATTGTTGATATTGAATCTCTAATATATTACTAAAAAGAATCCCTGTGCATCTTACTATTTTTTGTGATTAGTGAAAGTTTTTTAATCATCCATAATTTTTTTCGCATTAAATTTTCCACGTAAACTTGTCGTGCTTGCTTTTGTCTGTTTTTATCATTTTGGCATTATTTTTATTCATTACGAGATTATATTGCAGGAATATATTGCCTGTTATTATAAGGGTTGAGTCAATTTTGGTCCATTTAATCTTGGGAAGAAATTGATTCTACATTAAGTTAATTTTTGATCAATTGTTGCCGGTTCTCTCGAACTTTGTATCAATAATTTTGGAAATCCATCAAGTAATTTTCCGTACTTTCCTTTGACTACCCTGCACTCAGTCCCGAAAGCTTGCGTCAGCCACATCTTTGATTTTTTGTCTCATCGACCAATAGCATTTGATTTATGGTCTTCGTCGTTGTGAAAAAGGATGATTTCGTCCCAATCGCGTCCTCATCGGCATCTTTAATTTTTTGTCTCATCAACCAGTAGCATTTGATTTTATGGTCTTCGTCGTCGTGAAAAAGTATGATTTCTGTCGTCCTCACCGGCATCTTTGATTGTTTTGTCTCATCGACCTATAGCATATGATTTCACGGTCTCCGTCGTCGTGAAAAATATGATTTCTGCCCCAGTCGTGTCCTCATCAGCCCAAAGCATTTTACTTGCTTTTCCCTGAACTGCTCCAGTCAATAACACTTCAATTCGTGTTATATTATGATATGAGAAATGGATGTTTACTGCGGGGTTCGTCCAAATCGGTTTCGTCCAGGGGGCACGCTAAGAAGAGATGCTCCAATATTTATTTTTTCCAACTTTCTTGCAAGATTGATTGCAGTTTTATTTTTCAGGAGTCGTGCTTTGATTGGATATGTTCATGTTTCGGAGGAGGTTTGTGAAATTTTGAAGACGACTCGCATCATACTTGTCAGCATGCAGGGATGGAACTATCATATATTTTTAGTGGGGTCAAAGACTGTAAGATAAGGTATTTCATTTAACAAAAAAATTATAAAGATGCGATCGAGCTATTTATCTTTCGACTCTATCAATCCTCGTGTTTGATTGGTGGTGTGGTTGTCTAGTAGTGCAATGTCTAAGCCTGATAATTTTTTATAATTGTTTATCGTTTTACTTTTCTGTTTTTTTGTGTCGTAAAGAAGTTTATAGTACATGGAAAGACAAGATACTGATTGTGATTTCTTGCAAGTTAGCGCATGGTCCCTTAGAGGGGGATGAGGCTAAGCCTAATTACATCGATGAACAATGGAAGTTACTAAAAAGGCAACGTGGGGTTTCATTAGGCATCATCAGTTGGATTTTATTTCTTTAGATAAACTATAAAGATCCCATCCCACTGCTCCTTTTGCTCTTACGATTTCCATCTTTTCGCAATGGAAAACTGTAGCCACAACAACATCGATATAATTTAAGGAATTGTTATACTAGCTGGATCCTATGAGAAACAATTGATGTTGTCTCATCCATTGATCGTCAGACTTTCAGGATTATATGTTACAACCGCACTTCCATTCACTCACGGAACACTTCTTGGATATGTCCTTCCTCAGCACTTCATTTCGAGTAGGGATTAATAGTTCCCCCCGTATAGATTGGAGTACAAAGCCCACCCAAAAAATTGAATAAAATAATTCGTCCTATTTCGCCGGTATCACCAGCTGACTTAGTTCCGATGACTTTATTCGGAATATGGCGCAATAATAGAGCAAATCTGTCAAACGGTTCTCCACCAAGAGTAGGAACTCTTTTATTATGTATGTTAAATTGATTGGTCGATTTACGACATTTTGTATAGAAATTATGAAAAAATGCAAATAGTTATAATTCGTTATAATTCAAAAATTTATTTATCGATGAACATAAAACCACTCATGTATTATAAGAAGAAATTTGAAAAACCCTCCAACACAAAAGTTATTCATCACATCGAATCTCCAACATTTTATAGTAGAGTAGACGATCTATCACCGTGCATCATTCAAGTTTCACACACAAACATAAATAGAAGCTTATAAATTCATAAGCATACATTAAGATAAGAAAGGCGATCTATCACCATGCATCATTAAAAGTCCGACAACCCCTGCCCCTGCCGCGGCGGCGGCGGCGGCCACCACGACGGCTACCACGACGACCCCGACAGCCCCCGTGGCCCCCGCGGCCCCCTCCGGCCCCCGCGGCCCCCGTGGCCCCGGGCAGCCCCGTGGCCCCCGCAACCCCGGTAGTCCCCGTAGCCCCCGCTCCCCGCAACCCCGTGGCCCCCGCAGCCCCGGTAGTCCCCCGTAGCCCCCGCTCCCCGCAACCCCGTGGCCCCCGCAGCCCCGCCGGCCCCGGTCCCCCTTGTCCCCTTGGTCCCCCTTCGGCCCCGCCGCCGAATGCAGTAGAAAAGGAAACCACAAATCATGACGGCAACAATGACTAAACCAACAATAACCCATGTTGGGGTGTTATTGTCATTGGATGATACAGAATTCGGATCGATCCATGCCGATGGAGGAGGAAAGTACTGGAAACTCGGATAAGTTCGTGGATAGTTATTGTTCTCCATCAAGAAAACTCTGTAGAGGTAGTTCAATGCGAGTGGTGAGTCTACAAATATATTATGAAGCATCAATCCAAGAGTCAATTTACCTTTTTATCATGATGAATTAATTGTATGATCCAAGCGCGAGATTGAAATGATTCGACACGGAATTCAGTGAGATATAATGTGAGTGGAAGTAGTTGCTTGCACATATACCCTCACAAGAAGAGCCGAGAAAATCGGTGAATGATGTTGCGCCAATGCTTACGCGACCTACAATGAATTGAGAATTTTCGCCCGGTGGAGGTAGCGTTATATATGCCCCCACGACACTCCCTCCCTCCCTCACAGGGTGGGTTTTATTTTTTTATTTTTCTTTTTTTTTTGCTGAAAGATAATAATTTTCAATTCTAACCAACTAAAGGGGCACTATTAGTTGAAGATTCCAAACATAGAATTAAATATAGAGAACGAGGAGAATTAGAAGTCCAATTGCTAGAAAGTGACCTGGCTCGGTGGGTTAGGTAAGCGTTTTAAAAATGTGTAATGATTGAAGCATGTGGTCAAAAAGTTGGGAACTTTTATTCACGTGCCAAAATAGGAAAAATTATAAAAAATCATAAATCTATTACAATTGTACCAATTTAATTATAAATATTTTTTAATCAATTGAGTACTAAATCTTTTATATTTATATCAATTCAATTCATCCGATCAAAATTGGCCGCTCGGACTAAAATGAACACAAGGTGTTTTACAGACACTATCAAGACCGACGTGAATAATTTTTAATAATATTTGAATATTTTTTCGATATTTATTCCTATTTTTCTTTTTATATTTTCTTTTTTTCTTTTCTCTTTCTTTCTTTTTATTTTTATATTTGTTTTCTTTCACTCGCTTCTTCCTCCAGCTAGTAGCCAGACCACTGGAAATGAAGGTCTAGGAAGAACGGGGTGAGCTTCAACTACTGCTAGGCTCGATCACGTCTTCATGCGTGATGTTCAGGAGCCGGGAATTAGGCCCATTGAAATGATACACGTGTTTGACTAATACGGTCTAAGGGAATAAGATTTTGGTGAAAGGCCATGAAAAACAATCAGGTCTGAAATGAGAAATTATTATATGCTCTACAAAATGTGTGATTGAATATCATCTCAATCATTAATCAGGTAGATCTGAGCCCACGGGATCAACTGTTGAACTAAGTTTCCACATGAGATTTATAGACCATACAGTAAAATTTCATGCAAAATGGGGTTATAGACGTGACCTGAAAAATAAAATTCACTCTACTATCCAAAATCAAGTCCACAAAAACTTATTTTAGAGCTGATCTGCCAAGGATATAAGAGATCCATTGTCAATTCGTTTCTATTTCGAGTATTCTAAAAGCGTAGGAAAATGTTCTAAGATCCTCCTGGACTTAAATTGTCTTAGATGGACACATCAAAAGGCCACTAATCTCAGTCCTCGTGTTGGCCTATTCTTGTCTACATCTCTCTCATGGTCACGGGACTCCTGTCCGAACAGTACTAAAAAACAGCCACGTCGCCAGCAAATTAGAACGATGGAATTAAACGCATGAGGCAAATAATGCGACGAGAAAGAAACCGGCGAGGGGACATGACTGGAGGAAAGAAGCGCCCATTTTCTCTTTGCTCAACCTCACGTCTCTTTTAGCAGAACAGAGGAAACAGATGGGTGTAAAAGTGGAGAAAACTTGTGGATGTGGTCTGAGCTGCTTGTGGATATAGCATGACCAATCTCTTAAAGAGTATATATAAACAAGTGTTCCTAGCTAACTTGGTAGTAAAAATGCATAGTTTATTGCATAAAGAAGCTGGAACAGCTCCATATCATCGGTTGTTTAAACAAGTTTAGAGTGACGCCATAGTCCACTTTTGACCTCCTTACCCTTCTAGCCAAACTTGTCATGCTGGGCAAAGTGACATTACTCTGATCTCAAGCTCATTCACATCGTGACAATAATAAAAAAGTATTGGAAACAAGGCATAGTGTTACTCCTTATAATTAGGCAAAGCGTGAGAATGATTTAAGATCACGAGACATTTCGAATAAGAGCAATCTTTTGTATTATTACATTCTAATTATCAACGATATTATATTAGAGATTCTTAAGGTTCTTAAGATTTTCTATAGAATATTATCCTATGTTAGGGACAACTATGATATTATTGTTGATTATTTATATCAATTAAGATTTTTTTATAGATTATCATTCTTTGATTGTACATATCTTAATTGATAAATATCACCTTCGATAGTCTCTACAAAGCCTATAAATGGTTGATGTAATCTTCATTTTGATATATCAAAATATACACTATTCCCTTTTTCCACATTCTTATATTTAACTATTTGCACCTGGTGCACTCCGATTTTTACAGGATTGAAGACTCCGATACCAAGTTGAGAAATAAGAAAGATATGTAGAAGAAGGTAATTGTCACGTGTGTTACTTTGTTATTTTCGTGGTATCAACTCTTATTTGGGATTATGATAGAATTTGGATACAATTGGTCATGAACCATGAATCTTATGATGGAACCGGGAAATTTTTGCCTTTAACATCCATCACTGCTGCTTCGACTCCATTGACCCAAAGGCAAGTCCACTTTTCTATAAAATTCGCTATGTAATATGAGAATCTTTCTTTGTGGGACATTCTTATTTTTCTAGGTGTAAATTAACTTTGTGTAGACTTTAATTTATAAAGACGGGGAATCTATGGTCTCTAATCTCTCTGAGTGGGATAGGGATCTAAATTATTCGAATCGATAGGGATCTTAAATTATCCGAACCACTTTTGCCCCGTCTTACTTTGCGAAACGGTGCTTTAAATTTCTTTTTCCGAGCAACAAGCAAAAGTGGCACCGCCCTCTTCCCGTGTTCTCCAAAATAACCCTGGTGACGTCACGTAGCCTCAGCACCGCTTCGTCATGCGCCAAGGTCATTGATGTCCATCTACCTCGCGCAAAGGTGTTAGCGAATATTCTCAATTTTGCTCCTTGTCCTCGACCAAGAGAGCAGCTCCAGGCCCACTAGACAGCGCATGAAACAGAAAGCAGCAGAGACAACGATTGCTTCGTAGGAAGAGAGAAGTTTCACGTGCAGTCCAAAGGAATAGGAGGAATCTTTTGCATGCGATGGGTCATACATCAGCGACGCGAGCTTGATTATCAATAATCTCGCAATAATAGAAATCTCAAATTATGCTCCCGGTGATGCTAATACCTCAATTTTTTTTCCTTTTATGTGGTAAAAAATCCTAAAATTTTATTTGTGTAGACATGTATCCTTTCATAATTTCACCCAAGATCGCTGTTAAAATTTTGCATGGATCCGGTGTAATATTATCGATGTTTTTTGAGAAAAAAGTGGCACCGATGTGGTGCCATGTGAACAGCGCATCAGAAAAAGATTAAAAAGAAAACGAAGAACTAAAAAAACCAATTAAAACAAAAATGGAAAATTCGAACCGGAGGAGAGAGAGATTGCTGACGGTCAGGGGTGTTGAAGGGGCTCCACCACCATTCCAACTTCGCTGGCGAGAGCCGTCGGCCTCTTCGGGCCATCAGTGAGGATCAGCCAGAGCTTGCATGGATACCTTGACACTTGTTGTCTATGGTTGAAGCAAAGCAGATGAAAAGTTGGCACAGGACAGGGGAGAGCAATATGTGCTGATGTCGAACAGAAAAACCGGTTTACAACTCGAACATGCTTTCAATTTGTGAAGAACGTAGTATTTCTCTTTAGAAAGAGTAGATACAACTCCACTGCAAGGGCATGTAGCATCACATTCGATACAGCGGCCTCAGACGCCACACCCCACAACTCCCGCCTCCACTGCCCTTGCCGTCCTACCGCGCCCCTCAACGTTCAGTCGCCCGCCCACCCCCTCTTTGGTCAAAGGCAACCCCGATGATACTCGTCTCTCCTTCTTGATTCTTTGTTTTCTATATCCCCCCTACAACTTATTTCTTTGTTCTCTATTCTCCACGGCCGTTGAGCTCAAGGACCATGAACTCTGCTGTAGTCTCGTGCTCAAGCAGCATCTCAGGCAAGCTCTGACATGCCACTCGAATTCGATGACATCACGGCTTCAAGGTCAATCTTAGATTTAGATATTAGATGAAAATGTAATTTATTATTGAAATATTCTAACATTGCGTGTCAAGCTACGCTTGTGGCAAGGAGCTCAAACTTAAATCTAGGGGATGAGCTTTGCCGCACATTGAGCCCAACCTCAGATTTGCGATCAAGCTCCGCCACGCTGTCGAGCTCAAAGATTGCAAAGAGGCCCGGACGAAGGGAAGATGAAGACGCGGGGTGCCAGGGACTAGCTGTGGAGGCTATTATCTAATTTGGGCATGTCCAAAACTGGGCAAGGTGTCTACAATTGGTGTTGTACTTTAGCTCGTACGTCCATGATGGGGTGCGATTGGACCGCACCATTTGGACTTGATATGCTACGTTGGAAAGACACAATTGAAAGGGTATGAAGGGTGTCGTACATAAGTCTTTTGTAGACACTCGTTGGCACCAGTTGGCAAACATACGCACCAGATTTCTCTCCCTTTCCATCCAAGAGGAAGAAGGCACTCCATTTTAGTTTTGCAAGAACAATCGGTATTTATGCCGTGGAAATTGGGTGTTTTTCTCGTGATTGCATCCAGACTAATGTGAGGTAGTGTTGTTGGTGATTTATTCGCAATTCAACGTTCGTTCCAGGGCTATTTGCTGTTTGCGCATCAGAACCAGGTAAGTCGTCTTCCGCTGACTTGAATTCCAACAATGGTATCAAGCCAGGTTGTGGTTTCTGCCTTGTTTTTCATTGAATTTTCGAGTACACCATTTGATATCGAGATTAAGAGTATGATATCTCCACTGGTTGGATGTTTATTAATCAAAATTGATATGTGAATCGTCGAAAAATCGAACCAAAGTGAAGAACGGGTTCGGGGTCGTGTGCATTCGTGCGGTTTTGGCCAATTTTCGAAATATTTTTTTGGCCAAAATCAACTTTTGAATATACATGATGAAAGTACCCGTCAAGACGAGTCCGACGGTGGTTCAAGCGCGACCGGAGGAGGCTGGACACGCCCACACGCATGGCCAGAAGCTGCTGCCCGTGGGCCTCACGCGCCGGCGCGCTAGGGACGCCCGCACGTGCGCAACACACGCCGGTTGGCAAACCGACCCGTGCACGTCATGCACGCGTCGCGCAGAGCGACGCAATGCTTGATGACGTCATCGATAACGTCATCCAACGGCCGCAACCGCCGGGATGACGTCATTGCCGGCGGCAGCTGGCCGCCGACCCAACCCGAGACCCGAGCCGACCCGAGATCCGACCCGGTTGACCCGACCCGACTCGTTCATTGACCGACCGTTGACCGGTCAACCGGTCCGACGGTCAAACCGATCGGACCGGCCAGGAGCCATTTGGCTCGCTGGCGCATGGGGACGCGTGTGGGCTTCGATTGGAGCGTGGTCAGTGGCGTTTGGTTCATATGAATGTTTTCTACACAGTGGTATAATTATTTTATACTTTTGAATTTTATAAATGTATGAAAAATGCGTAGGACACCCTATGTACGCGTATTTTTTGGGGCTTAATGCAGTTTATTCATTTGTAGCTTGTATTTTCTTGTGACTTAGAAAATGCAGTAGCTAGCTTGTGTGCAAATGATGTTATATATGCTATGTAAAGCTTGGTTCAATGATATGATGTATATATTTTAATATACTTGCATTTTTCTAGTTGCTAGAAAATTCGAACAATGGTAGAAAATCCATTAGATGTTGAATTGCGATTTTGATTATAGTTGAATCATGATTGTTGTTTATACGTTGGTTATTATAATGCTATGCCTTTTGTGTTAATGGAAAAATATATAAATTATATAAGACCATGTAATTATTTTTCCTAGTGGAAGTTCGTAGATTGGTAGAATTCGAGGGAGTTCTCACCTAGGACTTAAAATTTGTGCTAATTAAACTAATTAATGATAATAGAAAAATTGTACATAGAAGTTGATTGGGAACATAGTGAACTTTTGCTTTCGTGTCTTTTGTTGAATTATCATTAATTTAGTTTGTCTTTGCGGCAAATTAAATATGTGTGTTACTCTGTAAAATGTGCTAGTATTGATTCTGCGTTTATTATGTCAATGTGTTATAGCAATTAATTATGACTTCGGCATCCAAGACCATTGTGGCTGACCTCAATAAGGGTGAGAAGCTAAACGGTGACAATTATGATATTTGGCACCGAAAGGTTCTGTACATCCTTGAGGAGCAAGAGGCTTTGGAAACCCTCAACCATACTATGGATGAACCTGAGCATGGAACTTCAGCTCAACACAAGAGAGATCTAGAAGCTTATCAAGCTTAGAAAAAGAAAAATAGCATTGTTCGCATTACGTTGCTGAGCTGTATGCAAGATGATCTCATGTGTGAGTTTGAAAGTTATGATAAAGCTCAAGTTATGTGGGTTACCTTGAAGGACAAATTTGGGGGTACATCTGCCACTAAGCTGAGGAGACTCACCATCGAGTTTGACACATTCCGAAAGCGCCCAAATGTAACGATGAGGCAGCATCTTCGAGAGATGTCAAACATGATTCGTGAGCTGATGACGGCAGGTCACTCCCTTACTGATGAACAGCAAGTTCAGGTTGTTATAAGGTCTCTTCCTAACAATTGGGAGCATATGAAGATCAATATGACGCATAATGAGAATATTGTCACTTTTGATGATATTGCGCGTCATTTGGAATTAAAGGATGAGCGCCTAGAGGCTGCGAGATCCTCTTCTCATGCTTATGTTTATGAATCTAGTTTGCGCAAAGCTTCAGGCTTCAAGCGCAAGAGGAATCTTCAGTTCAACAACAAAGGGAAGAGGACTGATCAGGCACCCAAGAGGGCTAAGACCTTCCGACACAAGAAGCGTGGTGGGAAGAAGGACAAGGCCAAGATGGAGTGCCACAATTGTGGCAAGATGGGTCACTTTGCTCGTGAATGCACTGAGCTGAAAAAGATACCCTATTACTCCATTACTTTGAGTAATGCTTTTGTTTCTAGTACTGTAATGCTTGCTAAATCTCATCCAATGCAGACTGTAGACTCAAGAGCAAGGGACCACATAGCTAGAGACCGAGAAGCATTTGTGGAGTATCGTCGGATACCGCCTGGAAGAAGATGGATATATGTTGGGAATAACTCAAGAGTTGAAGTGAAGGGTATCGGCACATGCAAATTAATCTTACGTGGTGGTCGAAACCTATTCCTGCATGATGTCCTTTATGCTCCAGATATTCAACGAAACTTGGTCTCTGTAGTTGTTCTTATTAGCTTAGGTTATGTATTGAATTTCCATGGTGATTGTGTTGACATTTTGTATGGAACAGTTTATTATGGTTCAAGTCATGTATTGAATGGTTTTATGGTGTTAGACATTGACTATGATCAGTACAATGTTAATGTTGATGGTTGTTTTTCTTTAATTGCATCTTCTAATAACGTTGAGATTGATACAAGTACTTGGCATGCTAGATTAGGTCACATTGGATTGCAAAGAATGCAAAGATTAGCTAGACAAGGCCTTTTAGGGTCAATCACTAATATCCGTATGTGAACATTGTCTAGTGGGAAAAGCAACTAGAAAATCATTCGGTAAAGGGACTAGAGCTGAATTTCCATTGCATCTCATACATTCTGACATTTGTGGTCCTTTGAATGTGAGGGCGAGGCATAGAGCCTCATATTTCATCACTTTCATAGATGACTTCACACATTTTGGTTATGTCTTTCTAATCTCCCATAAGTCAGAAGTATTAAACTGCTTTAGACGATATATAGCGATGGTAGAGAATTAGTTGAACAAAACAATAAAGGCATTGAGAACCGATCGTGGACGTGAGTATCTATCGGAGCAATTCAAGGCTCTTTGTGATGAAAAGAGAATTGTACGATAATTGACTATTCCTGGTACTCCACAACAAAATGGGGTAGTTGAGAGAAGGAGTAGAATCCTATTGGAAATGGTTGGGTCTATGATGGCGCAAGCAAATTTACCTATCTCCTATTGGGGAGATGCATTATTGACTGCTGCCTATATACTTAACCGTGTGCCCTCAAAATCTGTCACTTCCACCCCTTATGAATTATGGACTAGTAGGAACCAGACTTGAGTAGGTGAACAAGCTGATGGAAGTGTGATCGAAATGGAGTCACGAGATGTTACGTTCTTGGAGAACGATTTTCCTAGTAGAGGTGAGATTGATAAGGACTTCCAATTATATGAGATGGAAGATCCTGATAACACACCCACTGATGTTGTAAAGGAAAATGAAGATTTACACAAGACCTAGTGGGAGTATTGCATCGCCTGATGAATTAAATTCAAAAGAAATTCAATTGCGTAAAAGTAATCGTAAAAGTATTCCCCATCGTCGATTTGAGATTGAAGGGGAAGCATTTATGATTGCTCAAATAGACGATGCCAAGCCTAAGACTATTCAAGAGGCTCTCTCATCCTCTGATAAGGAAGAATGGAGAAAAGCTTTGGAAGATGAGATGGAGTCAATGAGGGCAAACCATGTCTGGGACTTGGTTGATCTACCATCCAATCGTAATGCCATTGGAAACAAATGGGTCTTCAAGATTAAGCGTAGGGCAGATGGATCTATTGAAAAGTATAAGGCTTGCCTTGTGGCAAAAGCTTATACTCAACAAGAGGGTATAGACTATGAGGAAACTTTTTCACCAGTTGTAAGGTTTGCCTCAATACGCCTTATTCTAGCCCGGCCCAGCCTTTGTTTTTCTTTTTCCCTTCAGCCTAGCCCACACACGAGCTGGTCATCTCCCTCCTGCAGTCGGTCTTTGCTACAAGACCTGCAAAGAAGAACAGAAACAGAGCAGCAACAGAGGGAGCAAGGGGATCAGTGGCAGGCGAGCGGCATGATCCGCGGGTCGAGGGGGCAGTCCGACTGGCAAGCTGGCAGCTGCAGAGGCCATGCGCGCTGGCCGAGCATAAAACCGGAGGAGAGGACAGAGAGCTAAGGGGGAAAAAAGGTAATTGACACACCACAGAGAAGCACGAAGCATAGAGAGAAATAGAGAGAGGACCGACGCGAGGAAGAGAGGATCCCTCTGAACGGTCAACCATTGCCATTGATCGTTGCCGAAGTCGCTCTTTGCCTCCAACCCCACCGGAGCCTAGTAGACCGCAACACATAGAGAGGCGGAGTGGGAGTTCAAAGGAGAGAGACCGAACCAGAGAGCTCGAGGGAGTAGCTCATTGTCGCTAGAGGTTCATCCGCCCACCGTTGTCCGCCATAGCCCACCATCAGACAAGGTAGGTCTCCTGAACCCCTTGGTCTCGTTTCTGGAAAACGCCGGATCGGAGCTCATGGCTGACCGGTTTGCGTGAGCTCCGGTCCATGTCGCCTTTGCACTTTGCTCCATTGTTCTCCTACGGTATATCCTAAGACCCCTAAAGCGTGTTCAACGCTCGGCTAAGCCGGAGTCCTTCTAGTTCGGTAGTGCAGGCCACATGTTCGACAAAATTCCTCAAAGAAAACCGAGGAGTATCTTGCGTTTTAATGCCTGACCCACCCATTTTTGCCCATGTGCTTGTTGAATCCTTATCGCTTTGCCTATATTCGTCGCGTTTTCCAACGTTTGCGCGAGATATTGGCATATATTTGAATCGACGACTTGTTCCGTTGGAAATAGGGCGATCGTTGCTGGAATAGGTAGTCGGAGAGGGCCGGCGTCGGTCAAGAGGATGACTGATGGGCGATAGTGGTTCGGCGACTTTCCTTAGGGCAGTCAGTACTCACGGAACAGTTGGCGTCGGTCCGGTGAGGGAGCAGCAGAAGCCTCAGCCTATCGCGACTACAGGAGGAGAAGGCCGAAGAAGACGACCGAAAGGGGCAGAAGAAAATAAAAATAAAAATAAAAAGAGAAAGAAAGCACAAAAGGGCTAAAGATAGAAAATGAGAAATGGGCTTCGTTTCGGGCTAGTTTTTGTTTCATGGGCTGAATTGATTGGGCTAAAAAGAGATATTAGAAAATGGACCCTCAGGTGGGTTGAAGTAAAAAAAATCCAAGATGGGCTTTGCGCTGAGAGCTATCCCTATTTCTTTTTTTCTTTTTTAATTCGTGTGGTTTTTTTTAGTGGGCCGAACCCGGGTACGGTCCCGCTCGACTGGTCGGGTCGACCCGCACCCGACCCGGTCCGGCTCCAAAAATAATATTTTTTTGAAAAATATTTTCTGAAAAAAAATTAATTAATTTAATAATTTAAAAAAATTAAATTTTTAAAATTTTTAAAAATTTCGAAAATCCAAAAATAATGGGATTTGGTTAGGACTTGCTATGTATTGCCTTTTTAGTGTAATTAGGCCTTTATTTGCTCGTATGTTGATTATATTGCATGTTTAATTTATATGTTTAACTATGTTTGCAATTGTTTAGTTGCATGTGTTAATTTTTCTGCAATTAAGATTTTGGTAACTATGATTTCTAATTTAATGATTGCGCACCTGCATGATCACCTCACATGTTAGTGGCTAGGTATAAAATCAATCCAAACTGCCTGCCAAAAATTATTTTGTTAAAATGAACAATGTTAGGTACTGAAAGGGCACTAATTAGTTAATTAGTATAATCAAGTACCCAACCCTAGATTCTCTGGTTGCGTAAGAAGTGAGGTATACTCCCATGCCTCACTTGGTTTCTAGCCAACCCTAATAGGCTAATGGCGACTCCTTTTTGCGAAATTATTTAAAATACCCAAATGTCACGTGGAATATGGGCTTGGGAGAGTCTGTGCCTAATCATGGGCCTTAGGCCCGTCCTTTAGGCAATACCCCTAAACCTATTCCCTCCCCCGAGAGTAGGTCGCGACAATATAGGAAAAGATAATTTCTTGATTTTGGAAAAGAAGCCCTTATCACAGATAATGTGATCACTAGCACCTGAATCTATAATCCACGCATCCTTTGAAATTGAATTCATCAAGCAATAAGATGTACCAGTGAAACTCCCAGCCTTATCAGAGGCATCCAATCTTTTTAAAGCTCCCATCAGTTCC
This sequence comes from Eucalyptus grandis, assembly GCF_016545825.1. Lineage (NCBI taxonomy): Eukaryota > Viridiplantae > Streptophyta > Magnoliopsida > Myrtales > Myrtaceae > Eucalyptus > Eucalyptus grandis. The sequence continues at coordinate 40,841,740 of NC_052613.1, forward strand.
TCGACGTCTTTGCTCATAGGTAATCGATCCGTGCATTGGGCTGACCCGACACCTGAAAAAACTTGTGAAGATTTCCCTTTTTCTTTTTCTCCAGGTTTCCCATGTAATTTCCAACAATTTTCAATTGTATGGTGCAGACGTTTACAATAGTCACAATATAATTTACCTCTTCCTTTTTTACCATTGTTTTTTGCAGTTGAAGGAAATCTGTTGCCGGGCTGAAAAGCTTGGGCCAAAGTAGGCCCATATGGCCCTTTTGATCTAGTGGGCTGAAATCCGCGTGCACTATCTGGTCCATAGGAATTTATTCCTCACGGCCCATTGATTCCACGCGGCCCATCTGCTCCAGCGAAGCTACTCCGTGCACTGTTTAAGAAGGGCCTTGTCGCCAAAAATTGGGAGCCGTCCGATTGCTCACCAAAATCGGAACCGTCCATTTGCTCGGCAAAATTAGGGCTAGGGTTTCTCAACCCTACATTCGCCCCCTTTCATCCTCCGACTCCTGGGTTCCTCTGTGGAGAGCGAAAATGGCCTCTTGCGGCCAGAGCCATCGCCTCGCTCCCCTTTCCATAAATCGCTGTCTTCTGTTGGCTCTCCTCCTGGAGAGCGAGCTGATAGATCTGGCCAAGGTTTGGCATGGGATCCATGGTCAGGATCTGAGGTCGAAAGGAAAGGTATGTCTCGTTTAAGATTAGGAGAAACCTAATCGCCTTCTCTCTCTCGCGCATGATCTTGTACTGCTGTAGGATGGGTTCGGGCCAGTCGAATTTTTCTTCGGCCGATTCCATCTCATTCCATAGCACCAATAGTTTGTTATAGACTGTCGCAATACTCATATTGCCCTGTTTCAGATGCGAAATTTGCTGTGTTATGGAAAAGATCTTGATTTGATCTAGCTTTCCATACATTGATCTAGCTTTCCATACATTTCCTTAATGATATCCCACATCTCTTTCGTATCTTCTGTCGGGGGAAGTCCTGCTGCGACTTCGGTTGTGATACAGTTCCCAATCCAAGTTTTGATGAGTTGGTTACATTTTTTCCAAAATCGAGCCATTCGCTCATTGGTCAGAATCGGAATCATTCCGTCGAGAAAACCCTCCTTATCCTTTGTTACCAGGGCACACCAAAGCTCCCGCAACCAACTCGCATAGTTGTCTGGACCCATTAATTGTTGACTGATGAGTTTCAATTCTGGTCCGTCGGCATTCGTCGTGTAAAAAGGGTCGCCGGGCTCCGGCCGTCCTCCGGCAGCAAGGATTGGATATGGAAAAAAAAAACAGGTGAAATCGGGTAGGTATTCGCCCCTACATTCAGTGTATTCGACATGTTTCCTCAACCCGCATTGAAGAAATCCGGGTAGGGATTCGTCCCACCCAGTTCACCTGATCCGCCCGTCTGCTCCTGGCCGAAGGTAGAGCCTCGCCCCACTTGTTGGTTGGTGGGCCACCATCGGTTCGCATGCTGCTTTGGTAGCCCGGCTGTGATGTAGATGGGTTTGTCCCATGGATCCATGGATACGGCATCCACTGGCAAGGATGACCCGAGAAGGGTTGCCCCAGATTAAACTGAGCCGGAAAAGTCTGCCATTGCACGTGTTGAGGCTGGATTTGGCTTTGACTGAGTTGTTGTTCAGCCATAGTCGTCACGACAGTTGAATATGGATTGTGCGTAGTCTGTGGCGTCACATCTCTTGCTGGCTGGTCTTCTAGTGTCGAGGTGAGAGCTTCTGATTTGTTCATTGTAGCAAAGAAAAATCTTTCAAAAGAATTGATTCCTTTCGGTAACTGTTTTGCAGGTTACAGTTCCTCAAGGCAATCAAGATGGAAGCGGAAGCTATGCCAAAATCGTCAGAAGCTCTGATACCATGTCAAAAGATCAAAGAAGAGCATGCGGAAGCAAAAAGAAATAGGAGAAAATTTGTATTCTCTCTATTGAATGTAATCTCTGCATTGTACATTGTATTTAATTACAAAGAAAGAATTAATAAAGGAAAATAAATATTCCCCTATCTTTCTAAACCTAAGATAGACAATATTACATATCAATTTACAATTTGATATGATTTACTAAATCATATCTTCCAACAAATTGTTCCTCACCTTCCAAATAAACTGAAGGATAACAGCTACCAGTTCAAAGGTGAGACCTTTCCTTGTCTGTAATGGAAGATTCTGAAGCCACACTTCAATTCGTGTTATATTATGATCTGAGAAATGGATGTTTACTGCCGGGTTCGTCCAAATCGGTTTCGTCCAGGGGCATGATAAGAAGAGATGCTCCAATGATTCCACATCCTGAGTGTGGAAAGGGCAGGCTGGGCTAGGTTAGATTCTCCATTTGTATAGGTTCTCCGTTGTGGGAATGATATTTCGGCATATGCCATATAGGAACATTCGAACTCTTGGGGGAGTTTGCATCTGCCAAATTTGGCTCCATACAGTGCGGGGTGGCTGAAAAGAGGATGTAGCTAGTAAAATGTTTTTTCTCTGTCTCTAATTTGATGGGATGCACCCTTTACCGAATAAATGCCTTCCTTAGTAGTTGTCCATACTGTTTTATGTGTGTGGCTTGAGGATTTAGTGGCACAGCTAAAACTTCACTCACCATCTGTTCATCAAATAAGATTCTGCGTTTTGCGTCATTCCATCTTTTCTGCCCCAGTATTATCAATTCCAAGACATTCTTTGGTTTTTTGTCTCATTGACTGATAGCATTTGATTTTGTGGCCCTCGTCGCCAAAAAATATGATTTCTGTTCCAAACATTTCCTCATTGGTCCATAGCATTTTGCTTGTTTTTCCTACAACTACTCTATTATTGCCTCGAAATGTGTTGATGCAGCGACATTCTACGACTTTTAGCCATTTCATATTCACCTATCAAAGGGATGATCTAGTCAGAAATGTTATCTAGCAAATTCCTTATTGTCCCCATTTTTTAAGTTAGGAATTTTAAGTTCAAATGAAAATCCTACTTAGCTACTCCTGATCAAATATTGCTATTTCTCTCTCCTGTTTCAATTGTCTTGACAACAATGATAGAGCATTTCAGTGCGTACCATGTTTAGAGATCATCCGCAAATGAAAAATCAACATAATAAGAAGAGTGAGTAGATCGGTATCAACTTCAATTGAATACTGCAATTTGGAACTATTGTGTGCAAATTTGAGGTCAGAAAAGGTCCACTCAGAACAGTTCAACTTGCATTGGTTGGAGGTCTTTTTCTTTATTTATTTATTTATTTAAGTTAAACAGAACAAGCCAGCTACGTTGTGCTTGAAATACACATTTCGCAAATATCTATTCCACCATTCCCTCTCCCTCAACAAACATTTTTTTTTTCAATCGCATCTACAAATTCAACAGAAATACACTCCTCATATTATGGTCAGTCAATTTCATCTTCTATATAAATATTTTCAGAATATTTTAAGAATTCAAATGGTATGTTCACCCAGCAATTTTGGTCTTTCGTTTACCTCGGTCCTCATCAACCAATAGCAATTTGATTTTATGGTCTTCGTAGTAAAATACTATAAATTTTTGCTTCTTCCATGTTCTCACAGACCCTAAGCATTTAAATTGGTTTTCTTATAACTACTCCATTACTTTGTAAAGAATATTGAGTCAGACGGAGAGAGAGAGAGAGAGAGAGAGATCTGCTAAGCGGAGCAAGCTACTGCTATGGCAAGCTCAGATGCAGAAACGTCATGGGGGAGCAAATATCAAGTGTTTCTAAGCTTTAGAGGACCCGACATTCGCGATTTATTTACTGACTTCCTCTACCATAGCTTGACTGATTGGAATCTGCGTCTTTCGAGATGACAAAGAGCTACGTGTTGGTGAATGGATTGATAAATCGCTTCAGTGAGCAATCGATGACTCCAAGGTCTACATACCCATCTTGTCTCGAACTTATGCTTCGAGCCAATGGTGTCTCCGTGAGCTTGAGTGGATTGTGGACAACACCTCCAAATCGAAAGGTGATAAAGTGATCCTACCTATTTTCTATGGCGTGGAACCTAATGATGTTAAGTTGAGAACTCCGCTCTATCATGATGCCATACTCAATTTGGAATGCGAGAAGAAGTTGAGTGATAAGCAAGAAAATGCATGGAGAGAGGCTCTCAAGGTGGTTGGTGCAATAAAGGGGTGGGAAGCCAAGAAGTTTGGGTAAGCTAACTGTTTTCGAGATGCTTGTTTCTCCAATATTCCCGAACCTTAATTATAAGCATAAAAACTCAAATATGATTGAGGTGAGAATAAATGATGAACCTATGCTATGTTTGTCAATAAATGTGAAACTGCTCAACGAGGTCATCTTCTATTATGGGCGAATTATAATATTAATAGCTAGGTAGCTAAATTAACATTTGATTGTAAGCATTGGGAGTAAAAAGAATGGGATAATAATTAAATGCCACGCATGGTTCTATCTAATAATAAATTTTTCAATACGTTAAACATTTCTTCTCATGAACACGTTCAGCTTCTATGGCGGTCACTCGAACATAAATGATAATATGAAATTTCCAAATACTTATATATTTATACGTCTATTTTGTGTGAATGTTGTTGCTAAACTCACGTTGGAATCAAGTCCAAATTTCGGTTCACGACATGGCACATACGTTGCACTAAGTATGTTTCGGAGTGATGTTAATGTCCAATATGGGCTCTTAGAAGATCACTTCTGAATTGTTTTTTGTTTTCTGGACGGTACTTCTAGATCGTTAAGGGCCCATTATTTGGCCAATTATTGTGTAGTTTATTCAGTGCTTGAATAATATCACTTCTAGCTAGGTAATCGTGATTTAGCATTGTACCCCAACTAAAATGGTTGTCCATTGTGCCAGCTATGGTGAACTGATCAAATTTGTAGTTGAGGAGGTCTTGGAAAAGTTGAAGACAAAAGATAGACTGGTGACTAAATATTTAGTCGGAATTGAAAATCGAGTTGTAGCGGTCAAGGAATTGTTAGATGTCAACTTTGATGATGTGCACCTCATTCAAATTCATGGCATGGGGGTATTGGTAAAACGACTCTTGCCAAGGTTGTCTTCAACCAACTCTCTTCTCAATTTGGAAAGCATTGCTGTTTTCTTGAAGATGTATGAGAAAAATCATCAAGTGCTAATGGCTTAGTTGAGTCACAAGAAAAGCTATTATTGAACATCACCGTTCGTGCAGGAACAAACCACATTGATGAAATTGATAATGGAATTAAGAGAATTAGAGATGCACTTTGCAATAAGAGAGTCCTTATTGCATTGGATGACGTTGATAAGGGTGAACAAGTGGAGATATTAGTTGGAAACAGGACTTTGTGTTCAAGATCTAGGATATTGATTACAACTAGAGATGAACATGTTTTGCAAATTAATAAACTAAATTATGGAATTTTATATTATGAAATGGAGTTGATTAGTACTGATCAAGCACTTGAGCTTTTCAGTAGGCATGCATTGAATAGCAACTTGCCTTCAGATGATTATAATGATCTTTCAAGAGAAGTTGTATTTGCTACAGGGAGACTTCTGTTGGCTCTTGAAGTAATTGGTTCACTCCTTTTTCGAAAAACACGAGAACAATGGAAAGAAACATTGGACAAGTTAAGACAAGCACCTCACAAGGGTGTTTTTGAAAAGTTGAACATCAGCTATGACGCCTTAAGTGTCGAGCAACAACCAATTTTCTTGGATATTGCATGCTTTTCATTGGTGAGGATAAGACAAATGCAATTTACTTCTGGGAAGATCATGGGCTTCTCCAAGGTGATGGGGTCAATGTCCTCAATAGAATGTCTTTAATAAAAATTAAAGAGAACAAGTTTTGGATGTATGATCAACTCAGACATCCTAGAAGAGAAATTGTTCACCAAGAAAATCTAACGAATTTTGGAAAGCGTAGTAGGTTATGGATTTGCAAGGAGATCCTTGATACATTAACCATAAAGGAGGTAAAGTACCTCAGGAGAAACCTCATATTTTTCTAATAGAAAATCCTTTACTTCAGCATGCTCTTTTTTTCTTCTTTTCCCAATTTTATCCTTTCCTTTGAAATAGAATATTGAATACCACTCTTTTTTTTTTTTTTTTTTTTTTGCTCTCATTTTGCAGATGAAGAATGTTGAAGGATTGGATCTGGATCTACAACAAGGTTATCTTGATGTTGATATAAAAAGTGAAGAAATTGGAAGGTTTGAGCATCTAAAGTACCTCAAATTAAATGGGGGAACCTTCGTTGGTAACTTTGCAAGTGGTCTTACCGTTTAAGCTGGTTTTTTTTTTTTGGAGTAATCCTTCATCTAAGCCAACCACCGTGCACTTAAAGAGTGTGGTGCACTTAAAGAGTGTGGTCGTTCTTCAATTTTCAGACAATGACTTCATAGATGATTTGAATCTACAAAGCTTAGTCAAAGTGTGTAATATGCTTATTTCTATTAAATTTTCTTTGAAAGTAGTATTTAATCATTTATTGCGTTTATTTTGACAGATGGTAAGAAAATTGAAAGTTCTTTCTCTTATAGCGTGTTACGGAATAACTAGAACACCGGACTTCTCTGGATGCCCGAATTTAAAGAGGCTTACTTTCAAACATTGTGCGAATTTGAGAAAAATTGATGGTTCTATAGGGAAGTTGAAGTGTTTGATTGAGCTGAGGATTTCTTTTTGCTTTTTACTTGGAGATTTGTCTGAAGAAATGGGGGGCATGGTGAATCTGTAGTACTTCTATGTACAAAGGCTTTGTTGGATGACAAAACTTCCAAGTTGACATCATTATGGGAGGTGCATTTTGCAGCTATGCCGTTAACCTTAGTTTCAGCAAATTCATGGGAGTTATCTAGTGATATTGGACTGCTTCAAAATCTGGAAGTGCTTAAAGTCAATAGTCCCAGTTTAAAAGGTCAACTTCCTTATGAAATCAAAAGTTTACCCTTTCTAAGAATCCTAGATTTATCATATGCATTTGTTAGTAAAGTTCTAGAGACCATTAGCATGCTTCCTTGCCTGCAAAGATTGAAGTTGATGCAATGTCATGAAATTCAAGAGTTGCCAACTCTTCCAACAAGTTTAACCCATTTACATGTGTCATCCAATTCATTGCGGGTAATCCCAGATCTTTCAAAATTGACTAATTTGATTGAGCTGGATCTCAATGATACGAGAGAAGGAGGAAATAAAATTTGTAGCGGTGAGTTACAGTGGATTGGGGGTTTATCCAAACTAACTAATTTGAGCTTGGGACTTTACAATGTCCCTGCTCCTACTAAGCTGGTCTCCCTTACCCTATTAAGAACACTTGATTTGTATGGATTTGACTTGCAATCCTTTCCACAACTTCCCTTGTCTCTACAAAAGCTACTCCTTGATAATTTCAATTCAACTATGTCACTCTCTCTGGACCTGAGAAATTTGTAATGTTTAGAGCTCTTTGAGTCTTCAGTGCAGGAATTTCAGCTAAAAGGGGTTCATCTTCCAAATTTGAGGGAGTTGCGGGTGCTAAAATGTGTACCCCTCGAGAAATTCTGGCTATCAAGCATGAGGAAGATGAAAGATGTCGAGGTGAAGGACTGTCAAGAGCTAGTGGAGATCCAATTTTGTTGGTTAGAATCACTGGAGGCATTGTCTATTGAATCATGCAGGTCCTTCAACAGGCTAGTTTATGTGGGGGAAGCTGGGACTGATAACAACGAGTTTGCTAATGAGTTGATTTTGATATAGTATAAGCACCTAAAGGGGGGTGAATAGGTGTAAAAATAATTTCTTGAGATATGAAAGCAATACTGGACTAACAACAGAAAGGAAGCTCTCCTTTAGTTAACAAATCGAACTATGATCAAAGTAAAGCGGAGAGTAAGGAAGAGAAAATTGAACACAAGGTTTATAGTGATTCGGCTTATTCCAAGCCTACGTCCACTCTTCTGCACTGATAGCCCACTGGCTGGATTTCACTATGAACAAAAGAGATATTATAGCACTACTTTCCTTTGATTCCACAGTGTAGATATTCTATCACACTTCCTCAAGGTATCTCAAAGTATAGACTCTCTTTTGTGTACAAGATTTCGCTCAGTAAATGAATTGACTAAGAATCAAAAAGCTTCAGACTTTGGAATTCTTCTATCGGGCACCCTCGAACAACTGGAACGTCTTCCTTTTATACTTCTTTGTGCCATCATACCCGTTGGCACTTACCAAAGGGATTCTTCCAATCCTCCCGTTGGACAGAATCAATTAGGAAGATTATTCGAGCTATTAAAGGAACATGTCGATAGCCCATCAATCCCGCTCGCCCATACAATCGGGATCTTGGTTTCCATAAGTTGAACCTTCCAGGAATACTTCGTCAATCATCGGATCTTTAATCATTCTTGATTTGAATAAAGGAATCCATTATGTCATATCCAACCAAGAGATCTTCTCCAGTCGATAAGGCCAAACTCCTTAATGAAGTAGTTCGATAGCCTTTCTTCAACGGATTAGAAACTGTCAATGAGAATAGACTTTGAGTCTTGAGTCCGTAGTCCGGAGGTCTTCGGACTTTAATAGAAGAGTCTGCAAAACTTCAGACTAGACTGATAGAAACGTTTTGTCGCTTCAAAATATTCCGAATGATTTCTCCAACAGATTAGTCGTGAGGGAAGACTAATCGTTCCATTGAGAGCCTTAAATAAATTGCGAAGTTTCGTTCTGGGGGCTACAATAAGATACTTGAGATACAAATTGTTGGTACAATGGAATCATTGGAATACTTCGAACTTCATAACTGTCGGTATGTGCAAAGTCTTGGTGGTTTGTCAAACTTAAAGAACCTTAAGTCTTTCAAAATCTTTCACAACCATCAACTACGGGTTGTCAAGGGCCTTGAAAATCTAGAGTTTTTGGACGAGTTACAAGTTTGTGGATGCAGATCGTTGGAAAGGTTGATTGATGTGTCGAGCACGAAATTGCTGAATACTTGCCACATGCTAATCTTCGGTTGGAGGAAAGACTTTCGGGGCTTCCTTGAGTCTTACAAACACCATAAGGTGAGTCTCGCAGAACCATCTCTCTATCGTGGAGTTAACATTTGATTAACTGAAAAGAGATTTGGTGTTTTAGTTTACATTTTGTTATCGGACCAATGAAGATGTCATTGACAGAAAAAGATGCATACAGCTTGATCTCTTTTATTTTGGCCCACCAGCAAGTTTTATTTTCCAATTGTGTTTTCTCATTTTTCTCTTCTTATTTTCTACTCCTTTAACCCTTTTTTTGTTCCTTTCCATCCATGAGGAAGTTTCAATTTTGGATAAGCTTGGGGACAAGGTCAGTTGGTATCCAAATAAGTGGAAGAACCTCAGTAATCCAGAAGAAATGTCATTGTTCAGTTTGCTATTATTTAAAAATGTTCTTTTTAATGTTTCATACGTCTTTTCACGTGTCATAGACAATTTGCTCATTGTATGTAAAGGATGCACTCATGTGGTCCACTAGGTTTAACTTAGGTGGAGTAGTGTTATTTTCTTCTACTCATTTAACTTGTTGTTACATATGATGATTCTCTCTCTCTTTCTAACTCATACCATACTTTTACTCAATCATCTATGGTATGCACGAAAACTTACTAGTTGAATGGATAAGTACCAATATTGGAGGTTTTGAGGTTGTGATCTCTAGAACCTGACCTGATAATACATTTGTATGCATGTACAATTTCAAATAGAAGAGAAACTTCAGGTCAATAAACAACCAAGAGGGAAAGAGGAGGAGGGAAGGCTTTTCTACTTGATTTTACTAAGAGAATTTTCAATTGGATGTCATAGTTAATATGATAAGGCTTTGTGAACTTGAAATGTGTATTCATGAGTAATTCATTAAAAAAAAAACTATACCTTTTCCTAAGCATGGCTTTGCCAACGATTGCTTTGTTTTGGGCTAAGAACACCACAAATGCCGTAACTTTTGTACAACGCTCACTTGAGTGCTATAACTTATTTTTCGACCACTTAAGTGCCATATCTTCTATTAAGTCTTTACTTGAGTAACATATGTGGCATCCCAAAATTCAAGAAAACCTCTAGAGGAATTAAAGCCCATAATTAGGTAATGAAATTACCTATGGTTTATGTTTTAGCCATTAGTTTTCTCTTAATACTAAGTGATATATGCTTGTGTTCATGAATTTTTTTAAATTAGTACTATAGGATAAATTAATGAGAATAATCTATTCTTGGCTATGCACCTCATAGACTAAATTCCTATAAATAAAATGTTACAAGATTTTGGCCATGTGGAATTTAAAACTTAAAATCTATAAAAGAAAGAATAAAAGGTAAATTTTGATTTTTTTTTTTAGGTTTGGGCCTTAGGCCCAAGAGTGGATTTTGATGGGCCAAGATGGCTGGCCCATTGAAGCACAAGGAAGTGTGACCGTCGACCAAGGGGGGGGGGGAGGAGTGGCCGGCCCACTTCTTCCAAGCCCAAGCCCAAGCCCACCTTGCATGAGCTTTGCCAAGTGGCAAAAAGAGGGTTCCATGCATTGGCTATTGGGGAGGCACCTTATGATTGCCAATGATGGAGTTTAGGGGAAACAAAAGGGGGAGAGAGAGTGGCCGGTTGAGGGTTTTCGTCCAAGCAAAAAGAGAGAGAGAGAGAGAGAGAGTTGCGAGAGAGAGAGGGAAGCCGAGAGAGGAGGAAGAAGGAGCCGCTCGCTGTCCGTTCGCCGTCCGTTCGCCGTCCGTGTGCCGTCCATGTGCCATCATTCTCTTGATCTTAAAGGCAAGTTAGGATCCACTTTCTACTCTTGCATGCGTGTCTTACATGTGTGGTTGAAATAGTGTTGAATCTTGGGTGTTTAGAGGTAAGGAACCGAAGCTAGTGTGGTTTGTTCTTGAGAAAGCTTGCTGATTTCGTGTATACCGCCTGACCCAGAAACTTGTGGAAGCTTGCATGCGTGTTTCGAGTTGTATTTTGACTTAGACTCCTTCATAAAAGTTGTAGAAAACATCGCAAAGTATGACATACTAAAATTTGGGACAAAATGGTTGATATTTAAGGGGTGAAACCCTCTTCCTACCAAGATGCTAGATCTGGAACTGCTTTGCTGACCTTTTGGTAGTTTTGGTGGGTTGCATCTTGCTTTCTACCGAGAATTTCCCTTCGACTTCTGCATGAAACTTGTAGAGAACATCCTAAAGACTAACATACTCAAATTTGAGGTAAAATGAACAAGTGTAGCCTAGTGAATCGACTTTCTTTTGAAGACAGCAAATCTGAAAATACGGTACTGGATACCCGAGAATTCTTGGACCTATATGATGACTATTCTTTGATAATTTCACTTAGATTAATTAATTAAAGTTATAGGGGACCTTTTGAAGCAAAACATATCCAAATTTCAGAGGAAACGAAGAACAATTAGTGGGTGAAAACTCGATATTTCGGAGATAGCTATACTAGACGTTTCGGTGCTAGAAGCAGGAGCTTCGGACGCCTATAGAAAATTATCTAGAATTAATCTCGCATAGATGTCTTCATGAAAAATATACTTTAGGGTCTTTACTATAACCTGGTAATATTTCATAATTTTTGGAGGTCATTCGGGTATTTTAATCGAATTATTTCAGAAATTGCGCAATCTGTCTCTATCCGAAATCTCATGCTGTATTTGTGTGGATTACATCTTCTTGTGTGAAACCCTTTAGGGCACGTGTTCTCCACGAAATTGTTACCTTATTGTCTTGTCTATCTCATGTCCTGATTTCATGATTTTTGAAAATCATATGGATATTTAATTCAAATGTTTTCTAAAATGGTATAAGCTGGAATTTAATAAACTTCAAAAAGGCATGATAAATGGACTATTCTAAATTGTATGGACTCCATGAATGGTATTGTTATGAATGATTGTGTCTTGCTGCATGTATGATCATGATTGGAGATGCATGTATGAATCAAAGGATGAAAGTGATCTTGTTTGCCATTACATCATGTGCCATGTTGAGTTGAGACATAAATTGGTGAACATGAATAATGATAAATGAGGAAACGGTTGGAAGCGGTTGATAATGCCCTGGGAGTGTCAGGATGCCCGGGATGGGGGGTGCCGGATGCCCGGATTGTATTGAGATACATGGTCGGATGTCCTCGGGAGTTTCGAGATGCCCGGAATGGTTGGGTGCCGGAATCCTCGGAGGTTTGTGCCCGAGGGGATGCCTCGTGATGCCAGTTGGGATGCGAGATGCCCGGACTGTGGGGGTGCCGGATGCCCGGTGGCCATAAATAGTTGAATGCCGGAGGTTTTTCTCGTGATGCCAGGTTGGGGTGCGAGTGGTAAAGTATGGGATGAAATTGCTTATCCCAAGAAAGAGAGATGTGGTGATCAAATTGAAAGATAAAAGTGGAAATTGAATCATGCACATGTGATATGATGACATACGTATGGATGTGTGGCATGATGATGATGATATGTGTATGATATGATGATGATCACATATGGCATGATAATACATGTGTGTGACATGATGATGATCACCTATGGCATATGATGATATGTGTATGACATGATGATGATTAGCTATGGCATGATGATATGTATGTAATATGATTATGATGAGGATGTATGATGGTATATGCATGGCTTCAAGGTAAGTTATGCTTGGATGCATGAATGACATGTATTATGCTATGATTGTTTTATATGATGCATTGAGTGGTTATTGGATCTTTTACCTGCAGAGTGGCTGTACTCACCCCTTCGAGGACCAACATTTCAGATCATAAAGATGCCGCTCCCTGCTGTCACGCGGGGTGTCTTTTACAGCCTTCCATCGGATGTGGAGGTTGAGTGTGCGGAGATCGACTGTCCCACCATTCCTGGTCTGACGTTTCTTCGGGTGCGCGCGATAGTGATGTATGATGTGGGCTTGGCTGGGGGCCCTGTCATACAAGAGTTCATATCCGTTCACGTTCGTCGAGATGGGGTGATGCGAGGGATGTTGCCGCCGCCACCGCCTGATGCACCTAGATGGGTGTGATGGCTGCGTGAAGGGTAGAGAGCCGGTGTTTCTTTTTGGGAGCAGCCGCCGCTGTTAGATGGAGGACGTCATGTGATTACTTTAGGGATCGAGAGTCTCTTTTTGGGGGTTATGGCCGAGTATAACTAAAAGTCTTGGCCTTTCTTTTGTTGTACCGACCCGAGAAAATACATCATGCAAATATATAAATAAAAGTGGCATGGCTTTATCTTTTCCTATGGTACTTAGTGGTGTGCATCGTATCGTATCATGGTTGTTGAAGGGGGATTGTAAGACTCGTTTATGCTTCCGCAGATAAGATGCGCTTGGACCGTTTTCAATATATATATATATGCCTAGGAAGTAAGGTACTTCTTTGGTAGGATGTGGTGACCTTGGGCGCTTCGGGGTGCCACATCCGGTGTTGTTTTAGTATTAGACCAAATGGTTATAGGTGGAGTGATAAGGAGCCTCATTTGGAAATTGAGGAACATGATGACAATGCACAGCATAGGATATAAACAAAATAATTGATTAACTTTGAATAACGGGTGATGAGTAATCACTCGTAGATCCCTGGTAGTTATTATGAATTGCTTTTTGGTACCAGTAACATGTATACGTTACTTATATAGTAGTAGTAGCTGCTTTGAATGGAGATAGTGAGCCTCGATTATTCCTGAGGCAATGCTTGGAAATTGTAGGAAAGTCATGGTGCGAGCTGGAAGTGCTCATCTATCAAGGGCTGAAGCCTCTACTGCAAGGGCTGAACCCCGGATGGAAGACATCCTGCAAGCATTAGCCAATATTGGAAATCTGATGGAAAGACAAGCGCAAAGAACAGGGAGCGAAACGCCGTACTCAAGGACTGGTGGAGCAATTTCTAAAGCTGAAGCCACCTAAGTTCAATGGAATGGGAAGTCCTGAGGAGGCGGAGCAATGGATTGATGGGATGGAACAAATTTTCCGGCTGTTGGACTACAATGATGCTGAGAAAATAACTTTGGCAGAGTACCAGTTGGAGGGAAATGCAAAGTTTTGGTGGAGAGCTTTGAAGAACATAATCTTTCCACCAAGTACTGATGTTAACTGGGAAGAGTTTGTGAGAGCTTTCAATAGAAAGCATTTTTTTGACTGTGCTAAGGACAAGAAAATTTCGGAATTTGTTCAATTAGAACAAAAGGAGCTGACAGTGGACCAATATGAGGCTAAGTTTTCTGAACTGTTTAGATATGCTCCTAAACTGATTGAAGATCAGGAGGAAAAGGCTAAGAGATTTCTGAAAGGGTTGAGAACTGACATTATGAAGCAACTAGTGCCTTTGAACATAAGGGATTACCATGAGATTTATGAAAGGGCACGGTTAGTGGAGCAGGAACTGTTAAGAGAGCGGTCGGATTTTAAGAAACCGCTGAACTTTAATGATGTGAGAAGGGGTAAGAGACCCTATTTTGGTCAAGGTCAGACTTGGAATGTGAAGAAGAAGAGTAATTTTGGAAATTCTGGGGGAGCAAGGAATGGCCTGAATATAGGGAAAGCACCCTATCAGCCTGATGTTTGTCAAAGGTGTAATGGGCGACATGGCCCAGGACCTTGCAATGGACGATTGAAAATGTTTTGGTTGTGGACAAGTGGGTCATCTCAGGAGAAGTTGCCCACAAGAAAGGTCGCAAATGAGTGTTGGCTCAATGCGATAGGGATATCGTAGTGTCAGTTAGATCAAACTTACAAAGGAATCCTCGGGCCACCACCAGCACAAGGAAGGGTGTATGCGGTCACCCAAGAGGAAGCGGAAGCTTCCAAAAATGTCATCTCAGGTACGATCCTTATCAATGGTAAAAAGGTATATGCATTGTTTGATACGGGTGCAACGCATTCATTTATGACTGAAATATATAGACAATTGAATAAGATAGAAACTATGCCTCCGGAGACGCCTCTTTGTGTTTCCATGCCTTTAAAGAATATGGTATTGTCTACGCTGGTGTGTGGAAATTGTAAGATATCAATGGGAGGAAAAGATATGGAAATAGACTTGGTTGTAATGACTATGTATGATTTTGATGTTATTATAGGAATGGATTGGCTTCGTAAGTATCGAGCCAAAATGGATTGTTATAGAAGAGTGATCCAATTCGTCTTACCTGATCGGTCTAGTTGTGAATTTTTAGGAGGTCAGACCCACCTACCTATAGCACTTATTTCGACAGTAGAAGCTTGTGCGTTACTTGACAAGGGATGTCAAGGATACCTAGCCATAGTCAAAGATTACGCTAGAGAGGAGCCTAAACTTGAGGAAGTTCGAGTAGTTAACGAATTTCAAGATGTATTCCCTGAAGAGTTGCCTGGATTACCACCAGAGTGGGAAGTTGAGTTTGAAATTGAATTAATGCCTGGAACAGGACCAATATCTAAAGCCCCGTATAGGATGGCCTTAGTCGAGTTAAAGGAATTAAAGGCGCAACTGCAAGAGTTGCTTGACAAGGGATTCATTAGGCCAAGTGCTTCAACTTGGGGTGTACCAGTCTTGTTTGTGAAAAAGAAAGATGGATCGATGTGCTTGTGCATTGACTATAGGCAGCTGAACTAAGTGACCATTAAAAATAAATATCATTTGCCTAGAATTGATGACCTGTTTGACCAACTCCAAGGAAGTTCGGTCTTCTCTAAGATTGACTTAAGATCAGGATACCATTAGCTAAGAATGAAGAAAGAGGACATTCGTAAGACTGCGTTTAGGACTCGTTATGGACATTATGAATTCCTAGTTATGCCATTTGGATTGACTAATGCGCCGGCTGCATTTATGGATCTAATGAATAGGGTATTTAAGCCTTATTTAGACCAGTTTGTAATTGTTTTTATTGATGATATTCTGGTATATTCAAGAGGCCCTAAAGAGTATGAACGGCATTTGAGGATAGTGTTGCAAACCTTGAGAGATCATAAGCTATATGCCAAATTTAGCAAGTGTGAATTTTGGCTGGACCAGATAATATTTTTAGGGCATGTAGTGTCAGGAGGAGGAATTGCAGTAGACCCTACGAAAGTAGAGATGGTAGTAAATTGGCCGAGACCGACAACACCTACTGAAATACGGAGTTTCTTAGGACTGGCTGGTTATTATAGGAGATTTATTGAAGAATTTTCACGACTGGCAGGTCCTTTAACTAAATTGACCCGAAAGAATATGAAGTTTGAGTGGAATGGGGAATGTGAAAGGAGTTTCCAGGAGCTTAAAAGGAAATTGACCTCGGCTCCAATCCTGCCTATACCGACAGGATCTGATGGTTTTACAATGTATAGTGATGCATCTCACAAAGGACTGGGATGTGTTTTGATGCAGCATGGCAAGGTCATAGCCTATGCATCTAGACAATTAAAGCCCCGTGAACTGAATTACACAGCGCACGATTTAGAACTAGCAGCTATAGTGTTTGCCTAGAAAATATGGAGAAACTATTTATATGGGGAAAAGTTTGAGATTTATATGGATCATAAGAGCTTGATAAATCTATTCTCACAAAAGGAGTTGAACATGAGACAAAGGAGGTGGATGGAGTTGTTAAAGGATTATGATTGTGAGATAAGATACCATCCAGGGAAAGCGAATAAGGTAGCGGATGCTCTTAGTCGTAAGTCGGCTATGGAAATGGCAAGTTTAAGAATGGCAGAATGGAACTTGTTAAAGTCTGTAGCGGACTCGGAATTTAAATTGGAAATGGATTGTCTTACAAATATGCTTAGTGCATTAAGAGTTGAACCCGAAATTATTCAGAAAGTTAAGACCTTACAAGAATCTGACCCAGAGATTTTGAAAGTGAAAGACACTGTGTCTTTAGGAAAAAGACCAGAATTTCAAGTCTCTGAAGATGGAGTGGTAAGATGCCAAGGACGACTCTGTGTTCCCGACGGCAAAGAATTAAAGAAGGAAATTTTGTCGGAGGCACATAGGAGTAACTACAATGTTCATCCAGGAAGTACAAAGATGTACAGGAATTTGTGTCAGCAATTTTGGTGGAATGGTATGAAAGCAGATACGGCTAAGCACGTTTCTCAATGTTTGACGTGCCAGCAAGTAAAAGCAGAACATCGCAAACCCGCAGGACTTTTGAGACCGTTAGACATACCATAATGGAAATGGGAACATATAACAATGGACTTTGTGCAAGGATTGCCAAGGACATCAAGTGGTCATGATTCTATCTGGGTAATAGTAGACCACTTAACTAAGTCTGCTCATTTCCTAGCAATTCGCATGGATTACCCAATGGACAAATATGCAGACATATATGTAAGTCAAGTGGTACGCTTACATGGTGTTCCAATGACTATTACCTCAGATCGGGATTCAATATTTACTTCGAACTTTTGGCGAAGTCTTCAAATTGCATTAGGAACTAAACTCCAGTTTAGTATTGTTTTTCATCCTCAGACAGATGGACAAACAGAAAGAGTAATCCAGACATTAGAGGATATGTTGAGGGCTTGTGTAATTGATTTTAAAGGAAATTGGGATGAAGATTGCATTTGGTAAAATTTGCATATAATAATAGTTTCCAAAAAGTATAGACATGGCTTCCTATGAAGCATTATATCGAAGGAGATGTAGGACTCCTGTCTGCTTGAATGAAGTAGGTGAAAAGAAATTGACAGGACCTGAACTGGTACAAGTTACCATTGAAGCTGTTGAAATTATCAGGAAAATAGTTAAAACTGTTCAAAGTAGGCAGAAGGACTACGCAGATAGGCGTAGAAGGCCTTTGGAATTTAGTATAGGAGACCATGTATTCCTTAAGGTATCTCCAATGAAAGGAATATCTCGATTTGGAATGAAGGGTAAGTTAAGCCCTAGATTTGTCGGACCTTTTGAGATACTTGAAAGGATAAGGGATGTAGCTTATCATTTGGCGCTGCCTCCTAAGTTGGGAAATTTGCATGATGTGTTTCATGTATCGATGCTGAGAAAGTACCAGCCGGATCCTGGTCACATACTCAATCATGAAGCCATCAAAGTGGATGAGAAAGTGAGGTACATTGAAGAACCTGTGCAGATATTGGATCGAAAGGAACAAATTCTTAGGACTAAGAAGATTCCTCTGGTTAAGGTATTATGGCGACATCATGATATGGAGGAAGCCACATGGGAAAGTGAAGATCGTATGAAGGAAAAGTACCCCTACTTGTTTCAAGAAGGCACGAGCGGTGTCTAATTTCGAGGACGAAATTCTCTAAGGAGGGGAGAATTGTGGCATCCCAAAATTCAAGACAACCTCTAGAGGAATTAATGCCCGTAATTAAGTAATGAAATTACCTATGGTTTATGTTTTAGCCATTAGTTTTCTCTTAAGACTAAGAGATATATGCTTGTGTTCATGAATTTTTTAAATTAGTACTATAGGATAAATTAATGAGAATAATCTATTCTTGGCTATGCACCTCATAGACTAAATTCCTATAAATAAAATGTTACAAGATTTTGGCCATGTGGAATTTAAAACTTAAAATCTATAAAAGAAAGAATAAAAGGTAAATTTTGATTTTTTTATATTTAGGTTTGGGCCTTAGGCCCAAGAGTGGATTTTGATGGGCCAAGATGGCCGGCCCATTGAAGCCCAAGGAAGTGTGACCATCGACCAAGGGGGAGGGGGAGGAGTGGCCGGCCCACTTCTTCCAAGCCCAAGCCCAAGCCCAAGCCCAAGCCCAAGCCCACCTTGCACAAGCTTTGCCAAGTGGCAAAAAGAGGGTTCCATGCATTGGCTATTGGGGAGACACCTCATGATTGCCAATGATGGAGTTTAGGGGAAACAAAAGGGGGAGAGAGAGTGGCCAGTTGAGGGTTTTTGTCCAAGCCAGAGAGAGAGAGAGAGAGAGAGAGAGAGAGAGAGAGAGAGAGAGTTACGAGAGAGAGAGGGAAGCCGAGAGAGGAGGAAGAAGGAGCCGCTCGTCATCCGTTCGCCGTCCGTTCGCCGTCCGTGTGCCGTCCATGTGCCGTCGTTCTCTTGATCTTAGAGGCAAGTTAGGATCCACTTTCTACTCTTGCATGTGTGGTTGACATAGTGTGGAATCTTGGGTGTTTAGAGGTAAGGAACCGAAGCTAGTGTGGTTTGTTCTTGAAAAAGCTTGCTGATTTCGTGTATACCACCTGACCCAGAAACTTGTGGAAGCTTGTATTAGTGTTTCGAGTTGGATTTTGACTTAGACTCCTTCATAAAACTTGTAGAAATCATCTCAAAGTATGACATACTAAAATTTGGGATAAAATGGTTGCGATTTAAGGGGTGAAACCCTCTTCCTACCAAGACGCTAGATATGGAACTGCTTTGCTGACCTTTTGGTAGTTTTGTGGGTTGCATGTTGCTTTTTACCGAGAATTTCCCTTCGACTTCTGCATGAAACATGTAGATAACATCCTAAATAATAATATACTCAAATTTTAGGTACAAATAACAAGTGTAGCCTAGTGAATCGACTTTCTTTTGAAGACGGTAAATCTGGAAATACGGTACTGGATACCCGAGATTCCTTGGACCTATATGGTGACTATTCTTTGAAAATTTCACTTAGATTCCTTAATAAAAGTTGTAGAAGACATTTTGAAGCAAAACATATCCAAATTTCAGAGGAAACTAAGAACAATAAGTGGGTGAAAACTTGATATTTCGGAGATAGCTATACTGGACGTTTCGGTGCTAGAAGCAGGAGCTTCGGACGCCTATAGAAAATTATCTAGAATGAATATGGCCTAGATGTCTTCATGAAAAATATACTTTAGGGTCTTTACTATGCCCTGGTAAAATTTTATAATTTTTGGAGGTCATTCGGGTATTTTAATCGAATTATTTCAGAAATTGCGCAATCTGTCTCTATCCGAAATCTCATGCTGTATTTGTGTGGATTACATCTTCTTGTGTGAAACCCTTTAGGGCACGTGTTCTCCACGAAATTGTTACCTTATTGTCTTGTCTATCTCATGTCCTGATTTCATGATTTTTGAAAATCATATGGATATTTAATTCAAATGTTTTCTAAAATGGTATAAGCTGGAATTTAGTAAACTTCAAAAAGGCATGATAAATGGACTATTCTAAATTGTATGGACTCCATGAATGGTATTGTTATGAATGATTGTGTCTTGCTGCATGTATGATCATGATTGGAGATGCATGTATGAATCAAAGGATGAAAGTGATCTTGTTTGCCATTACATCATGTGCCATGTTGAGTTGAGACATAAATTGGTGAACATGAACAATGATAAATGAGGAAACGGTTGGAGGCGGCTGATAATGCCCTGGGAGTGTCAGGATGCCCGGGATGGGGGGTGCCGGATGCCCGGATTGTATTGAGATACATGGCCGGATGTCCTCGGGAGTTTCAAGATGCCCGAAATGATTGGGTGCCGGAAGCCTCGGAGGTTTGTGCCCGAGGGGATGCCTCGTGATGCCAGTTGGGATGCGAGATGCCCGGAATGTGGGGATGCTGGATGCCCGGTGGCCATAAATAGTTGAATGCCAGAGGTTTTTCTCGTGATGCCAGGTTGGGGTGCGAGTGGTAAAGTATGGGATGAAATTGCTTATCCCGAGAAAGAGAGATGTGGTGATCAAATTGAAAGATAAAAGTGGAAATTGAATCATGCACATGTGATATGATGACATACGTATGGATGTGTGGCATGATGATGATGATATGTGTATGATATGATGATGATCACATATGGCATGATGATATGTGTATAATATGATGATGATCACATATGGCATGATGATACATGTGTGTGACATGATGATGATCACCTATGGCATATGATGATATGTGTATGACATGATGATGATTAGCTATGGCATGATGATATGTATGTGATATGATTGTGATGAGGATGTATGATGGCATATGCATGGCTTCAAGGTAAGTTATGCTTGGATGCATGAATGACATGCATTATGCTATGATTGTTTTATATGATGCATTGAGTGGTTATTGGATCTTTTACCTGCTGAGTGGCTGTACTCACCCCTTCGGGGACCAACATTTCATATCAGAAAGATGCCGCTCCCTGCTGTCACGCGGGGCGTCTTTTACGGCCTTCCATCGGATGTGGAGGTTGAGTGTGTGGAGATCGACTGTTCCACCATTCCTGGTCTGACGTTTCTTCAGGTGCGCGCAATAGTGATGTATGATGTGGGCCTGGCTGAGGGCCCTGTCATACTAGAGTTCATATCCGTTCACGTTCGTCGAGATGGGGTGATGCGAGGGATGTTGCCGCCGCCACCACTTGATGCACCTGGATGGGTGTGATGGCTGCGTGAAGGGTAGAGAGCCGGTGTTTCTTTTTGGGAGTAGCCACCGTTGTTAGATGGAGGATGTCATGTGATTACTTTAGGGGTCGAGAGTCTCTTTTTGGGGGTTATAGCCGAGTATAGCTAAAAGTCTTGGCCTTTCTTTTGTTATACCGACCCGAGAAAATCCATCATGCAAATATATAAATAAAAGTGGCATGGTTTTATCTTTTCCTATGGTACTTAGTGGTGTGCATCGTATCGTATCATGGTTGTTGAAGGGGGATTGTAAAACTCGATTATGCTTCCGCAGATAAGATGCGCTGGGACCATTTTCAAAAAATATATATATGCCTAGGAAGTAAGGTACTTCTTTGGTAGGATGTGGTGACCTTGGGCGCTTTGGGGTGCCACAACATAACTTTCAATCGATCACTTAAGTGTCAAAAACTTTTAGAAACGTTCACCCAAGTGCCCGAAATCCGATATGGCATGACACTCGCGATGAACGTTTTTAAAAAGTTACGTCACTCAAGTGAATGCCATACATAAGTTATGGCACTTAAGTGAGTATTACATAAAAGTTATGACACTTGTAATATCCTTTTTCCCACTTTGTTTTTCAACTCCATCCAACCTAATGTTTTATTGGTGGAGTGGTCATTTCGTTTAGCATTGTCTAGGCTTGGTAATTTTTCAATACTATGACATTGTTCCTCATTTTTCTTTTCTTTATTTTTTGTTGTGTCATGAGGGAATTCATATATTCAGTGGATGTCATACCCACGAAATATCCAATTAGCCTCATGGAACTAGTAAGGTTTGAGCCAAAACTTGGTTTGTTGGCGCCAACATGAATTGTTTCCACCGGTTAGTGAGGAAAACTGAACTCGTGTCGTGCACATTACCTGCACACATTTGTCTCTTCCTTAATTATTGCTTAAGATTTTTTATTCTAAAAAAAAGCAATGGAAATCTAATTGGTGGATGATGTATTTCTGCATTCTCCCTATTTTTTACAATTAGATTAAAAATCACTTAAATAGGAATTAAAGTAGTTGATCTCTCAGGTATTTTTTTTTCAATCATGAAGATTTCATTTCAGGCAGAGTGTCAAGTCAATCTCTGCCACTCATTTAACTTTTGATGCGTAGGTTGACTCTTGATATTAACTTCTTCAATAATTTAGTCGATTGTGTGCTTGAAAAGTTCTTAATTTAGCTGGCTTGGGAACAAAATCAGTTTTCATCAAAACATTTTGTTTCATCATCCTTTTTCGATAACTGCGCTAGATTAAAAAAGGGGAAAAAGAGAGAGGAGAAGTTGGACCTACATATTTGATTTTCATCAGTATCTTTCGAGGAATTTAAAAGAGCCTCTCTCTATGTTCTTGCATATATTATACATTGACAAAGAGATTAAACATGATAGACATTAGTTGATATGTATTACTGGTTGATTTGACTGCATAATTTTATCATCTTAATCATTTTTTGAAACTTTCTTGCAAGATTGATTGTGGTTTTATATTTCAGGAGTCGTGCTTTGATTGGATATGCGCATATTTCAGAGGAGGCTTATGAAGTTTTGGAGACAACTTGCATCATACTTGCTAGCATGCTGAGATGGAACTACCACATATTTTTATTTGGGTCAATGCCCGAAGGCCTGTAAGATAAGGCGTTTCATTTAACAATGTATATATATATATTTGGGCTATTAATTGATTTGGGGGAAAATTTCCAATAAGCGCTCAAAGTGGAGTCATTTTCTCAAAAGAAGGTCCAAAGTGAATAATATCTCAAATAAAGGCCTCAAGTGGTCTATTTAGTCTCGAATAAGTGTTTGGCTTTACCAAATAACCAAACCTTGTCCACGTATAGGGGCATCCTCGTCCAATGACATTTTTTCTTTCTCGTTTCATGTTTTTGCTTTCTTTTCTTTCTTTTTCTTTCTGCATCTTTCACGCCTCTTTCACTCTGCCTTCACATCCTTCTTCGATGCCATCATCAGCCACTCTCTCTCTCTTTGCCATCTCATCGTATGATCAGGACCAGCTTTTATTCGAAGCAAGTCATTACAACAGAACCGAACTCGTTGGAGATTCTAAGTTTCACTCCTCGAATGGCTCGTAGAAGATTCCACGAAGCAAAAGCAGGTGAGCTTACAAACTTGATTCCTTTATTCCAAGATTCATTGCAAATTTCGGTCTGATTTGAGCCTCTTCCGTTGAGGCACCCCACACGCCCCTACAGATGTTTGAAATGCCTGAATGGATCTATTATGTTTTAACAATGGATGATTTCAAATTTCTGATGTGATTATACCATTGTCCAGGGCTTCAGTATATCAAATTGCCTGATGCCAATAAGTTGTCGAGCAAAATAGGGATTGCAGTTGCTGGGTTTGCGAAAGACTTAGGATACATCGAGTTTGATGCACATTGAAGGTGAGAGAAGAGATGTCGCTGAAGGGAGAAGTTGCATTGCCAGAGAGTTGGACAAAGAGGTGGTTGCAGAGTCTCGGCAGGGAAGATGTTGCAAGGAAGATGAATCGATTGGTAATGATATTAGCTATAGGCTTAAAAGGAGTTGTAGTGTTATTGCTAGGAACAAGAGTGCACGATAATCATATAGGCATAACATTTACAACAGCTTGCGACCGACTTCTAGAAGCAAATCAGAAAGGATGTAGGCTGTCCGCTGAAAAGCGTTCTGTGAAACTGTCTCGCCAACTCTTTACTTGTTGAAGTTAATGTAAAGCTTGAGTCTATTATATTCAGTGCATTGTCTCTATTCTCTGCAATTCATCGTCCTGGGAAAAAAAATCAATGCCAAGTACAAATCTCATAGTTCGAATGGTACTGAATATCATGTTTGCCACTAGTTATTGAAAATTACTACCGGGTCAAGATAACTGTCTGGTTCAATAGTGTGGTTTGCTCCATGGTCCGAGCTTTTCTGGCCTCTAAGGCACTTGACATGAATGCTTTCTAATACGTTGCCTTTGGTTTTGGTATATCGCAAAAATGTCATATTGGCTCACTTCTTGCTGAAGCAATATTCTCCGGACAATAACTTTTGTAAAACGATCTTCTAATACTAGTTGATAGTGACCCAAATCATTTTTTTAGTTTAATCTTACAAAAACCTCCTCAACTCAATTGACGAGGCTACAGCCAAATAAATCAGAATCCAGATGACATCAACGAAGTTTTATTAATAGAATTGATTGCAAACAGAGCAAAGATGTGAAAAGGTAAATAAGAGACCGACCACAGAGTGCTCAAACTTAATAAGCAAATTCAACTCTACCAATTTGCTCATAGTACTTTTTCCTTCATAACATGTTCTCCACGCTCCTAATTCCCTCGATATAATGCCCTTTTTCTTAGAGCTCCACAGTGACTTCATTCCTCATCCTAAATCACGGCTTCTGAGCTTCTTCCTCAAACTTCTTGTTCTCTAGTTACAAGCATCTTCATCAGCTTCAACAAATCCCTTGAGCCCAATGGTCATTTTGATCATATGTGCTTATTAATGAATTCTTCCATGGCTTATTATCGCCTAGATAAATTGTTTCCACACGTATCTTTCTTCTTTCCTTCGGCTAAGGCTTTAGCGTGCACCACCTAGGGGTGAGGTTTCGTTGTTGAGCCATACGACGCCAATGAGCATGTATGTGCCTAGTAACGCCTTGCGTCGCTGCTTCCGAAAGTAGCAGTCTTCTGTGCCCATTCCTATTGTGATCAGCACCTTCTCGTTGAGCGAATTAATATATGGAAGCCCTGGACAATGGCATTATCATATGAGAAAATTATCCATTGTTAAAGCAAAATAGACCCATTCAGGTATTTGATCGAACATCTTTGGGGCCTTTGGGTTGCCTCAAAGGAAGCGGCTCAAATCGGATAGAAATTTGCATTGAATCTTGGGATAAAGGAATCGTATTTTTGTAAGCTCGCCTGCTTTGGCTTTGTGGAATCTTTCTTCGAACCATTTCGAGGAGTGAAACTTAGAATCATTAACGACCTCGGTTCTGCTATAATGGCTTGCTCCGAAGAAAAGCTGGTCTTGATCATAACGACAAATGGCAGAGAGAGAGAAAGAGAGAGAGAGAGAGAGAGGTGGCTGATGATGGCGGCAAAGGCGGATGCGAGGCAGAGCGAGAGGGGGTGAGGAAGAAGAAGAAAGAAAAGAAAACACAAACATGAAACAGAGAGGGAGAAAAACAAAAATATAAAAAGTACTTGGACAAGAATACCCCTGGATGTAGACAAGGTTTCGTTAGTTGGTGAAGCCAGAACTTTTTTTTTTTTTTAGTGAAGCCAGAACTTTATTTGAGACTAAATATATCACTTCGGACCATCATTTGATATAATGTCTACTTCAGATATTTTTTCAAGAAAATAGTCACTTCGAGCTATTATTTGAAAATTTCCATTTTTTGATGCTTTGATACTAAATCGTGAATAAACAAAATTCAATTTCAAATCCCCAGACTCTAGCTCAACTCAATATTAAGGTTCGAAATTGAACTCGATTCAACTTGATTATTAAAAATTTGATTCTACTCATTTAACTTATTACGTAGGGCGTCTCTTTCTTTTGTCCTAATCATATGATGTACCTTCTGCAAAGCCCAGTCATGCCATTCGATTGCTTTATCTTTCAATTCTATCAAAAGTTTGGCATTTGATTGCTCGCGTGGTTGTCTAGTTTAGCATTGTCTAGGCCCGATAATTTTTTGATTATTGTTTATCTTTTATCTTTTCCGTTTTTGGCGTCATAAAGAAGTTTTGATTTATTGCAAGGAAGTGCATGGTCCCGTGGGGGGCGACGAGGCTAAGCTAAGCCTAATTACATCAATGAACAATGGAAGTTACTAAAAAGGCAATGTGGGGTTTCACTCGGCACCATCACTTGAATTTTATTTCTTTTAATATACTGGAAGGATCCCATCCCACGGCTCCTTTTGCTCTTTCAATTTCTTCCTTTTGGCAATGAAAAACCGTGGCCACACAACACCGTTACACTAGCCGGATCCTACGAGAAACAACTGACGTCGTCTCATCTATTGATTGTCGGACTTCCAAGATTTTGTGTCACAACCGCACTTCCGTTCACTCACGTGACACTTCTTAGATGTCCTTCCTCTGCAACTCATTTCGGACGGGGTTTAGGTCCCCCAGTATGGACTGGAGTACGAAGCCCACTCAAAAATGCGAACAAAATAGTCCATTCTATTTTGCGAGTATCGCCAGGTGGCTTAGTCCCAATGACTCCCCTAGGAATATGAGACAATAATAGAGCAAATCTGTCAAACGGTACTCCACCAAGAGCAGGCACTCTTTTATCACATGTGGATTGAGCGGTCGATTTACGACATTTTGTATAGAAGTTATGAAAAAATGCAAACAATTATAACTCGTTATGAGTCGAGAATCTATCAATGATCATAGAACTACTCATGTACTACAAAAAGAAATTCGATAAACCATCCGACACTAAAGTTTTTCATTGCATTGAATCTCCAACATTATACAATAGAGTAAATAATTTATCGCAGTGCATTGTTCAAGTTTCGTACACAAACATAAATTGAAGCTTCGAAATTCATAAGCATAGAATAAGATAAGAAAAACTATTGCAATTTCGGTCTCACTTTTAGCCTGAATGCCCTACATTTTGCCTTGACGTATACCTACACCGAGGGCAAACTAGCGAGACAATAAATCTTGCTTTTCTATACCTGCATTCCGGACAATAAACTGAGCTCGGGATTGTTATCGTGGATGGATCCTGCTTCTTCGGCGGCTCGGGCTGCGGCCTCTTGGGGGCTAGAGCCAGGGTCATTGTTTTCCGGATTTTCTCCTCTCGCCTCCGAATGTAGTAGAAAAAGAAACTGCAAAGCATGACGACGACAATGACTACACTAATAATAACCCACGTCGGAGTTTTATTGTCATAGGACAATACAGAATTCGGATCGATCCATGCCAACGGAGTAGGAGGAAGAAAGTATTGGAAACTCATATAAGTTTGTGTATAGGATTTGTTCTCCAGCAAAAAAACTTTGTTGAGGTAGTTCAATGCAAGCGGTGAGTTTACAAAAATATTCCAATCAATTCAAGAGGCAATTTAACTTTTAATCATGATGAATTGAGAAAATCATATGATTCGAGCACGAGATCAAGATGATTCAATATGGAATTTGGCGAGATATAATATGAGTGGAAGTACTTGTTTGCACATATACCTTTACAAGAAAAACCGAGTAAACAGTGAATGATGTTGTTGCTCCAATACTTACGCGACCTACAAAGCGAGAACTTTCATCAGGTGGCCTCGACGTTGTGATAGCTCTCTGTATATGCCTCCGCCATATGGGTGGGCTAGGTGCGTGTTTTAGTGGATGCGTCACCATTCGTCATCGTGAGGATGTAGATGTAATGATTGAAGACAGCTGGACAGAGAGTTGGGAAATTTCATTCACGGCCCAAACAGTGAGAAAATTATTTAAAAAAATCATAAATAATATTTATATCAATTCAATTCATCCGATTAAAATTGACCAACTAATACTAACGTGAACGTTGGCCACCATCGATATTAACATAGATAATTTGTAATAATATTTTTTTGATTTTTTACTTTTATATATTTTTTTTATCTTCTTCTTTACTTCATTTTCTTTATTTAGCCGGTCACTGGCGATCACTGAAAATGAAGCTATAAAAAGAACAGAGAGAGCTCGAGCTACTGTCCAAACTCGATCGCGTCTTCATGTTCAATGTTCGGGACCAATGATACATGTTTGACGATTCCCAATCTAAGGGGATAAGATTTTGGTGGAGGGCTAAGAAAAACAATTAGGTGTGAAATGAGAAATTATTATATGCTCTATAAAACATGTGACTTAATATCATCTCAATCATTGATAAAGTAGATCTAGCTATGAGCCCACGTGATCAATTGTTGAATTGGGTTTTGATTCTGACCAAAAAAAAAGAACCAGGTTTTGACATTCTTTTCAGGCAAAATGGGATTACAGACGTGACCTGACAAACAAAATTCACGCTACTATCCAAAATCAATTCCAAAAAGACTTATTCTAGAGCCGACCTGCTAGAGATGAAAGAGACCCACGGCCGTTTCGTTTCTCTTTCGAGTGTTCTAAAAACGATGGAAAATGTTCTAAGATCCTCTTGAACTTAAAATGTCTTGGATGGACTGATCAAAACTACTAATCTCAGTCCTCGTGTTGGTCTAATCTTGTCTATCCCTCTCTTATGGTGACGCGACTCCTGTCCAAACAATACAAAAAGACAGCCTGTCGCCAACTAATTAGAACGATGGAATTAATGAAAACAGGAGGGACAAAAGTAAAACCACAGCACAGTGAGCTAGGGCCTCAAATTCATAGACAACGTGGGAAACACGACGTGATAGGACCGTCGGTCACGATCGTTTCTGTTTAAAATCTTAATCCCTCCGGCCTCATTCGCCATCACATCGTTTTCCTTATCCCATCTTTTGGACTCTCGAGTTAGTCGTTGAACCTTGCGGGGCCACAATGACTTTAGCGCCATAAAAGAAGACCCTTCCATCCAAATTGATATATTTGACCCATTTTGATGAATGTCCAGAAAATATAAATTTAATAATTCATACTCAATTCAATCCGATTTATATTTGATTCAATTCATATTTTTAAAACGCTTTTATATTAAGCCTAATTTAAGAACTCATACTAAAATTGAAGTGAGAATACGAAATTGAGTGAGAATGAAAAATTAAAAAGAGAGTTATATAGATGGGGTAAGTTGTGAAATCATTTACCCCTATATTATTTTGGGTTTAACCATTCCAAACCCATTTATAACCTATTTACAAAATAACAAATTCATATAATAACTCAACTTATAACATATGGGTTAAAAAATAGACTTATAATTCATTTTGATAGGTCTACCATCAAATAAACATGACATCTTCACATTTATGGAAAATTGTCCCAATTTTGTCACGGAAACGAGATTGCATATACATGTAAGAAGGAAGATTGGGATATTTCCCAAAATCAAGTATGTAATCGAGATCGCATTGGTTGAGAAAAGAGCAAGAACAATAAATTGTTCGTTTAATGCTACTTGATTCAAATGGGATGCTGACCGCCTCTTGGGAATGACATACGTGAAACGCGATATGCAAAATACACAGAAGACTAGCGACTAATACTTACTAATTAAGATATGGAAAACATTGAATGGAAATATTGTGTCAGATTCCAAAGAATTGAGGATGTTCAGATAATACATAAAGAAAAAGGCATCTTTTGTGTCAAGAACCGCACTCCTTTCTCAAGATAAAGTTGACAGCGTCCTCTACAGTATCCACGACCTGCATAGGTAAACATAAAAGAGTTCAATTGAGAGCGAGCGATTTTCGGATGCACTTTTAACCTTGGAAAAATTGGAGAGAAGACAAATTCCCCATAAAAGTGGCTTTCAAATGGGCATATTTTTTCGACCAAAAAAAAAAATGGGCATATTTTGGAAAAACTAACATTTTGCTAGGCTGAAGAAGGAAAAGGTTCAGACATGTTTCATCCAACGAATTAGAATTCACAGATCACCCAGAGCACAGCAAATCAACCTATATGAGTAAGGGAGGATTGTCCACGCTGACAACTCAAAACCACGTGAGGCCATTTTTGGTTCATGGCCATGGAATCATGAAAAGGAACCCCAATCTAAGCAATCAAATTCCTAGATGTGGGGTTCATTCTCTATTGTTTAGTTTCAATTTATGAATGAAGGGAGAAATGTCTGATGTGAAATGCAAAGTGAGGTAAAAACATGTCAGAAATGGAATGTGTAAAATATTTCTCCAATCAACAAATCCAAAGTGGATAATGAAAAACTAGGGATAGAAACAGAATGAAGAACCACACAGTATTCCCCGACAATTTCCCAATTATTGTCATCTAAAAGGATCATACAGTTCACATAAGCATTTCACAAACACATTAGATATAGCTCCTCAAAATCTCGAGAGTCAAGTATTTCACACAAAATCTGCAGCAACGAAGATAAAGCCATTCCCATGTAACTTCAAACTACTTCACAGCTGTTACCTCAAGCCATTGTGATATTCTTATTTTTATTGTGTTTTGAGTCAAAGACCCAATCACGAGAATAAATGGAGTGACAGCAACTCAGCCAAGTGTGTAAATGGAACTTTATGTCTGCACCCAAGCCAATGTGATCTTCGTGGTTGACATCTCCATAAACAGACCAAACAAATTTCACAATGGCGAGAGAAATAATTTCACCTAGTAGAGTAATGTGAGGGCTAAGAGGCAGGCAAAACTCACATGAAAGGATTTGAAGATGATGAATGGAGAAAGACAGAGAGAGAGTTCTAACTTTGTAGGATTTGAAGATGATGAAGCTCAAGACTACTGAGTGGGTTGGGTTCCTGGATGTTTTTGCTTTCTCGGAATCCCAGTACCACCCCTACTTGAGCAATCCAATTCTACATTTTTAGGAGTATCTGTTAACTGGGCTCTTTGATTCTATGATCATAAATCCATCCAAAGATGAGCTGCAATGGGATTCCATTTCCCTTTTCTTACTCCAAAGTGAACCAAACAAGGCCTAAGTGATAACACGATGTACTTACTTCTGAATGTTTTCATGGTGGCATCAATGATCTGCAGTCTCAACCATGACTTTCCACTAGGATCACATATCTAAAATCTCTAAACCAAAGAAGTGAACATGCTGGAATGCATGCGATCTGCTTACTAAGGAACCTATCATCAACTCACCCCAACGTACATATGAGGAGAAATGTGAGAGACAAAGAGAGAAATGTCTGAATTTTGTTAAGATTACAAATACCTACCAAGTCCTCAGGGAACTCTGAATGATTATCTTTTCCCTTGAATACCCCAGTCCTTGTTAATATAGAAAACCAAGGATCTCCTGCCTGAAGGAGTTGTTATCAGCACTAGTGATTATGTTTGGAAATAAAATTACTGATATGATAAAATACAATTCTCAGTATGAAATATACCTGTCGTGCGCCTCTAATGTCAATTTTTGGATTATCTCCTATCATGTATAGGCTTTTAAAACAATGAATTCCAGAGTTTATTGTATTCTCCACATCTAGGTTGCTTAACAAAGATGGCATGAGATTCCTTAACACGGTCTCAGCATTTGCATAGACAAATGGATTTGGCTTCCCATATGATGTATATGCCAGCAGAATGGGATGTGTTCTGCAGAACAGGGACAAGTAAACAATGTGCAACATAAGATCGAAGATTAATGCATGTCACTATGCTGCACTGAGGCAAATTAGGCCTACACAAGGATCTTATAGGCCATTCTTTAATTTTTTTGTGGAGATTATTAGATCAAACTCCATGCAGAAACTATACATTGAGAAGTGAAACCTCATTAGTACTTGTTATAGATTGCTTCTAACGCAATCCTGACAGCTCCCATACCAAGACGTTCAGCAGGAAAAGTAGCCTGCCTTTACACTTTGTCAGCTAGGCATCAGCCAGCTTTAGTTCCACTAAGGTTTCAAAAACTCAAGATCGCAGCTCGCATCACAAATGCCATAGCTTACCTGGTATTCTAGGTCATCATTTGCAAAAAAACACGTGCGGTTGCTTTGCAGTCTCCCTTCCAGAAAGCCCTCCAGTTCTCAATATGTCACATAGCACCTAAACCCAAACTTGAGTATCACCGAATTAGTTCAACGTACACAGACAAATAGATAGATGGTAACACTCCATTTTATCACTTCTTTCAAACTTTATTTCAGCGCCCACCAGACTTCTAAAAAGATGATGACTAAAGTTACAGAGTATTTACTGAACAAAAAAACAAAGCCTAGTGTCTTTTGATAATCAGTTCAAAGATTTAGAAATTACGTGACTAAAATCCCAGTATGGACTCAAAAGCTGAATCATATCATCTAAGAAAGGACAAGATCCATTAGAGTGGTCACAACCTGAATATCTCTGCTCCAGTCAACAGAATCACTGACTACAAATGCTGCCTGAACTCTCTGTGTTTGCACAGCAATTTTTCTCTTCGCCATCTCATTAGAACTGCTACTCTGGTCAATGTCTGCCTTTGTTGTCCATCTCTTGTATGGTGCCAGTGGATCAATGGCATCAAAGTAGCTAGTGTATTCATCAACTGACAGAACATTTCTGCGTAGAAAAGATATAAGCAGAAAGAGGGTCAACTGGAGAGGAAAAAAAGGAGAATCAAGTTGTCGGAGTTCTTGTTCCAGGAGTATTGAACACAGACAACTAAGATGATTTATGGAGAGGACTCCTCTCCGATTACTCAAGTCCCTGAGAACTTGAGTGCTTTCTATTAACTTTGCTTGCTCCTACGTATTACCTAGATTAAAGTAATATCCGTCGATATCAGTTTTATTAAATACATATCTTTATCCCTATTGCCTCTCTCTCTTCCCCTCCCACCACCCACATACCTGCATGCATGAGCAAGTAATTGAGACATTGCTGGGTACATTTGCAAACCTAGAGAAGTGGTCAAAATATTTACTTGTATCCATATTCGGATATCACAGCAGCAAGCTCTCCTTTGCCAACAGCAACGACAAGTTCATTCTCAAATCTGTGCAAAAAACTCAATAAGGAAACAGATGAATAAAATAGAGAAGCATATTCTTAAGTAAAATAGAAAAGCCTACACAGAATTCTTTTAGAATAGCTAGTACATGCATTGGCATTCTTCTCAGTCTTTTCAACTCATATAATATAATATGGGTAGTGCATTCCCCAAGTTTCCAAGAACAAAGCACAGGAGAATTCTTATCAAGCTAATAATACAAATGCACTATATTTTATTTCGCAATTTTCTTAATCACGAGCGAGATAGATGAAAAAAAAGCAAATGTTATGGAAAATGCTCAGTTCTGATTTACATTAGCATGCCGATTTCTAGTTGGACATTGGTCATGGAGAGAATCCAACAAATCCATACCTATTTACCAGTTGTTAAAAAGGTGTGTGGCCCTGTATGACCTGCAAATTATCTTGGTCAAAATATGAGAGAAAAAGGAAACAAAGTAGTTCTGGACCTGATAACAAGCAAAATCGTGAGGGCAAGCAGATTTTGTAACACAAGAAACGAACTACCTATGAAGGTAAAATGTTGACTCCTAGTAGTTGACCTAAGTCCTGGGCTCTTTTGGATTCAGAAAAGCCACCTCCTGCATCAGCCATTGCTATTAGCAGCGTGCAGTAAAAATTAATTATCGCTTCTTCAAGAATTAACAAGCGAAATTTCTTATTTCAAGGGAGTAGCATATTGAACGATCATAGCTAAGGGCATCTCAAAAGGTGTCACAGATTCAAATTGCTTGAATGACTTAAACATAAGATAGCAGCAATCTCAAAATCATCAAGACGATTACTATTAGATCTTAAAAGTACCAATACTTGCCCAGCATGCAACTTGAAAACTTTAGTTTGACCATCATATCATGGCACTCACCGGTGATGACTCTATAGGAACGGTCACATTCGCTAACACACATCGAAAGTGAGAAATGTAATAGTAAAGGTTAATAACACATTTAAGCAATCACGAACACTCACCTTTGTTAAGAACACGAAAGGTATCTTCAAATTTCCTGAAAAGATGTAGAACATAAAGTAAGTGATAGCAGTTTACAAATAGCAGATATCGAGATTCAGATACGAATCTCGATATCCGCCGCCCTTTACTGTCCATCAGAAATTTCGGCAGCAATCAGTTCGGAAGACAGGTGAAACAGCACGATCGCCAGCATGAGATAAGCCTCGCAGGTATATCAGCAAGCGATGGCGAAAGCTATACCAGAATCGTCGTACAATCTCCTGAGCGCGCGCGGAGAACCGCCGACGGGAGTGTGACCGAGGAGGACCACGCCGTCAATGTCGAAGGCGATGCCGAACGAAGGCCTGCACGACGAAACCACGATCGTCGATTCGATCACGGAAGAAGAAGAGAAAAAGAGAACATCGGAGAAAATCACGAGCGTAGTCGAAGCATGACCGGAACGCACCGATCCGATTGCGAGCGAAGCCGCGAAAACGAGCGCGAGGCGAGCGGGGACGGCTGCTTTCTGCCGCGACTCCGCGAGGCGATGGTGAAAAGCCGGTGCCTCATTTTCCTGTTCGCGGCGTATCGCTTCGGGAGATCGAGGAGCTCGAGTCGCTGGAGATGAAGCTCCAAGAAGAACCGGAACGAGCTTCAACAGTCTACAGAGAGAGAGAGAGAGAGAGAGAGAGTGGCCCAATCGCTTCGGGAGATCGAGGAGCTCGAATCGCCGGAGATGAAGCTCCAAGAAGAACGGAGCGAGCTTCAACAGTCCATAGAGAGAGAGAGAGACAGAGAGAGAGAATGGCTCAATCGCGCAGCGTCTTCTCGTTCGATGTTCAGGAGCCGTGAATTGGGCCCCGTTGAAATGCTGGGCGGGCCTCGATAACGGATCGGCCTTTCCTTCGGATCCGAGCTCAACGGTTAAGCTTGATTTTGGTGAACGTTTTTGGGCTGTTTTTGATGGTGGACTGAGCATATGGCGGAGGAGTTCGATGTTTCGGGGACTTCGAGGCTACTGACATATCTGCGATGGCTTCTGTGTACTATAGATTTGATTTTAGGCTTCGCTTCATCCTTCGAAAGTAACCTGAATTCACGATAAAAACTAAAATGATTTGCGATAATGTCCTATTTATGCCTCATGTGCGATCGGCGCCTTCTTACTCATTATTCACCCATGGACTTGATCGACGAGTGGATTATATGTCATGGTGAGTTTATCTTTGGTTGCTGACATATTGGAAGAGAATAAAAGTCTAACTGCGAGATTCTGAGGCGGCTAATGCACCTTTTATGACTTCGCTGTTTGACTTTGACAATTGTTGCTCCAGTTCCTGAGGAATATTGATATGTAGTTGCAAAGTCAGATCATAATTCATCCATGTACTATTTATTACTTCGCGTGAGGTTTATTTGATAATTCATGCATAAACTTTGATCTAGGTGTGTGTCCGGTGAGGCCACAACTGCCCGCAGTCGAAGGACATGAAGGAGTTGGCAAAGTACACTTAGTTGGCTCTGCCGTGAAGGATCTTTCTCCTGGCGATTTGGTCATTCCATCTCCACTCTCTTTTGGTAAAACATTCTTTCAGTATTACCTAAGTTTAATGATATCAGATTAATTGTGCATCAGCCATGCTCATCTAGTTGATCACTTCTGAACAATTTCTTACTCAGCCAAAGGATATGATCTTCTATATTTGATGCAGCATGTTTAACGTTTAATTTGATTAGATGCAGAACAGAAACGAGTGAAATATCAACCAAAAGAAAGATTGAAACTGTTATACACATCTTAGTGATTGTCATCTTAAATAAAAGATACTTTTCCATTCCCTTAGTACTGACTTGTTTTGTTATGCAGAACATCTGTGCCTAGCACTTAACCCATTGTAAATTTGAGTGTGTTGAAAGGTGAAATAGTTTTTGTGCTCAGGGACATGGCAGACTTACATTGTGAAAGACCAGAGTGTATGGCAAAAAATTGATAAGAATTCTCCTATTGAATATGCTACGACAATTTCAATCGATCCTCCGACCGCTTTAGGAATGCTTGAAGACTTCACCTCTTTGGAACCAGGTATATAGACAATACAGGAGTCTCTTAGCTGTCCCCCAACTTTCACCGTAGGCAATTTATCCTAAGTTGTCCTAATCAGCTGTGATCATTAGGGGATTCGATTGTGCAAAATGGGGCTACGAGTATGGTGGGTCGATGCCTCATCAAAATTGTGAAATCCCATGGCATCCATAGCATCAACATAATCAAGGACAGGTGCTCTCTTGAAAGCTTTCAGTAACCTTGATACCACATAACTTTTGTCAAATTACTGTTGTTTAAAACTTTTGTGTAGACTTTAGATAGCAAGGGTATTTGTGGGTTTGCTTTTATTTCTCTTTTACAGTGATTTGCCTTAACCATTGCTAGGAAGCCCTTCTTTTTTTTTTTTCTTTTTTTTTTCCGAACGCATTGAGCTCTTGTCTACTTAGCTTCTGAAGTAGCTGTTGATGTTTACACAGCCTGAATTATATCTGAAATTCAACCTTTGTGATGACAAGTTGGAACTCTTTGGGGACTGAATTATTTGTGGCAACTCTATCTTTTCATGTTCTAATTATGAATGTTGCCGGTGGACTAAAAGTTATGAAAAATTGCCAGATGCACAAATATGTTGATTATGTTTGGTTGTGGCAGTGATATATCAATTTCCAAATTGAAAACGTGCCAAAATATTTAGCATTCTGGTATCTCAGGTTTGTTTTTTGGAAGCTAGTGTGATTGATTGAGATCTCTCGCATCGAATAACAAGGAGAAGTGGACTTTGAGCTTGTGTTACTGTAGCTGACCCTTTTAAGCTTGAAGTAACACTGAGTGTGATCACTGATTTGAGGAAATTATAATCTTAGGCTAGGTGCTACAATGGGCATGAATTTTTGTGGCTAACTAAGCATTAGTACATGCATAGGTGTGCAAGAATGGTTCTATTATGAAGGCATTTTGAGGAACTGATTATGTTGAACTTATCAGAGAAAATAAGAAGGTACTTTAGGTTTGTTTAGGTACATCAACTAGCATCCTTTAATCTCCCAATATAAAGATGAGGTTTTGTGATGAGGTAACATGTATTTGGAAAGACTAGAATGACTTGTTTTTTGAATCTATTGAAGGTGAAGGCAGTTAACTGTAGTGTGAATTGAACATAGATCGTTCTGCATTGCTTATCAGAAGTGACTTGTTATTGTCAATGCTTCTTCTACTATTTTTGCATTCATCATGTGTTATAGACGTTGATTGCTGGTATGTTTAGATCATCATACTGCTGGGCATTGGTAATTCCATCTTTTTCGGTTGCTGGTGGAAACTTCCTTTTAGTATATCTAAGACCTCTCTCAGCCTTGCAACTTCTTTTGAAGTGAAATTTTCCTCCTTTTCTTTTAATTCTGTGATGAGACACAAAAAGAGGTCAGAAAACACTTTGTGGTGCTTGACGCATTAATTTAGTAGGGCTCTCTCAGCCATCTTATTAGTTCATGCTATGACATTTGAGCACAAATTTGGTAGAACTCTTAATTTCTTTTCCAACTTAGCAGTTAGCACTGCATATCAATAACTAAATTTGAATTTTACTGTGCTTTCATGGCCGTCCTTTTCCTGTGACAGAGCTGGCTCTGATGAAGCAAAAGAGGTGTTGAAGAAACTTGGTGCTAAAGAAGTGTTCACTGAGAGCCAATTAGAAATAAAGAATGTCAAGAGTCTACTGGTATCATCCATCCATTAATCCATTCTACCATATTCTCATGCATGAAACACATCCATGTTTGGCCATCGGCACTTGAGTTCTTTATTTACATCTAATTGACTTGCTACTAGGGTGATCTAAAAGAACCTGCCCTTAGATTAAACTGCGTTGGTGGCAATGCTGCTTCCTTGGTGATGAAATTTTTGAGGTGCGACAAGTGTTAAATTTGTGTTTAGTGCTTCCCTTATCTTTCTGAAGAGAGCTGATTTAGTTTTGTCCTTAGGCGGGGAGGAACCATGGTGACATATGGTGGGATGTCTAAGAAACCAATTACAGTGTCAACTCCATCTTTTATCTTCAAGGTAAATTAAGAAGCGGTGAACTAAATTTCCTGCCTATGGTTAGGAGGTTATTTCAGTCAAGCCTTACAATTTGATTTGTCTACGTTTCGGTCTCGGTCTTGGTCAATGCCCTATAGTTTTATTTTTTTGTCTAAATTTGGCCCAAAATCTCAATTTCAGTATTTGACACAACCAAATTTGAGCGAAAAAAATTATCCCTGGAGTCGAGACTAAGAGGAGTATTTAAATCAATGAGACAATGGTTCTTATGGTTTGCAGGATCTTTCTTTGAGGGGATTTTGGCTGCATAATTGGATGAGTTCAAATGATTTAAGAGGGTGCAGAAGAATGATAGATCACTTGCTCGAGCTAGTGCAGGATGGGAAGTTAAAATACAAGTATGTATTCGGTAACCACACTCAAATTGTTGTAATTAGGTCTCCATATCTTTATAGTGTCTCTAATAGTATTTATCTTCAAGATAGTGTGCTTGGACTGTGCATGCATACGAATTTCTCCAAAACTTCAGGACGGAGCTGGTTCCTTTTAGTGATTTCCACATTGCACTGGATAAATCATTGGGGAAACTTGGAAGCCATCCTAAGCAAGTCCTAAAGTTCTAGGGCTACTAAATATTTAAGGGCAGTGAGAAGATAAAAAAAATTGTGCATCATATCCTTCAGACGATCAGCTGTTATGAAGTCGAGGCACTGGATCAACCGGGCACGATAACTATGTATCTTTTCCATTATTATTATTCTCTTTTCATAAGTTATGCATCTTTTCTGTTGAGGTAATTTCGTTGCTGCTTATCTTCAGCAATTTCCATTCTGAATTTGTTTTGCATCATGCCTTCTAATCTAAAACTAATCTCATGCTCTACCAAAACATGATGGCTGAATTTGGAGATCCAAACATCAGCCCGCTTGGTATTGGAAGGGTCCAGAAAGGTTTTAGATTTGCCAATTACGATTCGCATATACATGTAATAAGGAACATTGGGATACTTCCCAAAAATCATGCAATCAACATGGCATGGATTGAGAAAAAGAGCAAGAAGAACCATAAATTCTTCATTTGATCTAACCTAATTCAAATGGGATGCAAAGGGAAAACACATAATGGAAAGATCGTGTCAGCTTCCAAAGAATTGACAATTGTTTGGATACCATGGAAAGAAAAGGCACCTTTCGTCTAGACAATCAAGGACCACATTCCTTTCTCAAGATAAAGGAGTTGGACCAGGATGAGTGATTTTCAAATTCATTTTTAGCCTTCGAAAATTTAGAGAGAAAACAAATTTTGGCTTCCTATCATGCACGATTTTGCTAGGCCAAAGAGATGGGCCTAGCAAAATGGAAGATTATAAGTAATTGGAAGATTATCCACGCTGACACCTCAAAACACTTAATGTAATGTTTGGTTAATGGTCATGGAATCATGAAAGGAATCCCAAACCGTAAAATCAAATAGAGGACAATAATCGGGAAAATGTTTAGGGATCTTATGTGGTTCTTCATCCTATTTCTATCCCTAGTTTTTCATTATTCACACGTTGATTGGAGATGCATTCCCTTTCTTACACGTACAACATATTTGTTATTTTAAGAGATGGGCTTCATTCGGTGAGCATAATTCAACATGGAATTCCACTCTGACCCCAACCTAAGAAAAGAATTTCTGAATCAATTTAGTAATTTAAACTTTTTTGTTTCTCAAAAAATAAATAATTCAATAAATATTTTTCTAAAAGTGATCGTTTATATTACTCGAAATAATTATTTAATAAGAAATATTTTTATTATTCATAATAATTTATGTCTAGATATTTTTCGGAAGGTAAACAAATTTTTAGTTTGTTTATTTTTATAAGCAATATAAATAATTATTTTTATGAAATATATTTTAAATCATTCTCTTAATCAAAGATACACTCCTTTACATATGTGCTATAGTTCCATCTTCACTCTCGATTGTATTAATTAATCATTCGAGCCAAAAGTAAAGCAAAATATTTTTGTGCTCTAGATAGGCAATTATATTCTAAACAGCTTTTCATCAGCCAACACTTAGTTTTTCTCATGGACCAATGGCATCTGTTTTTATGGTCGTCGTAGTCAAAAACTAGATTGGAAGTTAGAACACCTTTCGAATAGAGGAGATTATGTAAAGCCAAAAGAAGCAACATGGACGGACCATTTTTCTTAGCCATCGCATCAACAAACAAACGGATAAAATTATGGAGATGCAATCCTATTTTGATGACAGCTTAGCAGTGTACTATTGCCGGCCAACAGAAGCATGTGATCATCATCTTTTACCGAGACAATGAATGATTAGATAGCCTCGTTGATGACATGGAAGTGACAAGCGGTACCTCCACTAGTGCATCTACTTTGGGAAAAGGATGGATCCCACTATATTCTTTCGTGCCTTGGCCTACAATAAGGCGCAAGGGAGAGCATTAAATTCCAAATATAAGCCTATTGACATTTCTCTATTGGGTGCTTAAATCAGAAGAAAAACAGCATCATCTCATCCTGTCGTGTTGTCATCGTTACACTTAAATAGTCGAAAATAATTGAAACGCCATGTTAGATGAATTCAATGAGATTTAGCTAAAATGTTTTATTGCATTTTCCCTTGTAAGTTTAAGACTACGTTATTTCAGTTAAAAATTTTATACCTTGATAGGTTTGAAATTTCGATATAATAATTTTAGGAAAGATTGTGCAATTATCTCGGAAATATGACAATTTGGTTTTCTCAACCTCGTGCTCGCACTCAACTCA
The DNA here is from genome assembly GCF_016545825.1 of Eucalyptus grandis. Lineage (NCBI taxonomy): Eukaryota > Viridiplantae > Streptophyta > Magnoliopsida > Myrtales > Myrtaceae > Eucalyptus > Eucalyptus grandis. The sequence continues at coordinate 40,882,540 of NC_052613.1, forward strand.
ATACAATATATATACTTGCATCAGACTCGATCCAACTCTAATATTAAAAACTAAATTATAGTGTAAAGCTTCGAACTCCATGTCAAGTTCTCATAAAAAATTTCAAAAATAATGATTTTTTTTTCATTGTCCTTAGTAAAATCCTTTAAATTATTAACAATACTCGCAAGTCACATTATTGTAGTATTACAAAACTGGACACCTCTGACATGGCAATCCATATTGTTAGGTCCAAATACATAAAAGAAGGGGTGAAGTGTTTTTTTATACATATAAAAATATTTATCTTTCTAGAACTAGCACCTTATTTAAAAATGTTTTTTATATGCAATTAAACTGTTAATTTGCAATAAGAAACTTATAGAGTTTAGGGAAAAAGAAATTACAAAAGTTATTTATAGAGTTTCAATTAGGATATGCTTTCTCTTCTAGCTCTAGCAGCCCCATTAGATTGAAATTCACTACTTCAGCCAATAGTGCAATTGCCAATAACTTTGTATCACGCGGACTCGATTCCTCCTACGGCTATCTCACTATAGACTAAATAATTATTAGATCTCTTTCAATAGATGTTCTCACACCTTGTGCACACAACACGGTAGACATATTCTCCCCCAAAATTATTTAACCACACTTCTAAGTGTTTACAAATAATCATTTGCATATTTCGTCTCTTACCTAAACAATTGCATTCTCTCTAAGCACGACCACTTCTTCCGTGTGTATACAAATGATTTTGGCACCCTTGCTAACTTTTAGGATCAAAACTAAATAGATTATAATGAAGCAGCAAAGAGATAGATCTCAAGAACACTCAATGTGTTTCGATTTTCCTTGTTGCGAGCACTCAATCACAACCTACGTTTTACTCGTAGTTTGTCCTTATAGGCCTCCAAAAACAACCCTCCTGTTTCAACCATCTGATTCAAGTCGATCACAAAATGAGTTTCATTTCATCACATGGAAAAGAGACATTTGGAGGGGGTACTTAGAGATCATCAACAAATGAAAAAATCAAAATGATAAGGAGAGTGAGCAGAAGTTGGTAAGTTTATAAATTGACTTATTATAGTGTTTGCAATTTATTTATGATGCTTGTAAAATTTCCAAAGAGTTGGTTATTCTTTAATTCATTTCAAAGTTGGTAAATTTCTAACGGCATTGATAAGTTATTGATAGGTTATTCGGCAATCAAATTGACGGTCATGCTTTTCTTTTATCAACTATTCTAGATATTAATGTTGGCTAGGTCTGCCTGTGTGGGGCCCGGTTAACGTTAATAAATAAAAGAAAAAGGTCAAAAAGTCAAAAATACAATAAAGGAAAAGAAAGGCGGGCTGCTCGTTTGGAGGAGACAGGAAATGGGCTGCGACATCCGGTCTAGAATCGAAGGCCAAATATCGTAGGAGTTGACTCAAATTTCAATATGTTGTTATAAGACCGAGACAGATGAGTCAAGACAGGTGAGTCAATCAGTTTCATTTGTCAATTCGTTTTGTTCATTGAACACTTTTTATAAATGATCTCAAATTTCTCCAATTGTAATTAGGGTTTCTTACTTCATATATATTAATCCGCTTTTACGGTGACGAAATGTCATTATATTGTTGATATTGAATCTCTAATATATTACTAAAGAAGAACCTCTGTGCATCTTACTATTTTCTGTGATTAGTGAAAGTTTTTGAATCGTCCATAATTTTTTTCGCATTGAATTTTCCACGTAAACTTGTCGTGTTTGCTTTTGTCTGTTTTTATCATTTTGGCATTATTTTTATTCATTACGAGATTATATTGCGGGAATATATTGCCTGTTATTATAGGGGTTGAGTCCATTTTGGTCCATTTAATCTTGGGAAGAAATTGATTCTACATTAGGTTAATTTTTGATGAATTGTTGCCGGTTCTCTCGAACTTTGTATCAATAATTTTGGAAATACATCAAGTAAGGGAAATTTTCCGCACTTTCCTTTGACTACCCTGCACTCAGTCCCGAAAGCTTGCGTCAGCCACATCTTTGATTTTATGTATCATCGACCAATAGCATTTGATTTTATGGTCTTCGTCGTCGTGAAAAAGTATGATTTCTGCCATCTTTGATTTTTTTGTCTCATCGACCAATAGCATATGATTTCATGGTCTCCGTCGTCGTGAAAAATATGATTTCTGCCCCAGTCGTGTCCTCATCGGCCCAAAGCATTTTACTTGCTTTTCCCAGAACTGCCCTAGTCGATAACACTTCAATTCGTGTTATATTATGATCTGAGAAATGGATGTTTACTGCGGGGTTCGTCCAAATCGGTTTCGTCCAGGGGCACGATAAGAAGAGATGATCCAATATTCCTTTTTTCAAACTTTCTTGCAAGATTGATTGCAGTTTTATTTTTCAGGAGTTGTGCTTTGATTGGATATGTTCATGTTTCGGAGGAGGCTTGTGAAATTTTGAAGACAACTCGCATCATATTTGTCAGCATGCAGGGATGGAACCATCATATATTTTTAGTGGGGTCAATGCCCTAAAGACAATAAGATAAGGTATTTCATTTAACAAAAAAATTATAAAGATGCGATCGAGCTATTTATTGATTTGAAGTAGTTTTTCTACGCAAAGTCTGACTTGAAATCAACGCTTTGACATTGAATCGTGAATGTGAACAAAATTCGGTTTCAAATCCCTGTGCTTGAGCTCGACTCAATATAGTATATAGGGCTTGAAATTGAACTCGATTCAACTCCATTATTAAAAGCTCGATTCTACTCATTTGACTTGTTACGTAGGATGTTTCTTTCTATTTTTCCTAATCATATATTGTACCTTCTACATAGCCTGATCATGCCATTCGATTGCTTTATCTTCCGACTCTATCAAGCCTCGTGTTTGATTGGTGGTGTGGTTGTCTAGTAGTGCAATGTCTAAGCCTGATAATTTTTTGATAATTTTTTATTTTTTACTTTCCTGTTTTTTGTGTCATAAAGAAGTTTATAGTACATGGAAAGACAAGATACTAGTTTTGATTTCTTGCAAGTTAGCGCATGGTCCCTTAGAGGGCGACGAGGCTAAGCCTAATTACATCGATGAACAATGGAAGTTACTAAAAAGGCAATGTGGGGTTTCATTAGGCATCATCAGTTGGATTTTATTTCTTTAGATAAACTATAAGGATCCCATCCCACTGCCCCTTTTGCTCTTCCGATTTCCATCTTTTGGCAATGGAAAACCGTAGCCACAACAACACCGATATAAATTAAGGAATCGTTATGCTAGCTGGATCCTATGAGAAACAATTGATGTCGTCTCATCCATTGATCGTCAGACTTTCAAGATTATGTCACAACCGCACTTCCATTCACTCACGGAACACTTCTTGGATATGTCCTTCCTCAGCACTTCAGTTCGAGTAGGGATTAATAGTTCCCCCCGTACATATTGGAGTACGAAGCCCACCCAAAAAATCGAATCAAATAGTTTGTTCTATTTTGCCGGTATCACCAGCTGACTTAGCTCCGATGACTCTCTTCAGAATATGAGGCAATAATAGAGCAAATCTGTCAAACGGTTCTCCACCAAGAGCAGGAACTCTTTTATTATGTATGTTGGATTGATTGGTCGATTTACGACATTTTGTATTGAAATTATGAAGAAATGCAAATAGTTATGATTCGTTATAATTCAAAATTTTATTTATCGATGACCATAAAACTGCTCATGATTATAAGAAGAAATTCGAAAAACCTCCAACACAAAAGTTATTCATCGCATCGAATCTCCAACATTGTATAGTAGAGTAGACGATCTATCACCGTGCATCATTCAAGTTTCACACACAAACATAAATAGAAGCTTCTAAATTCATAAGCATACAATAAGATAAGAGAGACTATTGTAATTTCTGTCTCATTTATTGTCTAGGTACTCTTCCATGCTTGCACTGCTCACAAATAAATGGGCCATCCGTGCCAGCTAATTGCCCCACCACAGCCATTGCCACCCCCACTCTGCCACCGCCGCCTCCGCCACCCTTGCCACCACTACCGCCCTCATTCCCAATAATACGGGTCATCCCAATCCCTCCCCTTATCCCCCTTATCCCCCTTCGGCCCCTTCGGCCCCCGATCCCCCTTATCCCCCTTATCGCCCTTCGGCCCCTTCGGCCCCCGATCCCCGATCCCCCTTATCCCCCTTTGGCCCCTTATCCCCCTTATCCCCCTTCGGCCCCGGATCTCCCTTATCCCCCTTCGGCCCCCACCGTCGGATGCAGTAGAAAAGGAAACCACAAAGCATGACGGCAACAATGACTAAACCAACAATAACCCATGTTGGGGTGTTATTGTCATCGGATGATATGGAATCCGGATCGATCCATGCCGATGGAGGAGGAAAGTACTGGAAACTCGGATAAGTTTGTGGATAGTTATTGTTATCCATCAAGAAAACTCTGTGGAGGTAGTTCAATGCAAGCGGTGAGTCTACAAACATATTATGAAGCATCAATCCAAGAGCCAATTTACCTTTTCATCATGATGAATTGATCATATGCTCCGAGCACGAGATCGAGATGATTCAACACGGAATTCCGCGAGATATAATGTGAGTGGAAGTAGTTGCTTGCACATATACCCTCACAAGAAGAACTGAGCAAATCGGTGAATGATGTTGCGCCAATGCTTACGCGAAGTGAGAATTTTCGCCTGGTGGAGGTAGAGCTATATATGCCCCGCAATGCTCCCTCCCTCACGAGGTGGGGTTTTTTTTTTTTTGGCCGAAAGATAATAATTTTCATTACTAACCAACTAAAGGGGTGCCATTAGTTGAAGAGTCTAAACATAGAATTAAATATAGAGAACGAGCAGAATTAGAAGTCCAATTGCTGGAAAGTGACCTGGCTTGGTGGGTTAGGTAAGCGTTTTAACAAATGCATCACCATTCTTTTTTGAGGATGTAGTGTAATGATTGAAGCATCTTGTCAAAAAGTTGGGAAATTTTATTCACGTGCCAAAATAGGAAGAATTATTTAAAAAAATCATAAATCTATTACAATTGTACCAATTCAATTATAAATATTTTTTAAAATCAATTAAGTACTAAATCTTTTATATTTGTATCAATTCAATTTGTCCGATCAAAATTGGCCGCTTAGCACTAAAATGAACACCAAGCGTTTTACAGAGACTTTCGACACGACGTGGATAATTTTTAATAATATCTGAATATTTTTATTTATTTTTATTCCTATATTTCTTTTTATATTTTCTTTTCTTTCTTTTTTTCCTTTTCTCTTTCTTTCTTTTTTTATTTTTTTTCCTTTCACTCGCTTCTTCCTTCGGCTAGTCGCTGCGACCACTAGAAATGAAGGTCCAGGAAGAACGGGGCGAGCTTCAACTACTGTCTAGGCTCGATCACGTCTTCATGTGTGATGTTCAGGAGCCAGGAATTAGGCCCATTGAAATGATACGCATGTTTGACTAATACGGTCTAAGGGAATAAGATTTTGGTGAAAGGCCAAGAAAAACAATCAGGCCTGAAATGAGAAATTATTATATGCTCTACAAAATGTGTGATCGAATATCATCTCAATCATTAATCAGGTAGATCTAAGCCCATGGGATCAATTGTTAAACTGAGTTTCCACATGAAATTTATAGACCATACAGTAAAATTTCATGCAAAATGGGGTTATAGACGTGACCTGAAAAATAAAATTCACTCTACTATCCAAAATCAATTCCACAAAAACTTATTTTAGAGCCGACCGGCCAAGGATATAAGAGAGCCACTGTCAATTCGTTAAGATTCTTAAGATTTTCTATAGAATATTATCCTATGTTAGGGACAACTATGATATTATTGTTGATTATTTATATCAATTAAGATTTTTTTTTATAGAATATCATTCTTTGATTGTACATATCTTAATTGATAAATATCACCTTTGATAGTCTCTACAAAGCCTATAAATGGCTGATGTAATATATCAAAATATACATCATTCCATTTTTCCACATTCTTATATTTAACTATTTGCACCTGGTGCACTCCGGTTTTTACAGGATTGAAGACTCCAATACCAAGTTGAGAAATAAGAAAGATATGTAGAAGAAGGTAATTGTCACGCGTGTTACTTTGTTATTTTCGTGGTATCAACTCTTATTTGGGATTATGATAGAATTTGGATCCCATTTGTCATGAACCATGAATCTTCTGATGGAACCGGGAAATTTTTGCCTTTAACATCCATCACTGCTGCTTCGACTCCATTGACCCAAAGGCAAGTCCACTTTTCTATAAAATTCGCTATGTAATATGAGAATCTTTCTTTGTGGGACATTCTTATTTTTCTAGATGTAAATTAATTTTGTGTAGACTTTAATTTATAAAGACGGGGAATCTATGGTCTCTAATCTCTCTGTAGTGGGATAGGGATCTAAATTATTCGAATCGATAGGGATCTTAAATTATGCGAACCACTTTTGCCCCGTCTTACTTTGCGGAACGGTGCTTTATATTTCTTTTTCCGAGCAACAAGCAAAAGTGGCACCGCCCTCTTCCCGTGTTCTCCAAAATAACCCTGGTGACGTCACGTAGCCTCAGCACCGCTTCGTCATGCGCCAAGGTCATTGATGTCCATCTACCTCGCGGAAAGGTGTTAGCGAATATTCTCAATTTTGCTCCTTGTCCTCGACCGATAGGGCAGCTCCAGGCCCACTAGACAGCGCATGAAACAGAAAGCAGCAGAGACGACGATTGCTTCGTAGGAAGAGAGAAGTTTCGCGTGCAGTCCAAAGGAATAGGAGGAATCTTTTGCATGCGATGGGTCATACGTCAGCGACGCGAGCTTGATTATCAAGAATCTCGCAATAATAGAAATCTCAAATTATGCTCCCGGTGATGCTAATACCTCTTTTTTTTTTTTCCTTGCATGGATCCGGTGTAATATTATCGATGTTTTTCGAGAAAAAAGTGGCACCGAGGTGGCGCCATGTGAACAACGCATCAGAAAAAAGATTAAAATGAAAATGAAGAACTAAAAAAACCAACCAAAACAAAAAATAGAAAATTAGAACCGGAGGAGAGAGAGATTGCTGACGGTCAGGGGTGTTGAAGGGGCTCCACCACCATTCCAACTTCGCTGGCGAGAGCCGTCAGCCTCTTCGGGCCATCAGTGAGGGTCAGCCAGCGCTTGCATGGATACCTTGACACTTGTTGTCTATGGTTGAAGCAAAGCAGATGAAAAAGTTGGCACAGGACAGGGGAGAGCAATATGTGCTGATGTCGAACAGAAAAACCGGTTTCTTACAACTCGAACATGCTTTCAATTTGCGAAGAACGTAGTATTTCTCTTTAGAAAGAGTAGATACAACTCCACTGCAAGGGCATGTAGCATCACATTCGATACAGCGCCCTCAGACGCCACACCCCACAACTCCCGCCTCCACTGCCCTTGCCGTCCTACCGCCCCCCTTATCGTTCCGTCGCCCGCCCACCCCCTCTTTGGTCAAAGGCAACCCCGATGATACTCGTCTCTCCCTCTTGGTTCTTTGTTTTCTATATCCCTACAACTTATTTCTTTGTTCTCTATTCTCCACGGCCGTTGAGCTCAAGGACCATGAACTCTGCTGTAGTGTCGTGCTCAAGCAGCATCTCAGGCAAGCTCTGACATGCCACTCGAATTCGATGACATCACGGCTTCAAGGTCAATCTTGGATTTAGATATTAGATGAAAACATGACTTATTATTGAAATATTTTAACATTGCGTGTCAAGCTACGCTCGTGGCAAGGAGCTCAAACTTAAATCTAGGGGATGAGCTTTGCCGCACATTGAGCCCAACCTCAGATTTACGATCAAGCTCCGCCACGCTGTCGAGCTCAAAGAGTGCAAAGAGGCCCGGACGAAGGGAAGATGAAGACGCGGGGTGCCGGGGACTAGCTGTGGAGGCTGTTATCTGATTTGGGCACGTCCAAAACTGGGCAAGGTGTCTACAATTGGGTAACGATAATCATGCGAGAGTCGGCCGACCCTCGTTGAGGGCCCATGGAGTCCGACAGCCCTTGCCAGCAAAGCCGAAACGGGCGGCGACTTTATTTAAACAACCCCGACCATCTGTAATCTCTCTTTGTCCTCTGGTTCGAATTTTCATTTTTTCTTCGGATAGCTTTCTTTGTTTTTCTTTCTCTTTTCAATCTTCTTCTGATGTGGCGCTGACATTGCGCCACACCAGCGCCATTAGTCCTCAACAAAAACTCAATAATAGGACGTCAAATCGTTAAAAGGCAATCTTAGGACAAAATTGTGATGAAGGATATAAGCATTATATGGGTAGAGGTTTGATGTTTTTAGAGACAGGATAAAAAATAAAAATAAAATAAAAATAAAATAAAAATAAAAAGGTTGGATTACTGTGAAAATAATAGCTTGTAGTGAGTTATAAATTTTTAAGGGAGTAGATTCTATGACAATTATAATTATTTGTTATTTGATTTTTGTGGTCCAAAACATACTATTGCATTGAGTACTTTTACTTGGGGATAGGGAATGGGAAAAAGACTTGTTGCATAATAAATTGTTATGTTATTATCATGGGGGTAAGTACACTATCAGTGTCAAAAATTGTGTACAACCCTCACTTTGGTATCAAAATTTTATTTTGGTTCACTTAAGTGCCAACAAATTTGAAAAACGATCATTTTAGTGCCAACACCAATCAAATTGGTCGGAAATCCGACGTTGCACTTTTTTATTAATTTTTGAAGCTGACATGGCTTGTCGGACAGTACAGTCAGCATTCAAACAACAAAACAACCCTGTTTGGCATCTTTCCCCCAACTTAGAACCCTAAATCCCCAGAGAGAGAGAGAGAGAGAGAGAGAGAGAGAGAGAGAGAGAGAGAGAGAGAGAGAGAGAAGGCATGTCGTCTTCTTCCCCAAAGAACAACAACAGTAGTGGCACCAGCAGCACCACTAGCACTACCAACAGCACACCAACAATGGCATCTGTAGCAGCGCACCAACAGCGGCACCTTCAACCCCTTTTTCTTCCTCCTTCTCCTCCACCCTTGCCTATTATTCTTCTTGCCACTTCTTGCTTGAGTAATAATCTCAACCTCTCCTCGCTCACCTGGTCGAACAACTACGATAGTGGCTGAGCGACGGTGGCCGAGCGATGGCGACCGAAGTGATCGTTTTTTTTTTTTTTGGCACATTATTCTTCTTGCCACTTCCTGCCTGAGTAATAATCTGGCTGGAATCTCTTGTCGATGACACCAAAGTGATCGTTTTTTCTCCAATTTGGCACTTAAGTAATCCAATGGAAACTTTTGGCACCAAAGTGAGCACCATACACAACTTTTGGCACTGATAGTGTACTTACCCATGTTATCATGTTTCCAATTCTCTTGTTTCTCAATCATCCCTTCTTAGGTAAATCCTCACTTAGAAAAGAAAAAAAATTATTGACAAGTTGATGGGGGATAGAAGACAGCCATTATAAAAAGAGGCCACCTAATGAAAATTCATACTTCTTTTCTGGTTGTGTGAGAATTATACTAATAACATCACTCACTGGTTTGCTCAATTCTTCTTAATAAGGTACGCATAAGCACCTCCTTCAACCCTTCGATTTATACTATATCCTATTAAATTCCATTTTCAATCATCTCGCTCTCACACTTTGGTCATATAATCTTCTCGATCGATGTGATCAAATAAGTGTTTCTTTTCTAATAAAGTACTGCCCTCTTTTTGAAGAACTACTTCTTTGCTAGTGGGAATTGATGTTTCAAAATATGTTTGTAAACTCATCACTTGCAGAAAACTACAGAGAGTTTTCTTGCAAAGAAAATAAAGGTGCACATGACAATTATTTTATTTTTGTTTCAAAATTATTTTTCTATTTCATACTTGTTTCTAGAACAAAAATCTGTTTGATGACACAATTTCATCTGAACAAATTTTTAGTTCAAAAATAGGTTTGGAATAGAAATGAAAAGTAAATTTTTTTTAGTTTTCCATTTATGGAATAAAAATAAGAAATAAAAAATATTCTTATCGCTCATCCTCTTTACTACTCGATTAGCCACTCACTGTTTGCCGCTCACCATCGCTACTCCCATCTGCAGTCACCACTCAAGATAGAGAAATATTGTGTCATTATCAAATGAAATTCTATTCCGAGAATAAAAATTTTGCGTTGTTATCAAACACGTATTTTTGCTCAAAAACTCATTCAAAAATAGAAATATAAAAATCTATTATTATTCTAGAATTCAATTTTTGCTCAGAATTATTATTATTCGCATTCTAATTATCTACAAAATTGCCCGAGCTACTATTACTTCCCCCCTTCATTTATCCTGAATTTGGCATCATCCAACAACAACATGATTTCACAGTGGGATACTCCAAGATGAGTCATCATCGGCATAGTAGTCCTTTTCTACAATTGTCGTGGTCCTAAGGGCACAAACGACACTTTGTCAATAAAACCACGAATCTCCTTTGGAATGGACAAGTACGGGTCTGTATGGTAACCGGCTAAATAGTGCCAAATTCTATTCTTTTGTTCCTGGAGTAATTTTGGAACAGAATCATGTTTGGTAAAAATTTTGTTATAGGGAACAAATTTTTATTTTTTATTTTTGGAAGTAGATTTGGAACAAAATCAAGAATAAAAAAAAAGTTAATTCTTGTTCCCGAGAACAAATCTAAGAATCAAGCCCATATTTTCTCTTCTTCTTCCCTTTCCTTCTTCTTCATCTATCGCCACCGCCACGGTTGCCATCTGCTGCCATTCGCCGCCCACCGCCACCGGTCACCAACAACCAGTCCAGCGAGCTTGCCGAAAGCAAGCCTCACCTATGGTTAGGCAGGCCTCGCCCAGCCTCGGTGAAGCTTGGTCGACGAGGGCCGACCTCGCCGAAAGCCGGCAACGCTCCGGTGAGGTCGTTGGCCCTCGTCTCGGCCGGTCGCCGGTTGTCCCAAGACCGACAACTGGCCACCTTGAAGAAGAAGAAGAAGAAGAAGAAGAAGAAGAAGAAGAAGAAGAAGAAGAAGAAGAAGAAGAAGAAGAAGCAGAGGAAAAAAGGAAAAAATTAAAAAAAATGATTTAGAAAAAAAAATGATTTGAAGTATGATATGAAATTTTGCTATATATAGAATACATATTTAATTTTGTATTTTAATTTATTATTTAGTATTTATATTTATAGTTTATACTATAGTTTATTATTTACTATTTAATAAAAATCTGATTAGTTAATATGTTTATTACTTAGTATAAATATAATTAATCAATAGAATTTCTATGATTTGAAAAAAAATTAGAATTGAAATAGAAATTTTATGTAGTTACAAAACACATTTCTATTCTTTTTCTATTCCAGAATAAAATTTTTTGTACAATTACCAAAAGCGTTCTTTTGCTCAAAATTGTTCCTAGGAACAGAATAGTTACCAAATGCTCCCTAAGCTTGTCCTTGTCATAGTTATCTATTTATTTATAGTATACAAGTTTCTTGGTTCCACAAGAAAATTAGTGGTGGTGACAGCGCCATTAATCTTGAAGTAGTTTCGGTGCTGTCAGATAATCATTTTCCATCCTCGTATCATGTTGTTTCCAAAATTGTAGCCAAGAAACGAAACTTTCTAAAAGTAGACGTGCAATCATGTCCATCGAAATATAAACCTAAATTTGTCTTTATTCTAAATCGGTACACATGTATCACATTAATCGCAAACTAACTTTTGTGTTATTTAAATTCTGAAGCTCGTATGTTTATCTCAAACTAGTACAACCACGTCTTATTTACCCCACATTGTGAAAAATCTAGGGCTTTTGCGAGCATAAATTTGGCGTAGACATTCCAATTTGAGATAAATGCGGCATGAATGTACCGATTTAGAGTTTTTTATTATAAGAAAAGTAATTTGGGGTAATTCTAGCACGAGTTTATTATAAGTTTTAGTAGTATTAATGCAAGTTTATAAACCTTAAAAATTAATTTACTAACATAAGTGTGTTTAATTTGAATAAATGGTGATACAAAGAGAAAATCACATAGTAAATTTTTTTAATATTAATATTTTACTATATTCAAATTAATTCATTCAAATTTTGCTATTGTTTAAGTTTAGGTCTCTTTAGTAATTGTCATATTTTATTATGACCTTTTCTAAAATCATTTAGATATAATGTCGAAAGTAATATGACATTCCAGCTTTTTGTTTTAGTCTTATTTCACTTGATATTATTATTTTAGCTTTCATTAAATTATGACTTAATCTAGATTGTATTTGACATTAAATGATATATTGAGTAATCTCTATATCCGATATTTTCTTTGCTCATGCCAGGTCATATGAAAGCACTTAATTTAAGTTATCAATTCTAGCCAGGTTCTTTCTAACTATAAATATATCATCCACAAAGATCAAGAGAATTATAAAGTCATCAACCATGGGAGAAGAACATTAGAAAAGCTACAAGTCATGTACAGAGCTCATTTTAAAGTCATTTTTTTTTTTTAAACCACTTAAATGCCACTTAAATAAATAAATAAATAAATAAATAAAGACCACTTAAGTGCTAACTCCAATTCGAGTTACTAGAAATCCAACGCGGCCATATTTTATTAGTTTTTCAATCCTACATGGCTCACCAGCGTGCCTAATCAACATATAAACCTTAAAAATGTTAGCTGAAAGTTGTTAATAGCGATCATTTGAATGCAAATTTTTATTTAAAGTGATTACTTCAATGCTAGTCATTTTTAAAAAAGCGGCCACTCCACGTGAGCTGGATTTTTTGAATAATATGCCAAGTCATATAAAAAAATGCATTTATAAAAGCCGCATATTATCTTTGGCTAGAATTTCTCATCATTGGCAACTTTTTTTTTATTTTTTTATTCTAACTCTCACTCTTAGACTTTTGCCTTGCCTCCTTACAGGGCATGTGAATTAAAACCCACACTTGAAATTAAATCGTCCTCACCTCAATCCCCTTGAGAATGTGAGGATTCGAATCCTCACCTCCCCCTTCCCAAGTGGAAAGGGTGGCCATTGAGACACACCCTGGTTGTTTTGCCATTGACAATTAAGTAGTCATTTTTCTATGATTTAGAGTTTAAATGATCCAACAAAAAAAAATTATACTAAAATAAGTATCGTACACAACTTTTAGCACTTCTATTGTTATTCTGCTCATCAACCACAATTTTTTTTAATGTCAACACGATGATCAACATTTGTCCTCTCATAACTGTTAATTATTTCTTCAATTAGAGCTCGTGTATGAACTCAATTTAATTGGAGGATGTAAATTGGTTTGTTAAACTGAATTATTAGATTAATCCCAGCACAGTTATCCAAAATAGAAGTATCTAGATTAAAATTCCTTATTGAAGAAGTTTCCTAATTGCATCAAGGAAGGGGTCACACATATATGCACTAGTTGATGGGATTCATATTTTGAAAGGTATAGAATAATGACTTGTGCCTTTGCATAGTTGTGTTTGACTAGGAAAGTACTAAAAATGTCCTAAATCTATTATATATATATATATATATATATATATATATATATATATATATATATATATATACAAATTCTATCATCAATTTGATCAATTTAGTCAAGCATTTTGGTAATTTGTCAATGAAATCCTTCCGGCTAATTTTGGCCAATAAATACTAACATGATTATCGACCATCTTACATGACATGTCCAATGCCGACATGGACAATTTTTTTGGCATGTCTTTAGTTTGTGATAGGGTCTTACTAACATAATAGTCTTTGGGCTATTATAAGAATAATAACTTATTGTGAGTCACAATTTTTTGAAGAAGTGGGGCCCATAACAATGTATAATTATTTGTTATTTGGTTTTTTGTACTCTAGAATAGATTATTATTCTTACAATAGATTAAAGATTGTCACTCAATCATTTTACTTTGTGGTATTAAACTTAGCCTAGTCACATGAATTAAGCAAGAAATGTTAGAAAGAGTAATAACTTCCTTTTATTGTTTATGTGTGTTACTTTCTTGATTCCATGCATTGTCTAGTTGTTAGGTGACATTTTACGTGCTCAACCCCTTTATGTTTGCCAAACCAAAAACAAAAAAAAACAAAACAAAACAAATAAGCAACGTGTAAATTAAACTTTTAAATTTGCCTTAAGCTAATGATGATGGAAAAAGAAAAATGATTAAAACCCTGAAAAACCCCAAATCATGACACGCGTGACAAATTTATCCTATATGACCACAAAAAATCCTAAACTCATACACCTTTGATAAATTTATCCCAAATTTCTATATTTGTAACAAATTTACCCTCCGTCAGTTTTCATTAAATTTTACTATCAAATTGATGAGTTGGATAACACATAACAATTGATTAGTATACTAGTTCGAAATTTGACTCTCTATTTGTTACAGTTGTATATTATATTTTTTTTAGTAATCCAATTTAGCTAAAGATATATTTGTCACAAAAATACCAGTTTGAGACTTTTGGCAGTCAAACAAACTAGTTTGAGGTAAATTTGTCACAAGTTTTTGGATTTTTTGTGGTCATTTGGGGTAAATTTATCACAGGTATCTCGATTTAGGATTTTTCATTATCAAAAAAAATTAGTTTTTGGTAAATTTATCATAAATGTACAAGTTTAGAGTTTTTTAAGATATTAATCCAAAGAAAAACTCAAGTTAGCTTCCTGTCCTAGAACTACAGTGTAGCTTCAGGCCCACTTAAAAGCGCATGACTCAGAAAGCATTGAAGACGACATTTGTTTCATAGCAAGAGAGCATTTTCGAATGCAGTAGTAGGTTAATAACATGGGCTTGATTATCATGAATCTCGCAAATAGAAAAAGAAACACTTGCTTCCATTTAAGCACTTACCTATTGGTTTTAGTGTTGTCCCTGCATTTGCCGTGAGGGAGAACCTGCTTAGAAGAACCCACTGCAACACATGGAACGGGTCATGGAAAGTTTACATTGAATCTCTTGTCATGTCATCCAGTAATGTACCCGTTGACCCCGCGGAGAGAAGTCTACATTGGAATGCCTTCCCACAATCACCAGAAATCAATAAACATCCAAAGGGGGGTGCAACTTTATGGAGGGGATTGAATCTGTATTTTCTTATGTAGTGGGGTCGCTTTGTGTCCTTAATGCGTTTGTGGGTGAAAGGTGAATGTGTGCGCGAATGCATGGAAGCTGAATTTGACTTTGTATGCCTGAGCAAGATAATGCATGCATCTGCTAATATTTGTAAGTATGTAGCACTTGCGCTCTTTCACTAGAGTCGTTGTCATGATTCATTCATGCGCGTTTTCAAAAGAGGCGGCTAAAGAAGGGTTAATTAACATGCACTTTACTCTTCTTTCCTCATACTGACTCTTATTATCTTAATTAAATGAGATTTTGATTTGGATAAGGATTGAGACACTCTCGTAATAAAAAAGAGACGGGCTTCTTCAATGATTGAAGCAATTGATGTGGCCTTGCAAGAAATCATCTCCATTGGAGTAAAAGTATGATATTTTTTGCGCACTTCGGACTACGAATTGAATGAGTGGTTTAGTGTTTTTTCCTCTTTTTTTTGTCATTTGCACAATATAAAATTCATAAATAGCTGATAAAAGTATTGAGAGTTTTAGGGGAATAATTGTCTAAAAATTCATTGACTTATTGTATGGCAACAAATTCAATCGTAAACTTTTTAACTTTATCAATTTAATCCTAAACATTTTAATGAATTACCATTAGTACTAAATCTTTGGACTATTGCCAACATATCCCTCCAGCTAATTTTGGTTGGAATCGCTGACCTAATGGCCATCATCGATCGTGCCACATTAAACGGTTGGTGTCTACATCAGCAACTTTCTGCCAAAATTAATTAGAATAATTACATCGACAGATAATCAAAATATTTATAACTAAATGGGCAAAATTGAAAAGTTTATGACTGAATTGAAAGCTGTACACTAGAATTAGTACTTTTTTGACAATTTTTCAAACTTTTAGATCTTGACGAATCCTAGATCTCTAACTGGACCTTTTCTAGAACCTCCCTCTTCTCATATGGTTTCGAATCCACTCGAACCTTTCCTACGAGATCAAGACAGATAAAAATACCAACTATTGCTGCATTTGACTTCGCCAAGCAAAATATCTCTAAGTCAGCCTTAGAATCGGATTCCTTTTCCTCCAAAAATACTTCAACCTTTGAGCCACAAACACCAGTATCCCATGTGCCTGTTATCTATATAGCAAATCCTCCTGAAGAGAAAAGAAATCAAATTCATCCAAGCTAGAATTAGTATAACTTCATGACTCAAATCCTCAATAGAAGTTTTCGGCTTCAAAATACTACTTCTCACTCGATGATATTCCATATTCTAAATGGCTAGATGGATTGCAAGAATTTCATGCTTGGCTCAACACCAAGGCACTTTTTGTTGAAAAATCAATATGAAATACTAACCGAGTTCATGAGCAGATTTATTGGAAACTTAAAAGATTGGTGGAAAACTATTTATGATTAGGATCAAATGATGTTTCTACTTCAAACAGATTTTCACTTTATGATCTAGGTTATCCACCAATTCTTTATTTTCAAACCAGAAAATCTTCTTGAGCTTATAAGATGAGAATTTTTTTTTTAAAAAAGTGATGCTCTTTACAAAGAAAGCACCTCAATAAGCATTTCCAAAAAATGCTTAAACTATTTTATACTCTTGGAGCTAATCCCAACCTGAAGCAGGTCTTTTTGGCCTCTATTCCAAAAGAGATTGGCCAAATTGTGGAAAGATTCATCCAAAATAAAGAAAAGATTATTGCCAATGTTCCTCTTGGAGAACTCCGATGGGAGATACATCTTGCCATTGATAGTCTCTAAATATGTAGGAAGGCTTTCCGAAATTATCTCGAGCAATAAGGAGCTTGATTGGGCTTGTCAAAAGCCCGAATTAAGAATCAAGTGTTTAAAGAAAGATTCTTTTGATAATCCTTCTTGTGGGGATCAATGCAATAAATAAAGACACTTCAAAAGATTCTCTTTGGGACATACAAAGAAAAGGCGCAAATGAAGATTTTTGCAAAAAAGATGCTATAGACGAAACTCTTCAAGAAGGCGTCGAAAATCTAACAGGTTTTACATTTGCAACAAGAAAGGTCATTTTACCAAGAATTGTCCAAAAGTTAAAGGAAGAAATTCCCATTTAATCCATAAGATAGAGAAGCAAACTAGAGTATTACTCCAGGATGATGATATTGAGTCAGTCTTCTCCCTGGAAAATGAACCAACTAAGCATACTCTATGTGCTATCCATACGTGGTCACAGACTAGTGACATTGGAAGCTTGTCAAAAGAACCTAAAGAAGAGGTATTCTTCTTCTTTAAACCTCCTGCAAACTAAGATCTCTGTGTACCCACTTTTTCTATCCTCCCATATTTTCCCAATAAAATATACACATCTAAGTATGACGGGCCTATTTCTCTCATTGCCCTCATAGATATTGGAGTTGGTGCTTCTATTCTTGATACAAAGATACACCTAGAAAAATATTGGAAGTCATACACTTAGTATTTTAACTTTGCCTCTAAAGATATATTTGCTACAAGAGTACAAAGTAAACTCATCACCGTGCAGTTCCTTCCCCAGTATTCTATTACTACCAAGATCCTTGACTCTAACTCACGAGAAAAAAAAATATCATTATCAATTGGGATATCTTTATGCAAATTCCTAAACTTAAACTTGTGCCTAATGGACTACATTTCAAAAGGCAGTTATAGGAATTTGTAGACATCCAATCTTGTAAACCCTTCTTGGGATATGTGCAGATTCTCACTCAGACTTTGTCCAAAAATGCTCTAACCCTTTGTGGAAAAATCCCAATTTCTTCATCAATCTTCCTTTCAAGAAAAACAAGGATGTTAATTCCACCAAAGCAAGCCACTCTGGAATGAATCTAGAATATTTGCGTTTAGCACAAAAGGAATGCTTGGATTTGCTACATCAAGGGTTAATTGAGCCCTTAGATTCTCAATGGGTTTGTGAAGCATTCTATGTTAATAAGCGAGCATAATATAATAGAGGAAAGATGAAGCTAGTTATCAATTATCAGCCTCTTAATCAATTCTTACAAGATGATAGGTTTCCTCTACCACATTGGAATTTATTATTCTCTAGTCTCACCCAGGCGAAAGTATAATCCAAGTTTGATCTTAAAGATGGCTTTTAACAATTGGGAATTCATCTTGAAGACAGAAATGAAACTAGGATTTGTAGTCCGAATCATCATTTCTACTGGACAATGCTCCCTTTTGGCCTAAAAACAGCTCATTCGCTGTTTTAGAAGGCTATGTGCAGAATTTTCTAGCTTACCCTAGCTAATGCTCAAATTTACATTGACGATATCCTCCTTTATAGTCCAGATAAGGATTCTCATTGCAAATTATTAGCCCAATTTGCAAACCTAGTGCGAAAGCATGGTATTATGTTATCTCAAACAAAGATGATTATTGTCCAAAAAGAGATTGAATTTCTTAAGATGCATCTCAAAGATGAAACTTATTATCTTGGTCCTTATATTGCTAAGGAATTGCAAAGGTTTCCTAATGAAAACCTCTTCCACAAGTAGGTTCAACAATTGCTTCGTATTGTAAATTAACTTCAAGATTTTGTCTCAAAAATCAAAAAGTTTGTAAGTCTACTACGACAAATGCTCGAAAAAGATGTTCTTCCGTGAGGACCACAACAGATTAAGTTTGTACGCAAACTTAAGGAAATCCCGCAACATTTCCTTTCTTTGCAAATCCTTTCCACAGGAAAAAAAGTATTGTAGACAATGCCGGCTATGAATTTGGGCTGCTGTTCTTTTTGAAGAAATTGATGGAAAGCAACCAAAAACCCCAAACTCTGTTTATTGTGATACATTTACCCTCCGTAAATTTCCGTCCAAAATCACTGTTTAAAAGTTAACATGGAACCAACATGGCACTTTTAGGGACAAATGGCTCTCATGTGGTGCCACGTAAGTGCCACATTGGAAAAAGGAAAGGAAAAAATGAAAAAATAAAGAAGTTTGCACTATTCATCAAGGAAGAACAGTACTTGTCTAGAAAACGAGTGTCGCCATGTCCTCTCCAGCTCGAAGCTTGGCTTGTCTGACCTCGATTTTTGAAGCTCGCGGATCGTAGCGAGCCGCCATGGCCAAGCTTCGATGCTCACGGTTGCCGTGACCGCTCTTTGCTCGAAACTTGGTCGAGGGTCTGACCTCTACCTTCAAAGCTCACGAGAAGTCGCAAGCCACCACCACAGCGGCCAAGCTTCGAAGCAAGTTGAAGGTCGAGCTTTGAAAGTCACAGGTGGTCACAAGTCGCCATGGCCAAGCTTCGAAGTTCACAGTTGCCATGACCGCTCTAGCTTGAAGCTCGACCTCAACCTTCAAAGCTCGCGAGTGGTCACAAGCCGCCATGTCCAAGCTTCAAAGCAGATTGAAGGTCGAGCTTCGAAGCTCGCGGGTGGTCACAAGCCTCCATGGTCAAACTCCGAAGCTTGCGGCCGCCATGACTGCTTTATCTCGAAGTTTGGCTTAAGTATCTGACCTCAATTTTCGAAGCTCGCGGGTGGTTGCAAGTGGCCAATGTCAAGCTTCGAAGCTCGCGGCCCCATGGCCGCTCGAGCTCAAACATAAAAATGACAGAGTAATTGCAATTGCATTATTACGTTTTTCTTAAGCACCTGGGTTGTCATCTAAAAACCTTATGGCAACCCAACCCCCAGAAGGCACACTCCCAGTGTTCCTCTCAATTTAGTCAGCAAGATCGAATTTTGCAGGGTCCTTATTTGGGTCGAAATTGCCAAATCCTTGTCCCACAACGAAGAATGTGAACCCATGCAAGTGAAGGGGATGGCTCTCAGCACCAAGAATGCTCGTGTCCTGCATGACAAGCTCAACACTGATGTCAAAAGGCAAGAACATCAGTTTTGTTCCTTTGCCCACATTTGTGTTGTTGGGTGGGGTCCCAGTGAAGTTGAATATGGATTTCGGGTAGCTCGGAAAGTCCGTGCTGTAGACTCCGTTCGATTGACCAGTGCGGTGTGCTTGAAGGAGGGCAGTGGTCGGCATTGTGAAAGATACATTGTTAACAGCAGCACTCAACATTGTCCCATGTGGTCCTTGGCAAGTTTGGTTGCCTTGACATGGAATAGTTCCGAGACCGATTGTGAAGAAGAAGCTTTTGTCAACCTTCCGAGGGACATAGGCGGGAAATTGTGTGGTTGCTAAACTCCGGAGCTTCTTCGTGAAATTTGTCCCAAAGGCAGTGTCATTCAAAGAAGGGAGGGTCGGTTTATGGAGCGGATGTTGCTTAATTGAAGAAGACCGATGAGGATTGTTAGGGGGTGGTTTATCTTCTAAAATGCCAGTGACGGTAGAGTCATCGAATGTACCAAGACGACTCCCATAAGGCCTTGCAGTCATGAGGAAAGTGGCTTTTGGGTAGTGTGGTTTTGTCTTGAGGACATTTGTGCTCTGTCCAGGGGCGATTAGGAGCATCTCGGTCTCAAATGGTTTCAAATAAATAGCATCAGCTTCGACCACAATGAGTGTGTGGTTTGCAATGCCAAAGAAGAGCTCATGATTAAGTGGAGCATTGATTAAGCGAAGAAGATAAGTCTTTTGTGGCCTCACTTTGAGCCTGTATGTATCTGTAGGAGTTAATTTAGTCAAATATTTATTTCATGAATCATGAATTGTATGCCTTCAGAGTTTCCATGGAAATGAGATTTTTAGGAAATATAATCCATAATGCAAGCCGCGGTACCTTTGGCAGAGCTGTTATGCAATGGTCCTGGAAGTCCATTGATGGCATAGGCATCGCAAGCATTAGGTCCTCCACTAGTTTGCAAGGCTTGAATGATGAATTCCTCAGGATCCAAATTAAACCATTCACTTGAATGTTTGTGCTCTTTGTTAAATTCTTGGTAATCAGGAAAGCCAATGCAAAACAACATTGAGCTCGAATCAATCTAATCTCTAATGCATTCCTAAAGATGATGGGGACTTCTTTGTGAGGTTTGGTGAATGGATAAGAAGCATTATGTTTCAGAAGGATGGTCAGAGGACCGTAGAGAATTGATCGTAGCTATGATATATGCACATGCCACCAAAGAGTGCCTCTTTGGCCTACAATGGTGTAGTTGTACACATAACTCTGATCAATTTGTATCAGGCATTGGGTCACATATGCAGGACCATCTAACCATCCTGACCGAAGTTGTCGAACCCGATGCCTATTTTGCGTAGAAAACACATAAAAGGAAATCAACTCTTAGTTAAACACCAGAGACTATTATAGTGCCTCTCTATTGACTACCTTAATCAACAATGGTTTGTGGGCTATCAACTCAGTGCAATTTGTCATACCAGTGAATTGAGATGTTGTTCGGGACATGGTTAATCACTTCAATTAGAAGTCAGTTGCCTTCCTTGGCAATGACTCGTGGGCCCCAAAATTTCCCATTTATAGTGACCATGCTTTTGGTGTAGCATGAATGCGTTACGTTTTGCAACACGGCCTGCCAAACACATTTTCATGTGTTTAGAAAGAAAAGATCGCAATAGGAATTGTCGTTGCGCCAGTTCATGGACTTATCGTATACACCATTCATGTGTAGAATACAATCTCATTTCAAAAATAGTTTCAAGGACGATATGTGCATACATTGAACTTGTAATGTCTGGTCACGCCTTCATCGGTGACAAGAGCAGGATCAGGAAGCATGACGATGAAACATGGGAAAAACGACGTAATGGCAAAGTCCGTCGTCTCGTCACCATCGGCCACGATTGTGTGTGTTTAGAATCTTATCCTTCCATCTTGATTCGCCATCACATCGTTTTGCCCCCCAACTTTCGGACTCTCGGATCTATCGCTACCCTTGCGTCGCAATATAGATTCCAATGCCACAAGAAAAGACCACTGGATAGATCCAACAAATGCATAAATTGAATCTCTTAAAAAATTATCCAATTCAAATTGACATATTTTATTCATTTTGACTCAGTTTTATGCAATACAAATCAAGTGACTCATACTCGACCTCACTCATATCTGACTTGACCTATAAATGTAAAATACTTCCATATTTAACCTAATTTAAGAAAACTCATACCCAAAGTGAGAGTAAATTATGAACTTATATAACACCCATATTATTTTGAATTTAAGCCATTCATATAATTAAAAAAAAATAGGCTTATAACTCATTTAATAGGTCTGGATAAACATGATATCCTGACATTCATGGAAAATTGTCCCAATTATATCACATTGCATATACATGTAGGAAGGAAGATTGGGACATCTCCCATAAATCAAGTATGTAATTGTTGAGTAGGTCACTTCCAATTGGAGAAGCCAACGCAATTATGTATATTTGTAGTAGTATGGTAGTGAGTGTGTAAAAGTAAAAAGAAAAAAAAAGAAAAAGAAAATATCAAAAGAGATTGGGAGATAAATCAACATGATCTTCCACATCCAGAAAATCAAGAGAGATTGGGAAAGAAATCAAAGTGATATTCTCATATATACAAAATCACGAGAGATCAGGAGATAAATCTATGTGATTTTGTATCGTACAATTCCAATTGGGATTGCATTTGCTCCTATAAATAGGAGTCCTCATCAATGGAGAATAACATACAAAAGAAAGAATATCAGAGCAGCGTAGCGGAAGAAAAAGTTTTCTTCTTCCAAGAAAGAGAGTTATCTTTGAGTGTTATCTAGTTTACGAGAAGTTTAGACCCACAAATTGAAGACAGTGAGAGATCCACCTTTGGGTGAAGTTGTATCCCATTATTTATCATAGTGAAAGTTTGAAGTGGACTACGGTCCCGTGGTTTTTCCCTTCACCTTGGAGGGTTTTCCACTTTAAAAATTCTTGTGTTATTTACTATTCATCTTTATTGCTTTCATTTAATATTTTATCATATTTGATTTTCACATAAATAGTAGCGGAAAAATTATCTAGGCCTTCTCCATGAATATTCTTTTCTTTTTTTCCCAACAAAGTGGTATTGGAGCAAGGTTGCTCTATATATTTTTTTTTTGTGCAGGATTAAATGGAGGAAAATTTTGGCAACATGATAAAATTGACTGCATTCAATTATGCAATCTGGAAAACAAAGATGGAGGATCTGCTATACATTAAAGATCTTTGGAGGCCAATTGTGATACCGATGGAGGTACCAGTACCAGCGTCCAAGGAGTCCGATCCTATAGCGGAAGCCAAATTGGCATCATCTTCTGGTGGCAAACCAACGACAATGTTCGAAAGCGAATGGATGGTGCTCAATTGGAAGTGTGCCGCTCAAATCCAACAATGGATTGATAAGAGCATTTTTCAGAATTTTGCTAATGAACATGATGTTGGCGTTCTTTGGCAAAAATTAGAGAAAATGTACGCAAGAGCAAGAACAACAGCGCAAAATAAAGCAAATCACATGCAGCAGCTCGTGAATTTGAAATACAAAGACGGGAGCAGTGTCTCGGAACACTTGAGCGAGTTACAAGGTATAGTAGATCAACTCAATTCTATGAAGATGACATTAGATGATGAATTGCAAGCATTACTGCTACTTAGCTCTTTGCCAAATAGCTGGGACACACTTGTTGTGTCAGTCAGCAACTCGGCTCCTGACGGCAAGCTTACCATGGACGTGGTAAAAGATAAAATGTTGAATGAAGAATCCTGGCGAAAAGAGAGTGAAGTCAACCCTGAGTCTGGGGCTCTTGTCATTAATAGACAAGAAAATCAAGAACGGAGAGGGAGAAGCAAAAGCCAAAACTTCCAAAATAAGCAACGAGGAAGGTCCCAATCCAACTTCAGACAAGACAAGAAGTGTCATTATTGTGGCAAATTGGGACACTTCATCCGAGAATGCAGAAAGCTAAAGGTAGAAAAATCAAAATGTCATAACATCAACAAAGCTAACGAGAACCAGATGAATGACATTGCAAATATTGCAAATGAGGTGATCATTATTCAAAGTGATGATTCCATTAATCTTGCATCCCAA
Organism: Eucalyptus grandis; assembly: GCF_016545825.1. Taxonomy (NCBI): domain Eukaryota; kingdom Viridiplantae; phylum Streptophyta; class Magnoliopsida; order Myrtales; family Myrtaceae; genus Eucalyptus; species Eucalyptus grandis. The sequence goes on from NC_052613.1 coordinate 40,906,641, forward strand.
GATTCGACATGGGTAGTTAATACTGGTGCATCCTACCATGTCACGGCTCGTCAAGATCTTTTCACATCTTACACCACTAGTGATTTTGGACTTGTAAAGATGGGAAACGGAGGTATGTCTAAAATTACTGGTATGGGTAATATTTATTTGGAGACTAATGTTGGATGTAGGCTACTGCTCAAAGATGAGAGACATGTTCCGGCCATACGCCACAATCTTATATCTGCCGGCAAGCTTGATGACGTAGGCTACATCAATTTCCTTAGTGATGGAAAATGGAAGCTCGCCAAAGGTAATTTGGTGATAGCCAAAGGAGAAAAGACTAACTCTCTCTATATCACACAATTCAAGCCGTGTGAATGTAACCAGAAAATGAGTCACCACCGAGTTATGGCATAAGCAACTCGAACACATGAGTGAGAAAGGACTTAAGATTCTCACTAGAAAGCAACTTCTACCCGAAATAAAAGGTACACCATTGAATACTTGTGTCGACCGCATCATGGGAAAACAACATAGAGTAGCATTTCGCAATTTCCCACCATCTAGAAAAGCTGAATTTTAGATTTGATACATACTAATGTATGCACAATGCAAACTAGGACACTTGGAGGTGCGCTTTATTTTGTAACATTTATCGATGACCACTCTAGAAAGGTGTGGGCATTTGTCTTGAAAACTAAAGATCAAGTACAGGAAATCTTCAAGCAATTTCATATGAAGGTTGAAAGAGAAACAGGCAGGCGATTGAAGTGTGTACGCTCTGACAACGGTGGCGAATACCAAGAACCTTTTGAAGATTATTGCAAAAACCTTAGGATTAAACTAGAAAGATCCACACCAAAAACACCTCAACACAATAGTGTCACGGAGCGGATAAATAGAACCATATGTGAAAAAATCAGATGTATGCTCTCCAAAGCAAAGCTGCCAAACCACTTTTGGGGTGGGGCAATAAGGACGGCAGTTGATTTAATCAACCTATCACCTTTAGCTCCACTTAATGGTGATGTACCACAAAGTGTCTGGACTAGAAAGATGCTTCTTATGGCCACTTGAAGGTTTTCGGCTGTAGAGCATTTGTTCACATTCCAAGGGATGAGAGATCAAAGCTTGATGGGAAATCCAAGCAATGTATTTTTTTGGGGTACGCACATGAAGAATTCGGCTACAGACTCTAGGATCCCATTAACCGGAAAATAGTCAAAAGCAGGGACGTGGTATTTCTTGAAGATTAGACAATCGAGGATTTCAAGAAGCATGAGAAATCTCCATCAACAGACGAATACCCAGTTGATCTTGGCCCAGACGCTCCTCCTATCGATTCTAATAACAAGCAAGCTGAATCTAGGATTGAAAGTAAGACTACCACAACTGAACTTGAACCAATTGTTGAACAGGTCCCATCAGAACCTCAATTGAGGAGATCAACTCGTGAACTACAATCTAGTCGTAGATATTCTCCCAATGAATACGTGATGCTCACTAATGAGGGAGAACTAGAGAACTACCAAGAAGCTGTATTCCATGAGCATAAAGAGGAGTGGTTAAAAGCTATGCAGGAGGAGATGAAATCCTTAGACGAAAATCATACTTATGATTTAGTCAAGTTGCCATGAGGAAGAAAAGCTCTCAAAAACAATGGGTGTTCAGATTAAAGACTAAAGAAGGTAACTCACAGCCACGATACAAAGCAAGGTTGGTTGTGAAGGGATTCACTCAGAAGAAAGATATCGACTTCGATGAGGTATTTTCTCCTATAGTTAAAATGTCCTCTATCCGAGTTGTCCTTGGCTTGGCAGCAAGCTTGAACTTGGAGGTCGAGCAACTTGACGTGAAGACCTCGTTTTTACATGGAGATCTAAACGAGGAGATCTACATGGATCAGCCAGAAGGTTTCAAAATCATAGGCAAAGAAAATCTTGTGTGTAGATTGAGGAAGAGTCTTTATGGGCTCAAGCAGGCACCAAGACAGTGGTACAAAAAATTCGATTCCTTCATGGAAGAAAATGAGTTCAACATAACCACTGCTAATCACTGTGTTTTCGTCAAGAAATTTACTAATGGTAATTTCCTCATTTTTTTGCTTTACGTTGATGACATGCTAATTGTTGGCCAGGATAAAAGCAAGATCAACAACTTAAAGAAGGAATTAAGCAAGTGCTTTGCGATGAAGGATTTGGGACCTGCAAAACAAATTCTTGGGATGGAAATCTTGCGAGACAGACAAAATCGTAAACTCTGTTACCTCAAGAACGGTATGTTAATAAAGTTCTTAAAAGATTTAATATGAATAAATCCAAAGCAGTTTGTTCTCCACTTGCAAATCATTTCAAACTCAGCTTAAAGCAGTGCCCAAAAAGTGAGATGGACATGGAAAAGAAGGAAATGGAAAAAGTTCCTTATGCATCGGTCATTGGCAGTCTAATGTACGCGATGGTATGCACGAGGCCTGATATCGCCTATGCAGATGGTGTGGTAAGCAGATTTCTATCCAATCCTGGTAAGGAACATTGGGCAGCAGTCAAATGGATATTTAGGTATCTTCGAGGTACTTCTAATAACTGTATATGCTTTGGTAATGGTAAAACTGTGTTATAAGGTTTTTCGGATTCAGACATGGCAGGAGACGTGGACTCAAAAAAGTCTACATCGAGATACCTAATGACTTTTGCAAGGGGAGCAGTTTCATGGCAATCTCGACTACAAAAATGTGTTGCCTTATCTAGTGCTGAAGTAGAGTATATTGCGATAACGGAAGCATGTAAAGAACTCTTGTGGATGAAGAAGTTTCTACAAGAAGTGGGCCACAACCAAGAGGAGTATATCTTATATTCAGATAGTCAAAGCGCAATACACCTCAATAAAAATGCAACTTTCCACTCCCGATCCAAACACATTGACATCAGATATCATTGGATACGTGATGTGTTGGAAGAAAAAGCCCTGTAGCTAAAGAAGATACACATTGACAACAACAACTCAGATATGATGACAAAATCTCTATCTACATTGAACTTTTGCAGGTTTGACACCTTCTCCAAATTACTCGTGAGGGGGAGATTTGTTGAGTAGGTCACTCCCAATTTGAGAGGCCAACGCAATTATGTATATTTGTAGTAGTATGGTAGTGAGTGTGTAAAAGTATAAAAAAAAAGGAGAAAAAAAAGAAAAAGAAAATATCAAAAGAAATCGGGAGATAAATCAACATGATCTTCCACATCCAGAAAATCAAGGGAGATTGGGAAAGAAATCAAAATGATATTCTCACATATACAAAATCACGAGAGATTAGGAGATACATCTACGTGATTTTGTATCATACAATTTCAATTTGGATTGCATTTACTCTTATAAATAGGAGTCCTCCTTAACGGAGAAGAACATACAAAAGAAAGAATATCATAGCAACGTAGCGGAAGAAACAATTTTCTTCTTCCAAAAAAGAGAGTTATCTTTGAGTGAGTTATCCAGTTTGTAAAAGGTTCAAATCCACAAATTGAAGACAGCGAGAGATCCACCTTTGGATGAAGTTGTATCCCATTATTTATTATAATGGAAGTTTGAAGTGGACTACGGTCCCGTGGTTTTTCCCTTCACCTTGAAGGGTTTTCCACGTTAAAATTTCGGGTGTTATTTACTATTCATCTTTATTGCTTTCATTTAATATTTTATCCTATTTAATTCTCACATAAATAGTAGCGGAAAAATTATTTGGGCCTTCTCCACAAATATTCTTTTCTTTTTCCCAACAGTAATTGACATCGCATCGGTTGAGAAAAGAGCAAGAAGAACCATAAATTATTCATTCAATTATGCTTGATTCAAATGGGATGCTGACAGCCTTTGAGGAAGGACGTACGTGAAACACAATAAGCAAAATACACAGAAGACTAGCGACTAATAGTCACTAATTAAGATATGGAAAAACACAGAATGGAAAGATTGTGTTGGATTCCAAAGAACTGATAATGTTCATATACCACAAGAAGAAGAAGGCATCTTTTGTGTCAAGAACCGCTCTCCTTTCTCAAGATAAAGTTGACAGTGTCCACCACAGTGTCTATAACCTGCATAGGTAAATATAAAAGAGTTCAATTGAGGTGAGCGATTTTTGGATGCACTTTTAACCTTGGAAAATTTGGAGAGAAGACAAATTCCCCATAAAATTTGCTTTCAATTGGGCATATTTTGGAAATATTTATATTTTGCTAGGCTGAAGAAGGAAAAGGTTCAGTCATGTTTCATCCAACCAATTTAAAATTGACCGATCACACAAAGTATAGCAAATCAAGGTATGTAAGTATGGGAGGATTATCCACACTGACAGCTCAAAACCACTTGAGGTCATGTTTGGTTCATTGCCCTGGAATCACGAAAAGGAATCTCAATCTAAGCAATCAAATTCCTAGATGTGGGGTTCATTCTCTATTGTTTGGTTTCAATTTACAAATGAAGGGAGAAATGTTTGATGTGAGATGCAAAGTGAGGTAAAAACATGTCAGAAATGGAATGTGTAAAATATTTCTCTGATCCACATATCCAAAGTGGCTAATGAAAAACTAGGGATAGAAACAGAATGAAGAACCACATACGATCCCCCAACAATTTCCCGATTATTGTCATCTAAAATGATCGTTTCATTTCACAAACACATTACATACAGCTCCTCAAAATCTCTTGAGTAAAGCATTTCACACATAATCTGCAACAATGAAGATAAAGTCATTCCCACGTAACTTCAAACTACTTCACAGCTGTTACCTCAAGCCATTATGATATTCTTGTCCTTATTGTGTTTTGAGTCAAAGACCCAATCACGAGAACAAATGGAGTGACAACAACTCAGCCAAGTGTGTTAATGGAACTTTATATCCCCACTCAAGCCAACGTGATGCTCGTAGTTGGCGTCTCCATTAACAGACCAGACAAGTTTCGCAATAGAGAGAGAGAGAGAGAGAGAGAGAGAGAGAGAGAGAGAGAGAGAGAGAGAGAGAATCTCACCTAGTAGAGGAATTTGAGGGCCATGGAATCAAGAGGCAAGCGAAACTCCCATGGAAGGATTTGAAGATGATGAATGGAGAGAGAGAGAGAGACAGAGACAGAGACAGAGAGAGTTCTGGCTTTCTAGGATTTGAAGATTTATGAAGCTCAAGAGTACCGAGCATGTTGGGTTCGTGAATGTTTTTTCCTCCTAAGAATCCAAGTACTGCCTCTACTCGAGCAATTGAAATCTGCATTAGGAGTATCTGTTAACTAGGCACTTTGATTCTATGATCATAAATCCATCCAAAGAAGAGCTGCAATGGCATTCCATTTCCTGTTTATTACTCCAAGGTGAGCCAAACAAGGCCTAAGTGATTACACGATGTACTATATTTTTCATGGTGGAATCAATGACCTGCCGTCTCAACCATGACTTTCCATAGGATTATGTATCTAAAATCCGAAACCAAAGAAGTGAACATGCACATGATTCACTTACTTAAGAACTGTCACAAAGCTAATTAGAGAATCCACAACAACTAGTAAAAGAGAAAGAAGAAGGGAGAAGGAATAGAGAAGAGGAGAAGGAGAATGTAAAAGAAAGAAACAAAGAGGGGGCTGTAGATTTATGTAGTAACAGAAATCCTACACCCATTTTATTTATATTAAATATAAATTATATATGACAATAATACCCTTATGTAAGTAAAAAAGGAAATAAAACTCTGATAATAAAGGAAACTTAATTAAAGTAACTTAACACTCCCCCTCAAGTTGGAGCATATAGGTCACCCATGCCTAGCTTGGAACAACCAGTAACAAAAGCAGGACGAAATAATGCTTTGGTAAACATATCAGCAAACTGATCTCTCGAGGCAACGTAAGGAGTAGGAACCAGCTTCTGCTTCACAGCATCCCGAACAAAGTGACAGTCAACTTCTATATGCTTAGTTCGCTCTTGAAAAACAGGATTCTAGCAATATAAATAGCTGCTTGATCAGCACCCAAAAAAATAATAACTACTTGATTATCACACATCATATCAATAGGTTGATTAATAAAAAATCCAAGCTCCTAGAGAAGAGATTTCAACCACAACAATTCGGCCACAGTATGTGCTATAGCACGATATTCAGCCTTTGCACTAGACTTGGCAATGGTAGTCTGTTTCTTGCTTCTCCAAGTAACCAAATTACTAAAGCTCCTACAGATAGTAGAGCCCAATCAACAGTCATAGTAGTAGTCGTAGTAGTAGTAGCAACAGAAGTAGTAGCAGCAGTAGTAGCCACAGTAGCCGCAGTAGCCGAACCAATAGTAGTAGGAGTAGCAGCAGCAATAGCAATAGTAGGAGTAGCAACAGTAGGAGTCATAGTATTATCACTCATGACGATAATCTCAATATAAATATATCTACCACAGAAATCTCAATTCAAATAATTCTATGCTTGACGGAAACCTAGCAAGACTAGTCAACCATAATCAATAAAGTACTCCGATTCTTGAATCCACTGATTAGTAAGTGTTGTAATCCATGTTCACAAACCGAACCTGATGAATTTGATATCTTCCGATCTCATATGTATAAAGACTTGAAGAGAAAACAGATAAAAATTACAGCTTTAGGTGACTGTAAACCAGAGAAGAAGTAGGGTTACTAGGGGACTCTCAAACCAGTAATAGGATCAAGTAATCAGGTAGTTAAATCTGCTTTGATACCATGTCACAAAACTGATTAGAGAACCCGCAGCAAATAGTAAGAGAGAAAGAAGAAGGGAGAAGGAATAGAGAAGAGGAGAAGGAGAATGTAAAAGAAAGAAACAAAGAGGGGGCTGTAGATTTATGTAGTAACAGAAACCCTACACCCATTGTATTTATATTGAATATAAATTATATATTACAATAATACCCTTATGTAAGTAAAAAAGGAAATAAAAATCTGATAATAAAAGAAGGAAATAAAACTCTGATAATAAAGGAAACTTAATTAAAGTAACTTAACAAGAACCTACCATCAATTCACCCCAACGTACATGCGAGGAGAGATGAGAGAGACAGATAGAGAAATGTCAGGATTTTGTTAAGAGTACGAATACCAACCAAGTCTGCAGGAAGTTCTGAATGATTATCTTTTCCCTTGAATACCCCGGTCCTTGTTAATGTAGAAACCAAGGATCTCTTGCCTGAAGGAGCTGTTATCAGTACTGGTGATTATGTCCGGAAATAAAATTACCAATATGATAAAATACAATTCTCAGTATGAAATATGCCCGCCGTGCGCCTCTAATGTTGATTTTTGGGTTATCCTATCATGTATAGTGTTCTGAAACAACGAATTCCGAGTATGTATTAGTCTCCACATCTAGGTTGCTTAACAAAGATGGCATAAGATTCCTTAACAAGGTCTCAGCATTTCCATAGACAAATGGATTTGGCCTCCCTTAGGATGTATATGCCAGCAGAATGGGATGTATTCTGCAGAACAGGGACAAGTAAACAATGCATAACACAAGATTGAAGATTAATGCATGTCACTATGCTGCATTGAGGTAAACTTTAATGTTTTGTGGAGAATATTAGATCAAACTCCATGCAGAACTAAACATTGAGAAGCTGAAACCTCACTATATTACCTGTTATAGATTGCTTCTAACCCAATCCTGAAAGCTCCCATACCCAGACGCTCAGTAGGAAAAGTAGCCTGCCTCTACACTTTGTCAGCTAGTCATCAGCCAGTCTTTAGTTCCACGAAGGCTTAAAAAATTCAAGATTGCAGCTGGCGTCACAAATGGCATAGCTTACCTGGTATTCGAGGTCATTATTTGCAAAAAACAGGTGCGGTTGCTTTCCAGCCTCCCTTCCAGGAGGCCATCCAGTTCTCAATATGTCACAGAGTACCTAAACCCAAACTTGAATATCACGGAATTTTTTTAATGTACACAGACAGACAGATAGATGATAACACTCCATTTTATCACTTTTTCCAAGCTAGATGTCAGCACCCACTAGACTTTTAAAAAGAGATGACTAAAGTTGCAGAGTAGTTACTGAACAACCAAACACAGCTTAGTGTCTTTTTTGATGGCCAGTTCAAAGATTTAAAACTCGCGTAATGAAAAGCCCAGTATGGACAAGATCCTCTAGAGTGGTCAAAACCTGAGTATCTTTGCTCCAGTCAACAAAATCACTGGCCACAAATGCTGTCTGAACTCTCTATGTTTGGCCAGCAATTTTTCTCTCCCCTATCATATTAGAAGTGTTGTTCTGGTCAATGTCAGGCTTAGTTGTCCATCTCTTGTACGATGCTGGAGGATCAATGGCATCAAAGTAGCTAGTGTACTCATCAATTGACAGAACGTTTCTGCATAGAAAAGACACAGGCAGAAAGAGGGTCAACTGGAGGAAAAAAAAACAGAGAGAGAAAGAGAGAGAGAGAGAGAGAGAATCAAGTTGTTGGAGTTCTCATTCCGGGTGAAACAGTGTTGAACACAGACGACTGAGAAGATTTATGGAGAGGACTTCTCTACAATTACTCAAGTCCCTGAGAACTTGAGTGATTTTTATTAACTTTGCTTGCTCCTATTTATTACCTAGACATCTTCAATATCAATTTTATTAGATACATAACTTTATCCTCATAACTTTGAAAGATTTCAGTAACCTTGACACCATATACTTTCGAAAGCTTTCAGTAACCTTGGCACGATATAACTTTTGTCGAGCTATTGTTGTTTAAAACTTGTGTAGACTTTAGATAGCAAGGGTATGTGTGGGCTTGCTTTCATTTCTCTTTTCAGTGATCTGCCTTAACCATTTCTAACAAGCCTTTTTTTTTTTTTAGAACACATTGAGCTCCTTGTCTACTTAGCTTCTAAAGTAGCTTTGGATGGTTGTGCAACCCGAATTATATCTGAAATTCAAGCTCTGTGATGACAAGTTGGAACTCTTTGGGTACTGAATTATTTGTGACAATTCTGTCTTTTCCTGTTCTAATTATGAGGGTTGCTGATGGACTAGAAGTTATGAACAATTGCCAGATGCACAGATTTATTGATTATGTTTGGTTGTGGCAGTGTTATATCAATTTACAAATCGAAAATGTGCCACAATATTTAGCATTTTAGTATCTCAGGTTTGTTTTTTGGAAGGTGGTGTGATTGATTGATCTCTTGCATCGAATAACAGGGAGAAGTGGATCTAGCTTGTGTTATTGTAGTTGACCATTTAAGCCTGAAGTAACACTAGAGTGTGATCACTGATTCGAGGAAATTTTAACTCTGGGTAGGTGCTACAATGGGCAGGATTTTATGTGGCTAACTAAGCATTAGTACATGCATTGGCATGCCAAAATGGTTTTGTTATGAGTGCATTTTGAGAAACTAATGATGTTGAATTTACCAAAGAAAATAAGACAGTACTTTAGGTTGGTTTAGGTAAATCAACTAACACCCTTCAATCTCCCAATATAAAGATGAGGTTTTGTGATGAGGTAAAGTGTGCAGAAAGACTAGAAGGAGTTGCTTTTTGAATCTACTAAAGACAGAGGCAATTAATTGTAGTGTGAGGTGAAAAGATATGTTTCTGCATTGCTTACCGGAAGTGACTTGTTACTGTTGATTCTGCTTCTACTTTTTTTGCAGTCATCATGTGCTCTAGATGTTGATTGCTTGTATATTTAGATCATCATATTGCAAGGGATTGGTAATGCCATCTTTCTTGGTTGTTGTTGGAACTTCCTTTTAGTAGATCTAAGACCTCTATCTGTTTTGCAACTTCCTTGGAATGGAATTTTCCTCTATTTTTCTCAATTATGTGATGAGACACAAACGAGGTCAAAAAACACTTTGTGGTGCTTGACATCTGAGGATGAATTTGGTAGAATTCTTGATTTCTTTTCCAACTTAGCAGTTAGCACTGCATATCAGTAAATAGATTTGGTTTTTACTATGCTTTGATGACCGTCTTTTTCTTGTGACAAAGCTGGCCTTGATGAAGCAAAAGAGGCGTAGAAGAAAATCGGTGCTAAAGAAGTGTTCACCGAGAGCCAATTAGAAGTAAAGAATGTCAAGAGTCTACTAATACCATCCATCCACTAACCCATTCTACTATATTCTTATGCATGGACACATCCATTTTTGACCATTACCACTTGAGTTCTTTATTTACATCTTATTGACTTTGTACTAGGGTGATTTAAAAGAACCTACCCTTGGATTAAACTGTGTTGGTGGCAATGCTGCCTCTTCGGTGATGAAATTTTTGAGGTGCAACAAGTGTTAAATTTGTGTCAAGTGCTTCCCTTATCTTTCTGAAGAGAGTTGATCTAGTTTTGTTCTCAGGCAGGGGAGTAACCATGGTGACATATGGTGGGATGTCTAAGAAACCAATTACACTGTCAACTTCATTTTTTATCTTCAAGGTAAATTAAGCAGCGAACTAAAATTTCTGCCTATGGTTATGAGGTTATTTCAATCAAGCCTTACAATTTGACTTGTCTATGTTTCAGTCTCAGTCTTGGCAATGACCTATAGTTTTATTTTTTGTTTAAATTTGGCCCAAAATCTCAATTTCAGTAGTAGACGCAACCAAATTTGAGCGAAAAAATTATCCCTGGGGTTGAGACTAAGAGGAATGTATAAACCAATGCAATAGTGGTTCTTATGGTTTGCAGGATCTTTCTTTGAGGGGATTTTGGCTGCATAATTGGATTAGTTCAAATGATGTAAGAGTGCAAAAGAATGATAGATCACTTGCTGGTCACTTGCTGGAACCAGCACGTGATGGGAAGTTAAAATACAAGTTTGTCTTTTGTAACAACCACTCAAATTGCTGTATTTAGGTCTCCATATCTTTATAGTAATTTTCGATAGTATTTATCCTCAAGAGAGTGTGTTTGGATTGTGGATGCATATTAATTTCTCCAAAACTGCAGGACCGAGCTTGTTCCTTTTAGTGATTTCCATGTTGCACTAGATAAATCACTGGGGAAACCTGGGAGCCATCCTAGGCAAGTCCTAATGTTCCAAGGCTACTGAATATATAAGGGCGGTGAGAAGAAGGAAAAATCCTGTGTCATATCCTTCAAATGATCAGCTTGTTCTGAAGTTCTGAGGCATTGGATCAACCGGGCACAATAACTATGTATCTGTTCCCTTACTATTATTTTCTCTTTTCATAAGTTATGTATCTTTTCCGTTGAGGAAATTTTGTTGCTGCTTATTTTCACCAATTTCCATTCTGAATTTGTTTTGCATCATGCCATCCAATCTAAAACTAATCTCATGCAACATGAGGTCTGTCTATTACGGCTGAATTTGGAGATCCAAACATCGCCCCCTTTGGTAAGGGTCCATAAAAGTTTCAGATTTGCCAATTACAATTCTCATATACATGTAACAAAGAACATTGGGATACTTTCCCAAAAGTCATGTAATCGACATCGCATGCATTGAGAAAAGAGTAAAAAGAACCATAAATTATTCATTTGATCTAACCTAATTTAAATGGGATGTGGACTGCCTTTAAGGAACGTCATACATACACAATGAGCAAAATCAAGAGAAGACTAGCTAATGGTAGTTACGTTTTATGATAGGGAAAACACATAATGGAAAATCGTACCGGCTTCCAAAGAAGTGACAATTGTTCAGATACCACAGAAAGTAAAGGCATCTTTTGTCTAAGTGATGTCAAGAACCGCAATCTTTTCTCAAGATAAAGTCAACAACATCCTCAACAGTATCCACGACCTACATAGGTAAACAAAAAAGAGTTCGATCAGGATGAGTGATTTTCGAATTCATTTTTAAACTTGGAAAATTTAGGGAGAAGACAAGTTCCCCACAAAAGATGTGCATGGTTTTGAAAAACTGACATTTCACTAGGCCGAATAGGGAAAGGGTTCGCTCAGTCATGTTTCATCCAACCAAGTTAGAATTTACAGATCACCCAGAGCATAGCAAATCAAGGTACGTAAGTATGGGACACCTCAAACACTTAAGGCCATGTTTCATGGCCATGCAATTATGAAAAGGAATCCCGTTCTAAGCAATCAAATTCCTAGGAGTGGGTTTTTTTTTTTTCTTTGTTGTTAGGTCTCAATTACCAATGAAGAGAGAAATGTCCAACGTGAGTTGCCAAATGAAGTTAAAACATGTCAGAAATGGAATGTGTTTCCAATCAACATGTACAAACCGGAGGATAGAAACAGAGCGAAGAACCACATAAGATCCCTCAACAATTTCCCGATCATTGTCCTCCAAATGATTTTACAGTTCACACAAGCATTTTTACAAACCAATTATATAAAACTCATCAAAATCTTGCAAGTCAAGCATTTTTCGCACAAAATCCACAGTGATGAAGATAAAGCCATTTTTATGAACTTCAAACTACTGCACAGAAGTTACCTTAAGCTATTATTCTTATTTCTTATCCTCTTTGTGTTTTGAGTCAAAGACCAATCACAAGAACTGCAAAAAGCCTACATGATGCTTGTCGCTGATGTCTCCATAAAGAACCCAAACAAGTTTCACAATGGCAAGAGAGAGAAAGGATTTCGCCTAGTAGAGGAATGTGAGGGCTATAGAATCAAGAGGCAGGCGAAATTCACGTGGGAAGGATTTGAAGATGATGAATGGAGGGAGGGAGGGAGAGAAAGTTCTGGTTTTGTAGGATTTAAAGAGGATGAAGCTACTGAGTGGGTAGAGTTCGCAAATGTTTTTCTCTTCTAGGAATTCCAGTACCACCTCTACCTGAGCAATCCAATTCTGCATTTTAAAGAGAATCCATAACCTAGGTAATTTGATTCCACAATGATAAAAAAAACCAAAGATGAGTTGCAATGGGATCTCATTTCCTTTTCTTACTCCAAAGTGAACCAAACAAGGCCTAAGTGATTGCACAGTGAACTATTCTTCTTAATGTTTTCCTGGCGGAATCTAAGATCTGCATTCTCAACCATGACTTTCCACTAGGAACACAGATATAAAATCTCTAAACCAAAGAAGTGAACATGCTGGAATGAACACGACTTGCATACGTAGGAACCTACCATCAACTCACCCCAACATACATACGAGGAAGAGTGAGAGAGACAGAGATGTGTAAATTTTGTTAAGAGTACAAATACCCACCAAGTCAGCAGGGAACTCTGAATGATTATTTTTTCCCTTGAATACCCCAGTCCTTGTTAATATAGAAAACCAAGGATCTCCTGCCTGAAGGAGTTGGGAGTATTGGTGATTATGTTTCGAAATAAATTCACTGATATAATAAACTATAATTTTTGGTAAGAAATATACCTGCCGTGCACCTCTAACGTCGATTTTTGGATTATCTCCTATCATGTATAGGGTTTTGAAACAACCAATTCCAGAGTTTGTAGTATTCTCCACATCTAGGTTGCTTAACAAAGATGGCATAAGATTCCTTAACATTGTCTCAGCATTTCCATAGACAAATGAATTTGGCTTCCCGTATAATGTATATGCCAGAGGAATGGGATGTATTCTGCAGAACAGGGACAAGTAAACAATGCGCAACATAAGATTGAAGATTAATGCATGTCGCTATGCTGCATTGAGGCAAATTAGGCCTACACAAGGATCTTATGGGCCAATCTTTAATTTTTTGTGGAAAATATCATATCAAACTCCATGCAGAACTAACCATTGAGAAGCGGAAACCTCACTATTACCTGTTATAGATTGCTTCTAATGCAATCCTGAAAGCTCCCATACCCAGACGTTCAGCAGGAAAAGTAGCCTGCCTTTACACTTTGTCAGCTAGTCATCAGCCAGTCTTTAGTTCCACTAAGGTTTCAAAAACTCAAGAATGCAACTCACATCACAGATGGCATAGCATACCTGGTATTCTAGGTCATCATTTGCAAAAAACAGGTGCGGTTGCTTTCCAGTCTCCTTTCCAGGAAGCCCTCCAGTTCTCAATATGTCACAGAGCACCTAAACTCAAACTTGAGCATCACAGAATTATTTTAAAGTACACAGACAGATAGACAGATGATAACACTCCATTTTATTACTTCTTTCAAACTGTATTTCAGCACCCACTAGACTTCTAAAAAGATGACAACTAAAGTTGCAGAGTAGTTACTGAACAAACAAAACAAAGCCTAGTGTCTTTTCATAATCAGTTCAAAGATTTAGAACTCGCGTGACTAAAAGACCAGTATGGACTGAACAGCAGAATTAGATAATCTAAGAAAGGACAAGATCCATTAGAGTGGTCACAACCTGAATATCTCTGCTCCAATCAACAGAATCACTGACTACAAATGCTGCCTGAACTCTCTGTGTTTGTACAGCAATTTTTCTCTTCACCATCTCATTGGAAGTGGTACTCTGGTCGATGTCTGGCTTAGTTGTCCATCTCTTGTATGGTGCCAGTGGATCAATAGCATCAAAGTAGCTAGTGTACTCATCAATTGACAGGACATTTCTGCATAGAAAAGGTACAACTAGAAAGAGGGTCAACCGGAGAGAAATAAAAGAGAATCAAGTTGTTGGAATTCGCATTCCAGGTGAAACAGTATTGAACACGGACAACTAAAATGAATTAAGGAGAGGACTCCCCTGCGACTACTCAAGTCCCTGAGAACTTGAGTGCTTTTTATTAACTTTGCTTGCTCCTATGTATTACCTAGACATTAAAGTAATAACCATCAATATCAGTTTTATTAAATACATATCTTTATTACTATTGCCAAGCTATATCTCTCTTCCCCTCCCCCACCCACACACCTGCATGCACAAGCAAGTAATTGAGACATTGCTGGGTACATTTGCAAACCTAGAGAAGTTGTAAAAATATTTACTTGTATCCATATTCGGACATCACAGCAGCAGGTTCTCCTTTGCCAACAGCAACGACAAGTTCGTTCTCGAATCTGTGCAAAAACCTCAATTAGGAAACAGATGAATAAAATAGAGAAGCATATTCATTAGTAAAACAGAAAAGCCTATTCAGAATTCTCTTAGAATAGTTAGTACATGCACACGCACTCTTCTATGTCTTTTCAATTATATGATATGATATTTGTAGTGCATTTCCCTGGTTTCCAAGAAGAAGGCACATGAGATGAAGATATTAGATGTGTTCTTTGATATCCACGTACACATACAAGATGTGTGCATTCAATAAAGTCCAATTTCACAGTTTTCAACCTACTAAATTGTGTACCTATAAATAATTCTTGTACAGGAGAATTCTTATTAAGCTAATAATACACATGCACAATATTTTATTTCACGATCGCAGATTCTAATAATCATGAGTGAGATGAAAGAAGCAATTGTTATCGAAAATGCTCAGTCCTGACTTACATTAGCATGCCACATTTCTCATTGGACATTGGTCATGCAGATAATCCAACAAATCCTTACCTATTTACCAGTTGTTTAAAAGGTGTGTGGCCCTGGATGACCTGCAAATTATCTTGATCAAAATATGAGAGAAAAACAAAACAAAGTAGTTCTGGACCTGATAACAAGCAAAATCGTGAGGGCAAGCAAATTTTGTAACACAAGAGACGAACTACCTGTGAAGGTAAAATGTTGACTCCTAGTAGTTGGCCTAAGTCCTGGGCTCTTTTGGATTCAGCAAAGCCACCTCCTGCATCAGCCATTGCTATTAGCAGTGTGCAGTAAAAATTAATTAGCCCCTCTTCAGGAATTAACAAGCAAAATTTCTTATTTCAAGGGAGTAAACATATTGAACGATTATAGGTAAGGGCATCTCAAAAGGCATCACAGATTCAAATTGCTTGAATGACTTAAACATAAGATAGCAGCAATCTCAAAATCATCAAGACGATTACTATTAGATCTTAAAAGTACCAATACTTGCCGATAAGTGAATAATTGACCACAATAAGCATATGACGTCCAGCATGCAACTTGAAAACTTTGGTTTGACCATTATATCACGGCACTCACTGGTGATGATTCTATTGAACGGTCACATTTGGTAACATATGGAAAGTGAGAAAAGCCGCGACGGCTGCTTTCTGCCGCGACTCCGCGAGGCGATGGTGAAAAGCCGGTGCCTCATTGTCCTGTTCGCGGCCAATCGCTTCGGGAGATCGAGGAGCTCGAGTCGCTGGAGATGAAGCTCCAAAGAACCGGAACGAGCTTCAACAGTCTACAGAGAGAGAGAGAGAGAGAGAGTGGCCCAATCGCGCAGCGTCTTCCCGTTCGATGTTCGGGAGCCGTGAATTGGGCCCGTTGAAATGATGGGCAGGCCTCGATAACGGATCGACCTTTCATTCGGATCCGAGCTCAACGGTTAAGCTTGATTTTGGTGAGCGTTTTTGGGCTCTTTTCTTTAGTTCTTTCATTTTTGTTGTATTTTTCTCTTTAGGCCTAGTAATTCGGGCTCCTTGTCTCGGAACCTCTCGAGAGAATCGCTAACTCCATCTTTGGTGCACCTGGTGCATGTACGTATAGAAATTCTCAATTGGCTAGTCGCAAATGGCCCCACCCTAGGACTATGAAACCAATGGTTATCCCAAACCTACATCAAGATGTAGATGGTGATTCTCAAATATTGAAAAACAGGGTGTGATACAATGAAATAGGATGCAATGGAGATAGACACAAAAAATGAACGATTGCTTTTTTTCTTTTTTTTTTACTATTTGCTTGTAGCGTAGTTTATCACTTCTGAATGATTTTTTATCCAGCCAAAGGATAATCTTCTATCTTTGCTCCAACATGTTTAACATTTTCAACCTGGCGAAAATTTGATTAGATGCGGAAGAGAAACAAGTGGAATATCAACCAAAAGAAAATCAAAACTGTTATACACACCTTAGTATTAGTCTTCATAAATAAAAGATACTTTTGCATTCCATAAGTACTGACTTGTTTTGTTATGCAGAACATCCATGTCTAGCACTTACCCATTGTAAATTTGAGTGTGTTGAAAGGTGAAATAGTTTTTGTGCTCAGGGACATGGCAGACTTACATTATGAAAGACCAGAGTGTGTGGCAAAAAATTGATAAGAATTCTCCTATTGAATATGCCACGACAATTTCAATTAAGCCTCCAACCGCTTTCAAAATGCTTGGAGACTTCACCTATTTGGAACCAAGTATATAGATAGTACAGAAGTCCTCTTAGCTGTCCCCCAAGTTTTACCATAAGCAATTTTTGAAAGTTGTCCTAATCAGCTGTGATAATTAAGGGATTCTATTGTGCAAAATGAGGCTACAAGTATGGTGGGTCGATGCCTCATCCAAATTGCGAAATCCCGCGGCATCCATAGCATCAACATAATTAGGGACAGGTGCTCTTTTGAAAGCTTTTAGTAACCTTGACACCGTATAACTTTTGTCAAATTATTGTTGTTTAAAACTTTTGTGTAGACTTTAGATAGCAAGGGTGTGTGTGGGTTTGCTTTTATTTCTCTTTTCAGTGATCTACCCTAACCATTGCTAGCAAGCCTCTTTTTTTTTTTTTTTTTTGCCCCCTGCGGGAAAGCATTGAGCTCTTGTCTACTTAGCTTCTAAAGTAACTTTGGATGGTTACACAGCCCGAATTCTATTTGAAATTCAAGCTCTATGATGACAAGTTGGAACTCTTTGGGGACTGAATTACTTGTGGCAACTTTGTCTTTTCCTGTTCTAATTACGAACCTTGCTGGTGGACTAAAAGTTATGAACAATTGCCAGATGCACAAATATGTTGATTATGTTTGGTTGTGGCAGTGATATATCAATTTACAAATTGAAAAATGTGCCAAAATATTCAGCATTCTCATATCTCAGGTTTTTATGGAAGATGGTGTGATTGACAAAGATCTCTTGCATTGAAAAACAAGGAGAAGTGGATCTTGAGCTTGTGTTACTGTAGCTGACCCTTTCAAACTTAAAGTAACACGGAGTGTGATCACTTATTCGAGGAAATTATAATCTCTGGCTAGGTGCTATAATGGGCAGGAATCTATGAGGCTAACTGAGCATTAGTTCATGCATTGGCATGCAAGAATGGTTCTGTTATGAGGGCATTTTGAGAAACTGATTATGTTGAACTTATCAAAGAAAGTAAGACAATACTTTAGGTTGGTTTTGGTACATCAACTAACATCCTTCAATCTGCCAATATAAAGATGAGGTCTTGTGATGGGGTAACATGTATAGGAAAGATTAGAAGGACTTTCTTTTTGAATCTATTGAAGGCAAAGGCAGTTAATTGAAGTGTGAAGTGAAAAGATATGTTTCTGCATTGCTCATCAGAAGTGACTTGTTACTATAGATGATGCTTCTACTATTTTTGCAGTCATCATGTGTTCTAGATGTTGATTGCTGGTATGTTTAGATCATCATACTACTGGGGCATTGGTAATTCCATCTTTTGTGGTTGCTGGTGGAAAATTACCTTTAGTATATCTAAGACCTCTCTTACTTTGCAACTTCCTGCAGTGATTTTTTAAATTCTGTGATGAGACACAAAAAAGGTCAGAAAACATTTTGCAGTGCTTGACACATTAATTTAGTAGAGCTCTCTTTAGCCAGCTCATTAGTTCCTATGTGACATCTAGGATGAATTTAGTAGAATTCGTAATTTCTTTTTCAACTTAGCAGTTAGCACTCCATTTCAGTAACTAAAATTGGTTTTTATTGGGCTTTCATGACCCTTTCTTTTCGTGACAAAGCTGGCTCTGATGAAGCAAAAGAGGCATTGAAGAAACTCGGTGCTGGGGAAGTGTTCACTGAGAGCCAATTAGAAGTAAAGAATGTCAAGAGTCTACCGGTATCATGCACCCATTAACCCATTCTACTATATTCTCATGCATGGACACACATCCACGTTTAGCCATTGGCACTTGAGTTCTTTATTTACATCTAATTGACTTGAAACTAGGGTGATCTTTAAGAACCTGCCCTTGGATTAAACTGTGTTGATGGCAATGCTACTTCCTTGGTGATGAAATTTTTTAGGTGCAACAAGTGTTAAAGTAGTGTTGAGTGCTTCCCATATCTTTCCGAAGAGAGCTGATTTCGTTTTGTCCTTAGACGGGGAGAAACCATGGTGACATATGGTGGGATGTCTAAGAAACCAATTACGGTATCAACTTCATCTTTCATCTTCGAGGTAAATTAAGAAGCGGCAAACTAAATTTTCCGCCTATGGTTATGAGGTTCTTTCAGTCAAGCCTTACAATTTGACTTGTCCATGTTTTGGTCTCGGTCTTGGTCAATGCCCTATGGTTTTATTTTTTGTCTAAACTTGGCCCAAAATCTCACTTTCAGTATTTGACGCAACCAAATTTGAGCAAAAAAAAATTATTCCTAGAGTCAAGACTAAGAGGAATGGTGTAAACCAATGCTTCCATATATTCAATCGCACAGGGAGTTTTTTTTTTTTTTGGGAGGGGGGAGGCAATGTAATTACCTGTTAAGAAATGAAGCAAAGTATGGATTGGTGAGAAAATCATGCACGTGAGATCAAGAGATTATCCACATTGATTTCTTAGGGCCAAAGAATCACTATCACTTGATCCCTTAATCGAAAGTAGTAACTGTAGCATAGCTCAGGCATCTTTAAGCCTGCAGTAGGTGCTGAACATCGAAAGATAAACGTATACCCGTAGGAGGCGTTCTAATAAAAGATCTAGAGCAAAGAAGAAGGCATAGAAGCAATGGTTCTACTATTGTTTCCTTGATTTCATTGTGATATCTCATGCTAAAGTTCAATTGTACCCATAGGAGGCGTTTTAGTAAAAGATCTAGAGCAAAGGCATAGAAACAACGATTCTATTATTGTCTCCTTCTTGATTTCACTGTGATATCTCATGTTCAATTGTACAGTCAGTACTGTTGACTTCTGGAATTAATTCCTAAATCATAAAGCACATCTTGAGTGTACGATAATGGTTGTTATGGTTTGCAGGATCTTTCTTTTAGGGGATTTTGGCTGCATAATTGCATGAGTTCAAATGATGTGACAGAGTGCAGAAGAATGATAGATCACTTGCTGGAACTAGTGCGTGATGGGAAGTTAAAATACGAGTATGTCTTTGGTAACACTACTCAAATTGCTGTATTTAGGTCTCCATATCTTTATAGTAATATCCAATAGTCTGTATCGTCAAGATAGTGTGTTTCGATTGTGGATGCATATGAATTTCTGCAAAACTGTAGGACGGAGCTGGTTCCTTTTAGTGATTTCCACATTGCACTGGATAAATCACTGGGGAAACTTGGAAGCCATCCTAAGCAAGTCTTAAAGTTCTAAGGCTACTGAATATTAAGGGCAGTGAAAAGATGGAAAAATTATGCATCGTATTCTTCAAACGATCAGCTTGTTCTGAAGTTCCCATACGCGAGATCAACCCAACACGATAACTATGTATTATTTCCATTATTATAATTATTATTTTATCTTTGCATAAGTTATGCATCTTTTTCTGTTGAGGTCCCTCTTGTTGCGGCTTATTTTCAGCAATTTCCATTCTGAATTTGTTTTGCATCAAGCCTTCCAATCTAAAACTAATCTTGTGCTCTGCTAAAACATGAGGTCCATCTGCTCAATTTGGAGATCCAAACATCGGCCCTTTATGGTATTGGAACGGTCCGGAAAGTTTTCAGATTTTGCCAATTACAATTCTCATATACATGTAAGAAGGAACATTGGGATACTTACCAAAAATCATGTAAGCAAGATCGCGTGCGCTGAGAAAAGAGCAAGAAGAACCATAAATCACGTGATCCATCTAATTCAGATGGGATGCGGACTGCCTTCAAGGAAAGTCATACATTAAACACGATAAACAAAATCAAGTGAAGACTAGTGAATGGAAGTTACTTTTTGAGATAAGGAAAACACACAATGGAAAGATCGTGTCAGCTTCCGAAGAATTGGCGATTGTTCAGTAATCACAGAAAGAAAGGGTATCTTTTGTCTAGACAATGTCGAGAACCGCACTCCTTTCTCAATACAAAGTCGACCACGTCCCCACAGTATCCACCACTTGCATGGGGTAAACATAAAAGAGTTCAACCAAGATGAGAGATTTTCAAATTCATTTTCAACCTTGAAAAATTTAGAGAGAAAACAAATTCTCCGTAAAAGTGGCTTTCCATTATGCACGGCTTTGAAATACTAACATTTTGCTAGGCCGAAGAGGGAAAGGGTTCATTCAATCATGTTTCATCCCACCAAGTTAGAATCTACAGATCACCTAGAGCATAGCAAATCAAGGTATATTTAAAGTCATGTTTGGTTAATGGTCAGGGAATCATGAAAGGAATCCCAAACTGTAAAATCACAGAGGACAATAGTTGGAAAAATGTCCAGGGATCTTATGTGGTCCTTCATTCTGTTTCTATCCCTAGTTTTTTGTTATTCGCTTTGTATATGTTGACTAGAGACGCATTCCATTTCTCACATGTACAATATGATTATTATGTCAAGAGATGGGCTTCATTCGGTGAGCAAAGGTCAACATGGAATTCTTGTGACTTCAGCCTAAGAATAGAATTTCTGAATCAATCTAGTAATTTATTTTTTGTTTATTTCACGAAAATAATTATTTAATAATAAATATTTTCCTAAAAATAATTATTTATATCGCTCAAAATAATTATTTAATAATAAATATTTTTATTATCTATAATAACTTATATTTAAATATTTTTTCATAAAAAATGAAAATATTTTTAGTTTGTTTATTTTTATAAGCAATATAAATGATTATATTTAGGAAGAATATTTTATTAATCATTCTCTTAATCAAAGATACACTCCTATTATGTCTGTGCTATAGTCCCATCTTCTTTCTCGATTGAATTAATTAATCACCCAGGCCAAAAGTGAAGCAAAATCTTTCGGGCTCTAAATAGGCAATAATACTCTAACGGCTTTTCATCGGCCAACATTTAGTTATTCTCAAGGACCAATACCATCTGTTTTTATGGTCGTCGTAGTCAAAAAGGGGATTGGAAATTAGAACACCTTTTAAAGGAAGGAGATTATGTAAAGCCAAAAGAAGCAACATGGATGGACCATTTTCTTAGCCGGAGCGTCAACAAACGGAGAAAATTATGGAGATGCAATCCTCCTCAGATGATGGTTTAACAGTGTACTAAGCACCGGCCAACGGAAGAGTGTGATCATCATCTTTTAAGGAGACAATGAATGATTAGATAGCCTTGTTGATGACATGGAAGTGACAAGCGGTACTTCTACTGTAGCATTTACATTTGGAAAAAGATGGGACTCCGTTATATTCTTTTCTACCTAAGGGTCAAGGGAGAGAATTAAATTCCCTCCCCCCCCCCCCTCCGCTCCTTCTCTCCAAAAAAAAAACAAAAGAGCCTATTGACTTGTCTCTCCTATTGAGTGCTTAAATCAGAGGATTAATATCTTAAAAATCCAAAATTTATATATTTGTAATAAATTTACCCAAAATTGATTTTTTTACCATTTAAAACCCTAAATTAGTATACATTTAACAAATTTATCTCAGACTGATATACTTATGATAAATTTACCCTATGTTAGTTTTCGTTAAATTTTAATGTCGAATTATTAAATTAAATGACACGTGACAGTTGACTGATATACCAATTAGGAATTTTACTCTCCATTTGTCACAATTTATAGTTTTTGTGATTTTTTTGTGGTATTAATCAAATTTAACATGAGGTATATTTGTTACAAATGTACCGGTTTGAGATTTTTGGCGGTCGAATAAATTAGTTTGGGGCAAATTTTTCATAAATATACTAGTTTAGGATTATTTTTTTTCAGTCGGGTAAATTTGTCATGAGTGTACCAATTTGGGGTTTTTCATGGTCAAAAAAATAATTTGGGGTAAATTTATCATAGGTATACCAGTTTGGGATTTTTTAGGGTATCAACCCTAAATCAGAAGAAAACCAGCGTCGTTTTATCGCGTCACGGTATTGTTGTTAGAGTTAAACAATTGGAAATGAGTGGAGCACCATGTTAGAAAATTCTACAAGACTTAGCTGATATTTTATTGCATTTTTCCTCATAAGTTTACGACTATATTAATTTAGTCAAGAAATTTAAACATTGATAGGTTCAGGCTTCAATATAATAATATTAGGATAGATTGTGCAATTATCCTGAAATATGACAATTCAATTTTTTCAACCCCATGCTCACACTCAACTCAATGCAATATATATACTCGCATCAAACTCAATTCAACTCTAACATTAAAAACTAAATTACAGTGTAAACCTTCTAACTCCATCTCAAGTTCTCATAAAAAAAATCAAAAATAATGATTATTTTCAAATGTCCTTAGTAAAAATCTTTAAATTATTAACAGGATTGCAAGTCACGTGATTGTAATATTACGAAATTTGACACCTCCAACAATAGCAACCCATATTGTTAGGTTCAAATCCATAAAAGAGGGGGCGAAGTGCTTTTATATATATTTAAAAATATTGATCTTTCTAGAACCAGCCCCTATTTATTTTTTTTATATGCAATTAAACTGGTAATTTGTAAAAAGGAACTTATAGAATTTAGGGAAAGAGAAATTGCAAAAACTCTTTATAGAGTTTCAATTAGGATATGCCTTCTCTTCCTTCTAGCCATAGCAGCCCAGTCAAGTTGAAATCCACTACTTGAGCCAATAGTGCAAATGCCAAGAACTTTTGTACCGCGTGGACTCAACTCCTTCGATGGCTATGTCACTATAGACTAAATAACTATTAGATCTCTTTCAACAGCTATTCTCGCACCTTGTGCACACGGTATGGTAGACATATTTTCCCAAAATTATCAACCACACTTCTTAGTGTTTACAAGTAATTATTCACACACTTCGTCTCTTACCTAAACAATTGTATTCTCTCTAAGTACAACCACTTCTTCCGTGTGTATACAAATGATTTCGGCACCCGCTAACTTTGAGGATCAAAACTCAATTGACTACAAACGCTCAATGTGCTTTGATTTTTCTTGTTGCAAGAGCACTCGATGACAAGCTACGTTTTACTTGTGGTTTGTCCTTCTAGGCCTCCAATAAAACCTCTCATGTTTCAAGTGTTCAATTCAAGTTGATTGTAGAATGAGTTTCACTTCATCACGCAAAAAAGAGACGTTAGAAGGGATATCTAGAAATAATTAGCAAATGGAAAAATTATAATGATAAAGAGAGCGGGCAGAAGTTGGTAAGTTTACAAATTTACTACAATGTTGTGAGATCATTATGGCATTTGCAATTTATATACGAAGATTGTAAAATTTCTGAAGAGTTGGTTATTCACTAATTCATTTCGAAGCCGACAAATTTCTAATGGTACTGTTAAGTTGTTGATAGGTTATTTGGCAATAAAATTGATGGTCATGTTTTTCTTTTATCGACTGCAATAAAATTGTGGGACCCAGCTAACATCAATAAATAGAAGAAAGAAAAGTCAAAAAAGCAAAAAGGAATAGAGAGAGAGGCTCCTTGTTCGTAAGATCAAGAAAGACGAGTCGATTGACTTTATTTATTCAAAACCTTCTCCAAATTACCTTTCGTTTCTCTTATTATAATCAGGATTTCTTGCTTCACTTATGTTAATTTACTTTTATGATGATAGAACCTTTGTGTATAGTGAAAGTTTTTGGACTGTTTGTGATTTTTTTAGCATAGAATTTTATGTGTAAAAATTGCTTGTCTTTTTTTAATTATTTTGGCATTATATTAACTCATTACAAGATTGTACTGTAGGAATATATTGCCAGTTATTATTGAAATTGAGTCGATTTTGGTCACATTTAATCTTGGGAGGAGAAATTAATTCTGAATTAGGTTAATTTTTGATGAATTGTTGCCGGTTCACTCCAACTATGTATCAATAATTTTGGAAATCCATCAAGAAAGGGAAAATTTCCGCACTTTCCTTTGACTGACCCTGCACTCAATGCCGAAAGCTTGCGTCAGCCGCACCTTTGATTTTTGGTCTCATCGACCAAGAGCATTTGATTTGATGGTCTTCGTCGTTGTGAAAAAAATATGATTACTGTCCCAATCGCGTCCTGATCGGCATCTTTGATTTATGGTCTTCGTCGTCATGAAAAAATATGATTTCTATCCCAATCGCGTCCTCATCGGACTCTTCGATTTTTTTTTTTGTCTCACCGGCCAATAGCGTTTGATTTTATGGTCTCCATCGCCGTGAAAAAAATATGATTTCTGTCCCAATCGCGTCCTCATCGGCACCTTTGATTCTTTTTATCTCATCGGCCAATAGTATTTGATTTTATGGCCTTCGTCGTCGTGAAAAAAATATGATTTCTGCCCCAATCGTGTCATCATCGGCCCATGACATCTTTTACTTGCTTTTCCCAGAACCACTCCATTGTTGCCTCGAACGTGTTGACGCAGCTACGTTCCACGACTTGTAGCCATTTCGTATTGACCTATCAAAGGGATGATCCAGTCAAAAATGTTGTCCAGCAAATTCCTTGTTCTCCCCCACTTTTTTAAGTTGATAATTTTATGCTCAAATGAAAATCCTAATTAGCTACTCCTGATCAAATATTGATATTTCCCTCTCCTCTTTCAATATAGTCCAATTCAGTCGATAGCAAAGAGAAAAGAGGGCATGTCTCGATAACAATTATAGAGCGCTTCTGTCCGTACCATGTTTAGAGATCATTAGCAAATGAAATATCTAACATAATAAGGAGAGCGAGTAGATTGGTATCAACTTCAATTGAACACTGCAATTTGGTACCATCGTGTGCAAATTTGAGTTCAGAAAAGGTCCACTCAGAACAGTTCAAGTTCAAGTTAAAGAGATCTTTTTGAGATCTGTTTCTTTATTTGTTTATTAAAGTTAAACAGAACAAGCCGGCTATGTTGGGCGTGGAATACGCGTTTCCAAATATCAATTCCTCCCTTCCCTCTCCCTCGACAGACATTTTTTTTCATCGCATCTACAAATTCCACAGTAACACACTCCTCATTATCGTCAGTCAATTTCATCTATTTTCATAAAATTTTAAGAATTCGAATGGTATGTTCACCAAGCAATTTTGGTCTTTTGTTTACTTCGATTCTCATGGACTAATAGCATTTGATTTTATGGTCTTCGTAGTAAAATACTATGACTTTCTGATTCAACCATGTTCTCGCAGACCCATGGCATTTAAAGTGGTTTTCTTATAACCACTCCATTACTTTGTTAAGAACATCCAGTCAGAGAGAGAGAAAGAGAGAGATCCACCAAGCAGAGCAAGCTACTGCTATGGTGAGCTCAGATGAAAGAACGTCATGGGGAGCAAATACCAAGTATTTCTAAGCTTTAGAGAACTCGACATTAGACTCAGTGACTTCCTCTACCATAGCTTAACTTATGTTGGGAATATGTGCCTTTGGAGATCGAAGAGCTACGTGTTGGTGAAAGGATTGACGGATTGCTTCAACGAGTGATCAATGACTCCAAGATCTACATACCCATCTTCGTTCGAACTTATGTTTCAAGCCCATGTGTTTTCGCGAGCACACGCAGATTGTAGAATAATCCAAATCAAAAGGCAATAAAGCGGTATTTCACCCGCAACAAGGCCCAAGTGAGGCTAGCCTCACCCAAATCTAGGAGAAGCCACCTTGCTCGTGACCCTCGCCAACCACTACAAGGAATCCAATGAGGAAGAAGAGGAAAAAGAAAAGAAAAAAGGAAAGTTTAATTAAAAATTTAGAAAAAATAAAAATAAAAATTGTCATGTCAATGTTAGTCAAACAATCGACGTCCACACTAGTCGATCAAAATTAATCGGATGAACTGAATTGATATCAATGTAAAAAAATTTATGATTGAATTAATTTAATTAGAATATTTATAATTGAATTAATATCAATACTATAGATTTAGGGCTTTATTGATCATTTTTCATAGCTATCCCATCAACAAACAAACAAACGGAGAAAATTATGGAGATGCAGGTGCCTTGAGCGCCAGCCAACAGAAGCACGTGATCATCATCTTTTAACAAGAAAATGAATGATTGGATAGCCTCGTTGATAACAAGGAAGTGACAAGTGGTAATTCCACTAGGGCATCTACTTTCGGAAAAGGATGGATTCCCCCTTCTTCTTCTTCTTTTCTGACGGCCCAGGAACCTTGTACAGCCGACAGCCGGCCGAGCAAACCTAGGGTGACACTAGTGAAGGACCCACCACCCTGGCGCCACACTTAACACCCCAAAGGCATACGCTGGGTTTCGAATCCTTCCGTCCTGGGCAGACTTCGCGAAGGCTCTTATCCAGCGTAACCACCACAAGCGGTGGTCCCCTTTTTTCTTTTGTACATTAGCTTACGGTAAAGCGCCAATGAGAGCATTAAATTCCAAAAAAAGAAAAAAGGCCTATTCACTTATGTCTTTGGTCGGTGCTTAAATCATGTCACGGTGTTGTCGTTATACTTAGACAATCGAAAATGATTGAAGTGCCATATTAGATAAATTCGACGGGACTTAGCTGAAATCTTTTATTGCATTATTTCTGATAAGTTTAAGATTACATTGATACAATTAAAGAGTTTATACCTTCGTAGTTTCAAATTTCGTTAAAACAATTTTGAACTTTCCAACACTCCATTACTTTGTTAATGGAGAAAATACCAATTGTTTCTAAGCTTTAGAGGACCCGACACTCGCATTAGACACAGTGACTTCCTCTACCATAGCTTAACTTATGTTGGGATCTATGTCTTTCGAGATCGAAAAGCTACGTGTCGGTGAAAGGATTGACGGATTGCTTCAATGAGCGATCGACGACTCCAAGATCTACACACCTATCTTCTTTCGAACTTATGTTTCAAGCCCATGTGCTTTTGCGAGCTCGTGCATATTGTAGAATAATCCAAATCAAAAGGCAATAAAGCGGTCCTTCACCCGCGACAAGGCCCAAGTGAGGCTAGCCTCGCCCGAATCTGGGAGAAGCCACCTTGCTCGTGACCCTCGCCAACCACTACAAGGAATCCAATGAGGAAGAAGAGGAAAAAGAAAAGAAAAAGGAAAGATTAATTAAAAAATTGGAAAAATTAAAAATAAAAATAAAAATTGTCGTGCCAACATTAGTCAAACGGTCGACGTCCACATTAGTGCCGGCCGATCAAAATTAATCGGATGAATTGAATTGATATCAATGTAAAAAATTTATGATTGAATTAATTTAATTAAAATATTTATAATTGAATTAATATCAATACTATATATTTAGGGCTTTATTGATCATTTTTCATAGCTATCGCATCAACAAACAAACAAACGGAGAAAATTATGGAGATGCAAGTGCCCTGAGCGCCGGCCGACAGAAGCACGTGATCATCATCTTTTAACGAGAAAATGAATGATTGGATAGCCTCATTGATGACATGGAAGTGATAGGCGGTAATTCCACTAGGGCATCTACTTTCGGAAAAGGATGGAATCTCCCTTTTTTTTCTTTTGTACGTTGGCTTACGGTAAAGCGCCAGTGAGAGCATTAAATTCCAAAAAAAGAAAAAAGGCCTATTGACTTATGTCTTTGGTCGGTGCTTAAATCATGTCACGGTGTTGTCGTTATACTTAGACAATCGAAAATGACTGAAGTGCCATATTAGATAAATTCGATGGGACTTAGCTGAAATCTTTTATTGCATTTTTTCTGATAAGTTTAAGATTACATTGATACAATTAAAGAGTTTATACCTTCGTAGTTTCAAATTTCGTTATAACTATTTTGAACTTTCCAACACTCCATTACTTTGTTAATGGAGAAAATACCAATTGTTTCTAAGCTTTAGAGGACCCGACACTCGCATTAGACACAGTGACTTCCTCTACCATAGCTTAACTTATGTTGGGATCTATGTCTTTCGAGATCGAAAAGCTACGTGTCGGTGAAAGGATTGACGGATTGCTTCAATGAGCGATCGACGACTCCAAGATCTACACACCTATCTTCTTTCGAACTTATGTTTCAAGCCCATGTGCTTTTGCGAGCTCGTGCATATTGTAGAATAATCCAAATCAAAAGGCAATAAAGCGGTCCTTCACCCGCGACAAGGCCCAAGTGAGGCTAGCCTCGCCCGAATTTGGGAGAAGCCACCTTGCTCGTGACCCTCGCCAACCACTACAAGGAATCCAATGAGGAAGAAGAGGAAAAAGAAAAGAAAAAGGAAAGATTAATTAAAAAATTGGAAAAATTAAAAATAAAAATAAAAATTGTCGTGCCAACATTAGTCAAACGGTCGACGTCCACATTAGTGCCGGCCGATCAAAATTAATCGGATGAATTGAATTGATATCAATGTAAAAAAATTTATGATTGAATTAATTTAATTAAAATATTTATAATTGAATTAATATCAATACTATATATTTAGGGCTTTATTGATCATTTTTCATAGCTATCGCATCAACAAACAAACAAACGGAGAAAATTATGGAGATGCAAGTGCCCTGAGCGCCGGCCGACAGAAGCACGTGATCATCATCTTTTAACGAGAAAATGAATGATTGGATAGCCTCATTGATGACATGGAAGTGATAGGCGGTAATTCCACTAGGGCATCTACTTTCGGAAAAGGATGGAATCTCCTTTTTTTTTTTTTTGTACGTTGGCTTACGGTAAAGCGCCAGTGAGAGCATTAAATTCCAAAAAAAGAAAAAAGGCCTATTGACTTATGTCTTTGGTCGGTGCTTAAATCATGTCACGGTGTTGTCGTTATACTTAGACAATCGAAAATGACTGAAGTGCCATATTAGATAAATTCGATGGGACTTAGCTGAAATCTTTTATTGCATTTTTTCTGATAAGTTTAAGATTACATTGATACAATTAAAGAGTTTATACCTTCGTAGTTTCAAATTTCGTTATAACTATTTTGAACTTTCCAACACTCCATTACTTTGTTAATGGAGAAAATACCAATTGTTTCTAAGCTTTAGAGGACCCGACACTCGCATTAGACACAGTGACTTCCTCTACCATAGCTTAACTTATGTTGGGATCTATGTCTTTCGAGATCGAAAAGCTACGTGTCGGTGAAAGGATTGACGGATTGCTTCAACGAGCGATCGACGACTCCAAGATCTACACACCTATCTTCTTTCGAACTTATGTTTCAAGCCCATGTGCTTTCGTGAGCTCATGCATATTGTAGAATAATCCAAATCAAAAGGCAATAAAGCGGTCCTTCACCCGCGACAAGGCCCAAGTGAGGCTAGCCTCGCCCGAATCTGGGAGAAGCCACCTTGCTCGTGACCCTCGCCAGCCACTACAAGGAATCCAATGAGGAAGAAGAGGAAAAAGAAAAGAAAAAGGAAAGATTAATTAAAAAATTAGAAACATTAAAAATAAAAATAAAAATTGTCGTGCCAACATTAGTCAAACGGTCGACGTCCACATTAGTGCCGGCCGATAAAATTAATCGGATGAATTGAATTGATATCAATGTAAAAATTTATGATTGAATTAATTTAATTAAAATATTTATAATTGAATTAATATCAATACTATATATTTAGGGCTTTGTTGATCATTTTTCATAGCTATCGCATCAACAAACAAACAAACGGAGAAAATTATGGAGATGCAAGTGCCCTGAGCGCCGGCCGACAGAAGCACGTGATCATCATCTTTTAACGAGAAAATGAATGATTGGATAGCCTCATTGATGACATGGAAGTGACAGGCGGTAATTCCACTAGGGCATCTACTTTCGGAAAAGGATGGATTCTCCCTTTTTTTTCTTTTGTACGTTGGCTTACGGTAAAGCGCCAGTGAGAGCATTAAAATCCAAAAAAAGAAAAAAGGCCTATTGACTTATGTCTTTGGTCGGTGCTTAAAACATGTCACGGTGTTGTCATTATACTTAGACAATCGAAAATGACTGAAGTGCCATATTAGATAAATTCGACGGGACTTAGCTGAAATCTTTTATTGCATTATTTCTGATAAGTTTAAGATTACATTGATACAATTAAAGAGTTTATACCTTCGTAGTTTCAAATTTCGTTATAACAATTTTGAACTTTCCAACACTCCATTACTTTGTTAATGGAGCAAATACCAATTGTTTTTTTTTTTTTGGTAAAGAACAAATACCAATTGTTTCTAAGCTTTAGAGGACCCGACACTTGCATTAGACACAGTGACTTCCTCTACCATAGCTTAACTTATGTTGGGATCTATGTCTTTCGAGATCGAAAAGCTACGTGTCGGTGAAAGGATTGACGGATTGCTTCAACGAGCGATCGACGACTCCAAGATCTACACACCTATCTTCTTTCGAACTTATGTTTCAAGCCCATGTGCTTTTGTGAGCTCATGCATATTGTAGAATAATCCAAATCAAAAGGCAATAAAGCGGTCCTTCACCCACGACAAGGCCCAAGTGAGGCTAGCCTCGCCCGAATCTGGGAGAAGCCACCTTGCTCGTGACCCTCGCTAGCCTCTACAAGGAATCCAATGAGGAAGAAGAGGAAAAAGAAAAGAAAAAGGAAAGATTAATTAAAAAATTAGAAAAATTAAAAATAAAAATAAAAATTGTCGTGCCAACATTAGTCAAACGGTCGACGTCCACATTAGTGCCGGCCGATAAAATTAATCGGATGAATTGAATTGTTATCAATGTAAAAAATTTATGATTGAATTAATTTAATTAAAATATTTATAATTGAATTAATATCAATACTATATATTTAGGGCTTTATTGATCATTTTTCATAGCTATCGCACCAACAAACAAACAAACGGAGAAAATTATGGTGATGCAAGTGCCCTGAGCGCCGGCCGACAGAAGCACGTGATCATCATCTTTTTAACGAGAAAATGAATGATTGGATAGCCTCATTGATGACATGGAAGTGATAGGCGGTAATTCCACTAGGGCATCTACTTTCGGAAAAGGATGGATTCTCCCATTTTTTCTTTTGTACGTTGGCTTACGGTAAAGCGCCAGTGAGAGCATTAAATTCCAAAAAAGAAAAAGGCCTATTGACTTATGTCTTTGGTCGGTGCTTAAATCATGTCACGGTGTATTCGTTATACTTAGACAATCGAAAATGACTGAAGTGCCATATTAGATAAATTCGACGGGACTTAGCTGAAATCTTTTATTGCATTATTTTTGATAAGTTTAAGATTGCATTGATACAATTAAAGAGTTTATACCTTCGTAGTTTCAAATTTCGTTATAACAATTTCCAACTTTCCAACACTCCATTACTTTGTTAATGGAGCAAATACCAATTGTTTCTAAGCTTTAGAGGACCCGACACTCGCATTAGACACAGTGACTTCCTCTACCATAGCTTAACTTATGTTGGGATCTATGTCTTTCGAGATCGAAAAGCTACGTGTCGGTGAAAGGATTGACGGATTGCTTCAACGAGCGATCGACGACTCCAAGATCTACACACCTATCTTCTTTCGAACTTATGTTTCAAGCCCATGTGCTTCTGTGAGCTCGTGCATATTGTAGAATAATCCAAATCAAAAGGCAATAAAGCGGTCCTTCACCCGCGACAAGGCCCAAGTGAGGCTAGCCTCGCTCGAATCTGGGAGAAGCCACCTTGCTCGTGACCCTCGCCAGCCACTACAAGGAATCCAATGAGGAAGAAGAGGAAAAAGAAAAGAAAAAGGAAAGATTAATTAAAAAATTGGAAAAATTAAAAATAAAAATAAAAATTTTCGTGCCAACGTTAGTCAAACGGTCGACGTCCACATCAGTGCCGGCCGATCAAAATTAATCGGATGAATTGAATTGTTATCAATGTAAAAAAATTTATGATTGAATTAATTTAATTAAAATATTTATAATTGAATTAATATCAATACTATATATTTAGGGCTTTATTGATCATTTTTCATAGCTATCGCACCAACAAACAAACAAACGGAGAAAATTATGGTGATGCAAGTGCCCTGAGCGCCGGCCGACAGAAGCACGTGATCATCATCTTTTAACGAGAAAATGAATGATTGGATAGCCTCATTGATGACATGGAAGTGATAGGCGGTAATTCCACTAGGGCATCTACTTTCGGAAAAGGATGGATTCTCCCTTTTTTTTCTTTTGTACGTTGGCTTACGGTAAAGCGCCAGTGAGAGCATTAAATTCCAAAAAAAAAAAAAAAAGGCCTATTGACTTATGTCTTTGGTCGGTGCTTAAATCATGTCACGGTGTTTCGTTATACTTAGACAATCGAAAATGACTGAAGTGCCATATTAGATAAATTCGACGGGACTTAGCTGAAATCTTTTATTGCATTATTTTTGATAAGTTTAAGATTGCATTGATACAATTAAAGAGTTTATACCTTCGTAGTTTCAAATTTCGTTATAACAATTTCCAACTTTCCAACACTCCATTACTTTGTTAATGGAGCAAATACCAATTGTTTCTAAGCTTTAGAGGACCCGACACTCGCATTAGACACAGTGACTTCCTCTACCATAGCTTAACTTATGTTGGGATCTATGTCTTTCGAGATCGAAAAGCTACGTGTCGGTGAAAGGATTGACGGATTGCTTCAACGAGCGATCGACGACTCCAAGATCTACACACCTATCTTCTTTCGAACTTATGTTTCAAGCCCATGTGCTTTTGTGAGCTCGTGCATATTGTAGAATAATCCAAATCAAAAGGCAATAAAGCGGTCCTTCACCCGCGACAAGGCCCAAGTGAGGCTAGCCTCGCCTGAATCTGGGAGAAGCCACCTTGCTCGTGACCCTCGCTAGCCTCTACAAGGA
Source organism: Eucalyptus grandis (assembly GCF_016545825.1). Classification (NCBI taxonomy): domain Eukaryota; kingdom Viridiplantae; phylum Streptophyta; class Magnoliopsida; order Myrtales; family Myrtaceae; genus Eucalyptus; species Eucalyptus grandis. The sequence goes on from NC_052613.1 coordinate 40,940,366, forward strand.
ATCCAATGAGGAAGAAGAGGAAAAAGAAAAGAAAAAGGAAAGATTAATTAAAAAATTGGAAAAATTAAAAATAAAAATAAAAATTGTCGTGCCAACATTAGTCAAACGGTCGACGTCCACATTAGTGCCGGCCGATTAAAATTAATCGGATGAATTGAATTGATATCAATGTAAAAAAATTTATGATTGAATTAATTTAATTAAAATATTTACAATTGAATTAATATCAATACTATATATTTAGGGCTTTATTGATCATTTTCATAGCTATCGCACCAACAAACAAACAAACGGAGAAAATTATGGAGATGCAAGTGCCCTGAGCGCCGGCCGACAGAAGCACGTGATCATCATCTTTTAACGAGAAAATGAATGATTGGATAGCCTCATTGATCACATGGAAGTGACAGGCGGTAATTCCACTAGGGCATCTACTTTCGGAAAGGATGGATTCTCCCTCTTTTTTTTCTTTTGTACGTTGGCTTACGGTAAAGCGCCAGTGAGAGCATTAAATTCCAAAAAAAGAAAAAAGGCATATTGACTTATGTCTTTGGTCGGTGCTTAAATCATGTCACGGTGTTGTCGTTATACTTAGACACTCGAAAATGACTGAAGTGCCATATTAGATAAATTCGACGGGACTTAGCTAAAATCTTTTATTGCACTTTTTCTGATAAGTTTAAGATTACATTGATACAATTAAAGAGTTTATACCTTCGTAGTTTCAAATTTCGTTATAACAATTTTGAACTTTCCAACACTCCATTACTTTGTTAATGGAGAAAATACCAATTGTTTCTAAGCTTTAGAGGACCCGACACTCGCATTAGACACAGTGACTTCCTCTACCATAGCTTAACTTATGTTGGGATCTATGTCTTTCGAGATCGAAAAGCTACGTGTCGGTGAAAGGATTGACGGATTGCTTCAACGAGCGATCGACGACTCCAAGATCTACACACCTATCTTCTTTCGAACTTATGTTTCAAGCCCATGTGCTTTTGTGAGCTCGTGCATATTGTAGAATAATCCAAATCAAAAGGCAATAAAGCGGTCCTTCACCCGCGACAAGGCCCAAGTGAGGCTAGCCTCGCCCGAATCTGGGAGAAGCCACCTTGCTCGTGACCCTCGCCAGCCACTACAAGGAATCCAATGAGGAAGAAGAGGAAAAAGAAAAGAAAAAGGAAAGATTAATTTAAAAATTAGAAAAATTAAAAATAAAAATAAAAATTGTCGTGCCAACATTAGTCAAACGGTCGACGTCCACATTAGTGCCGGCCGATCAAAATTAATCGGATGAATTGAATTGTTATCAATGTAAAAAAATTTATGATTGAATTAATTTAATTAAAATATTTATAATTGAATTAATATCAATACTATATATTTAGGGCTTTATTGATCATTTTTCATAGCTATCGCATCAACAAACAAACAAACGGAGAAAATTATGGAGATGCAAGTGCCCTGAGCGCCGGCCGACAGAAGCACGTGATCATCATCTTTTAACGAGAAGATGAATGATTGGATAGCCTCATTGATGACATGGAAGTGATAGGCGGTAATTCCACTAGGGCATCTACTTTCGGAAAAGGATGGATTCTCCTCTCTTTTTTCTTTTGTACGTTGACTTACGGTAAAGCGCCAGTGAGAGCATTAAATTCCAAAAAAAGAAAAAAGGCCTATTGACTTATGTCTTTGGTCGGTGCTTAAATCATGTCACGGTGTTGTCGTTATACTTAGACAATCGAAAATGACTGAAGTGCCATATTAGATAAATTCGACGGGACTTAGCTGAAATCTTTTATTGCAGTATTTCTGATAAGTTTAAGATTACATTGATACAATTAAAGAGTTTATACCTTCGTAGTTTCAAATTTCGTTATAACAATTTTGAACTTTCCAACACTCCATTACTTTGTTAATGGAGCAAATACCAATTGTTTCTAAGCTTTAGAGGACCCGACACTCGCATTAGACACAGTGACTTCCTCTACCATAGCTTAACTTATGTTGGGATATATGTCTTTCGAGATCGAAAAGCTACGTGTCGGTGAAAGGATTGACGGATTGCTTCAACGAGCGATCGACGACTCCAAGATCTACACACCTATCTTCTTTCGAACTTATGTTTCAAGCCCATGTGCTTTTGTGAGTTCGTGCATATTGTAGAATAATCCAAATCAAAAGGCAATAAAGCGGTCCTTCACCCGCGACAAGGCCCAAGTGAGGCTAGCCTCGCCCGAATCTGGGAGAAGCCACCTTGCTCGTGACCCTCGCCAGCCTCTACAAGGAATCCAATGAGGAAGAAGAGGAAAAAGAAAAGAAAAAGGAAAGATTAATTAAAAAATTAGAAAAATTAAAAATAAAAATAAAAATTGTCGTGCCAACATTAGTCAAACGGTCGACGTCCACATTAGTGCCGGCCGATCAAAATTAATCGGATGAATTGAATTGATATCAATGTAAAAAAATTTATGATTGAATTAATTTAATTAAAATATTTATAATTGAATTAATATCAATACTATATATTTAGGGCTTTATTGATCATTTTTCATAGCTATCTCACCAACAAACAAACAAACGGAGAAAATTATGGAGATGCAAGTGCCCCGAGCGCCGGCCGACGAAGCACGTGATCATCATCTTTTAACGAGAAAATGAATGATTGGATAGCCTCATTGATGACATGGAAGTGACAGGCGGTAATTCCACTAGGGCATCTACTTTCGGAAAAGGATGGATTCTCCCTTTTTTTTTTCTTTTGTACGTTGGCTTACGGTAAAGCACCAGTGAGAACATTAAATTCCAAAAAAAGAAAAAAGGCCTATTCACTTATGTCTTTGGTCGGTGCTTAAATCATGTCACGGTGTTGTCGTTATACTTAGACAATCGAAAATGACTGAAGTGCCATATTAGATAAATTCGACGGGACTTCGCTGAAATCTTTTATTGCATTATTTCTGATAAGTTTAAGATTACATTGATACAATTAAAGAGTTTATACCTTCGTATTTTCAAATTTCGTTATAACAATTTTGAACTTTCCAACACTCCATTACTTTGTTAATGGAGAAAATACCAATTGTTTCTAAGCTTTAGAGGACCCGACACTCGCATTAGACACAGTGACTTCCTCTACCATAGCTTAACTTATGTTGGGATCTATGTCTTTCGAGATCGAAAAGCTACGTGTCGGTGAAAGGATTGACGGATTGCTTCAACGAGCGATCGACGACTCCAAGATCTACACACCTATCTTCTTTCGAACTTATGTTTCAAGCCCATGTGCTTTTGTGAGCTCGTGCATATTGTAGAATAATCCAAATCAAAAGGCAATAAAGCGGTCCTTCACCCGCGACAAGGCCCAAGTGAGGCTAGCCTCGCCCGAATCTGGGAGAAGCCACCTTGCTCGTGACCCTCGCCAACCACTACAAGGAATCCAATGAGGAAGAAGAGGAAAAAGAAAATTAAAAGGAAAGATTAATTAAAAAATTAGAAAAATTAAAAATAAAAATAAAATTGTCGTGCCAACATTAGTCAAACGGTCGACGTCCACATTAGTGCCGGCCGATCAAAATTAATCGGATGAATTGAATTGTTATCAATGTAAAAAATTTATGATTGAATTAATTTAATTAAAATATTTACAATTGAATTAATATCAATACTATATATTTAGGGCTTTATTGATCATTTTTCATAGCTATCGCATCAACAAACAAACAAACGGAGAAAATTATGGAGATGCAAGTGCCTTGAGCGCCGGCCGACAGAAGCACGTGATCATCATCTTTTAACGAAAAATGAATGATTGGATAGCCTCATTGATGACATGGAAGTGATAGGCGGTAATTCCACTAGGGCATCTACTTTCGGAAAAGGATGGATTCTCCCTTTTTTTCTTTTGTATGTGGGCTTACGGTAAAGCGCCAGTGAGAGCATTAAATTCCAAAAAAAGAAAAAAGGCCTATTGACTTTATGTCTTTTGTCGGTGCTTAAATCATGTTACTGTGTTGTCGTTATACTTAGACAGCCGAAAATGACTGAAGTGCCATATTAGATCAATTCGACAGGACTTAGCAGAAATCTTTTATTGTATTTTTTCTGATAAGTTTAAGATTACATTGATTCAATTAAAGAGTTTATACCTTCATAGTTTCAATCGTTATAACAATTTTAGGATAGATTGTGTAATTATCTTGAAGACATGACAATTTAGGTTTTTCAATCCCATGATCGTGCTCAACTCAATACAATATATATGCTTGCATTAGACTTGATTCAACTCTAATGGCAAAAACTAAATTACAGTGTAAAGCTTTACAATCCATCTCTATTTCTGATAAAAAAAATTCAAAAATAATGATTTTTTTCTTCTTTTTTTTTTTGGTAAGTATGATTTTTTTCTTTGTCCTTAGTAAAATCCTTTAAATTATTGACAAGGCTTGCAAGTCACATGACTATGGTATTACAAAATTTGACACCTTTGACACTTACTCCATATCACTAGGTCCAAATATATAAAAGAGGAAGTGAAGTGCTTTTTTATGTATGTAAAAATATCGATCTTTCTAGAACCGGCCCTTTATTTAAAAGTTGTTTTTCATATACAATTAAACTGATATTTGTAACAAGAAACTTATAGAGCTTAAAGTTTTCAATTAGGATATGCCTTCTCTTTTAGCTCCAGCAGCCCAATCAGGTTGAAATCCACTACTTGAGCCAACATTGCAAATGCCAAGAACTTTGTATAGTGCGATTCTTTCTATGATTATCTCACTATAGACTAAATAATTATTAGATCTCTTCCAATAGCCATTCTTACACCTTGTGCACATAGCGCAGTAGACACATGTTCCCCAAAATTATTAACCACGCTTCCAAGTGTTTACAAATAATCATTCGCATAGTTTGTCTCTCACCTAGACAATTGCATTCTCTCTTTGTACAATCACTTCTTCCATGTGTATACAAATATTTTTGGCACCATTGCTAGCTTTTAGGATCAATACTTAGTAAAGAGATAGATCTCAAGAACGCTTGATGTGCTTCAATTTTTCTTGTTGCAGGCACTTGATGGCAAGCTCCGTTTAACTTGTGGTTTGTCCTTATAGGCCTCCATAAACAACTCTGTGATTCAACTGTTTCCTCACCGTCCCATATCATTTGATTGTTTTACTCGTATAACCACTACTTTTTTTTTCATGACGTGTTGTCGCGACCACCTTCTACAACTCTCAACCATTTCATATTCACATATCAAAGAAATGACCTGCTCAGAAACTTTATTTAGAAAAAATCCTAACTATTAAACCGCATCACTGACCTCCCTCCTCTTTTTCTTTAAGGTAGCAATTTTACGTTCATATGAAATATCCTAATTAACTACTCCTGGTCAAACATTCCTATTTGGCTCCTTTGTTTCAACCATCCGATTTGAGTTGAAACGCAGAATGAGTTTCATTTTCATCACATGAAAAAGGAACTTTAAGAAAGAGTAGTTAGAGATCATCAGTAAATGAAAAAAAAATCGAAATGATAAGGAGAGGGAGTAGAAATTGGAGCTTACAAATTCAGTACAATGCTGCGAGACCTACTATACTGTTGGCAATTTATTTGCCATACTTGTAAAATTTCAGAGAATGTGGTTATTCACTATTTCATTTCAAAGTCGGTAAATTTCCAATGGTGTCGTTAAGTTTGATAAGTCATCTAACAATCAAATTGACGGTCATGCTTTCTTTTAGGGACTGTACTGGATATTTTGGTTGGCCGGATCCGCCTCTGTGGGGACCAGCTAACATTAATAAAAAAAGAGAAAAAAGGTGAAAAAGTCAAAGCAAAAAAGAAGAAAAGAAAGATGGGCGGCTCGTGCGCGGAGTACAGGAGAGAGGACAGAGAGAGGGCACGCGGAGAAGATAGAAACCATGTAGTTGACATTTGATTAACTGAAGAGAGATTTGGTGTTTCAGTTTACTTATTGTTATCGGACCAATGAAGATGTCATTGACAGATAAAGATGCATTCAGCTTGATCTCTTTCATTTTATTACCCAATTGTGTTTTCTCGTTTTTCTCTTCTTTTTCTACTCCTTTTTCAACTTTTTCTTTCCTTTCCTTCCATGAGAAAGTTCCAAAAGTTTGGATAAGCTAGGGGACAAGGTCAGGTGGTATCAAAATAAGTGGAAGAGCCTCAGTAATCCAGAAGAAATGTCATCGTTCAGTTTGTTATTATTTAAAAAAGTTCTTTTCAATGTTTCATGCGTTGCAAATAATTTGCTCATCATATGTAAAGGATGTAGTCTTAGAGCATAGGTCACGTGGTCCACCAAGTTAACTGGGGTGGAGTAGAGTTATTTTCTTCTACTCATTTAACTCGTTACATAGGATTTCTCTCTCTCTCTCTCTATTTTTATTTTTGATAACTCATACCATACTTTTACTCAATCATCTATGATATACATGAAAACTTACTAGTTGAATCTCGATAAGTACCAATATAGAAGGTTTTGAGGTTGTGATCTATAAAATTTGACCTGATGAGACGTCTGTAGGCATGTACAATTTTGAATAGAAGAGAAATAGCAGGTCAATAAACAACAAAAAGGAAAAGAGGAGAGGGAAGGCTTTGTCTACTTGATGTCACTAGAAAATTTTAATTGGATGATTTGTAGTCAATAGGACGAGGCTTTGTGAACCTGAAACGTGTTTTCATGAGTAATTCATTGAAAAACCATACCTTCTGCAAAGCATGGCCATCCAACCTAGTGTTTGATGGGTAGGGTGGTTATTTAGTTTAGCATTGTCTAGGCCTGGTACTTTTTCGATACTATGACATTGTTTCTCATTTTCTTTTCCTTTTTCTTTTATTGTGTCATGAGGAAGATTATATTTTAAATGGATGTCAGACCCATAAAATATCCTATTAACCTCATGTACCTAGTGAGGTTTGAGCTAAAACTCGGTTTGTTGGTACCAACATGAATTGTTTGCAGTGGTTAGTGAGGAAAACCGAACTTATGTTGTGCATGTTACCCCCACACATTTTTCTATTCCTTAAGATTTTCTATTCTAAAAAAAACAATGGAAATCTAATTGGTGGATGATCTATTTGTACATCCTCCCTACTTTTGGGCAGTTTGAAAGTCACTTAAAATAGGAATTAAAGTAGTCGATCACTCCAGAATTTATTTTTCAATCGTGAAGATTTTATTTCAGGTAGAGTGTAAAGTCAATTTCTGCCACTCTTTTGAATTTTGATTCGTAGGTTGACTCTTGGCTTTAACTTCCACAATAATTTAGCCGATTGTATGCTTGAAAAGTTCTTAATTTCGCTGGATTGGGAACAGATTAGTTTTCATCAAAATTGTGAAATACCTATGAAACATATTGTTTCATTATCCTTCTTGTATAACTATGCTAAATAGAAAGGGGAAAAGGAAGAGGGAAGGCTTATCTATTGATTTATAACTAGCCTTGGTCAATTTCTGGTAATAACATGTTTATCTATCTTGGAAGCTTTTATCTAAGGCAGATTAGGCACCAAGCACGTAGAATATCTTATTTATCTCATGTAGCAGGTATGGTATGAGTTAATGACCAGGGGGATGTTGCTTCGATATGAAAATGTTTGCATTTGGTGATGTGAGAAATTCCCACGAGATTTATATTTTTATATGATACTGGTTCCTTTTATATATAGATCATTTATCGTATTTCCATCTCAACAAACGCAGTTGGACCTATATATTTGACTTTCATAAGTATCTTTCGAGAAATTTAGAAGAGCCTCTATCTGTGTTCTTGCACATAGTATTCATTGACAGAGATTAAACACAACTGGTTGGTTTGATTGCATAATTTTATCATCTTATTCCTTTTTTCAAACTTTCTTGCAAGATTGATTGCAGTTTTATTTTTCAGGAGTCGTGCTTCGATTGGATATGTTCATGATTCGGAGGAGGCTTGTGAAATTGTGAAGACGACTCGCATCATACTTGTCAACATGTAGGGATGGAACTATCATACATTTTTAGTGGGTCAATGCCCTAAAGACAGTAAGATAAGGTATTTCATTTAACAAAAAAAGTATAAAGATGCGATCGAGCTATTTATTGATTTGAAGTAGTTTTTCTACGCAAAGTCTGACTTGAAATCAACGCTTTGACATTGAATCGTGAATGTGAACAAAATTCGGTTTCAAATCCCTATGCTCAAGCTCAACTCAATATAGTATATACGGCTCGAAATCGAACTCGATTCAACTCCATTATTAAAAGCTCAATTCTACTCATTTAACTTGTTACGTAAGATGTTTCTTTCTATTTTTCCTAATCATATACTATACCTTCTGCATAGCCTGGTCATGCCATTCGATTGCTTTATCTTCCGACTCTATCAAGCCTCGTGTTTGATTGGTGGTGTGGTCGTCTAGTAGTGCAATGTCTAAGCCCGATAATTTTTTTATAATTGTTTATCTTTTTACTTTTCTGTTTTTTGCGTCATAAAGAAGTTTATAGTACATGGGAAAGACAAAATACTGATTTTGATTTCTTGCAAGTTAGCGCATGGTCCCTTAGAGGGCAACAAGGCTAAGCCTAATTACATCGATGAACAATGGAAGTTACTAAGAAGGCAATGTGGGGTTTCATTAGGCGTCATCAGTTGGATTTTATTTCTTTAGATAAACCATAAGGATCCCATCCCACTGCTCCTTTTGCTCTTCCAATTTCCATCTTTTGGCAATGGAAAACAGTAGCCACAACAAAACCGATATAAATTAAGGAATCGTTAGCTAGATCCTATGAGAAACAATTGATGTCGTCTCATCCATTGATCGTCAAACTCTCAAGATTATATGTCACAATCGCACTTCCATTCACTCACGGAACACTTCCTGGATATGTCCTTCCTCGGCACTTCATTTCGAGTTGGGATTAATAGTTCCCCAGTACAGATTGGAGTACGAAGCCCACCCAAAAAATCAAATAAAATAATCCGTTCTATTTTGCCAGTATCACTAGCTGACTTAGTTCCGATGACTCTCTTCAGAATATGAGGCAATAATAGAGCAAATATGTCAAACGGTTCTCCACCAAGAGCAAGGACTCTTTTATTATGTTGGATTGATTGGTCGATTTACGACATTTTGTATAGAAATTACGAAAAAATGCAAATAATTATAATTCGTTATAATTCAAAAATTTATTTATTGATGACCATAAAACTGCTCATGTATTATAAGAAGAAATTCGAAAAAGCCTCTAACACAAAAGTTATTCATTGCATCGAATCTCCAACATTGTATAGTAGATTAGACGATCTATCACCATGCATTATTCAAGTTTCACACTCAAACATAAATACAAGCTTCTAAATTCATAAGCATTCAATAAGATAAGAAAGACTATTGTAATTTATGTCTCATTTATTGTCTAGATTAGACAAGCCGGTACTCTTCCATGCTTGCACTTCTCACCCCACCAGCCATTGCCACCCCAACACTTCGCCGCCGCCTCCGCCGCTGCCTTTGCCTCCGCCGCCGCCGCCTCCCTCGCCGCCTTTGCCTCCGCCGCCGCCTTTGCCGCTTCCTCCCCGCCGCCTTTGCCTCTGCCGCCGCCTCCACCGCTTCCTCCCCCGCCGCCTTTGCCTCCACCGCCGCCTCCCCGCCGCCTTTGCCCCCGCCCCCGCCTTTGCCACCCCCGCCTTTGCCTCCCCGCTGCCTTCGTTGCCACCCCCGCCTCCGCCGCCGCTACCGCTGCCGCCGCCTCCGCCTCCGCCGCCTTCTCCACCGCCACCTCCGCCGCCGCCTTCACTCGCCTCCGGATGTAGTAGAAAAGGAAACCACAAAGCATGATGACAACAATGACTACACCAACAATAACCAACGTTGGAATGTTATTGTCATCGGATGATACGGAATTCGGATCGATCCATCCCAATGGAGGAGGAAAGTTCTGGAAACTCGGATGAATTTGTGGATAGTTACTATTCTCCATCAAGAAAACTCTATGGGGGTAGTTCAATGCGAGCGGTGAGTCTACAAACATATTATGAAGCATCAATCCGAGAGCCAATTTACTCTTTTATCATGATGAATTGATCATATGGTCCGAGCGCGAGATTGAAATGATTCAAGATGGAATTCAGCGAGATATAATATGAGTGGAAGTAGGTGCTTGCACATATACCTTCACAAGAAGAACCAAGAAAATCGGTGAATGATGTTGCGCCAATGCTTACATGATTTGCAAAGAAGTGAGAATTTTTGCCTGGTGGAGCATAGCCCTATATATGCCCCGCGCCGCTACCTCCCTCACAGGGTGGGTTGGGTAAGTGTTTTAATCAATGCATCACCTGTCTTTTTTGAGGGTGTAGTGTAATAATTGAAGCATCTGGACAAATAGTTGGGAAATTTTATTCACGTGCCAAAGATCGTAAAAATTATCAAAAGAATCATAAATCTATTATAATTGTACTAATTAAATTATAAATATTTTTTAATCAATTAAGTGCTAAATATTTTATATTTATATCAATTCAATTTGTCCGATCAAAATTGGCTACCCAACACTAAAATGAACACCGTCGGTGCTTGACGTGGATAATTTTTAATAATATTTGAATATTTTTTCGATTTGTATTCCTATTTTTCTTTTTATATTTTTTTTTCCTTTTCTCTTTCTTTCTTTTTTTTTTCTTCACTCCCTTCTTCCTTCGGCTGGTTGCCAGCGACCACTAGAAATGAAGCTCCAGGAAGAACAGGACGAACTTCAACTACTGTCTAGGCTCGATCAGGTCTTCATGTGTGATGGTCCGGAGCTGGGATTTAGGCCCATTGAAATGATATACATGTTTGACTATTCTGACTATTCACAATCTAAGGTGGTAAGATTTTGGTGAAGGGCCAAGAAAAACAATCAGGTCTGAAATGAGAAATTATTATATGCTCTACAAAACGTGTGACCCAATATCATCTTGATCGTTAATCCAATAGATCTCGCTATGGCCCCCGGGATCAATTGTTGAACTGGTTTCGACATGAGATTTATAGAACATACAATAACATTTCATGCACAATGGGGTTACAGACGTGACCTAAAAAATAAATTCACTCTACTATCCAAAATAAAGTCCAGAAAAACTTATTTTAGAGCCGACCTGCTAAGGATATAAGAGACCCACTGCCAATTTGTTTCTATTTCGAGTATTGTAAAAACGTAGGAAAATGTTCTAAAATCCTCCTGAACTTAAACTGTCTTAGATGGACACATCAAAAAGTCACTAATCTCACTCCTCGTGTTGGTTCATTCTTGCCTACATCTCTCTTATATGGTCATGGGACTCATGTCCGAACAATACTAAAAAACAGCCATGTCGCCAGCTAATTAGAACGATGGAATTAAACGATGAAACGTGGGGAAAACGACGTAATGGCAAAGTCCGTCGTCTTGTCACAGTCGGCCACGATCGTGTGTGTTTAGAATCTTATCCTTCGGACTTGATTCGCCATCACATCATTTTTAACCCCCAACTTTCGGACTCTTGGGTCTGTTGCTACCCCTGTGTCGCAATAATGATCCAATGCCACAAGAAAAGACCACTAGATAGATCCGACAAATGCATAAATTGAATCTAATAAAAAATCAATTCAAATTGACATATTTTATTCATTTTGACTCATTTTCATACAATAAAAATCAACTTACTCATACACGACCTCACTCATATTTGACTTGACCTATATATATAAAACACTTCCATATTTAACCTAATTTAAGAAAATTCATACTCAAACTAAAGTGAGAGTAATTTATGAATTTAATTAACACCCATATTATTTTAAGTTTAAATCATTCATATAATTAAAAAAAAAATAGACTTATAGCCCATTTTAATAGGTCTCTCATCAAATAAACATGATATCCTGACATTTATGGAAAATTGTCCCAATTATGTCACATTGCATATACATGTAAGAAGGAAGATTGGGACATCTCCCAAAAATCAAGTACGTCATCGACATTGCATCAGTTGAGAAAAGAGCAAGAAGAACCATAAATTATATGTTCAATTCTACTTGATTCAAATGGGATGTTGCCTGCCTTTGGGGAAGGACATACATGAAACGCAATAACCAAAATGCACAGAAGACTAGCGACTAATAGTCACTAATAAAGATATGGAAAAACACATAATGGAAAGATTGTGTTGGATTCCAAAGAATTGATAATGTTCAAATACCACCGAAAGAAAAAGGCATCTTTTGTGTCAAGACCGCTCTCCTTTCTCAAGATAAAGTTGACAGTGTCCTCCACAGTGTCTAGGACCTGCATAGGTAAACATAAAAGAGTTCAATTGGGGTAAGCAATTTTTGGATGCACTTTTAATCTTGGAAAATTTGGAGAGAAGACATATTCCCCATAAAAGTTGCTTTCAATTGGGCATATTTTGGAAATACTGACATTTTGCTAGGCTGAAGAAGGAAAAGGTTCAGTCATGTTTCATCCAACCAATTTAGAATTGACCGATCACCCAAAGTAGGGAAAATTCCAAATAAGGATTTGAAATGGACCAATTTTCTCAAATAAGAACCCAAAATTAATTTTATGCCAGATAAAGACCTAAGGTGAACCCATTATCTCAAATAAGGATTCGAAGTAGTTGAATCAATTCCAAATAAGAACCTAAGTTTGCTAGTCAACTAAATATTCGTCGGCCATCAAGCATGTAACATTTCTAACGACAGGAGTTTGGGCAATTTTGTCCAAAAAAGTTATAAGGAAAAGGGAATTCCAAATAAGGATCTGAAGTAGATCAATTTTCTCAAATAAGGACTTGAAATTAACTTTATGTCAGATAAAGACCTAAAGTGAACTCATTGTCTTAAATAAGAACCCGAAGTGGTTGAATCAATTCCAAATAAGAACCTGAGCTTTGTCGGCTATCAAGCATGTGACAATTCTGACGATGGAAGTTTGGACAATTTTGTCCAAAAAAATTATAAGGAAAATTCACAAATCCTAAAATAGCAAAAAAAAACCATAGGTTTTCTACGGTCTTCCCGTTCCTTGTACCCGTCCCCTACAAAGTCAAAGACCAAAAAGTTCTCCCCATTCCTTGTACCTATCCTTCACAAAGTCGAAGACCCAAATTCTCCACCTATTGAAGCACGCATTAAAAAACAAGAAGAAAACCATTTCTTTGTTTGTTTGCGGAGACCCAAATTCTCCGCCAATCGAGCAAGGCGAGGAGCGACGAGAATCGAGTCACGATGACAACCAAGCAGCGATTTGGTTGAGGAATAGCGAGGGAGAAGAAAGAAGAAAACGTAAACATCTAAATAAATAACCTAAACTTAATTAATTTAGAATTTTCCATTTTTTTACAATCACAAATTTCTAACAAAATTGCCCCTATTTTAATCGATGGAAAATGTTTGCTGACGAGCTAAGGTCTTTAATAGAAATTAACTTAATTACTTCGGATTCTTATTTGACACAAAATTCACTTTAGATCATTCTTTGAAACAATTAATCCACTTCGGGTCCTTATTTGACACAAAGTTCACTTTAGGTTTTTATTTGAGAAAATTGATTCACTTTGGGTCCTTATTTGGAATTTTCTCCCCAAAGTATAGCAAATCAAGGTACATAAGTATGGGAGGATTATCCACGCTGACAGCTCAAAACCACTTGAGGCCATGTTTGGTTCATTGCTCTGGAATCATGAAAAGGAATCTCAATCTAAGCAATCGAATTCCTAGATGTGGGGTTCATTCTCTATTGTCCGGTTTCAATATACAAATGGAGGGAGAAACGTCAGATGTGAGATGCAAAGTGAGGTAAAAACATGTCAGAAATGGAATGTGAAATATTTCTCCAATCCACATATCCAAAGTGGCTAATGAAAAACTAGGGATAGAAACAGAATGAAGAACCACATACGATCCCCAACAATTTCCCGATTATTGTCATCTAAAATGATCATACAATTCACACAAGCATTTCACAAACACATTACATATAGCTCCTCAAGATATTGTGAGTCAAGCATTTCACACATAATCTGCAACAATGAAGATAAAGCCATTCCCATGTAACTTCTGTTAAATTAATGTCTCAAATTTGAATTCGTATAACGATTTGATGAATCGAATTTATTGATAAAGATTTCTCAAGTAGATTTTAAATTGGATGAATAAGCCCTTCTTTTTTTGGATTCCTTATATTTGCACAAAGGAGTAAATAAAATAAAGAAAAAAAATTAAGGGTTATCTACTCTCTCTTTTTTTTTTTTTTTTTTTGTACATGCAGAAGAAGGCAGAAGAAGAATTGATATTGGAGAAAAGAATCCAAGGTGGGGCAAAGTCAAAGTTTTGATTTTGGGCACACACACAATATAAAAGGCATGTTTTCAGCGGAAAAGGAAAGTGAAGCCCTACAAAAAAAAAAAAAAAAAAAAAGCCGCACATCCACACGTATAGACGCCGTACAACCCTTGAAGAGGTAGAGAATGCGAAGCTATACATACGTGGATTGGCGTACATAGAGCATTTTATTTTGACCTTGAATGCGCGGTACTTTGAGCTTGAATGCACGGAAATTTTGTGCAGTAAATTTATGTTCAAGTGAATTGTTTATTTATAAACATTTTTAGTTTGGACTTAAATCTAGGTGTGGGAAACACTCAAGCGTGTGAGAGATTGTAAACTCTAATTCTCCAATTATAATGGATTATTTGCTACTAGTTCTCCCCGTGGACGTAGATACTAATACTCGGACCAAACCACATAAATTTCCGATGTCCTTATTATTTCTCGTTTATTTCTCTAATGATTTTGCGTTAACATAAATTGCAAGATTCGATCGTGTTCGAGTATTATATTCCAACAACTTCAAACTACTTCACAGCTGTGATATTCTTATCCTTATTGTTTTTTGAGTCAAAGACCCAATCACGAGAACAAATGGAGTGAATGCAACTCAGCCAAGTGTGTTAATGGAACTTTATATCCCCACCCAAGCCAATGTGATGTACGTAGTGGCATCTCCATTAACAGACCACACAAGTTTCACAATAGCGAGAGAGAGAAATAATTTCACCTAGTAGAGGAATGTGAGGGCCATGGAATCAAGAGGCAGGCGAAACTCCCATGGAAGGATTTGAAGATGATGAATGGAGAGAGAGAGAGAGAGAGTTCTGCCTTTCTAGGATTTGAAGATTTATGAATCTCAAGAGTACTAAGCGTGTTGGGTTCATGAATGTTTTTTCCTCCTAGGAATCCCAGTACCACCTCTACCCGAGCAATCCAGTTTTGCATTAGGAGTATCCATTAACTAGGCACTTTGATTATATGATCATAAATCCATCTATAGATGAGCTGCAATAGCATTCCATTTCATGTTTATTACTCCAAGGTGAACCGAACAAGGCCTAAGTGATTACACGATATACCATACTTCTGAATGTTTTCATGGTGGAATCAATGATCTGCAGTCTCAACCATGACTTTCCAGAGGATCATGTATCTAAAATCTCTAAACCAAAGAAGTGAACATGCACATGATTCGCTTACTTAAGAACCTACCATCAACTCACCCCAACGTACATGCAAGGAGAGATGAGAGAGACAGATAGTTAGTACATGCATACGCACTCTTCCATGTCTTTTCAATTCATATAATATAATATAGGTAGTGCATTTCCCTAGTTTCCAAGAAGAAAGCACATGAGATGAAAGATATTAGATGTGTTCTTTGATATCCACGTACACGTACAAGATGTGTGCATTCAATAAAGTCCAATTTCACAGTTTTGAACCTACTAAATTGTGTACCTATAAATAATTCTTGTACAGGAGAATTCTTATTAAGCTAATAATACACATGCACAATATTTTATTTCGTGATCCCAGATTTTAATAATCATGAGTGAGATAGATGAAAAAAGCAAATGTTATCGAAAATGCTCAGTCCCGATTTACATTAGCGTGCCACATTTCTCATTGGACATTGGTCATGGAGATAATCCAACAAATCCTTACCTATTTACCAGTTGTTTAAAAGGTGTGTGGCCCTGTATGACCTGCAAATTATCTTGGTCAAAATATGAGAGAAAAACGAAACAAAGTAGTTCTGGACCTTATAACAAGCAAAATCGTGAGGGCAAGCAGATTTTGTAACACAAGAGATGAACTACCTGTGAAGGTAGAATGTTGACTCCTAGTAGTTGACCTAAGCCCTGGGCTCTTTTGGATTCAGAAAAGCCACCTCCTGCATCAGCCATTGCTATTAGCAGTGTGCAGTAAACATTAATTATCGCTTCGTCAGGAATTAACAAGTGAAATTAATTATTTCAAGGGAGTAACCTATTATATGATTATAGGTAAGGGCATCTCAAAAGGCGTCACATATTCAAATTGCTTGAATGACTTAAACATAAGATAGCGGCAATCTCAAAATCATCAAAACGATTACTGTTAGATCTTAAAAGTACCAATACTTGCTGAAAGTGAATAATCAACCACAATAAGCGTATGATGCCCAGGATGCAACTTGAAAACTTTAGTTTGACCATCATATCACGGCACTCACCGGTGATGACTCTATAGGAACGGTCACATTCGCTAACACACATCGAAAGTGAGAAATGTAATAGTAAAGGTTACTAACACATTTAAGCAATTTCGAACACTCACCATTTGTTAAGAACACGAAAGGTATCTTCAAATTTCCTGAAAAGATGTAGAACATAAAGTAAGTGATAGCAGTTTACAAATACCAGATACGAATCTCGATATCCGCCGCCCTTTACTGTCCATCAGAAATTTCGGTAGCAATCAGTTCGCAACGTAGAACATTGGAAGACAGATGAAACAGCACGATCGCCAGCATGAGACAAGCCTCGCAGGTATATCAGCAAGCGATGGCGAAAGCTTTAGCAGAATCGTCGTACAATCTCCTCAGCGCGCGGGGAGAACCGCGGACGGGAGTGTGACCGAGGAGGACCACGCCGTCGATGTCGAAGGCGATGCCAAACGAAGGCCTGCACGACGAAACCACGTTTGTCGATTCGATCACGGACTAAAAGAAGAAGAAGAGAAAAAGAGAACATCGGAGAATATCACGAGCGTAGTCGAAGCATGACCGGAACGCACCGATCCGATTGCGAGCTAAGCCGCGAAAACAAGCGCGAGGCGAGCGGGGACGGCTGCTTTCTGCCACGACTCCGCGAGGCGATGGTGAAAAGCCGGTGCCTCATTTTCCTGTTCGCGGTGAATCGCTTCGGGAGATCGAGGAGCTCGAATCGCCGGAGATGAAGCTCCAAGAAGAACGGAACGAGCTTCAACAGTCCATAGAGAATAGAGGAGAGAGAGAGAGAGAGAGAGAGAATGGCGCAATCGCGCAGCGTCTTCTCGTTCGATGTTCAGGGGCCGTGAATTGGGCCCAGTGAAATGATGGGCGGGCCTCGATAACGCATCGGCCTTTCCTTCGGATCCGAGCTCAACGGTTAAGCTTGATTTTGGTGAACGTTTTTGGGCTGTTTTCTTTAGTTCTTTCATTTTTTGTTGTATTTTTCTCTTCGGGCCTAGTAATTTGGGCTCCTTGTCTCGGAACCTCTCGAGAGAATCGTCAACTGCATCTTTGGTGCACCTGGTGCATGTACATCTAGGAATTCTCAATGGGCTAGTCGTAAATGGCCCCACCCTAGGACTATGAGACCAATGGTTATCCCAAACCTACACCGAGATGTTGACGGTGATTCTCAAATTATTGAAAAACAGGGTGTGATATGATGAAATAGGATGCAATAGAGACAAACACAAAAAATGAACGGATTGCTTTCTTCTTTTTTTCTTTCTATTTCTTCGTAGCATAGTTTGGATTAGTTGCGCAAAATACTTGTACTCTATGAGACACACTCTGATTATAGAACAAAGTCACTTTGTCTGGTTTTTCCTTTTTCATGCTTTGCCCTCTGGCTAATTTAAAGATGTTGCCAAAATTCTGGTAAAACTATGAAATTCTGCTCTTTTCATGGCTATATTTGATGTGAAGACTAACATATCGAACACCTACGACACCACTATTCTAGCATGTCTTTTTTTTTTATGAAAATATTATAGCGTGTGTTTGACGACTCAAAGTCTAAGGGGACAAACTTCTGGTGGGGGACCGCGAAAAACAATCAGGTGGAGAAATTATTGCATGCTTCACAAACTATACAAACCAATATCATCTCGGTCATTAATCAAATAGATCTCACTATGAGTTTCGATGTGTGAATTATTGAACAAAATTTCGACATGTGACTTATAGGCCATACGATACATCTTCATACGAAATGGAGTTGGTCAACGAAAATTCACACTATTGTCCACAATCGAGTCCACAAAAAATTATTTCAGAGCCAACCCAACTAAGGTAAAAGAGATATGCAGCCAATTCATTTCTCTTTTTTAGTATTCTAAAACGTCGGAAAAATAAAACACTTGTCTTAGGCCCTGTTTGGTTCAACTTTCCTAATGGGCTTTGAGCTCCTAAAAGCCCTTGGGGAAAATATTTTGTGCTTGGCATGTATTTTTAAAAGCTCTTTTGCCCAATGTCAACATTCCCAATGCTGAAACCAATGCTAGAGAGAGGCTACTTTGAGCATTGGCATTTTGGAGATGCGATTTCACCGTTCACCGAGTCACTGTTCATATTCTTCTTCCCCGCCCATCTTCTTCGCCGTTCATCTTCTTCTTCCCCCGCCCGAGAGTCGACTGAGCTTCGTGGTGGGCGACCGGGGCTAGATTTGGCCGTCGGGAAGCCTCGCCGAGGTTGCGCAGCCTCAGGCGAGGGGGCCTGAGGTCGGGCAACCTCGGGTGTCGCCTGGTCGTGCGACCCAAGCACGCCACCTAAGATCAAACGACCCGAGGCGACGCCACCTAAGACCGCGCAACCACAAGCTACATTTTACTCGTAGTTTGTCCTTATAGGCCTCCAAAAACAACCCTCCTGTTCAACCATCTGATTCAAGTCGATCACAAAATGAGTTTCATTTCATCATACGGAAAAGAGACATTTGGAGGGGCTACTTAGAGATCATCAACAAATGAAAAAATCCAAATGATAAGGAGAGTGAGCAGAAGTTGATAAGTTTATAAATTGACTTATTATAGTGTTTACAATTTATTTACGATGCTTGTAAAATTTCTAAGGAGTTGATTATTCTTTAATTCATTTCAAAGTTGGTAAATTTCTAACGGCATTAATAAGTTATTGATAGGTTATTTGGCAATCAAATTGACCGTCGTGCTTTTCTTTTATCGACTGTACTAGATGTTAATGTTGGCTTGCTCTACCTGTGTGGGGCCCGGTTAACGTTAATAAATAAAAGAAAAGGTCAAAAGTCAAAAATGCAATAAAGGAAAAGAAAGGCGGGTTGCTCGTTTGGAGAAGACAGGAAATGGGCTGCGACATCCGGTCTAGAATCAAAGGCCAAATATCATCAGAGTTGACTCAAATTTCAATATATAATTATAAGACCGAGACAGATGAGTCAAGACAGGTGAGTCCATCAGTTTCATTTGTCAATCCGTTTTGCTCATTGAACACTTTTTCTAAATTATCTCAAATTTCTCCAATCGCAATTAGGGTTTCTTACTTCATATATTAATCCGTTTTTACAGTGACGAAATGTCATTAAATTATTGATATTGAATCTCTAATATATTACTAAAGAACCTCTGTGCATTTTATTATTTTTTGTGATTAGTGAAAGTTTTTGAATTGTCCATAATTTTTTTCACATTGAATTTTTCATGTAAACTTGTCGTGTTTGCTTTTGTCTGTTTTTATCATTTTGGCATTATTTTTATTCATTATGAGATTATATTGCGGGAATATATTGCCTGTTATCATGGGAGTTGAGTGGATTTTGGTCCATTTAATCTTGGGAAGAAATTGATTCTACATTAGGTTAATTTTTTATGAATCGTTGCCGGTTCTCTCGAACTTTGTATCAATAATTTTGGAAATCCATCAGGTAAGGGAAATTTTCCGCACTTTCCTTTGACTACCCTGCGCTCAGTCCCGAAAGCTTAAGTCAGCCGCACCTTTGATTTTTTGTCTCATCAACCAATAGCATTTCATTTTAGGGTCTTCGTCGTCGCGGAAAAGGATGATTTCTATCCCAATCGCGTCCTCATTGGCATCTTTGATTTTTTTGTCTCATCAACCAATAGCATTTGATTTTATGGTCTTCGTCGTGAAAAAGTATGATTTCTGTCCCCATCGGCATCTTTGATTTTTTTGTCTCATCGACCAATAGCATTTGATTTTATGGTCTTCGTCGTCGTGAAACGTACGATTTCTGCCCCAGTCGTGTCCTCATCGGCCCAAAGCATTTTACTTGCTTTTCCCAGAACTACTCCATAATTGCCTCGAACGCGTTGACGCAGCCACGTTCTACGACTTTTAGCCATTTCGTCTTCACCTATCGAAGGGATGATCCAGTCAAAAATGTTGTCCAGCAAATTTCTTGTTCTCCCCCTTTTTTTGAAGTTGATAATTTTATGCTCAAATGAAAATCCTAATTAGCTACTCCTGATCAAATATTGCTATTTCTCTCTCCTCTTTCAATATAGTCCGATTCGAGTCGATAGCAAGGAGAAAAGAGGGCATGTCTCAACGAGGCTTGAGCCTCGGCGATAGTTGGCGAGACCTCCAGCTCACTAGATCGGTAGGCCCGAGCACGCCTGATGCCAACGAGTTCAAGGCTCACTAGATTGGCAAGGCTCAAGCCTCACCTGATGCCGGCGAGCTCGAGCCTCACTTGACCAGTCATTGGCCGTCACCGTGCCAATAGCCAACTAAGAAAGGAGGAAGAAGAAATGGGAAAAAAAATAAAAAGAAAATTAAAATATAAAAATAAATATAATTTCGATTTTTATATTTAAAAAAAAAAAAGTTAAAAATGGAAGAGAGAGATTATGAGGCTTTAGTTGAAAATGGGTTCTAAATCCAACTCATTTAAAACCCATTTATCTTAAACCTTCATTTTTAAACCCATTTAACTAGTTTCTTTAAAAAATAAGTGACTCATATATAACACATTTATGATTTAAATAGGTCAAATATGAGTCTAAAATCCATTTTGTCACTTCTAGCTGTAAGTGGGTTGATTTATTGTGAAAGTTTCGACTTTGTTGATTCCATTTGCCGTGAGTGCGAAGCATCGCGTTGCCCGAGTCGACCCGGGTTTTTCCGCGCTTGTGCGTTAATGTGGAAATAAGAAATTGTTCCTCGCCTTCCAGATAAACCGAAGGATAATAGCTACCAGTTCAAAGGTCAGATCTTTCCTTGTCTTGTCACGGAAGATTCTGAAGCCACACTTCAATTCGTGTTATATTATGATCTGAGAAATAGATGTTTACTGCGGGGTTTGTCCAAATCGGTTTCGTCCAGGGCCACGATAAGAAGAGATGCTCCAATGTTCCTTTTTTCAAACTCTCTTGCAAGATTGATTGCATTTTTATTTTTCAGGAGTCGTGCTTTGATTGGATATGTTCATGTTTCAGAGGAGGCTTGTGAAATTGTGAAGACAACTCGCATCATACTTGTCAGCATGCAGGGATGGAACTCTCATATATTTTTAGTGGGGTCAATGCCCTAAAGACCGTAAGATAAGGTATTTCATTTAACAAAAAAAATTATAAAGATGCGATCGAGCTATTTATTGATTTGAAGTAGTTTTTCTACGCAAAATTTGACTTGAAATCAATGCTTTGACATTGAATCATGAATGTGAACAAAATTCGGTTTCAAATCCTTGTGCTCGAGCTCGACTCAATATAGTATATAGGGCTCGAAATTGAACTCGATTCAACTCCATTATTAAAAGCTTGATTCTACTCATTTGACTTGTTACGTAGGATGTTTATTTCTATTTTTCCTAATCATATATTGTACCTTCTGCATAGCCTAATCATGCTATTCGATTGCTTTATCTTCTGACTCTATCAAGCCTTGTGTTTGATTGGTGGTGCGGTTGTCTAGTAGTGCAATGTCTAAGCTCGATAATTTTCTAATAATTGTTTATCTTTTTATTTTCCATTTTTTACGTCATAAAGAAGTTTATAGTACATGGAAAGACAAGATACTGGTTTTGATTTCTTGCAAGTTAGCGCATGGTCCCTTAGAGGGTGACGAGGCTAAGCCTAATTACATCAATTGAACAACAGAATTTACTAAAAAGGCAATGTGGGGTTTCATTAGGCATCATCAGTTGGATTTTATTTATTTAAATAAACTATAAGGATCCCATCCCACTGCTCCTTTTGCTCTTCCGATTTCCATCTTTTGGCAATGGAAAACCATAGCCACAACAACACAGATATAAATTAAGGAATCGTTATGCTAGCTAGATCCCATGAGAAACAATTGATGTCATCTCATCCATTGATCGTCAGACTTTCAAGATTATATGTCACAACCGCACTTCCATTCACTCACGAAACACTTCTTGGATATGTCCTTCCTCAGCACTTCATTTCGAGTAGGGATTAATAGTTCCCCCCGTACAGATTGGAGTACGAAGCCCACCCAAAAAGTCGAATAAAATAGTCCGTTCTATTTTGCCGGTATCACCAGCTGACTTAGTTCCGATGACTCTCTTCGGAATATGAGGCAATAATAGAGCAAATCTGTCAAACGGTTCTCCACCAAGAGCAGGAACTCTTTTATTATGTATGTGGATTGATTGGTCGCTTTACGACATTTTGTATAGAAATTACAAAAAAATGCAAGTAGTTATAATTCATTATAATTCAAAATTTTATTTATCAATGACCATAAAACTGCTCATGTATTATAAGAAGAAATTTAAAAAACTCTTCAACACAAAAGTTATTCATCACATCGAATCTCCAACATTTTATAGTAGAGTAGACGATCTATCACCGTGCATCACTCAAGTTTCACACACAAACATAAATAGAAGCTTCTAAATTCATAAGCATACAATAAGATAAGAAAGACGATCTATCACCGTGCATCATTCAATTCCAACAACCCATGCCCCTGCTGGCACCCTGCCACCATGGCCCCACTAGCATTACCCACAGCCTCCCCGACGGCCCCGGCGGCCCCGCTCCCCCTGCGGCCCTGGCGGCCCCGGCAACCCCGCTCCCCTGTAGCCCCCGCGGCCCTTGCGGCCCTGCCGGCCCCCGGTCCCCTTGCAACCCCTTCTCCCCCGGTCCCCCTTCTCCCCCGGTCCCCCTTTGGCCCCCGCCGCCGGATGTAGTAGAAAAGGAAACCACAAAGCATGACGGCAACAATGACTAAACAAACAATAACCCATGTTGGGGTGTTATTGTCATCAGATGATACGGAATTCGGATCGATCCATGCCGATGGAGGAGGAAAGTACTGGAAACTCGGATAAGTTTGTGGATAGTTATTGTTCTCCATCAAGAAAACTCTGTGGACGTAGTTCAATGCGAGTGGTGAGTCTACAAACATATTATGAAGCATCAATCCAAGAGCCAATTTACCTTTTTGTCATGATGAATCGATCGTATGATCCGAGCGCGAGATCAAAATGATTCGACACGGAATTCAATGATATATAATGTGAGTGGAAGTACGTGCTTGCACATATACCCTCACAAGAAAAATGGAGCAAATCAGTGAATGATGTTGCGCCAATGCTTACGTGACCTGCAAAAAAGTGAGAATTTTCGCTTGGTGGAGGTATCGTTATATATGCCTCGCGACACTCCCTCCCTCCCTCATGAGGTGGGTTTTTTTTTTTTATTATTGGCCAAAAGATAATAATTTTCATTACTAACCAACTAAGGGGGCATCATTAGTTGAAAAGTCTAAACATACAATTCAACATAGAGAACGAGGAGAATTTGAACTCCAATTGCTGGAAAGTAAGCTGGCTCGGTAGGTTAGGTAAGTGTTTTAAGTAATACATCATTTTTTTTGAGGATGTAGTGTAATGATTGAAGCATCTAGACAAAAAGTTGGGAAATTTTATTCACATTCCAAAGATAGGAAAAAATATCAAAAAAAAATCATAAATTTATTATAAATGTACTAATTCTATTATAAATATATGTTTAATCAATTAAGTACTAAATCTTTTATATTTATATCAATTCAGTTCGTCTGATCAAAATTGGCTGCTCAGCACTAAAATGAACACAATGCATTCTATGAGTTCTTTTCGACACTAATGTGGATAATTTTTAATAATATTTTAATATTTTTTCGATTTGTATTCCTATTTTTCTTTTTATATTGTCTTTTCTTTCTTTTTTTCCTTTTCTCTTTCTTTCTTTTTTTATTTTTTTTTCTTTCACTCGCTTCTTCCTTCGGCTGGTCGCCAACAACCACTGGAAATGAAGCTCCACGAAGAACGGGGCGAGCTTCAACTACTGTCCAAGCTCGATCACATCTTCATGTGTGATGTTTAGGAGCTGGGAATGATACGCATGTTTGACTAATACAGTCCAAGGGAATAAGATTTTGGTGAAGGGCCAAGAAAAACAACCAGGTCTAAAATGAGAAATTATTATATACTCTACAAAATGTGTGATCCAATATCATCTCAATCATTAATCAAGGTAGATCTCGTTATGGGCCCACGGGGTCAATCGTTGAACTGGGTTTCAACATGAGATATATAAACCACACAATAACATTTCATGCAAAATGGGGTTATAGACGTGACTTGCAAAATAAAATTCACTCTACTATCCAAAATCAAGTCCATAAAAACTTATTTTAGAGCCAACTTGCTAAGGATATAAGAGACCCATTGTCAATTTGTTTCTATCTCGAGTATTCTAAAAATGTAGGAAAATGTTCCAGGATCCTCTTAAACTTAAACTGTCTTAGATGGATACATAAAAAAAAACCACTAATCTCAGTCCTCGTGTTGGTCTATACTTGTCTACATCTCTCTTATGGTCACGGGACTCCTGTCCGTAGTGAAACGTGGGAGAAAACGACGTAACGGCAAAGCCCGTCATATCGGCGCTGTCGGCCAAGATCATGTGCGTTTAGAATCTTATCCTTCCGACTTACTCGCAATCACATCGTTTTGTCCCCCAACTTTTGGACTGTCGGGTCTGTTTCTCCTGTTGAGAAAATATTAGGTACGTGAGACGCTCGAGCGTGGCAAACAAGAAGGCGGTGGGAGCACGTGTCTCGTGAGACCCACAATTTCAGGCGCCCATTTTGAAAATTTTCCTGTACTGTAGCTTCTGGAGAGGGGGTTGTCTGTCGCGCGGGTTCTTCTTTGCGCCTCTCTCTACCCTCGCTTTCTCTCCCCGACGAACTCCCTCTCTCTCTGCCCTCGCTTTTTCCGACCGGCGAGCCACCACGAGCAACCGACGAACCAGGAGGATACCGGCGAGACGACCGCGAGCAACCGACCGGTGTGCGACCTCCCTCTCTCTCTCTCTGCCCTCCCTCTTCCCGACCGGCGAACAACCGCGCCGCCCTTCTGGCTCCGCTTCTGGCCCCGACTCGTCCGTCCCGTACTCTTTATCTCTCCTCGCATCTCTGTCTGCCCTCCCTCTCTTCGACAGCGAACCACCGCGTGACCGGCGAACCACCGCGCCACCCCCCTCCGGCTCCAGATCCGGCACCGGCTTGTCCAGGTAATTTCTCGCTTTCTCTTTTCTCTCTTTTATAGGAGTCCAGCGATGCCTGAAAAGTCATTAGTAGTATGCTTTTCGCCTGTAATTTTTCTTTAATCTTGGGTCTGGCTATTCATTATGCCAGTAGGACATACTCCGAAAAGGCTCTAAAATGAGTGCTATTGTTGCAAATCATGGATAGTCCTTGAAAAGCCAGATCTGTCATTCTTCCATATTGATGTTTATATGTATATTCCCCAATAACTTTGCTGAGATGCACTGCAAATGCATCCAGTCTCAATTGATTATCGTCATGCAGTGTAGATTTTTCTTGCTTCTGAGATCATTTGGTCGTATTTGTTTCCGTGTGTTTACGATGCTTATGGTAATACTGTACTCTCTTAGTGTTCATTCTGATATTTAGTCTGCCGTTCCTCCTCTCTCAGGTTCTTGTGGAACTGTCTATCACGCTCTGTGGTACGGATCAGTGTGTTCTTCTACTCCCCTTAAATTTAGTTTAACAGAGTGATGCATGCTGTCATGATGTAAAATGCATGTACCTCACTTCATGGTATACGCACTACTTATCTCACTCCTCTAATAGCGTTTGGCTATCTCTTATGCTATTCACTTACGGACTTCAAGTTCTCTTTATAATATGTAATGCATGGTGGTGGAGTGAATTTTACTCGTGTTGCCGACATGAAACACAGGAGAAATGTGTCATCTGTCTGGACAGTAGGTATTATTCTGTGTTTTGCTATAAGTGGCACGATAAATGTGGCACAAATACCTGTTGTGGAGAAGTGGAAAGAAAGGAGATTAGTGTTGTAAATGGCTTTGTGATATCGTGTTGTTCCCATATATAACTAAATGATGGGGGTAACTTTAGTTGGTGCGTTCTGCTATGTTTTACTTATTTTGCTAAATGAAAGAGGAGATTTAGTGCAATGCATTTGGCTTCTTACTTTATCTCACTGTTTGGTATAAACCTATGCGATCTCCTCATGATGATTTTTTTTCTTTTTTTTGGATTTTAACTTTCTCTGCATTTAACTTGGTCCCAAAGATGTCCCGCCTAGAAAACAAAACATAATTGCAAAGAAGGAAATAGAAAAAGGAAATAAGGAAGAGTTACAGATAGTCATTGAAGAATGCAAAACAGATATCCCCTGAGATCAGAAATGGCCATCCTTCATGAGCTTACTTAAATATTATCTGGTGACAAACTAATGTGAAGTTATAAAAAAAATAAAAAATAATAATAGTTGGAATTTTGGGTTGAATAAGCATCAAGAACTGTCACCGGTTAAAGATTGGTCACGTCAAAATGGGAAGCGAAGACTAACTAAACATTCTGGCTTTATTTAAATTTGTTGTAGCAAGCAAATAGAAGTCTAAAGTTTGTGAACTCCATTTTGGGAAACGGATGCAGCCATTTCATGCATTCTTACGTGTGTATATCTTTATTACAACATGTTTGTAGGCCACGAATTCATACTATTGGATGAAAGGAAGGTGCGACCGAATACCTGATTTGATGGCAATCACAGAAACTAAAATTGGTTTAGAGGAAAGCAGCACTAAATCCCATGATGCAAATGAAAATACGCAATGTCATTACAGAATTAAAATTCTAAAGCCCATAGAAAAGAATATATACATCTCTATTTACTAACAAATTAAACCCAGCAAATGCTATTTCAAACATACATACCAATATCTTCACTTATACCAAAATCCGACTCTCAGAAATCCCTCACTGACGCCTTCTCGTCCTAGTTGCTGGTAGTTGTAGAGACTGAAAAAGGACTGCGATCAAACGTGTGTGCAAGTCACCAATGAGTGGATTAGCACAAATCTCTTCAAAGGTGCCAGATAGATCGAGTACTCACTATTATAAAAAGATACCATAAATACATTTGTAAAGTATTCGTACAATATTAAAAAATTAGTTGCATGACTTCAACAAAGCTTCGTACATGTCAGATCTATTCATTCCATCAACTATATCAAAGTAAACACATGCGGTCCAGTCCATTGACTAAGGCCACGCTTAACATTCGTGATAAGCCCTACCGAGATTCTCACTCGGCGTAAGGGTCTACTTGCATCGGTCGGTGGATTCGCCCAATACAATGTCTTGAGAATTATTTATTAATGTGATCCCACGTTCAGGATATAGTTTTTGTAATAAAAATTTATCCGTTGGATTTGACCCACGTTTTCTTTTTTAAATAATAATTATTCCATATGCGGTTTTTTCACACTTCATACATCTTCGTTATGGGAGGCGGCTTATAAAAGGAACGATTATTCATTTCGTAAGGGCAATCACAAGATCTAATGCTAACCCTCTCATTCGAAAATAGACCATTAGTACGTGAGGGGATTGAATTAATGGAGTGTGCTCGTAATATCATCAAATCTCCATGAATTTCCAACGAACACACATTTAAACAATGGCTAGAGGTCTATTTGATTTTTTTATCTCATTTGTGCACATATGGTTCTAATCAATGATTGAATTTTGTTTTTCAATGCGTGATTAGAATCATTGGTTTTAGAGCATGTAGGTATCTTTGTCTTGTTTATGTAGAGTTTTGAGTGTATTTTTCATGAGTTTTGTAAATGAATAGTGAATGGGGCATTTTGGGGGCCAAGAGAGAAGAAACTTGTCGTTTTGAGCCAAATTTCTTGGCCGTTTTCATTGAAACTTGGACCTGTCTGGTCCCGTTGGCGTGGTCTCCAAAACCGCGGCGGAGACGAAGGAAACGCGAAACTGCGCGATGAAGAACAAGCGCGTGGATTACGTGCGTATGTCCTGCGGTTGCTGGCGCGTGAGCGGTGCTCGAGCGGCATTTGCAGGCGCGTGTGTGCCACTTACCTACGCGACGCACAGGCATGAAGGCAGCTTTTTCCCCTCCTCAGATTTACAATGTTGCCCCTTCTTTCTTGTTTGTTTTTACAATTCTGCACTTTTCCGAATTTACTTACTGTTTTGCCCTTGGTAGCTAAATTTACTCTTTTACCCTTCTCCGTTTTTAAAATGATCGTTTTGCCCCTTCCGCAATTTTGCAATTCTGCCCTTGGCTGACCTATTTACTATTTTTCCCTTTATGTGTTTTGTGAATATTTGTTACATGAAATTAAATGCCTAATGATCCATATATTTTAATTAATTAAAGAGTAACCATAGCATCTTTGATTAGTTAAATTATATATTAAGAGCCTCCGGATCACATCTAGTAATGGATATTGATTGTAACTAATCTTATTAATATGATGAATTTTACCCCATAGAAATTTTCATTATATTAATATGATTAATCATGATGAAATATCATAGTATTTTTCTTAATTTACCCATAGAGATTAAGAAAATGAATATAATATGATAATTTTTTCATGGAGTGTTTATGAATCTATTTAAATTAAAACTTGATGTTCTCATACTAATTGGTGAAAATTATAAAGTTCTGAATGAGTTAATTCTTCTTCAATTGGGGTGCATGGAAATTGACTATATTGTAAGGAAAGACAAACCACATGTTTCTATTGATACGAGCATTGTAACTAAGATAGCCCTTTATGAATGATGAGAGTGGTCCAACCCTTTTAGTGCGATGTTCATAAGAACTAAAATATCTCTTAGTATTCATGGTTCGATTGCTCTGTATAGTAATGCTAAGGTTTTATTAGAGGCTATTAACGCGCAATTTGAGACTTCAAAGAAGACGCATGCCATGACCTTAATTATGAAATTTTCATCGTTGAAGCTTATTAGTGTTAGAGGTATGTGTGAGCACATCATAAATATGAGGGAGACTGCAGCTTAGTTTAAGAACCTTGAGGTTAAGATATTTGAATATTTTCTTGTATAGTATATTTTGAACACTCTCCAACAATAGTATGCATCTTTCAAGATTTCTTACAACACACATAAAAATAAATGGTCAATTAATGAACTCATGATCATGTGTGTTCAATAGGAAGAATGATCGATTATAGAATCGGAAGAAAGTGCTCATTTGGCAATATAAAGAAAGAATAAGGGTCATGGCAAGCATAAGGGAAAATGTAAAATCTCTCCCTAAGATGAAATTAAGAAAGAATCCAAATGTTTCTTCTATAAAAAGAAGGGGCACATAATGAAGGATTACATCAAATTTAAGGCATGGCTTAAAAAAAAAAAGGTAATCTAATTTCTTGTGTTTGTTATGAATCTAATATGGTTGATGTGAGTCACAACATTTGGTGAATCGATTCTAGATCTACAATCCATATTCCGAATTCATTGTAGGGTTTTCAAAACTAAATGAAGCCAGTGAGAAGTGAACAACGCATCATTTAGGAAAAAAGATACATTCACATGCGGAAGCTATTAAGACATGTAAATTAGTTTTTAATAGTGGTTTTGTTTTGAATTTAGAAATAACCTTTTATATTCCTAGTTTTTCTAGAAATTTAATTTCAGTTTCAAGACTTGTACTTTTTGGTCACTCTTTTAACTTTTCAAATTCAAACTTCAGTTTATCATTTAAATATGAAATTATTGGGAGTGATACTTTATCTAATAGTCTCTTTTGAATTAATTTAAAAGACAATGCTTATTATAATGCGATACATATTCATGATGACGCTAGTATAAAACAATGAGTTGTGAATGAAGATTCCTCTATATTGTGGCACTGAAGATTATGAAATATCTCCATAGATAAAATTAAGTTATTGGTAAATGATGGAGTACTTAGTACTTTAGTTTTTACTTATTGTAATACTTGTGTAGACTACATAAAGGGAAAACAGACTAACAAGACGAAAAGAGGTGCCAAGAGAAATATAGAAATATTAGAAATCACACAAACGGATATTTATAATTTAAATATGGACTCGCATGGTTATAAATACTTCATTTCTTTCCTAAATGACTACTCACGTTACATGTATCTCTACTTACTTCATAATAAGCATGAAGCATTAGATGCGGAAGTAAAGAAATAATGCGGTAAATAAATTAAGATCGTGAGATTAGATAGATGTAGAGAATTTTATGGTAAATACATTGAAAATGGACAAGTACCCGATCCATTTATAAAGTTTCTTTAAGAGTATGTGATAGTTGCCCAATATATTATGCTTGGTTCTCCGGACCAAAACGGTATAGTGGAAAGAAGAAATCGAATATTATTGGACATTATGCGGAGTATATTGAGCAACTTCAAATTTCTTAAGTCCTTGTGGACTAAAGCACTTAAGACGGCAATGTGCATATTAAATCAAGTTCTAACCAAGACTGTCCCAAAAACATATTATGAGTTGTTTAAAAGTTGGAAACCGAGTTTGTAATATGTAAGCATTTGGGGATGCCCATTTGAAATGAGAGTCTACAATTTATAAGAAAAGAAATTTTACTAAAGAATTATAAGTAGGTATTTCATTAGATTAGTCGAAAGGTCCAATACAAGTTTTATTGTCCATCTCACACTACTAGGATTGTGAAATCAAGAAATGCTAAGTTTCTTGAAAATGACTTGATTAGTAGAAACGATTAATCGAAGAACCTTGTTCCTAAGAAAGATCATTCAAACACTTAACCTTCCACCTCAAATATAATATTGGTTGTCGTTCATAATGTCCATTCAGTTTAACCGGCTGATGAATAACTAATTATTGAAGTTCCACAACCTACTGATATTGATATAGTAAATCCAGTTTTCAGTAATTACTAGAATTTATTGAACAACTAGTTGAATAACATGCTCCTCAAGAAAATGTTAATGCAACATTAAAAAGATCTATTAGAATGAGGAAATTAATAATTCATAGTGATTATATTATGTATTTACAAGAATTTGACTATAATATTGGAACTGAGAATTATCATAAAATGTTTTCATATGCTATGGATAGTGATGATTCTAATTTGTGGTACAATGCCATGAAAGGAGAGATGGATTTTATGGCATCTAACAAAATATGGGATTTGGTTGAGTTGCCTAATGGTACGAAGGCCATTGGTTGTAAATGGTATTCAAAACTAAGAGAGATTAATTGGGTAAGATATAATGCTAGACTTGTTGCTAAAGGATTCACTCAAAAAGAATGAACTGATTACATGGAGAGATTTTTTCCTGTATCTAAGAAAGATTCTTTTCATATTGTTTTGATATTGGTTGCCCATTTTGATATAAAATCACATCAAATGGATGTGAAAACGGCGTTTCTCAATGGAAAACTAGAGGAGGAGTTTTATATGAAACAACTTGAACGATTCTCCTTTAGTAAAAGTGAGCATTTGTTGTGCAAGTTTAAGAAATCTATATATTGCTTAAAACAAGCATCTTGCCAATAATACTTAAAATTCCATAACGCCATCTCTTCATTTGGTTTTGTAGAAAATGTCATGAATCAATATATATATATATATATATATATATATCAGAACGTTAGTATGAGCAAAATTTGTTTTTTTGTGCTATATGTGGATGATATTCTACTTGCAACCTAATAAGAGGTTGTTATATGAAGTGAAACAATTTCTCTTTAAGAGTTTTGACATGAATGATATGGGTGAGGTATCTTATATCATTAGAATTAATATTCATAGAGATAGACCTTGAGGAATTTTAGGATCATCTCAAAAAACTTATATCAATAATATTTTAGAGAGATTTCAGAAAAAAGATTGTTTACAAAGTATGACGCTTATTGTGAAGGGTGACAGGTTCAATTTGAATAGCGCTCGAAGAACGATATGCAAAATGAATAAATAAATAACATTTCATATGCTTTTGCTGTTGAAAGCTTGATATATGCTAATATTTGTACTTGACCTGATATTGTTTTTGCTATGCAAATGTTGTGAAGATATCAGAATAATCCAAGTATGCACTACTAGAAAGCTACAAAAAAAGTGATGAGATGCCTTTAAGGTGTCAAAGGCTACATACTTATGTATAAATAGACTAACAACCTAGAAGTAGTTGGTTATTTGGATGTGGACTTTGCAATGCAATTTTCAAAAATCAACATCTGGATACATTTTTATATTAGCTCGCGGAGTCGTGTCATGAAGAAGTGCGTAGCAGACTTTGATTGCTAAGTTTGTTTCTTGTTTTGAAGCTATTTCGCATGGTATATGGTTGAAGAGTTCCATTTCTGGATTTAGAATTGTTGATTCTATTTCTAGGTTATTAAGAATATATCGTGCAATTCAATCACGGTTTTTATGACTGAAAATGTCAAAAGTGGCCATCGAAATAAGTATATCGACATCAAGTATTTAGTCGTAAGTTTGAATGTGTTAAAGAGAATAAAGTGGTCATAAAACACGTTAGTATTAAATTGATGATAGTTGATCATTTAACTAAAGGCGTGCAACCAATACAGTATAATGATCATGTAACTATTATGGGAATAGGTTCCATCATGTGATTTGTCGTCATATGGACAATTTTTATTTTATGAAACTCTTATTCTTTTATAATGTTACTTCTCAATTTTGATATACACATTCTGTTGTTTATGAGAATAACATATATCTTTGGTTTTGGAATAAATATAGGGTTTATTCATTAAGATGTGTTGTCACATATAGACTGACATTAAAGGAATAAGATGCATTGTGATACATGGAAGATATTACTCGCTTTTAGAGGAAATGTAGTTATGATTCATGCGTTTTGTTTTTTTTTTCTTTAAGCATAAAGTTTTTGTGGATTTGATTGGATAATCCGTATGATGAAAATGTTGGGATCAAGTGGGAAAATATTATCTATAATGTGATCGCACATATAAGGATATACTTTTTGTAATAAAAACTTATTTGTTGGGTTTGACCCACATTTTCTCTTTTAAGTAATGATTTTTCCACATGCTGTTTTTTAACGCTTCATACCTCTTCGTGACGAGCAACCTTAATGGGAGACATAAGGGCAATCACAAGGTTTAATGCAAATTCTCTCATATGGAAATACATCATCAATACGTGAGGGGATTGGGTTAGTAGAGTGTGCATGTAATATCATCGAATCACCATGAATTTCTAATGAGCACAAATTTGAACAATGGTTGGAAGTCTATTTTATTTTTTATCATATTTTTCCACATATGATTCTAATCAACGATTGAAGTTTGGTCTTCAATGCGTGATTAGAATCGCTAGTTTGACATAAAATGCATACTCACAATCCCTTAATGTTTTTATGGTCATTCTTGCTATGACGACAATGATAATAACCATCTTGCAATCATGAACCAACTCAATATTCATTTTGCAAATCAAGTTTACACACCAATATATTTGACCTCCTGCTATTCATTCCATCAAGCACAGTTCTTTGCCATTTTAAATCACCAAAATGTCGTAAATGTCCAATCCATCTTTGTGGGGTATATAGTTTCTTAACAACACTTTTTCGTTTTACTATACCATATGTCATGTGATGCCTTTTTCACAACTTATAATATTATATATATATATATATATATATATATATATATATATATATATCTTATAATTTTCCAAAAATGAGTTTCTAATTCATAAAAAAAAGTACCACTCACCTAAAAATGTGAAACTAAATAACAAAAGCTACCTTGAGGAGGAAAAAAAAAGTTGAAATCCTACTAATTAATTGGGAAATGGATATTATAGTCAATTAGATGACTACTTTAACTATGACTCAACTAAATCGGTGACAAAATGACTTCAACATACCAATTCAAAATTCATTTCATAGATCAAGTTCACACACAAATACATTTGACCTCTTACTATTCATTCCATCAAGTAGGGTTCTTTGCCATTTTAATTCACCAAAAAAATTGTGAATGTCCAATCCATTATTATGGAGCAAATATTCTCTCAACAATGCTTTTCCTATTTATCATACATTATGTCATGTGATGCCTTTTTCATAACTTATATTTCTTAAAATTTTCAAAGCATTAATTTTTAATTCATAAAAAAAAGATAAGTATCACTCACCTGAAAATGTGAATCTATTAATCATGTAGGAAACAAATATCAAAATGAAGTAGATAACTACTTTAACTAAGACTTAACTAAATCAGTAACATAAGGACTCTGGCATGCCAATAAAAGCTTGCCTAAAAGTAAAACAATTATTGTTGTCTACCATGCTATGATAGCTCAACTACCGAATTTTAAATGGTTTATTTAAACTCTACCAACATACGTTACAAGTGGGTCCAAATTCATTGAAAAGCTAACCCGACATATTTAAAAGTCGAATTTTGCCTCAAACCCAAAGATAGCCACTGAGATGGGTGAAATTTAGCGTTAGACACAGTGGTTCAAACATGGTTCCATTAATGTGCAACAAACTTGAAAATTTCAGCTCAACAAAATCGTAACCCTTAATGATGAAATCTCACGGATTCAAAATATCCTGGAGTTTCTTTACAACATAATTTCACACCTCTAAGGTCAATCCAACAACTCAAAATTCAACACGGTATGAAATTATAACTTTTACATGTCCATGGTTGTCGGTGGCTTTCGTGGACGAAATCTCGCCTTTTTCTCTCGAGGTTCCCTCTCTTTCCTGTTTTTCTTTTGCTGACCCTCCTCTCTCTCTCTCTCTCTCTCTCTCTTATTCCTTCTCTTTTATTTTCCTTTGAGAAACCAGTTGTAGAAGAAATAAAATATGGGTTGAGGCAAAAGCTTCATCATTAACTGAGACAGGGGCTCGGGTCTCCTGAGCCTAAATCCTCTTGTCTTCCTTTCAAGAGGTCCGTTTGTTACGTAAAATTTGAGAAACCAGTTGTAGAAGAAACCAGCTCGGGTCTCTCTTATTCCTTCTCTTTTATTTTCCTTTGAGAAACCAGTTGTAGAAGAAATAAAATATGGGTTGAGGCAAAAGCTTCATCATTAACTGAGACAGGGGCTCGGGTCTCCTGAGCCTAAATCCTCTTGTCTTCCTTTCAAGAGGTCCGTTTGTTACGTAAAATTTGCCGCATTAGAAGGTCATAAAGAAAAATTAGACAGTTCCACCGCTTCTCGTTTGCTTAAATGGATTGCATAGAATGGCGAGGCTCAAATCGAGACTTAAGCCTTGGAAGATAAATGGCCTATCAACCGGAGGATTAACCCTCGATCCCTGATGACTTTTAGGGCTAAACAAGTTCGGTCCAAGTATTAACTACTCCGAGCTGTGAAAGGACATTGTCTGACAAATGATGTCGGGTCGAGGACAGTGCATTCACTTTTCTGGAAATAATTTGTTCGACCGGTCGTGTTTGTAACGAAGTAGCCTTGTTCCAAATGGCCAGCAAGTTGAGTTTAATCGCGGGGAGGACTGAACTCAAGAAGCAAGTTAATCTTCGGCTTTAATTTACTCATCTCTCTGTTTTCAGCTCTAACATGATCAACACAGAATCGATGCGAGCATCTAGATCGCCCAAGAAAGCTTTGTAACTGGGAGGCCTTCCCTTAAATTTTAAACGAGCAGAGGTGCTGTTTTGCATCAATTGAATATCATCTTTTGCTTAAAAGAAAATCTCAGACAGAATCTGCAAGCATCGTGTGGCCAAGCCCTGCACCAAATGATCAAAACGAGAGCAGTCTCCAAACCAAGACCAAGCCCATGTGGTACGAACATCATTCAAAACGAACGGAGAGGAAATTCAGATGAGAGGGGGGTCTCACGTGTGGCCCATACAAAGATCTATTCCAACGGCTATCATTCGCTGCGGACGCAATTCACGTGTTGAAATTTCCCTTATAGGGCAGTGCTCCAAAGGTGCACGCTCAGATATGAAATTTGGCAACAAGGAGAACTCGCAGGCTTTCAAGCATCCCTTAGAACAAAAAGACACGAGACTTTGCAGCGCTTTGTCAGCTCCTGCGTATGGCTCTCAGGCCAATTTGGATTAATCAATCCTAACAACTTGGCAATTGACAAGGGATTCCTAAAAGCTATCGGAAGTTTAAAATATTTTATCTTATTTGGCCCCTACTTAGATTACAGTAGCTTCTCCATATTCTTTAGGGCATAAAGATTTTCGATTCCGAAAAGACGGATTAATTACGAGCTGCTTAAAATTATACCAGTCCAGTAGAGTATCACGAGAACGCTTGCAAGTAGGTACCGGAGGATAGGTTAAAAGTACAGTATGGAAGATTTTAAGACATAGTTACTACAACGACGGTCGTTTCCCAGTCCGCGGAATTGGTTGTGTGGCATGTGAATGAGGATCCATGCAGGTGAATAGGATGTGTACGGCATGTGTGTTTGGCCGACGCAGTGGTGCCTTCGAGTTTCTGTGAATAGTTGGTATGAGAATTTGGTAGCGGAGTTGTGACATCACGTGAGTTTTCATCTGTATTATAAATGCTAAAGAAGGATTGAAGAAAGATGGAAGTTTGTGTATGCAGAAAAAGGATAAGGAGGATTTGATCTTGATAGCTTTGATGCAACAGCTCATATCCGCATCGCATCAAAGGGACCCACACTGCGCAGAGCTCTCCTCTCCACGTGAGAAAAGAGAGAGCTTTTTAATTGGAATTGAAAAGTCTCAGAAAATTAAAACGTGAAAACGAAAAGGAAAGGTAAGAGCGTGATGGGAAATTTACGCTATTCAATCGGAGCATCGCGTGATCATTCACCCACTTCAGTTATTGCAAGTCGTAGACGCTTATTCTAAGGAAGATAAAAGAGCTCAGTACACTTGGGTCGTCGTGTGGGTGTAGACGGGTTAATCACATGATGATTCGAAAGCTCCCAGAAGCTTCTCTCCATGCAAGATCTACAGAAAACTTGGGAGTGTGCCAATTTGGAGTCTGTAGGGTTTGATATTGCATTCACGTTATGAACATGAACAGAAGTGTCCACAGCGATTAAAGATGCAAGAGTGAAAGCTTGGCTAACATTGAGATCAAGCACTTCACTGCACTTCACTTCTTCAGTCACCAAAAGTCACTCACAGCAGAAAAAACAATTGATACATTCTCTCAGTGAACTTCACTCATGTGGGACTCACATGTATTGTTACTTGTGTTGATTTTGCAAGCTCTTGCTAGTGTTTACTTGATCAAAAGCTAAGTGCAAAGTACCCTATTCATGCTAGTTTCATACTGCAATAGTTGGATAATATGAGGCCGTATAGTCACATAAGATTTTGAGAAAATTGAGGTCTTTGCATTCATGAAAGGCCATTCTCAAGAGGAGGTTAAAGGCCCATTATAAAATAATTTTTTCACATGATATAAAGCTAAAAAAATTTCGATAAACTTGCAAGTTAAAGTTGCAAGTACGTTCATGTAGAATTTTATGAAACCTCATTAGCTAGTTGTGGAACTAATCTTAAACCTGCAGGGAACTTTAGAGTGTGGTAATTTTTTTTTTTAACCAAAAAGTAGTGAAATCCAAAAGTTTGACAGATGTTGTGATGCTAACAATGTAGGATTTTTGCACTTGTCTATCAACCAATTGTTAAGTATTTAATTTGGGTTCTGGGCAATTTTTTTGGTATAGTAGCCTAGTGGGAGACAATCATTTGTATCCTTATCAACTTATGAGGCAGAGTATAAAATAGTAATGATAGTGACTCACAAAGTCTGAGAGATTTTCCTTACCAAAAAAAGTCTGAGAGATTTAGACCCAAGTTGTTGGTTACTTCATACACTCCTTTGATTGGCTTTATGTCTCATGGAAATTGCCTGCTTTCATATTCAAGGAAACCATGTCAAGCTTGACTGCCATTTTATTAGAGAGAGTACTTGAAGGTAAAATAGAGGTGAAGTTGTCGAAACAGAAGCAAGTTCTTTCCCTCTGCAAAGTTGGCAACATTCAGAGAATACTTGGCTTGATAGCAAAACTGAATTAGGTTGGAAGGAGTGTTAATAATAACAACCAACTTGCTGGCTTCTTGAAGAGTTTAATCTCTCCCCATGAGGAAGGATTTTGTGGAGTTGGTCTTTCGGCTTTAATCTTCTTTAAATTTGGCCTTTCACTTACGTGGCTATGTGGTCTCTCCTGTCCGAGTATTTAGTTATGCAACTGATATCAAAGGGGTCGTTTGCTTTTAGTTTTTCAGTGAGCAAACACAATCAAGAAACTAGCAAGCATTTTTTGGAATAAACAGTGTGTATGCAAGCAATTCTGGCACATATAGGCTTTGCAGGAGAGAAGTTACCTGAAAGAGAAATAGAGATGAAAGTGGCTTTGAGTGTCTGCTACGCAGTGGAGTGTGTAATTGGAGTACTGTGTGCACAGATGCTTCATGTTTCTTTATAAAAAAATTTCAGCTTATGGTTTCATTACGCACCTTCATTTCAAGTAGAACATGCCCTGTGACAAATGGAAATTCCCATGGCACCACAATCATATAGTTTGGTTGACACCACATTACCACATTTGAGCTGTGGAGGATGTAAGATCTTCTGTGTGTTGAGGTTGGTACTCGTTACAACTATTAGGCTCAAAGGTTGTCCATAGCGAAAATGCATCCATGCATTATCATCCCTTTTTCAGGGAACCGTTTCATCTAGTTTCTGGCTTGTGTTAACTTGTGCATCTCTGGTGCTGTTTCATAGGTAGTCAATGCATAAATTTCTTTTTGGTTATTTGTCATCTCATTTGACTTACAATTCGCTTGTGGCCCATTGTTCCCTAGGGAGAAAGAATTGGCTGCTGTGAAAGATCAATGCAGCTGAAGTTGATATAATCGCTAATGAACTTGAGGTCAGTCAGCTTATGCCATGTGCTTGAATGCATTTATTCTCACTGGCCTGAGCTTTCTAATATTGTATGGTAAATTCTGAAAACAGCTGGACCGGAAGGTGGCTGAAAGGACCTTACGTGAGCATAGAGGTGATGTTGTTGCTGCAATTCGTTCCTTGCTTCGATAAAGAATTGGTGGCACGAAAAAATGGGATTTGTGATTTTTCTGAGGACATACCGACTTGCCCATAAGTCATAACATTGTCCAAGTAGGATCAAAAAGCTGTATGAGTCGTGCTTCTTTTGGGGATACATGACTTGCTTTCTGGGAGATTGTACTCTCGCCGATTTTGGCTGCTAATGTTCAGCCCTGCATTTTTGCCCTTCCATGAAGTTCATGCCGGGAATTTTGGACAGTACGAAAATCATGTACAATTTCAACGAACAAAAAATCATAAATCCACAAGCCTATGCTCAATAATGTGAGGTCGATTTCCGATACAAAGCTTGGAAGAGTTGTTGCGTTGATGCCTAGTTGGATGGCGACCCTAAGTCCAAGTTCATTAGACTGAATTTAATTCGAGAAACTAAAGCATCAAACTTTCTGGAAAACCGAAGACTTTTGATTGCATGTAAAATTTTGTTGAAGTAGCCCCTGGCACAATCGGCTAACTAACAACTGTATAAAAGGCATGGATATCTTCATTGATGGACTTCCATGGGGCGAACTTGGGCTAACGGCGATTTAGAAGCAGAATCTGCCTTGACCTTTAGTAGTGCGCAACCCCTGTTACCATTGCAAATCTCTCTGTTTCACCACTAAGAGCCGTCAAAGTTCATTTGATTTGTACAGCTTTATGATGAGAATCTAATGTTCCCCTATAAATGTATCACAAACAAATGGATTGCAATGCCTAATGTGCTCAGCCTCCGATCTCCACAACACTTTGCAACATATCTACAAGATCCTTTGTGACTTTTCCAGTAAATGCACAAAAGCGACATACAATCGTCCTAGATCCACCTGCAATTGAATTGCTCAAACGAAGGACAAACATTCTATCCTCTCAAAATGGTCCCAAAATCTGGTCGCCAAATTTCATGGTCCAGAAGCAGCAAAGCGAGTCGAGATTGGTTGGCAACATCAACTTCCTGGTGAATAGCCAGGTTTGCTTGGACTGTTCACCAATGTAATGTATAGACAAATCCTCTTGATGCACCGGATGGTTCACGTTTCCCTTGGAGTGCTGTCGCCACCAGCAGAGCGGGAAGCCTGAAATTGAAGTGCGTTCTGTCTCTGCAAATCTTTGAATCTTTCCAGTATTTCCTGGAACGTCGGTCGGCACTTTGGATCACTGGTTAGGAGAAAATGCAATTCCCACATCAGTATCAAATTGTAACAAATTGACAATTTTTGTCCTCACAAAAAGGGAAAAAAAAAAAGCTCCTGAATGACATCAACTTATGCCAAAAGAAAAAAAGGTCATGAAACTGCCTAAGAGATTCGAGGACTTCAAATCACGATGAATGATAGGTAAATTGTAATGATGCAGATAATTCATGCCCCTAGCCTGAAAAGTACCCAATTCAATAATTACATGTTAAAAGCAGCAAGATAACATACAAGAGATGGTAGAATTCAAATAACTGACAAACTCTGGAGGCCAAAAGTTCACGGGCCAAGCAGTCTCAGGAAGTTAGGAATGCTAAGGTTCAAGACACCCGTCTCAAATTTTTATCAGCATGGAAGTAAACTGTACATTTAAAAAATATCAACAAGAACAAAAAGAGGGCAAAATAAAAAGGAGCAAAACAAACGCTGACAGGGAAACAGATGAAAAAAAAAAACATTCAGGTGACCAAAATGTAAAACATTGCACCTACAAGAGGATGAATTTGGTTACGCGCTGAATGTACATGTAAAATATATCAACAAGGACAAAATGAGGGCAGTATAAAAAGGAGCAAAACAAATGCTCACTGGGAAACAGATGAAAAAAAAAACATTCAGGTGACCAAAATGTAAAATACTGCACTTAGATGGATTAAGTTACACGAATAAGAAGCAGATACTTACCACATCCAAAGCCATATGAACACAACGTCTCCAATCCAACTTGGCTGTGTTCCTCTGCAGTAAGCGAAACAAACTTCCACTGCATCAACACACGTAACTGTTAGTTCCATAGAGACGGGATATCGACAGAAATTACAATCACTGAAAACCAACAGACCAGACATTAGAACAAACTTTAACATGATGCACCATATAATCAAAAAGCCTGCTTTTCAAAAGCATTGAGAAAGTACCGTGGAAGAAACTCTGTGACTATGCAGAGGCGCTGAGGTGAAGTTACTGCTCCCATGAAAAGCAAAACATTGGGGTGCCGAAGTCTTTTCATAAGAGACGCCTGCAAGGACAAAAAGAACTGTCATATTAATGGTACTTTATGAGAAGTGAGAAAAATTGTGGCAACATCAAAAGAGGTTCTCAGAAAATGCATGGTACTACACATGCTGAGGGGGAGAGCATGGACATATAACAATTGCAAAGTCCTATGAGAAAGTTCCTCATTTTGAGTAAAACGAGAAGGTATAATCCTTTCATAGACCCACATGCTATTGCATCTATCCAACACAACACAATTAATCATAATGCAATGGATCAAGGCATGGAAAATATAAGGAAAAATATCCATAATCCTTTGGCAAAAAAAAAAAAAAGATCAAAACCTGCTATCACCACATGTACTGGAAATGTTGCGTTGCTGTATTAGTGGAACAACACTTGAATTAAAATTGCCAAGGCCATCACTAATAGAGCTGACACCAATAAACTATATCCGTGCTTTGGGGAAAAAATCCCAGTTGCTACAGAATAAGCACCAAAAATTCTATTCATTAAAAGGCTTCAGAATTTTATAAAATAATAAAATATGGGCTAATCATACAAGTGCAGAGAGATAGAGATAAATGCATGCGGTTCGAACATATTGGTCAATCTTACTTCATCTCTTTATCACACTGGTTTTCAGAATGTTCTTCCTAAACCATCTGACTATGTAGTTCTTATCAGGAAAAGGAAAAAGAAAAAAAAGAACGATCAGAAGATGTAGGGGCAAGTGACACCATAGATGGAGTCATTTGGCACCTCGATGTTGACTCGTCACATCCTGGGATAATATAGATCACTTTTTGGGTTCATTATCAACTAAAAGGCCAACCCATTATCCCTCACTGCCTCAGTCTGACTCTAGATTATCAACTGCAATTACAACCTGTCAAGGAAGCCCTTATCAAAATTAAACCAGCCAGGTCGCATCCAGCAATCACTAAACACTATCATAACAATGTTTTCATGATTTCAATTAACAAGTCAAGGACAGGCCAACAGGCTTAGAGCAAGACATAGCCTGCATATCATGTCCTACAAGAGATGCCTTATTCAAATTAAAAAATCTAAGCAACCCTCAGCATGTGCTGGCTGAATAATATTAGAAACAAAGAGAATTCGTGAGACATAGTAAAACAAAAAAGAAAAAAAACCTCTTGTCTAAAGGAATTTATCAATTCTTCTGAATATTCTTGCATCGAGAATACCTTCACCACCACATCCTGCAATTGGATTAAATGCAGAGAAAGTTAAAATCCAAAAAAAAGAAAAAAATCATCATCAGGAGATCGCATAGGTCTATACCAAACAGTGAGATAAAGTGAGAAGCCAAATGCATTGCACTAAATCTCCTCTTTCATTTAGCAAAATAAGTAAAACATAGCAGAACGCACCAACTAAAGTTACCCACATCATTTAGTTATATATGGGAACAACACGATATCACAAAGCCATTTACAACACTAATCTCCTTTCTTTCCACTTCTCCACAACAGGTATTTGTGCCACATTTATCGTGCCACTTATAGCAAAACACAGAATAATACCTACTGTCCAGACAG
Organism: Eucalyptus grandis; assembly: GCF_016545825.1. Lineage (NCBI taxonomy): Eukaryota > Viridiplantae > Streptophyta > Magnoliopsida > Myrtales > Myrtaceae > Eucalyptus > Eucalyptus grandis. Next base: position 40,983,655 of record NC_052613.1, read on the forward strand.
ATGACACATTTCTCATGTGTTTCATGTCGGCAACACGAGTAAAATTCACTCCACCACCATGCATTACATATTATAAAGAGAACTTGAAGTCCGTAACTGAATAGCATAAGAGATAGCCAAACGCTATTAGAGGAGTGAGATAAGTAATACGTATAACATGAAGTGAGGTACACGCATTTTACATCATGACAGCATGCATCACTCTCTTAAACTAAATTTAAGGGGAGTAGAAGAACACACTGATCCGTACCACAGAGCGTGATAGACAGTTCCACAAGAACCTGAGAGAGGAGGAACGGCAGACTAAATATCAGAATGAACACTAAGAGAGTACAGTATTACCATAAGCATCGTAAACACACGGAAACAAATACGACCAAATGATCTCAGAAGCAAGAAAAATCTACACTCATGACGATAATCAATTGAGACTGGATGCATTTGCAGTGCATCTCAGCAAAGTTATTGGGGAATATACATATAAACATCAATATGGAAGAATGACAGATCTGGCTTTTCAAGGACTATCCATGATTTGCAACAATAGCACTCATTTTAGAGCCTTTTCGGAGTATGTCCTACGGCATAATGAATAGCCAGACCCAAGATTAAAGAAAAATTACAGGCGAAAAGCATACTACTAATGACTTTTCAGGCATCGCTGGACTCCTATAAAATCCCTTCCGTCACCCCGTCAGACAGAGAAAGAGAGAAAAGAGAAAGCGAGAAATTACCTGGACAAGCCGGTGCCGGATCTGGAGCCGGAGGGGGGGTGGCGCGGTGGTTCGCCGGTCACGCGGTGGTTCGCTGTAGAAGAGAGGGAGGGCAGACAGAGATGCGAGGAGAGACAAAGAGTAAGGGACGGACGAGTCGGGCCCAGAAGCGGAGGCAGAAGGGCGGCGCGGTTGTTCGCCGGTCGGGAAGAGGGAGGGCAGAGAGAGAGAGGGAGGTCGCACGCCGGTCGGTTGCTCGCGGTCGTCTCGCCGGTATCCTCCTGGTTCGTCGGTTGCTCGCGGTGGTTCGCCGGTCGGAAAAAGCGAGGGCAGAGAGAGAGAGAGAGGGAGTTCGTCGGGGAGAGAGAGCGAGGGTAGAGAGAGAGGCGCAAAGAAGAACCCGCGCGACAGAAAACCCTCTCTCCAGAAACTAGAAGCTATAGTACAGGAAAATTTTCAAAATGGGCGCCTGAAATTGTGGGTCCCATGAGACACGTGTCGTACTCCCACCGCCTTCTTGTTTGCCACACCGGAGTGTCTCACGTACCTAATAATAATGATTCCAACGCCTCAAGAAAAGACCGCTGGATAGATCTGACAAATGCCTAAATTGAATCTAATGAAACATAATCCAATGTAAATTGACATGTTTTTTATTTTGACTCATTTTCATGTAATATAAATCAAGTGACTCATACTCGACCTCACTCATATCTGACTTAACTTATAAATATAAAACACTTTCATATTTAACTTAATTTTAAAAAAAAAACTCATGGATAAATTTCAAAAAAAGACCTAAAGTATCATTATTTTCTCAAATATGAGCTCGAAGTGGACTTTGTTTCAAATAAAGACTTGAAGTAGCTTTGGTTGTTTCAAAATAAGGACCCGATCTTGCTGGTTGCCAACTAACTAAATTTTTCAACCGATCGAGGGTATTTTCGTCATTTGGCATTTTCCTTTTTTTCCTTTTTTTTTATGGTTCTTCTTCTTCCTCTTTGTCGATGGCTGCCAGCCATTGGCGATGCCCACAAAGGGCTGGGTGAGGGTCGCCTTTGCCGGTGAGGGCCATCCATGCTAGCCACAGGCGAGGGATGGCGTCGCTTGGGCGTGGCAACCCTCACCCAGGGGCCATCTACATGGTCGGCTATGGCTAGCTACTAGTAAGCACAGATGTGGGTGGCCCTCGCCCAGCCCTCTGTGGGCTTCGCTAATAGTCGGCCAGCCACTGGCGAAGAGGAAGAAGAAGATTAAAAAAAAAAAAAGAGGAAAGAAAAAAAGACGGAAAATGACAAAAGACGAAAATACCCTTGATCGCCAAAAAGTTAGGTTCTTATTTGAAACAAACATAACCACTTTAGATCTTCATTTGAAACAACATCCACTTCAGGCCTTTATTTGAGAAAGTGATGGCACTTTGAGTCCCTATTTAAAATAATGTTCACTCCGCACCCTTATTTGAGAAAAAGATGACACTTCGAGTATTATTTGGAATTTTCCCAAAACTCATACCCAAACAGAAGTGAGAATAAATTATGAACTTATTTAATATCCATATTATTTTGAGATAATTAAAAAAAATAGGCTTTTAACCCATTTTAATAGATCTATCATCGGATAAACATGATATCCCGACATTTTTGGAAATTTGTCCCAATTAACATTGCATATACATGTAAGAAGGATTGGGACATCTCCCAAAAATCATGCAATCGACATTGCATTGGTTGAGAAAAGAGCAAGAAGAACATAAATTATTCGTTCAATCCTACTTGATTCAAACGGGATGTTGACTGCCTTTGGGGAAGGACATATGTGAAACGCAATAAGCAAAATACACAGAAGACTAGTGACTAATAGTCACTAATTAAGTTATGGAAAAACACAGAATGGAAAGATTGTGTTGGATTCCAAAAAATTGATAATGTTCAGATACCGTAGAAAGAAAAAGGCATCTTTTGTGTCAAGAACCGCTCTCCTTTCTCAAGATAAAGTCGACAACATCCTCCACAGTGTCTACGACCTGCATAGGTAAAAATAAAAGAGTTCAATTGGGGTGAGCGATTTTCAGATGCACTTTTAACCTTGGAAAATTTGCAGAGAAGACAAATACCCCATAAAAGTAACTTTCAATTGGGCATATTTTGGAAATATTGACATTTTGCTAGGCTGAAGAGGGAAAAGGTTCAGTCATGTTTCACCCAACCAATTTAGAATTGACCGATCACCCAGAGTATAGCAAATCAAGGTATGTAAGTATGGGAGGATTATCCACGCTGACAGCTCAAAACCACTTGAGGCCATGTTTGGCTCATTGCCCTGGAATCATGAAAAGGAATCTCAATCTAAGCAATCAAATTCCTAGATGTGGGGTTCATTCTCTATTGTTTGGTTTCAATTTACAAATGAAGGGAGAAATTTCTTATGTGAGATGCAAAGTGAGGTAAAAACATGTCAGAAATGGGGTGTAAAATATTTCTCCATTCCACATATCCAAAGTGGCTAAGGAAAAACTAGGGATAGAAACAGAATGAAGAACCACATACGATCCCGCAACAATTTCCCGATTATTGTCATCTAAAATGATCATACAGTTCACACAATCATTTCACAAACAGTTCACACAATCATTTCACAAACACATTACATACAGCTCCTCAAAATCTCGAGTAAAGCATTTCACGCATAATCTGCAACAATGAAGATAAAGCCATTCACGCGTAACTCCAAACTACTTCACAGCCGTTACCTCAAGCCATTGTGATATTCTTGTCCTTATTGTGTTTTGAGTCAAAGACCCAATCACGAGAACAAATGGAGTGACAGCAACTCAACCAAGTGTGTTAATGGAACTTTATATCCCCACCCAAGCCAATGTGATGCTCGTAGTTGGAGACGGGACCAGACAAGTTTCATAATAGCAAGAAAGAGAAATAATCTCACCTTGTAGAGGAATGTGAGGACCATGGAATCAAGAGGCAGGCGAAACTCCCATGGAAGGATTTGAAGATGATGAATATAGAGAGAGAGAGAGAGAGTTCTGGCTTTCTAGGATTTAAAGATTTATGAAGCTCAGAAGTACTATGCGTGTTGGGTTTGTGAATGTTTTTTCCTCCTAGGAATCCCAGTACCACCTCTACCTGAGCAATCTAGTTCTGCATTAGGAGTATCCGTTAACTAGGCACTTTGATTCTATGATCATAAATCCATCCAAAGATGAGCTGCAATGGCATTCCACTTCCCGTTTATTACTCCAAGGTGAACCAAACAAGGCCTAAGTGATTACATGATGTACTATACTTTTGAATGCTTTCATGGTGGAATCAATGATCTGCAGTCTCAACCATGACTTTCCATAGGATCACGTATCTAAAATCTCTAAACCAAAGAACCTACCATCAACTCACCCCAACGTACATGCAAGGAGAGATGGGAGAGACAGACAGAGAAATGTCTGGGTTTTGTTAAGAGTACGAATACCTACCACGTCCATGGGAAGTTCTGAATGATTATCTTTTCCCTTGAATGCCCCAGTCCTTGTTAATATAGAAAACCAAGGATCTCCTGCCTGAAGGAGTTGTTATCAAAACTGGTGATTGTGTTCAGAAATAAAATTACTGATATGATAAAATACAATTCTCAGTATGAAATATACCCATTGTGCGCCTCTAATGTTGATTTTGGGTTATCTCCTATCATGCATAGTGTTCTGAAACAACGAATTCCAGAGTATGTATTATTCTCCACATTCAAATTGCTCAACAAAGATGGCATAAGATTCCTTAACACGGTCTCAGCATTTCCATAGACAAATGGATTTGGCCTCCCATACAATGTATACGCCAGCGGAATTGGATGTATTCTGCAGAACAAGGACAGGTAAACAATGCATAACACAAGATTGAAGATTAACGCATGTCACTTTGCTGCATTGAGGTAAACTAGGCCCACACAAGGAGCTTATAGGCCTTTCTTTAATTTTTTGTGGAGAATATTAGATCAAACTCCATGTAGAACTAAATATTGAGAAGCTGAAACCTCACTATCTTACCTGTTATAGATTGCTTCTAACGCAATCCTGAAAGCTCCCATACCGAGACGTCCACCAGGAAAAGTAGCCTGCCTTTGCACTTTGTCAGCTAGTCATCAGCCAGTCTTTAGTTCCACCAAGGCTTCAAAAACTCAAGATTGCTGCTGGCGTCACAAATGGCATAGCTTACCTGGTATTCGAGGTCATTATTTGCAAAAAACAGGTGTGGTTGCTTTCCAGCCTCCCTTCTAGGAAGCCCCCCAGTTCTTAATATGTCGCAGAGCACCTAAACCCAAACTTGAGTATCACAAAAAAATTTTAATATACACAGACAGACAGACAGATAGATGATGACACTCCATTTTATCACATTTTCCAAACTAGATGTCAGCACCCACTAGACTTTTAAAGAGATGATGACTAAAGTTGCAGAGCAGTTACTGAACAACCAAACAAAGCATCGTGTCTTTTGATAATCAGTTCAAAGATTTAGAACTAGCGTGATGAAAAGCCCAGTATGGACTCGACAGCTAAATTAGATAATCTAAGAAAGGACAAGATCCTTTAGGGTGGTCACAACCTAGATATCTCTGCTCCAATCAACAGAATCACTGACAACAAATGCTGCCTGAACTCTCTGTGTTTGCACAGCAATTTTATTCTTTCCTATCATATTAGAAGTGCTATTCTGGTCAATGTCTGGCTTAGTTGTCCATCTCTTGTACGGTGCTGGTGGATCAATGGCATCAAAGTAGCTAATATACTCATCAATTGACAGAACGTTTCTGCATAGAAAAGACACGAGCAGAAAGAGGGTCAACTGGAGGAAAGAGAGAGAGAGAGAGAGAGAGAGAGAGAGAATCAAGTTGTTGGAGTTCTCATTCTAGATGAAACAGTGTTGAACACAGACAACTGAAGATTTATGGAGAGGACTTCTCTGCGATTACTCGAGTCCCTAAGAACTTGAGTGATTTTTATTCACTTTGCTTGCTCCTATGTATTACCTAGACATCTTCAATAGCAATTTTATTAGATACATAACTTTATCCTTATAACTTTTGAAAGCTTTCAGTAAACTTGACACCATATACTTTCAAAAGCTTTCAGTAACCTTGACACCATATAACTTTTGTCGAGCTATTGTTGTTTAAAACTTTTGTGTAGTCTTTAGATAGCAAGGGTATGTGTGGGCTTACTTTTATTTCTCTTTCTAGTGATCTGCCTTAACCATTGCTAGCAAGCCTTTTTATTTTTTGGAACGCATTGAGCTCCCTGTCTACTAAGCTTCTAAAGTAGTTTTGGATGGTTGTGCAACCCGAATTATACTTGTGGCATCTGTCTTTTCCTGTTCTAATTATGAGGGTTGCTGATGGCCTAGAAGTTATGAACGATTGCCAGATGCACAAATTTATTGATTATGTTTGGTTGTGGCAGTGTTATATCAATTTACAAATTGAAAACGCCCCACAATATGTAGCATTTTGGTATCTCAGGTTTGTTTTTGGAAGGTGGTGTGATTGATTGATCTCTTGCATCGAATAACAGGGAGAAGTGGATCTAGCTTGTAATACTCTAGCTGACCACTTAAGCTTGAAGTAACATAGAGTGTGATCACTAATTCGAGGAAATTTTAACTCTGGCTAGGTGCTACAATGGGCAAGAATTTATGTGGCTAACTGAGCATTAGTACATGCATTGGCATGCCAAAATGGTTTTGTTATGAGGGCGTTTTGAGCAACTGATGATGTTGAATTTATCAAAGAAAATAAGAAAGTACTTTAGGTTCGTTTAAGTAAATCAACTAACACCCTTCAATCTCCCAATATAGAGATGAGGTTTTGTGATGAGGTAAAATGTGTAGAAAGACTAGAAGGAGTTGTTTTTTTAATCAATTAAAGATAGAGGCAGTTAATTGTAGTGTGAAGTGAAAAGATATGTTTCTACATTGCTTATCAGAAGTGACTTGTTACTGTTGATTATGCTTTTTTGCGGTCATCATGTGTTCTAGATGTTGATTGCTTGTATATTTAGATCATCATACTGCAGGGGCATTGGTAATTCCATCATTTTTGGTTGCTGGTGGAACTTCCTTTTAGTAGATCTAAGACCTCTCTCTATTTGGCAACTTCCTTGGAGTGAAATTTTCCTCTGTTTTTCTTAATTTCGTGATGAGACACAAAAGTGGTCAGAAAACATTTTGTGGTGCTTGACACATTAATTTAGCAGGGCTCTCATCAGCCAGCTCTTTAGTTCCTGCTATGAAATCTGAGGACGAATTTGGTAGAATTATTGATTTCTTTTCCAACTTAGTAGTTAGCACTGCATATCAGTAACTAAATTTGGTTTTTATTGTGTTTTGATGACAATCTTTTTCCTGTGACAGTTGGCTCTGATGAAGCAAAAGAGGCGTTGAAGAAACTTGGTGCTGAAGAAGTGTTCACTGAGAGCCAATTAGGAGTAAAGAATGTCAAGAGTCTACTGGAACCGTCCATCCATTAACCCATTCTACCATATTTTTATGCATGGACACATCCAATTTTGGCCATTGGCACTTGAGTTCTTTATTTACATCTTATTGACTTTGTACTAGGGTGATCTAAAAGAACCTACCCTTGGATTAAACTGTGTTGGTGGCAATGCTGCTTCTTCGATGATGAAATTTTTGAGGTGCAACGAGTGTTAAATTTGTGTCAAGTGCTTCCCTTATCTTTCTGAAGAGAGCTGATTTAGCTTTGTTCTCTAGCGGAGAGGAACCACGGTGACATGGTGGGGTGTCTAAGAAACCAGTTACAGCGTCAACTTCATCTTTTATCTTCAAGGTAAATTAAGAAGCAGCGAACTAAAATTTCTACCTATGGTTATGAGGTTATTTCAGTCCAGCCTTACAATTTGACTTGTCTATGTTTCGGTCTTAGTCTTGGCAATGCCCTATAGTTTTATTTTTTTGTTTAAATTTGGCCCAAAATCTCGATTTCAGTATATGATGCAACCAAATTTGAGCGAAAAAAAAAAATTCTCCCTAGAACTGAGACTAAGAGGAATGTATAAACTAATGCAATAATGGTTCTTATGGTTTGCAAGAACTTTCTTTGAGGGGATAATTGGATCAGTTCAAATGATATAACAGAGTGCAAAAGAACGATAGATCACTTGCTGGAACTAGTGCATGATGGTAAGTTAAAATACGAGTTCGTCTTTTGTAATAACTACTCAAACTGCTATATTTGGGTCTCCATATCTTTATAGTAATTTTCAATAGTATTCATCCTCAAGATAGTGTGTTTGGATTTTGGTGCATACGAATTCCTCCAAAACTACAAGACCGAGCTTGTTCCTTTTAGTGATTTCCATGTTGCACTGGATAAATCACCGGGGAAACATGGGAGCCATCCTAAGCAAGTCCCGAAGTTCTCAGGCTACTGAATATTTAAGGGTGGTAAGAAGATGGAAAAATTCTGCGTCATATCCTTCAGACGATCAGCCTGTTTTGAAGTTCTGAGGCGCCGGATCAACCAGGCACAAAAACTATGTATCTTTTCCCTTCTTATTATTTTCTCTTTACATAAGTGATGTATCTTTTCCGTTGAGGTAATTTCATTGCTGCTTATTTTCACCAATTTCCATTCTGAATTTGTTTTGCATCATGCCATCCAATCTCAAACTAATCTCATGCGACATGAGGTCCATCTACTACGGCTGAATTTGGAGATCCAAACATCGCCCCGTTTGGTAAGGGTCCATAAAGGTTTCAGATTTGCCAATTACAATTCTCATATACACGTAACAAAGAACATCGGGATACTTTCCCAAAAATCATGTAATCAACATCGCATGCATTGAGAAAAGAGTAAGAAGAACCATAAATTATTCATTTGATCTAACCTAATTCAAATGGGATGTGGACTGCCTTCGAGGAACATCATTCATACATGATGAGCAAAATCAATAGAAGACTAGCTAATGGTAGTTACTTTTTATGATAGGGAAAACACAGAATGGAAGATCGTACCAGCTTCCAAAGAAGTGACAATTGTTCAGATACCACAGAAAGAAAAGGCATCTTTTGTTTAAGTGATGTCAAGAACCGCACTCCTTTCTCAAGATAAAGTCGACAGCATCCTCAACAGTATCCACGACCTGCATAGGTAAACAAAAAAGAGTTTGATCAGGATGAGTGATTTTCGAATTCATTTTTAACCTTGGAAAATTTAGGGAGAAGACAAATTCCCCACAAAAAATGTGCACGGTTTTGAAATACTGACATTTCACAAGGCTGAATAGGGAAAGGGATCGCTCAATCATGTTTCATCCAACCAAGTTAGAGTTCACAGATCACCCAGAGCATAGCAAATCAAGGTATGTAAGTATGGGACACCTCAAACACTTAAGGCCATGTTTCATGCCCATGCAATTATGAAAAGGAATCCCGTTCTAAGCAACCAAATTCCTAGGAGTGGGTTTTTTTTTTCCCTTTGTTGTCCGGTCTCAAATTACCAGTGAAGAGAGAAATGTCCAACGTGAGTTGCCAAATGAGGTTAAAACATGTCAGAAATGGAATGTGTCTCCAATCAACATGTACAAAGCGGAGGATAGAAACAAAGCGAAGAACCACATAAGATCCCTCAACAATTTCCCGATCATTGTCCTCCAAATGATTTTACAGTTCACACAAGCATTTTTACGAACCGATTATATAAAACTCATCAAAATGTTGCAAGTCAAGCATTTTTCGCACAAAATCCACAGCGATGAAGATGAAGCCATTTTTATTAACTTCAAACTACTGCACAGAAGTTACCTTAAGCCATTATTCATATTTCTTATCCTCTTTGTGTTTTGAGTCAGAGACCAATTACAAGAACTGCAAATGGGGTGACAGCAACTCAGCCGAGTTGGTAAATGGAACTTTATTGCGCCCCCCCCCCACAAGAAAAAAAAAAAGCCAACATGATGCTTGTCGCTGATGTCTCCATAAAGAATCCAAACAAGTTTCACAATGGCAAGAGAGAGAAAGGATTTCACCTAGTAGAGGGATGTGAGGGTTATAGAATCAAGAGGCAGACGAAACTCACGTGGGAAGGATTTGAAGATGATGAACGGAGGGCGGGAGAGAGAGAGAAAGTTCTGATTTTGTAGGATTTAAAGAGGATGAAGCTCAGAATACTGAGTGGGTAGAGTTCACAAATGTTTTTCTCTTCTAGGAATTCCAGTACCACCTCTACCTGAGCAATCCAATTCTGCATTTTAAAGAGAATCCATAACCTAGGTAATTTGATTCCGCAATCATAAAACCATCCGAAGATGAGTTGCAATGGGATCTCATTTCCTTTTCTTACACCAAAGTGAACCAAACAAGGCCTAAGTGATTGCGCAATGTACTATACTTCTTAATGTTTTCCAGGTGGAATCTAAGATCTGCATCTCAACCATGACTTTCCACTAGGAACACAGATATAAAATCTCTAAACCAAAGAAGTGAACATGCTGGAATGAACACAACTTGCACATGTAGGAACCTACCATCAACTCACCCCCAACATACATACGAGGAAGAGTGAGAGAGACAAAGATGTGTAAATTTTGTTAAGAGTACATATACTCACCAAGTCAGCAAGGAACTCTGAATGATTATCTTTTCCCTTGAATACCCCAGTCCTTGTTAATATAGAAAACCAAGGATCTCCTGCCTGAAGGAGTTGTTGGCAGTATTGGTGATTACGTTTCAAAATAAATTCACTGATATAATAAACTATAATTTTTGGTATGAAATATACCTGCCGTGCACCTCTAATGTCGATTTTTGGATTATCTCCTATCATGTATAGGGTTTTGAAACGAAGAATTCCAGAGTTTGTAGTATTCTCCACATCTAGGTTGCTTAACAAAGATGGCATAAGATTCCTTAACATTGTCTCAGCATTTCCATAGACAAATGGATTTGGCTTCCCGTATGATGTATACGCCAGAGGAATGGGATGTATTCTGCAGTACAGGGACAAGTAAACAATGCGCAACATAAGATTGAAGATTAATGCATGTCGTTATGCTGCATTAAGGCAAATTAGGCCTACACAAGGATCTTATGGGCCAATCTTTAATTTTTTGTAGAGATTATTATATCAAACTCCATGCAGAACTAACCATTGAGAAGCGCAAACCTCACTATTACCTGTTATAGATTGCTTCTAATGCAATCCTGAAAGCTCCCATACCCAAACGTTCAGCAGGAAAAGTAGCCTGCCTTTACACTTTGTCAGCTAGTCATCAGCCAGTCTTTAGTTCCACTAAGGTTTCAAAAACTCAAGATTGCAACTCACATCACAAATGGCATAGCGTACCTGGTATTCTAGGTCATCATTTGCAAAAAAAAGGTGCGGTTGCTTTCCAGTCTCCTCTACAGGAAGCCCTCCAGTTCTCAATATGTCACAGAGCACCTAAACCCAAACTTGAGTATCACAGAATTATTTTAAAGTACACAGACAGATAGACAGATGATAACACTCCATTTTATCACTTCTTTCAAACTATATTTCAGCGCCCACTAGACTTCTAAAAAGATGACAACTAAAGTTACAGAGTAGTTACTGAACAAACAAAACAAAGCCTAGTGTCTTTTGATAATCAGTTCAAAGATTTAGAACTCGCGTGACTAAAAGACCAGTATGGACTCAACAGCAGAATTAGATAATCTAAGAAAGGACAAGATCCATTAGAGTGGTCACAACCTGAATATCTCTGCTCCAATCAACAGAATCACTGACTACAAATGCTGCCTGAACTCTCTGTGTTTGTACAGCAATTTTTCTCTTCGCCATCTCATTGGAAGTGCTATTCTGGTCAATGTCTGGCTTAGTTGTCCATCTCTTGTACGGTGCCAGTGGATCAATAGCATCAAAGTAGCTAGTGTACTCATCAATTGACAGGACATTTCTGCATAGAAAAGGTACAACCAGAAAAAGGGTCAACCGGAGTGAAATAAAAGAGAATCAAGTTGTTGGAATTCGCGTTCCAGGTGAAACAGTATTGAACACAGACAACTAAAATGAATTAAGGAGAGGACTCCTCTGCGATTACTCAAGTCCCTGAGAACTTGAGTGCTTTTTATTAACTTTGCTTGCTCCTATGTATTATCTAGACATCAAAGTAATAACCATCAATATCAGTTTTATTAAATACATATCTTTATCCCTATTGCCAAGCTATATCTCTCTTCCCCTCCCCCCACCCACACACCTGCATGCACAAGCAAGTAATTGAGACATTGCTGGGTACATTTGCAAACCTAGAGAAGTTGTAAAAATATTTACTTGTATCCATATTCGGACATCACAGCAGCAGGTTCTCCTTTGCCAACAGCAACGACAAGTTTGTTCTCGAATCTGTGCAAAAACCTCAATTAGGAAACAGATTAATAAAATAGAGAAGCATATTCATTAGTAAAACAGAAAAGCCTATTCAGAATTCTCTTAGAATAGTTAGTACATGCATGCGCACTCTTCAATGTCTTTTCAATTCATATGATATATGTAGTGCATTTCCCTGGTTTCCAAGAAGAAAGCACATGAGATGAAGATATTAGATGTGTTCTTTGATACCCACGTACACATACAAGATGTGCACATTTAATAAAGTCCAATTTCGCAGTTTTGAACCTACAAAATTGTGTACTTATAAATAATTCTTGTACAGGAGAATTCTTACTAAGCTAATAATACACATGCACAATATTTTATTTCGCAATCCCAGATTTTAATAATCATGAGTGAGATAGATGAAAAAAGCAAATGTTATTGAAAATGCTCAGTCCTGATTTACATTAGCATGCCACATTTCTCATTGGACATTGGTCATGGAGATAATCCAACAAATCCTTACCTATTTACCAGTTGTTTAAAAGGTGTGTGGCCCTGTATGACCTGCAAATTATCTTGGTCAAAATATGAGAGAAAAACGAAACAAAGTAGTTCTGGACCTGATAACAAGCAAAATCGTGAGGGCAAGCAGATTTTGTAACACAAGAGACGAACAACCTGTGAAGGTAAAATGTTGACTCCTAGTAGTTGACCTAAGTCCTGGGCTCTTTTGGATTCAGAAAAGCCACCTCCTGCATCGGCCATTGCTATTAGCAGTGTGCAGTAAAAATTAATTATCGCCTCTTCAGGAATTAACAAGCAAAATTTATTATTTCAAGGGAGTAACATATTGAACGACCATAGGTAAGGGCATCTCAAAAGGCGTCACAGATTCAAATTGCTTGAATGACTTAAACATAAGATAGCAACAATCTCAAAATCATCAAACGATTAGTATTAGATCTTAAAAGTACCAATACTTGCCGATAAGTGAATAATCAACCACAATAAGCATATGATGTCCAGCACGCAACTTGAAAAGTTTAGTTTGACCATTATATTGGCACTCACCGGTGATGATTCTATTGAACGGTCACATTTGGTAACACATATAGAAAGTGAGAAATGTAATAGCAAAATTACTAACGTATTAAAGCGATGACTAGGACCTATTGAAGTCTACCAATCACGAACACTCACCATTTGTTAAGAACACGAAAGGTATCTTCAGCTTTCCTGAAAAGATGTAGAACGTAAAGTAAGTGATAGCAGGCTATCAAATAGCAGATACGAATCTCAATATCCCCCGCCCTTACATCATCAAAAAATTCGGTAGCAATCAGCGAAAAAAAGACATGCATTCGCAACGTAGAACATACGCAAAATGGCAAGATCCCCAGCACGACATAAGCCTCGCAGGTATATCAGCAAGCGATGGCGAAAGCCTTACCAGAATCGTCGTACAATCTCCTGAGCGCGCGCGGAGAACCGCCGATGGGAGCGTGACCGAGGAGGACCACGCCGTCGATGTCGAAGGCGATGCCGAACGAAGGCCTGCACGACGAAACCACGATCGTCGATTCGATCACGGACGAGAAAGAAGAAGAAGAGAAAAAGAGAACATCGGAGAAAATCACGAGCGCAGTCGAAGCATGACCGGAACGCACCGATCCGATTGCGAGCTAAGCCGCGAAAACGAGCGCGAGGTGAGCGGGGACGGCTGCTTTCTGCCGCGACTCCGCGACGCGATGGTGAAAAGCCGGTGCCTCATTTTCCCGTTCGTGGCGAATCGCCGGAGGTGAAGCTTCAAGAAAAACGGAGCGAGCTTCAACAGTCCACAGAGAGAGAGAGAGAGAGAGTGGCCCAATCGCGCAGCGTCTTCTCGTTCGATGTTCAGGGGCCGTGAATTGGGCCCGTTGAAATGATGGGCGGGCCTCGATAGCGGATCGGCCTTTCATTCGGATCCGAGCTCAACGGTTAAGCTTGATTTTGGTGAACGTTTTTGGGCTCTTTTCTTTAGTTCTTTCATTTTTGTTGTATTTTTCTCTTTAGGCCTAGTAATTTGGGCTCCTTGTCTCGGAACCTCTAGAGAGAATCGCTAACTGCATCTTTGGTGCACCTGGTGCATGTACGTATAGAAATTCTCAACTGGCTAGTCGTAAATGGCCCCACCCTAAGACTATGAGACCAATGGTTATACCAAACCTACACTGAGATGTAGACTGTGATTCTCAAATATTGAAAAACAGGGTGTGATACAATGAAATAGGATGCAATGGAGACAGACACTGAAAATAAATAGATTACTTTTTTTTTTGCTATTTCCTTGTAGCGTAGTTTATCACTTCTAAATGATTTTTTATCCAGCCAAAGGATAATCTTCCATATTTGCTCCAGCATGTTTAACATTTTCAACCTGGCGAAAATTTGATTAGATGCAAAAGAGAAACGAGTGGAATATCAACCAAAAGAAAATCAAAACTGTTATAAACTGTTATACACACCTTAGTATTCGTCTTCATAAATAAAAGATACTTTTGCATTCCATAAGTACTGACTTGTTTTGTTATGCAGAACATCCATGTCTAGCACTTAGCCCATTGTAAATTTGAGTGTGTTGAAAGGTGAAATAGTTTTTGTGCTCAGGGACATGGCATACTTACATTGTGAAAGACCAGAGTGTGTGGCAAAAAATTGATAAGAATTCTCCTATTGAATATGCCGCAACAATTTCAATTAATCCTCCAACCGCTTTGAGAATGCTTGAAGACTTCACCTGCTTGGAACCAGGTATTAGACAGTACAAAAGTCCTCTTAGCTGTCCCCCAACTTTTACCATAAGCAATTTTTCTAAGTTGTCCTAATCAACTATGATAATTAGGGGATTCTATTGTGCAAAATGGGGCTACAAGTATGGTGGGTCGATGCCTCATCCAAATTGCAAAATCCCACGGCATCCATAGCATCAACATAATCAGGGATAGGTGCTCTTTTGAAAGCTTTCAGTAACCTTAACACTATATAACTTTTGTCAAACTATTGTTGTTTAAAACTTTTGTGTAGACTTTAGATAGCAAGGGTATGTGTGGGTTTGCTTTTATTTCTCTTTTCAGTGATCTGCCTTAACCATTGCTAGCAAGCCTTTTTTTTTTTTTTTTGCCCCTTGCGGGAAAGCATTGAGCTCTTTTCTACTTAGCTTCGAAAGTAACTTTGGATGGTTACATAGCCCGAATTATATCTGAAATTCAAGCTCTATGATGACAAGTTGGAACTTTTGGGGACTAAATTACTTATGGCAACTCTGTCTTTTCCTGTTCTAATTACGAACCTTGCTGGTGGACTAAAAGTTATGAACAATTGCCAAACGTACAAATATGTTGATTATGTTTGGTTGTGGCAGTGGTGTATCAATTTACAAATTGAAAATGTGCAAAAATATTCAGCATTCTCGTATCTCAGGTTTTTATGGAAGATGGTGTGATTGACAGAGATCTCTTGCATTGAATAACAAGGAGAAGTGGATCTTGAGCTTGTGTTACTGTAGCTGACCCTTTCAAACTTAAAGTAATACAAAGTGTGATCACTGATTCGAGGAAATTATAATCTCTGGCTAGGTGCTACACTGGGCAGGAATCTATGAGGCTAATTGAGCATTAGTTCATGCATTGGCATGCAAGAATGGTTCTATTATGAGGGCATTTTGAGAAACTCATTATGTTGAACTTATCAGAGAAAGTAAGATAGTACTTTAGGTTGGTTTTGGTACATCAGTTAACATCCTTCAATATGCCAATATAAAGATGAGGTTTTGTGATGAAGTAACATGTATAGGAAAGATTAGAATGACTTGCTTTTTGAATCTATTGAAGGCAAAGGCAGTTAATTGTAGTGTGAAGTGAAAAGATATGTTTCTGCATTGCTCATCAGAAGTGACTTGTTACTATTGATGCTGCTTCTACTATTTTTGTAGTCATCATGTGTTCTAGATGTTTATCGCTGGTATGTTTAGATCATCATACTACTTGGGCATTGGTAATTCCATCTTTTGTGGTTGCTAGTGGAAACTTACTTTTCGTATATCTAAGACCTCTCTTGCTTTGCAACTTCCTATAGTGATTTTTTAAATTCTGTGGTGAGACACAAAAAAGGTCAGAAAACATTTTGCGGTGCTTGACACATTAATTTAGTAGAGCTCTTGTTAGCCAGCTCATTAGTTCCTATGTGACATCTAGGACGAATTTAGTAGAATTCGTAATTTCTTTTTCAACTTAGCAGTTAGCACTGCATTTCAATAATTGAATTTGGTTTTTATTGGGCTTTCATGACCCTTTTTTTTCCGTGACAGAGCTGGCTCTGATGAAGCAAAAGATGCGTTGAGGAAACTCGATGCTGGAGAAGTGTTCACTGAGAGCCAATTAGAAGTAAAGAATGTCAAGAGTCTACTGGTATCATGCATCCATTAACCCATTCTACCATATTCTCATGCATGGACACACATCCATGTTTAGCCTTTGCCACTTGAGTTCTTTATTTACATCTGAAACTAGGATGATCTTAAAGTATCTACCCTTGGATTAAACTGTGTTGGTGGCAATGCTGCTTCCTTGGTGATGAAATTTTTTAGGTGCGACAAGTGTTAAAGTAGTGTTGAGTGCTTCCCATATCTTTCCGAAGAGAGCTGATTTCGTTTTGTTCTCAGGCGGGGAGGAACCATGCTGACATATGGTGGGATGTCTAAGAAACCAATTACGGTATCAACTTCATCTTTCGTCTTCATGGTAAATTAAGAAGCGGCGAACTAAATTTTCCACCTACGGTTATGAAGTTATTTCAATCAAGCCTTACAATTTGACAGGTCAATGTTTTGGTCTCGATCTTGGTCAATGCCCTATGGTTTTATTTTTTGTCTAAACTTGGCCCAAAATCTCACTTTCAGTGTTTGACGCAACCAAATTTGAGCAAAAAAAATTATTCCTAGAGTGAAGACTAAGAGGAATGGTGTAAACCAATGCTTCCATATATTCAATCGCACAGGGAGTTTTTTTTTTTTGGGGAGGGGGGTGGGGAGAGGCAATGTAATTACCTGTTAAGAAATGAAGCAAACTATGGATTGGTGAGAAAATCATGCACGTGAGATCAAGAGATTATCCACATGGATTTCTTAGGGCCAAAGAATCACTATCACTTGATCCCTTAATCGAAAGTAGTAATTGTGGCATAGCTCAAGCATCTTTAAGCCTGCAGTAGGTGCTGAACATCGGAAGAGAAACTTGTACCCATAGGAGGCGTTCTAATAAAAGATCCAGAGCAAAGAAGAAGGCATAGAAACAATGGTTCTACTATTGTCTCCTTCTTGATTTCATTGTGATATCTCATGCTAAAGTTCAATTGTACCCATAGGAGGCGTTTTAGTAAAAGATATAGAGCAAAGAAGGCATAGAAACAACGATTCTATTATTGTCTCCTTCTCGATTTCACTGTGATATCTTATGTTCAATTGTACAGTCAGTACTGCTGACTTCTGGAATTAATTCCTAAATCATAAAGCACATCTGGAGTGTATGATAATGATTGTTATGGTTTGCAAGATCTTTCTTTAAGGGGATTTTGGCTGCATAATTGAATGAGTTCAAATGATGTGACAGAGTGCAAAAGAATGATAGATCACTTGCTGGAACTAGTGCATGATGGGAAGTTAAAATACGAGTATGTCTTTGGTAACCTCTACTCAAATTGCTGTATTTAGGTCTCTATATCTTTATAGTAATATCCAATAGTATATCGTCAAGATGGTGTGTTTTGATTGTGGATGCATATAATTTCTCCAAAATTGCAGGACGAAGCTGGTTCCTTTTAGTGATTTCCACATTGCACTGGATAAATCACTGGGGAAACTTGGAAGCCATCCTAAGCAAGTCTTAAAGTTCTAAGGCTACTGAATATTAAGGGCGGTGAAAAGATGGAAAAATTCTACATCGTATTCTTCAAACGATCAGCTTGTTCTGAAGTTCCCATGCGCTAGATCAACCCGACACGATAACTATGTATCTTTTCCATTATTATAATTATTATTTTATCTTTTCATAAGTAATGCATCTCTTTCTGTTGAGGTCCCTCTTGTTGCTGCTTATTTTCGGCAATTTCCATTCTGAATTTGTTTTGCATCATGCCTTCCAATCTAAAACTAATCTTGTGCTCTGCTAAAACGTGAGGTCCGTCTGCTCAATTTGGAGATCCAAACATCAGCCCTTTATGGTATTGGAAGGGTCCGGAAAGTTTTCAGATTTTGCCAATTACAATTCTCATATGCATGTAACTATGTAAGAAGGAACATTGGGATACTTACCATAAATCATGTAAGCAAGATCGCATGCGTAGAGAAAAGAGCAAGAAGAACCATAAATTGTTCATGTGATCCATCTAATTCAGATGGGATGTGGACTGCCTTAGGGGAAAGTCACACATGAAACACACTAAGCAAAATCAAGTGAAGACTAGCGAATGGAAGTTACTTTTTAAGATAAAGGAAAACACACAATGGAAAGATCGTGTCAGCTTCCAAAGAATTGGCGATTGTTCAGTAATCACATAAAGAAAAGGCATCTTTCATCTAGACAATGTCGAGAACCGCACTCCTTTCTCAATAAAAAGTCGACCGCATCCCCAACAGTATCCACCACTTGCATGGGGTAAACATAAAAGAGTTCAACCAGGATATGCGATTTTCAAATTCATTTTCAACCTTGGAAAATTTAGAGAGAAAACAAATTCCCCGCAAAAGTGGCTTTCTATTATGCACAGCTTTGAAAAACTGACATTTTGCTAGGCCGAAGAGGGAAAGGGTTTGTTCAGTCATGTTTCATCCCACCAAGTTAGAATCTACAGATCATCTAGAGCATAGCAAATCAAGGTATATAAGTACTTGGAAGATCATCCGCGCTGACACCTCAAAACACTTAAAGTGTTTGGTTAATGGTCATGGAATCATGAAAGGAATCCCAAACTGTAAAATCAAAGAGGACAATAGCCGGGAAAATGTCCAACGATCTTATGTGGTCCTTCATCCTGTTTCTATCCCTAGTTTTCTATTATTCACTTTGCATATGTTGACTAGAGACGCATTCCATTTCTCACATGTACAACATGATTATTATGTCAAGAGATGGGATTCATTCGGTGAGCAAAGGCCAACATGGAATTCCACTATGACCCCAGCCTAAGAATAGAATTTCTAAACCAATCTAGTAATTTATTTTTGGTTATTTCACAGAAAATAAATAATTTAATAAATATTTTCCTAAAAATGATTATTTATATCGCTCAAAATAATTATTTAATAATAAATATTTTTATTATCTATAATAATTTATAATTAAATATTTTCATAAAAAGTGAAAATATTTTTAGTTCATTTATTTTTATAAGCAATACAAATGATTATTTTTATGAAGAATATTTTATTAATCATTCTCTTAATCAAAGATACACTCCTGTTATGTTTGTGCTATAGTCCCATCTTCTTAATTGAATTAATTAATCACCCAGGCCAAAAGTAAAGCAAAATCTTTCGGGCTCTAAATAGGCAATAATACTCTAACGGATTTTCATTGACCAACATTTAGTTATCCTCATGGACCAATACCATATGTTTTTATGGTCGTTATAGTCAAAAAGGGGATTGGAAATTAGAATACCTTTTGAATGGAGGAGATTATGTAAAGGCAAAAGAAGCAACATGGATGGACCATTTTTCTTAGCAAGAGTCCATCTTTTTCCAAATGTAAATGATGTAGCAGAAGTTTCGCTTGTTACTTCCATGTCATTAACGAGGCTGTCTAATCATTCATTGTCTCCTTAAAAGATGATGATCACACGCTTCCATTGGCCGGCGGTTAGTACACTATTAAACCGTCATCATTGACTTATCTCCCCCGTTGGGTGCTTAAATCAAAAGATTAATATACTGAAAAATCCTAAATTGGTACATTTATGATAAATTTACTCCAAATTAATTTTTTGACCATCAAAAATCATAAACCGATACACATTTGACAAATTTACCCCAAACCAGTACACTTGTGACAAATTTACCCTCTATTAATTTTCGTTAAATTTTATTGTTGAATTATTAAATTAAATGACATGTGGCAATTAATTGGTATATCAATTTGGGATTTTACTCTCCGTTTGTCACAATTTATAATTTTTGTAATTTTTTTGTGGTATTAATCCAATTTAGCATGGGATATATTTGTTACAAATGTACCAGTTTGGGATTTTTGACGGTCAAATAAATTAGTTTTTGGTAAATTTGTCATATATATACCATTTTAGGGTTTTTTATCATCAATCGGAATAAATTTGTCACAGGTGTATTAGTTTAGGGTTTTTCATGATAAAAAAATAATTTAAGGTAAATTTGTTACAAGTATACCAGTTTGAGATTTTTCAAGGGATTAACCCTAAATCAAAAGAAAACCAGCGTCGTTTTATCATGTCACGGTATCATTGTTAGAGTTAAACAATTGGAATGGAGTACCATGTTAGAAAATTCTATGAGACTTAGCTGATATTTTATTGCATTTTCCCTCATAAGTTTAAGACTATATTAATTTATCAAGAAATTTAAACATTGATAGATTCGGGCTTCGGTATAATAATATTAGGACAGATTATGCAATTATCTTGAAATATGACAATTCAATTTTTTCAACCCCATGCTCACACTCAACTCAATGCAATATATATACTCACATCAAACTCGATTCAACTCTAACATTAAAAACTAAATTACAGTGTAAACCTTCTAACTCCATCTCAAGTTCTCATAAAAAAATTCAAAAATAATGATTTTTTTCAAATGTCCTTAGTAAAAACCTTTAAATTATTAACAGGATTGCAAGTCACGTGATTGTAGTATTACGAAATTTGACACCTCCAACAATGGCAACCCATACTGTTGGGTCCAAATCCATAAAAGTGGGGGTGAAGTGCTTTTATATATATATAAAAATATTGATCTTTCTAGAACTAGCCCCTTATTTATTTATTTTTATATGCAATTCAACCGGTAGTTTGTAAAAAGGAACTTATAGAATTTAGGGAAAGAGAAATTGCAGAAACTCTTTATAGAGTTTCAATTAGGATATGCCTTCTCTTCCTTCTAGCTATAGTAGCCCAGTCAGGTTGAAATCCACCACTTGAGCCAATAGTGCAAATGCCAAGAACTTTTGTATTGCGTGGACTCAACTCCTTCGACGGCTATGTCACTATAGACTAAATAACTATTAGATCTCTTTCAATAGCTATTCTCGCACCTTGTGCACACGGTATGGTAGACATATTTTCCCAAAATTATCAACCACACTCTAAGTGTTTACAAGTAATCATTCGCACACTTCGTCTCTTACCTAAACAATTGTATTCTCTCTAAGTACAACCACTTCTTCCGTGTGTATAAAAATGATTTCGGCACCCTTGCTAACTTTTAGGATCAAAACTCAATTGACTACAAAAGCTCAAAGTAATAGATAGGCCAAAAAAAAAGGAAAATAAAGGGTTTGAAAAGTCAATAAAAGAAGCTGAACGAAAATAGTGGAAGCTTCAGCTGTTTTAAAGAGAGGAGAGAGGGAGGGCTTCAACAGAAATGAAAACAAGGGAAATGGAAACAGGGGAGAGAAGATGTGACATCCTGAATTTTATGTTTTGTTTTCGATTGAATAAGTTGGGCTTTTCATTTATGTGCCTATAGTTCTTTTCTCTGAGCTGATCACTCACGAGATAACTAGTCTCTGGTGAAGCCGTTAAGATATTTTAATGCAATAGATCTGAGAATTCGACTAGAAATCGACTGCTCAACCGTGCTAGTCTGCAAAGGTCATTACGGTATAGTTAAAAATCAATTAGAGACCGGAGATAGATCGACTCGACTGAGCCATGTGATTAAGTGTGGGTGATTCCACCTAATTGCAAAATTCTCGTCGATCGGCACTAGACGGATTATACTGTTATTTTGGTACCCTGTATCCGTATTTAAAATCTTGAAATTTTCCCGACAACCGAGAGTCATCAATGTGTCAAAGATATACAATGTAGCTCGAAAATAATCGACCACGGGTCAATTGCACTAAAAAATCCTAAAAGCTACCCAGTAAGTTGGGTCACGCTAAAATCACACCAGATTGAAATTAACCGTGAATTTAAACCCGATTTCAAAAATTGAAAGTTCTTTCATGCCACAATTCATTTTAGGACCGTCAACTCATCCTCTAAAGATTTTTCTGCAAACCGAGATTTTTTGGCAAAATTTCAAAGTAATGCAATTTTTGTCCGGGAAAATCAGAGGACCGTTTTTTGTCACATTTTTTAGATTCGAATTGGTTCAAATGATGAGGAAAAATGTAGTATTTGACGAGGACACCTTGGTTGGATTTATAGACGTCAAATTGAGTTCAATTAGAGCGGAATTGAATCAATTTGGATGGAAATTGTACAAAATTCGTAGGCCAAAGGGTGTGCAACATTTGAGGCATCAAAGGAAGCTTCTAGGGGAAGTTTTGGTGCTGCAAAATTGGCTGTGGATAGGGCAGAGCTAGTAGGGGCATGCAATGATTAAGAAAGAGGATATTTGTGGTCAAGGGGACCCCCAAAGCTTCTGCAGTCTTCTTCTCCCTCAACCAGCTTCCTTTATCCATTTTTGATCACTTTTGAAGGTCCAAAAAACTAGAGAGAATCCATAGAGGAACCCCCCCCCACCGTCGCAAGCCCGCCCAAAGCCGCCGGACCACCGCTCGCCAATCGCTCACGTTGCGCATCCCTCACGCGCACCGTCCGCCCGTTTCATGCCAACTGCCATTTTCCCCTGAGCCCTTGTCGCCGTAGGAGCTCAGCCAAAGCTCCACCATCGCCGTCGACCGCTGCAGCCATCGCCACCCTCTCCTTGCCGTTTTCGCACCAACCAGCTGTCGTTCCAGTTTGCTCGACCCAAGGACAAAATCGAAAAGCCAGCAAGGAGTTTCAAACTTCAAGGCCCGTTTTCAGGCTCGTCCGGTCTCCGCTTGGTGTGGCCGCAAGGTTGTTTGTTGCCTGTCTCCGCGTCACCGTCGTCGTGGACTCACCAGATCGCTAAACCAATGAGTTTACTTGCTTAACTCTACTTAGGGAGTTAATGACATTTAAGGGGTGATTAGTTTAAGTTAAGCATGGATTAGGTGGTTAGTTAGAATGGATTAGTGATTTAATTAATCGTTTGTGCATGTTAAGTGGTTAAAATAAACTAATTAGAGACTAGATAAGTTGTACTATTTATCTAGATAGGTTCACAAATTTTCCCGACTCGTTCGGGTAGTTAATTAAGCATTTTACTGCCTAAGTTGATATTTTTGGTAATTAATTATATTTATTTAATTATTTTTGTATTTATTTAATTATTTGTTTATTTTCCGGAAATTATACCGGGATAGCCGATGACCAAGATTTCGTGCTAATTGTAATGATGTTAATTGTAATGATGTACTTAGTTTTTACAATTGAATGCTATTTTGGAGATAAGTACACTATCAGTGCTAAAAGTTGTGTACGGCGCCCACTTTGGTGCCAAAAGTTTATTTTAGATCACTTAAGTGCCAAAAAGTTTGAAAAATGCTCATTTCAGTGCCAACGCCGATCTGGTTGGCTGAAAATCCGACGTGACAGTTTTTTATTAATATTTGAAGCCGATGTGGATCGTTGGAAAGTACAATCAACATGCAAAAAACAAAACAACATCGTTTAGCGTCTTTTCCCCCAAATAAAAAACCCTAAACCCCCAAATTCGACCAGAATCGGAAGTTGAAAACCCTAAATCCCCAATTCGACCCATTCGAGTGCATACTTCGATTTTCTCCCAAAGTTATCAGCTCGCTCTTGCAAATGGAGGGCAGAAGCTTCGGCAATGGCTCACATTCCTATTAAAAAAAAAAGTGAATTAGATAGTGAGTGTTACTGTTATTGTGGTTTACCGAGTCCGAGAAGAACATATGGGATCGATTGAATTCCAAGAGAAAATTCCATGGATGCGGCAAATAAAGTGCAAATATTTCAAATAAGTTAATAGAAAATTCTCTGATCGAGCGATAGAGGTGATCTTGGTGTTACTCGAAGGTCGAAATCAACCTCCACTTACGTTAATAGACAAGTTGAAAAATGTCGACTCAATGCAAGCTCAAATGAAAGGTTTAACATCTCTGGTTGACCATTTGAAAATGGAGACTTCAAGACTGAAAATTAAAATAAACTTTTATCGAGCGTTGATTGTGTTCTTATTCTCTTGGGTAATTTATTCAAATGTGAAGTGAGTAATGAGAAGAAGTTTGAATGTCTACCGTAGTCGAAGACACGGAATATGCACTTGTATTGGATTATTTATAAGTAAAATGTGTTTTTGGTTTGCTGCAATTTTTATATGCAGTAGAAGGTTTTGTTGTAATTTATGGTAGAAATGGAAGGTTGGAGTTGGAATGCATTAGTTGTGAGCACTTAAAAGTTTCATTATTTAGTTGTGTATTGTCAATATTTGTTTTAGTTAGTTTTTGTTTTAGATATAATGATTTGCTGCATTTTTTAAATGGTTGCTGGTTTGTTGTAACTACAAACCATGGCAAAATGGAAGGTTAAAGTTGGAATGCATTAGTTGTGAGCACTTACAAATTTTATTGTTTAGTTGTATATTGTCAATATTTATTTTGGTTAGTTTTTGCTTCAAATATAATGGTTTGCTGCATTTTTGTTGTTATAATGGTTTGCTGGTTTGCTGGTTTGCTGCAACTGCAAACTACGGCGAAATTAACAGATGGTGGCAAATTTACGATTGACCATTTCAGTGCCATAAGTTGTAAATAGTAATCGCTTAAGTACCAAGTTTTTTATAAAAGTGATCATTTAAGTGTCAGTCGCGATTACAAAGTGATCACTTTTGTTGCACAAGTTTTTTAGAAAAACATGTTAGTTTCAAACTTGCACCAGTCGTGGTGCATCTTGCATCTTGTTGCACCAAGGCATCTTATTCTTGCTGGTGCAACAAGATGCACCAACACCGAAAATTCCATCTTATTCTTATTCTTGCACCAGCACATACAACCAGAACCCCACAAATTCATTAGCATCCACAACAGCACAAAAATATACAGCATAACTAATAGATAATCGTCTTGCTAGCATTACTAGTCGAAACTAAGCCAAGAGAAAATAACACAAACAACTATTACCATTGACATTGATTGATTGTTTACAAAATAAAAACGTGTCTAACTTCACTCCCCAATCACTAAAAGTTCAGCACCCTCTTGAAAAAAAAAATAATGGCAATATACAGGCAACAACTACCATCAATGATATAATATCCAGCACCCTCCTAAAAAAAGAAAACATAAAAAGAGAAACTATGTCCAGCACCACATAAAAAGAGACCATGTCCAGCACCCTCCCATCAATCAATATGAACAACACCACGATCTCCTTTTCCTCTTAGAGCTTTGAATTAATTCATAATCCGAACACTCTTTCGAACTGGATGTTCTGGTTCTTTAACTGGGCTTTTTGTCACCTCATTTTGCTTGTTCTTAACAGCGGCTATTTTTGTTCTAGCACGTGTCATGTGTTGGTCTATATGATCACTATTGCTCTCAACGTTGGTTGAGATGGAACTGGTGCTAGGTTCTTTTTGGATGGCTGTTTTGTAGCTATACTCATTGTCTTCTTCTTTGGAGCACTCTTCTTTGGCTACGCCCTTGATTCTTGACTTCACCCACCTGGAGAGAGAAGTACCTCCGAAGTTCTCCCAGTCTACAAGAACATAGCGATATTGTCAACCAAATGAATTAAAGTACAATAAATTAAATGCATGAGGCGTACAAATCTTACATTCAAAATAGTCATTCCAATATATTAATCTGTGTAAATCTCATAACCATATTGCCTTAATCTTTTTCCAATAGCCCCTTTTGTTCGCTGTGATGCATCATTTTCAGCAGCAATTAGGGGAGCAACCTCTACAACTTGTGCAGTTGCTCGTTTTCTTACCTGAAAAACACATAATAAATTTAAATTTCAGCCCATAAAAGACAAATACAGCGATGTACAGCTTACAGAATATTTTTTTCTCGCTTGCTCAATAGTGGACTCAATTGTTGTTGTTGCTGTCCTGTCCGTTCCAGTCCATGTTCCTACACTTGAGCCTACAACAGGGCCTGTTTCTAGCCCTTTAGTAGGCCTTATAACAATATACTATATCAGGATTATGACCAACTACAATGATTTGAATAATTAAACATCTATTTATTTTCATGGTGGGAAACAAATGGAGAAAACTTCTCAAATTACAAGTGCATGACAGATGAAAAGCACAAGAGAAGCCAGTACACCTGATCAACCATCAAACTCTATCGAATATGAACTGAAAAGTTATTGAGGCAAAGAGGATACTTACCTTACAGCAGGGCTTTTTATTTACCCTTCAATAGGCATTACAGCAGGGCTTTCTGTCCTCCCTTTAATAGGCCTAAGAAGAAGCTCTTTAGTAGGTCCTGTCTCTAAATCAGCTTGCTATTGATGCTGCACAACCTTTCTTATCGTGCCTTTCCTTGCGGCAATAGAAGCATTTTATCTTTGCCCCAGTCCTACTCATCCTCTGACTTGATGCATCTTCCTACTACATTCTTCGTCACATCTTTGGCCTTCATATCTACTTCTTCAATGGCAAAGGTAGAGAGCTTTCATGATTTATTGGCTCCCAAAATTTGCTGCTTCTGATAGGCTGCATCATGAATTGGTATGAAGCAATGTATGAGCTTTTTTTGTACCAATCATCTGGGTTTTCTTACTTCATCTGACTAGCACAAATGGCATGGGCACGAGGAATTACATTCAGTTGCTAGGCTCGATATGAACACTTTCTTCAATCCAGGTTGACAACATACTTATCCTGATTTTTAATAATCTCATATCAATTAACTCTATTCCAAACTGGATGACAAAACCTACTAACAACAATGTTTGCATCCAATCTCTTCATAATCATAAGGCTACAGTCTCTAGTCAATTTCATAACCTCATCTCTTTGCCTATGCAATCTAGTCATCACCATAACTCGAATATCATCAAGCATGCTAATAATTGGTTTGTACCTGGCCTCTAAAATTTTGCTATTGAAAGCTTCGCTGAGGTTATGATATCGCATTTGAACTCTTCACTGAAGAAGGCCCGACACTAGTGCTTAGCTTCTGTCTGGAAGAGTACATCAAAACTTTCCTTTGTCAGCTGCAACAATCCTTGTTTGACTAATCTAAAATCAGCCATGTTGGTACTCTTCATTATCTACTAGAACTGCTTCTATAGCCTATCTCCTTTGAAGTTCCTTGACCAGTTTGCATATATGTGCCTCGCTCACATTCTATGCTCAGCATGTGACATCAACTCAGCCAATGATGCTGAGCATCAACTCAGCCAATGCAAGAATAAGTCCCTACAAAAATTCAAACCAATAAATACAAATCAGGAAAAATATGCAAGTGATTAATATTAAAAGGGAATTGATTAATTGACGATGGAATTACCTTCTATTGGTCGCTCATGAATGTTCATCCTCTCCCATCGATTATTTTAAGGTCAGCCATTAAATTTTTAAGAAACCGGGACCAACTATCCTTGTTCTCTATCTTCATCACCGCCCAAGCTATCGGAAACATTTGATTATTAGCATCTCTCCACACAGCAGCCAACAACTCCCCCTTGCATAAACCTTTTAGAAAGCATCCATCCAATCTTATAACTAGGGGTGAGCAGCGGTTTAGGGTCGACCCTGGACCGACCCTGGACCGGCCCAACCCTGTCGGTCCTGGTCCGGTTCCCAAGGGGACTGGGTTGGTCCTTGGTCCTGAAATTCCAAGACCAACACTGTGCGGATTGGTCCTCGGTCCTAAGAGTTTTGAGTCGGTCCAACCCTGGACCAACCCTGTATATTAAATTATATTATTTATAATTCTTTTATATATTCAAACCTAAGTAAAATGTCTATTATATTATATTATATTGAGATGTTCTATCAATATCACTAATAGTAATTTCAATTTAAAATTTTTGTTAAGTATTAATTATGTGTCGTTTGTTTTGTTTTCAAGTGTTTAGAAATTCAAGTGAATTAACAAGATGTGAAGTTATATATTCACGGTTTATATTAAGTATTTTGAACTTTTTTTGATTAATTTATATTTTACTAATGAATTTCAGCTGCACTTTGCTTTTCAATTTGTGTCAAATGGTAGAAGTTTT
Organism: Eucalyptus grandis; assembly: GCF_016545825.1. Lineage (NCBI taxonomy): Eukaryota > Viridiplantae > Streptophyta > Magnoliopsida > Myrtales > Myrtaceae > Eucalyptus > Eucalyptus grandis. Next base: position 41,012,058 of record NC_052613.1, read on the forward strand.
TGAAGAGTAGAGTAGTACTGCAGTTGCTACGGTAATTTGCTAATCAAGTGGTGTGAAACTCATTTTTTGGTTGAGTAGACTCTACATGATCAAATGCTAGTCAAGTGGTGCGAAGCTCATTTTTTGGTTGAGTGGACTCTACATGATCAGGAAAACACTTTTGCATATGGTGTTATAAATATTAAAGATAGATGATTACAAGAACTTTCCATCTTGTCCCATATCTCTATGAGCGGTTAGCGGATACGAAATTTCTATGATTGTGTCATCTTAAATTTGCTAAATATGTATTGGTATTTTATAGTTTAGTTGCACAATACCGTATTGTTGATGGATGTGTAATTTGAATTTGTAGGTTTGCTTTTTTAGGAAGTATAAAAAATAAGACCAAAAAAATTATTGATCGGTCCCGGGTTGACCCTGGAACCGGACTGAACCCATTGGGTCGGTCCGGTCCTTGGTCTCAGGCTCAATAGGGTCGGTCCTCGGTCCTAAAAATTGAGGACCGACACTGTATGGGTTGGTCCTAGGGTTAGGGGGTGGCCCGGACCAACCCGGACCATGCTCACCCCTACTTATAACTCTTCTACAACCAGCCAAGAAGCCCCATTTGCATGCATTAAAATAAACATAAAATCTATCAAATCTAAACTCATAATCAGGGAGTGGTCTCTCTACAACCTCTACATATACCCGACTAGATGGGTTTTGAAACATGCATTCGCCAGCATAATCACATACCTACGCATATTCTTCCTTATACCCATCCATCAATATTTTCATCACTCTCATCTTAGCTCTCTTGCATTGATTCCTTGACACATTAACCCATAATTGCTCCTTCACTAATAGTTGAAATTGAGGACTCTTGATCTCGGGCATTGCTTTGATAGTATTGAAAAAATGCTTCGCTAATCACACACTTGTTGCCCTTTTATTGTTAAAGATAATCGGACAAGCATGCTCCTCTTGGAAGGACCTAATCTGGAATGACCCCTTCTTACTCAGCGCGCCATAGAGCCTCCATGAACAATTGGGTTGTGAACACTTAGCTCTCATAAATTCCTTTGTGTTTCTAATGAATTCAACGCTCCTCTGTTCAGCAATGGAATTCTTCACAACAGCTTCCTTGAACTGTTTGGCATCGTCAAATCTCATGCCCATAGACAAAACAGGTTTATCAATAGTCGGATCATAACGAAGGTACTTACTTTTTCTTCCACAAACAGGTTCTTCATCATCATAGTCAAGCTCATTCTCCAAACCAGCAACTTCATCGCCGCAGCTTTCTTCATCTTCACTTCTATTACCTTCAGCTGGAGCTACATCCCTATTTACTAGCTTGGGCCTCTTTGCTAAAGTTGCAACTTTTTTTTCTGAGAAATTCCCTTTGCTTTTGTCTTGACTATACGAGTTCATCATCATCTTTGTCACTTGGGAAACTTACTGAAACCAAATATTCATCTTCTAATTCACTAGATATAGTAATTTCCCATTCTAATCCAATGAAATCTTTATCACCCACATCTTCCCCAAAGATTTCAAGACATCTCCCTGTTTGTTCATCTCTATCAATATGACTTCCCTCCCTCTCATTTTGCCTTTCATCTAACATAAACTCATCCCCGACTTGATTACTCGCTTGAGTAAGATTCCTCACTTCTCCTCTTTCAGTGGTGGTCTACTTATCCCCATCCCCATCCTCATCCTCATCCTCATCCTCACCATCCTCATTATCACGATAATACTCAACATATACTATAACTTCTTCGACGTGAAGATAATAGTAAATGATATCCTTAATACCATTATTATCATTAAAAAATCTCAAGCCATCCTTCAATTCCTTCCCATGAACACAGTAATGTAGTTTTTACACTTTGCATCATAAAAAATACACCAAATCCCTCAGAAAATCAATATATGATGACTTCCGAACATTGACATAGATAGTACATTCATTTCCACCACTATATTCCCAATCCTCGACGCCAATAAGAAACTCTCCACCATAACAAACAATGACGCCTACCTGATTCTCGTCCATGTCGATGTTGCACCCAATTGAAAAAAAAAAAAAAGCCATTAGTCTTCGGGACCACATAACAGAATCGGCAACTTCACATGCAGGTCATTGTTGTTTTGTTATCCAGCAACAAATGCAACGAATTTATTCAATTCGGTGCTTTTATAGAAACAAATGAAACCGAATTGAATAAACAAAGTCAGGTCCTCACCACCCATTTTTCAATTCAATCACATTCGGTCCCCCACAGAAGCAGTCTAATTAATAAAATAAAGTAAGGTCCCACCACTGTTTCCCTTCGAGTCGAGCCCCCATTTTCCCCTCCACGCCCTATTTTTCTATTCAGTTCCCACAAAAGAAAGCGAACGAACGACAGAACCCTCAATTTTTCTATTCAATCCCCATAAAAGTAAGATCCCCACCACTTTCCCCCTGAACCAAGCCCTCAATTTTCCTTCTGCGCCCTAACTTGCCCGTCGGAACCCTAAATTTTTCACTAAATTGACCCACGTAAAGAACATGACAAACCTCAATGACTGAGAGTTGGGGACGCAGCCAAAGAACGACCGTGAATGACGGTGAAACTACAACGATGGCCAAGTGACGGCGAGTGAGCGAACAACGGTGGGTGAGCAAACAACAGTGGGTGAGTGAGCTACGGCCGGCGTCGAGTGAGAATCATATACGAACACCGTTTTGGTCATTTTTTACCGTAGTCAATCTACTCGAATCCACTCTAACGACAGTCGTTTTGTAAGTAATCCACGTGGAATGATAAAACAACGTCGTTTCTTACGAAGAAATGAAAATGGCGTCGTTTGTTCCCACCCACTGTGGATAGTCGTTTTTTTTTTTTTTTTTAATATAAAAGACACGTAATCATTTTGGCTGGAACTCTCGCCGGTGGCACCAAAGTGATCATTTTTTCTCCGATTTGGCACTTAAGTGATCCGACGGAAACTTTTGGCACCAAAGTAAGCACCGTATACAACTTTTAGTACTGATAGTGTACTTACCCCGCTATTTTGTGCAAATTAAGTGGTGATGGTAATTTTGGGTATTTATCCCAAAATTGTGTAATTTCGATATTTAATCAGAAAATATCAAGGCGTCGGTTTTTAAAGCCAAAAATGTTTTTAGGCACTATATTAAATAGTGGGATTTTTGAAAAGAAATATATGACATTTTGGCTCAGACCGACCGTGTACCCATACACGATTATTTTTATCGGATATTTTTAACACGATGATGATAGGCCAAGTTCGTTATTTAATTGAGGAATTGGTGTGGAAAGCACAATGTCCTTGGCCGGGATTGATAGCATTGAATCGTCAGCTTGTGTGAGCATTGAATTGTCAACTTGTGTGAGCAATAATTGTCAGCTTATGAGAGCAATATTATATATTAGCTTGTGTGAGCAATGATCATCAGCTTGCGATAATATTCTATATCAGCTTGGGTGAGCTATAATATATACATCAGCTTGTGCGAGCAACCATCTATATTAGCTTATGCGAGCATAAATATAACTCAGCTTGTGTGAACGGTGATCGACTTGATTGAATTGATAGATGGTATTAATCGTATCGAATTGAATGGATTGAATGATCGATTAGATTGAATTGATTGGTTGAGATTATGAACTGTACTGACGTGCAAGAGGGAACTAAAGCAATGTAAGTATTCTGACTTGTGTGTATAGACTGCCTCTATGCGTATTTCCTTCCTAGTCGAAGTTTAGGAGGTGAACTTGCTGAGACATTGTCTCACCCCGTCGTAGGCTCAACTTTTCAGGTCCTTAGATGGCGGTTCCTCTGAAACGTGTTGGGCAACCCAGGAGGATTTCCGAGCAGGTTACTCAATTCCTTATTCCTGGGGGCCACGAGGTCTAGGTCTATGAACTCGTGATGACCACCGTCTGGGTTGATGAGGGTTTACTTCAGAGAGTACCCCATCAATTTAGGGCGTGGTATCGTTGCGGGCTCAATGGACACAGGGAGGGTCCCTTATAGGATTCTAATGTCCCAACTACGGTAATAGACGTCGCTCATGGCGAGGGCACAGCTAACCCTCCTGCTAGTCAGGTGGTGGACCCAAGTCCCCAGGAGACCTCGAAGTTTTCAGTTAGGCATTCAAGTGCCCAGAGGACTTGTAGGCTTTTCTGTTTGAGCAGACTTTTGACTTTAGACTAGTTTTATATATAAATCGGTCTGTTTATAAAAACATGTTTTGATTGTGAATTATTTCTTGCTTTTTTATCCCATGTTGTTTTCTGTTAGGGGATTTGTTTATTCGCTTCCACATGCGCAATAAAATGAATGGGTCGGTGACGCGTCCTAGGACATCGCAAATTTATCGACCACCGAGGGATGGGCACGCGCTCGAGGATCAGGGCGTGACAGGAGAGAAAGAAGAGAAAGGAAAAAAAAAGGGGGAAAAAGAGAAAAAGAAAATTTTGCATGTTTGCAATCCGGACGCCTCATCAAGCCAACTCAAGTTTGTTTTGCAACGCTGGTAAGAGATCAAATCTTTAATCATCTACTTGAAGCAATCATCACAATTATGACTCAAAATTCGGATTTCTTGGATATTTGTATGGCGAAGCCCGATTTTTGATTTTTTAAGCTGCATATTTCTGTAGAAATGGTACTTGGGGATGTTGTGAAGCTATAGCATCTTACGGATCATGATTTAAGCTTGCGGTTTGTCTGGAACGGAATTTTAAAGTTGGGGGCGCATTTTGGAACTGTAGCAATTAAGCCTGTTTTTTTGTTGTTTTCGGTGTTGTTTTGGGGCGGCTGAGTTGAGGCCGTTGTAGTACGTCAAGAGATTTCTAAAGATTGTAAGATGGCTTAAAACAAATTTTGTGGAGGAAGTTATGGCACGACAAAGTTGGCGCATGGGCCGCGCCTAGTAGAAAACAATAGGTTTTCGCTAAATGTGAGCTTTTGTGACGCATAGGTGTTGTTTCATCGACAAATAGGCCTAGTATGGGCGAGTCCTTATAAGAATATCATTTTTACTCGGCCTTTTGATATTTTTTTTTCCGTTGATTGTTAGGGATTCGAGTACATTGGTTCGAGTAAGCGTCGTAGTTGATTTTTAGCTTTTCCCAGGTGAGTGGCACTATTTTTTCTTTGTATTTTAAACTCATGTTTTGAGAAACATGATGGATTATATATTCTATGAGTTGATAAAAAGGCATATCTTGTTGCATAAAACAAGATCGAGCTATTACTGCCATTTTGTTGTTTTAAAGAATGAGTTATATTTCGAATTCGATTTGAATGGTTGTTTGAAAATGGTTTGTGAAATTCTTTATGAAAGAATCCTAAGACATTTTGAAGAATGCTTTGATATTTATATATCAAATTTTGAGTTGTGATATGACTTTCCTTCTGATGTTGGATTACTGGATATTGTGATTGTAGTTAATGCTTAATATCTCTGTGAACCCTAAGGGGTGTGTGGATATGTGTATACTAATCTAGGATATCATTGTGGCCCTAGTCATCGGCTAATAATAGGTGAAAACTTTCTCAAGAGGGGAGTCTTGGTCATCTTGTCACGGGTATTACGTGTGACCATGGCTAGACATTTGAGCATGAATTAGTCAATGGAGTGGACCATTGATATGTGACTTGAGTTTGATCGATGAAATGGACCATTGATGTATGGTTTGATGAGATTAATCAATAGAATAGACAATTGATGCATGTTTTATAAGGTTGGCCGATGGACTGGACCATTGATATCTTCGGTATTTAAGTTATGATTATATATTATGTTAAAGTGAATTATGTTTGCATTTTATATGCGTATAGTGATTTCTCGATCCATTTAGAATAAATGTGTTAGTCACTAAGCCGTGGTAGCTCACTTCTCTCATCTACTTGTTTTTCAGGTTTTTCGGCAAGTCACAAGTAGGTGTGAGCGTTCGTTCGAGGATGACTTTTGTGGTGGAAATTTTTTGGTATGACTTGTGCATAATTGATAAGTTTATAAGTTAGTCTTTGCAGGAGATATATGTTTTGGTTTGATGGATTATAGAAATACTTTGATATTATAACCAAATGTCATTTTCTCAAATATAAATATATATATATATATATATATATGGATACATATATGTTAATATCAGATTGAATTTTGGTTATGTTGAGATTACGTCAATTGATGAAAGGACAGCTCCAATAAAAACTCTCCTGTTTCAACTGTCCGATTCAAGTTGATTGGAGAATGGGTTTCACTTCATCACGCAAAAAAGAGACGTTAGAAGGGATATCTAAAATAATTAGCAAATGGAAAAATCATAATGATAAAGAAAGCAAGCAGAAGTTGGTAAGTTTACAAATTTACTACAACGTTGTGAGATCTATTATGGCATTTGCAATTTATATACGATAATTGTAAAATTTATTAAAAGTTGGTTATTCGTTAATTCATTTCGAAGTCAGCAAATTTCTAATGGTGCTGTTAAGTTGTTGATTGGTTATTTGGCAATAAAATTGATGGTCATGTTTTTCTTTTATCGATTGTACTAGATATTGATGTTGGCTGGGTCCACCTGTGTGGGACCCAGCCAACATCAATAAATAGAAGAAAGAAAAGTCAAAAAAGCAGAAAGGAATAGAGAGATAGGCTGCTTGTTGGGGAGAAAGAGACGAGAGCGCGAGCACGCGGAGAAGATAGAAAGAGAGCTGCGGCTTCCCGGTCGGGATCGGAAATCCAGGCGTCATCGGAATTGGCTAGTATATTGATCGTAAGATCAAGAAAGACGAGTCGATCGACTTTCTTTATTCAAAACCTTCTCCAAATTACCTCCCGTTTCTCCTATTACAATCAGAATTTCTTGTTTCACTTATGTTAGTCTTCTTTTACGATGATAGAACCTTTGTGTATGGTGAAAGTTTTCAGGCTGTTCGTGATTTTTTTTAGCATTGAATTTTCTGTGTAAAAATTGCTTGTCTTTTTTAATCATTTTGACATTATATTAACTCATTATGAGATTGTATTGTAGGAATATATTGCCAGTTATTATTGAAATTGCGTCGATTTTGGTCCATTTAATCTTGGGAGGATAACTTAATTCTGAATTAGGTTAATTTTTTATGAATTGTTGCCGGGGCACTCCAACTATGCATCAATAATTTTGGAAATCCATCAAGAATGGGAAAATTGCCGCATTTTCCTTTGACTGACCCTGCACTTGGCACTGCCGAAAGCTTGCGTCGGCCGCATCATTGATTTTTGGTCTCATCGACTAATAGCATTTGATTTTATGATCTTCGTCGTTGTGAAAAAAATATGATTTCCGTCTCAATCGCGTCCTCATCAGCATCTTTGATTTTATGGTCTTTCATGAAAAAAATATGATTTCTATCCCAATCGCGTCCTCATCAGCATCTTCGATTTTTTTTTTCTCACCGGCCAATAGCATTTGATTTTATGGTCTCCATCGTCGTGAAAAAAATATGATTTCTGTCCCAATCGCGTCCTCACCGGCATCCTTGATTTTTTTCTGTCTCGTCGGCCATCAGCATTTGATTTTATGGCCTTCGTCGTCGTGAAAAAAATATGATTTCTGTCCCAATCGTGTCCTCGTCGGCCCATGGCATTTTACTTGCATTTCCCAGAACTACTGCATTATTGCCTCGAACGTGTTGACGCAGCTACGTTCCACGACTTTTAGCCATTTCGTCTTCACCTATCGGAGGGACGATCCAGTCAAAAATGTTGTCCAGCAAATTCCTTGTTCTCGCCCATTTTTTTAAGTTGATAATTTTATGCTCAAATGAAAATCCTAATCAGCTACTCCTGATCAAATATTGCTATTTCCCTCTCCACTTTCAATATAGTCCAATTCGAGTCAAAAGCAAAGAGAAAAGAGGGCATGTCTCGATAACAATTATAGAGCGCTTCTGTGCGTGCCATGTTTAGAGATCATCAGCAAATGAAATATCTAACATAATAAGGAGAGCGAGTAGATTGGTATCAACTTCAATTGAACACTGCAATTTGGAACCATCGTGTGCAAATTTGAGTTCAGAAAAGGTCCACTCAGAACAGTTCAAGTTCGAGTTAAAGAGATCTTTTTGAGATCTTTTTCTTTATTTGTTTATTAAAGTTAAACAGAACAAGCCGGCTATGTTGGGCGTGGAATACGCGTTTCCCAAATATCTATTCCTCCCTTCCCTCTCCCTCGACAGACATTTTTTTTCATCGCATCTACAAATTCCACAGTAACATGCTCCTCATATTATCGTCAGTCAATTTCATCTATTTTCATAATATTTTAAGAATTCGAATGGTATGTTTACCAAGCAATTTTGTTCTTTTGTTTACTTCGATTCTCATGGACTAATAGCATTTGATTTTATGGTCTTCGTAGTAAAATACTATTGACTTTCTGATTCAACCATGTTCTCGCAGACCCTTGGCATTTAAACTGGTTTTCTTATAACCACTCCATTACTTTGTTAAGAACATCCAGTGTGAGAGAGAGAGAAAGAGAGAGATCCACCAAGTAGAGCAAGCTATTGCTATGGTGAGCTCAGATGCAATAACGTCATGGGGGAGCGAATATCAAGTGTTTCTAAGCTTTAGAGGACCCGACACTCGCATTAGACTCAGTGACTTCCTCTACCATAGCTTAACTTATGTTGGAATCTGTGTCTTTCAAGATCAAAGAGCTACGTGTTGGTGAAAGGATTGACGGATTGCTTCAACGAGCAATCGACAACTCCAAGATCTACATACTCATCTTCTTTCAGACTAATGTTTCAAGCCCATGTGTTTTCGCGAGCTCGGCAGATTGTAGAATAATCCAAATAAAAAGGCAATAAAGCAATCCTTCACCCGCGACAAGGCTAGGGTGAGGCTAGCCTCGCCCACATCTGGGAGAAGCCACCTTGCTCATGACCTTGGGCAAGGGTCGTGTCTCTTGCCAGCCACTACAAGGAATCCAATGAGGAAGAAGAGGAAAAAGAAAAGAAAAATGAAAAATTAATTTAAAAAATTAAAAAAAAAAAAATTGCCATGTCAACATTAGTCAAGCGGTTGACATCCACATTAGTGTCAATCAATCAAAATTAATCGGTAGACTAAATTGATATCAATGTAAAAATTTATGATTAAATTAATTTAATTTAATTATTTATAATTGAATTAATATCAACACTATAGATTTAAGGATTTTTTTTATCATTTTTCATAGCTATCGCATCAACAAACAAACAAACGGATAAAATTATGGAGATGCAGGTGCCTTGGGCGGCGGCCGACAAAGCACGTGATCATCATCTTTTAACGAGATAATGAATGACTGGATAGCCTCATCGATGACATGGAAGTGACAAGCGGTAATTCCACTAGGGCATCTACTTCCGGAAAAAGATGGATTCCCACTTTTTTCTTTTGTACATTGGCTTACTGTAAAGCGCAAGTGAGAGCATTAAATTCCAAAAAAAAAAAAGGGGCCTATTAACTTATGTCTTTGTTCGGTGCTTAAATCATGTTACGGTGTTGTCGTTATACTTAGACAGCTGAAAATGACTGAAGTGCCATGTTATATAAATTCGACGGGACTTAGCTGAAATCTTTTATTGCGATTTTTCTAATAAGTTTAAGATTACATTGATTCAATTAAAGAGTTTATACCTTCATAAGTTTGAATTTTGTTATAACAATTTTAGGATAGATCGTGTAATTATCTTGAAGACATAACAATTTAGTTTTTTCAATTCCATGCTCACGCTCAACTCAATACAATATATATGCTTGCATTAGACTCAATTCAACTCTAATGGTTACGACCAAAAAAAAAAAAAAAAACTCTAATGGCAAAAACTGAATTACAGTGTAGAGTTTTACAATCCATCTCTAGTTCTGATAAAAAAATTCAAAAATAATGATTTTTTTCTTTGTCCTTAGTAAAATCCTTTAAATTATTGACAAGGCTTGCAAGTCACATGATTGTGGTATTACAAAATTTGACACCTTCGACACACAATCCATATTGCTAGGTCCAAATATATAAAAGAGGCAGTGAAGTGCTTTTTTATGTATGTAAAAATATCGATCTTTCTAGAACTAGCCCTTTATTTAAAATTTGTTTTTCATATACAATTAAACTAATATTTGTAACAAGAAACTTATAGAGCTTAGAGTTTTCAATTAGGATATGCCTTCTCTTTTAGCTCTAGCAGCCCAATTAGGTTGAAATCCACTACTTGAGCCAACATTGCAAATGCCAAGAACTTTGTATAGCGTGGACTCGATTCTTTCTATGATTATCTCACTATAGACTAAATAATTATTAGATCTCTTCCAATAGCCATTCTCACACCTTGTGCACATAGCACAGTAGACACATGCTCCCCAAAATTATTAACCACACTTCCAAGTGTTTATAAATAATCATTCGCACAGTTTGTCTCTCACCTAGACAATGGCATTCTCTCTTAGTACAGTCACTTCTTCCGTGCGTATGCAAATAATTTTGGCACTATTGCTAGCTTTTAGGATCAATACCTAGTAAAGAGATAAATCTCAAGAATGCTCGATGTGCTTCAATTTTTCTTGTTGCAAGCACTTGATGGCAAGCTACGTTTAACTTGTGGTTTGTCCTTATAGGCCTCCATAAACAACTCTGTAATTCAACTGTTTCCTCACCATCCCATATCATTTGATTGTTTTACTTGTATAACCACTGCCTTTTTTTTTTCATGACGTGTTGTCGTGGCCACCTTCTACAACTCTCAACCATTTCATATGCACATATCAAAGAATTGACCTGCTCAGAAACTTTATTTAGAAAAAAATCCTAACTATTAAACCGCATCACTGACCTCCCTCCTCTTTTCTTTAAGGTAGCAATTTTACGTTCATATGAAATATCCTAATTAACTACTCCTGGTCAAACATTCCTATTCGGCTCCCTTGTTTCAACCATCCGATTTGAGTTGAAACGCAGAATGAGTTTCATTTTCATCACATGAAAAAGGAACTTTGAGAAAGAGTATTTAGAGATCATCAACAAATGAAAAAAAATCGAAATGATAAGGAGAGGGAAAAGAAATTGGAGGCTACAAATTTAGTACAATGCTGCGAGACCTACTATAGCACTAGCAATTTATTTGCCATACTTGTAAAACTTCAGAGAATGTGGTTATTCACTAATTCATTTCAAAGTCGGTAAATTTCCAATGGTGTCGTTTAAGTTTGATAAGTCATCTGACAATCAAATTGACGGTCATGCTTTCCGAGCTGGGAGGGGCGCAAGGGGTCACTCTCCCCAGGGAGGTTCTCCCTCCGTTTCACTTATGAGCAGTTTAAGAACCTACTCAAATCCATCTTTTTAGGGACTGTACTGGATATTTTGGTTGGCCGGGTCCGTCTCTGTGGGGACCAGCTAACATTAATAAATAAAAGAGGAAAAATGTGAAAAAGTCAAAAAAGTAAAAAAGAAGAAAAGAAAGATGGGCGGCTCGTGCGCAGAGTAGAGGACAGAGGATAGAGAGAGGGCGCGCGGAGAAGATAGAAATCATGTAGTTGACATTTGATTGACTGAAAAGAGAGAATTGGTGTTTTAGTTTTCAATGGTGTCGTTTAAGTTTGATCAGTCATCTGACAATCAAATTGACGGTCATGCTTTCCGAGCTGGGAGGGGCGTAAGGGGTCACTCTCCCCAGGGAGGTTCTCCCTCTGTTTCAATCATGAGCAGTTTAAGGACCTACTCAAATTCATTCTTTTTAGGGACTGTACTGGATATTTTGGTTGGCCGGGTCCGTCTCTGTGGGGACCAGCTAACATTAATAAATAAAAGAGGAAAAATGTGAAAAAGTCAAAAAAGTAAAAAAGAAGAAAAGAAAGATGGGCGGCTCGTGCGCAGAGTAGAGGACAGAGGACAGAGAGAGGGCGCGCGGAGAAGATAGAAATCATGTAGTTGACATTTGATTGACTGAAAAGAGAGAATTGGTGTTTCAGTTTACTTATTGTTATCGGACCAGTGAAGATGTTATTGAAGTGACAGATAAAGATGCATTCAGCTTGATCTCTTTTATTTTGGCACACCTGCAAGTTTTATTACCTAATTGTGTTTTCTCGTTTTTTTTTTCTTATTTTCTACTCCTTTTTCCACTTTTTCTTTCCTTTCCTTCCATGAGCAAGTTCCAAAATTTTGGATAAGCTAGGGGACAAGGTCTTGACCCATAAAAAAAGAGGTCAGTTGGTATCAAAATAAGTGGAAGAACCTCAGTAATCCAGAAGATATGTCATCGTTCAGTTTGTTATTATTTACAAAAGTTCTTTTCAATGTTTCATGCGTCGCAAACAATTTGTTCATCATATGTAAAGGATGTAGTCTTAGAGCATAGGTCACGTGGTCCACCAAGTTAACTTGGGCGGAGTAGAGTCATTTTCTTCTACTCATTTAACTCGTTACATAGGATTACTCTCTCTCTCTCTCTCTCTCTCTCTCTCTCTAATAACTCATACCATACTTTTTCTCAATCATCTACGATATACATGAAAACTTACTAGTTGAATCGATAAGTACCAATATAGAAGTTTTAGAGGTTGTGATCTATAAAATTTGACCTAATGAGACGTCTATGGGCATGTACAATTTTGAATAGAAGAGAAATAGCAGGTCAATTAAAAAAAAAAAAAGGAAAAGAGGAGAGGGAAGGCTTTGTCTACTTGATTTCACTAGAAAATTTTAATTGGATGATTTGTAGTTATTAGGACGAGTCTTTGTGAACCTGAAATGTGTTTTCATGAGTAATTGATTGAAAAACCATACCTTTTGCAAAGCATGGCCATCCAACCTGGCGTTTGATGGGTGGGGTGGTTATTTAGTTTAGCATTGTCTAGGCCCTGTACTTTTTCGATACTCTGACATTGTTTCTCATTTTCTTTTCCTTTTTCTTTTATCGTGTCACAAGGAAGATTATATTTTAAATGGATGTCAGACCCATGAAATATCCTATTAACCTCATGTACCTAGTGAGGTTTGAGCTAAAACTCGGTTTGTTGGTACCAACATGAGTTGTTTGCAGTGGTTAGTGAGGAAAACCGAACTTATGTTGTGCATATTACCCCCACGCATTTTTCTATTCCTTAAGATTTTATATTCTAAAAAAAACAATGGAAATCTAATCGGTGGATGATGTATTTCTACATCCTCCCTATTTTTGGGCAGTTTGAAAGTCACTTAAAATAGGAATTAAAGTAGTCGATCACTCCAGAATTTATATTTCAATCGTGAAGATTTTATTTCAGGTAGAGTGTAAAGTCAATTTCTGCCACTCTTTTGACTTTTGATTCGTAGGTTGACTCTCGGCTTTAACTTCCACAATAATTTAGGGTCCGCATGAGAACATTTCTTGGCTGGGGAATAATTTTTTTTTCATAAATAGTTCTTTTCTATTTCTATTATGGGGAACAATTTCTATGTAAAAAAACCCGTTTGATAACTACACAAAATTTTTACTCTAGAAATAGAAAAAGAATAGAAATGCGTTTGGTAAAAAACAGTTTATTTTTTATATTTATTTGTGTTTTATTTTTTCCGGTATACCGTGGCCACCGCCGACGCCGCCGCCGCACGCCGCCGCCCGGCCGAGCGCCGCCGCCGACTCCCGCCGCCGATCGCCACCGCACGGCCCATTGGCCGCGGGAGGTGGCGGCCGATGGGCCGTGCGGCGGCGATCGGGCGGCGGGAGTCGGCCGGGCGGCGACGGCGGCGGCGGCGGCGTCCGGCGGCGATCGCGGTCGACCGGCGGCGGCGGCAGCGGTCGGTCGGCCTCCGGCGACCGGCGGTGGCCGCGGCAACGGTCGGCCGGTGGCGACGGCGGGGGTCGGCCTCCGGCCTCCGGCCTCCGGCCGCCGCCGGGCGGCGTCCGGCGTCGTCCAGCCGTGACCGGGCGGCGACGGCCGGTCGGTGACCAGCGGTGACCAGCCCAGGCGACGGTCGGTCGGCGACCGGCGGTGGCGGCGGCGACCGCGACGGCCGGCAGCTGCCGGCGGCGGCGTCGGCAGTGACCGGCGGTGACCGGCAACGATCGATCGGCCTCCGGCGACCGGCGACCGGCGGTCGGCTGCCGGCGGTGGTCGGCCGGCGGCGGCGGACGACGACGGGTGGTGGTCAACGGCGGTCAATGGCGGTTAGCAAGAGAAGAATAAAAGAAAAAAAAAATTCACTTATTTCTTAAACTTGTTCTCGGGAACAAGAAGCAACTTTTTTTTACTTCTCATTTCTATTCCAAAACCATTCCCGGGCTAACTTTTTGTTCCCGGGAATAAAAAACTAACTTGCCGTTATCAAACAGGTTTCTATTCTTTTTTTGTTCTGGGGAAGAGAAGAATAGAAATTTTTGGGCTGGGGAAGGTTACCATGCAGACCCTTAGCCGATTGTATGCTTGAAAAGTTCTTAATTTAGCTGGATTGGGAACAAATTAGTTTTCATCAAAATTGTGAAATACCTATGAAACATATTGTTTCATTATCCTTCTTGTATAACTATGCTAAATAGAAAGGGGGAAAAGGAAGAGGGAAGGCTTATCTATTGATTTATAACTAGCCTTGGTCAATTTCTGGTAATAACATGTTTATCTATCTTGGAAGCTTTTATCTAAGGCAGATTAGGCACCAAGCACGTAGAATATCTTATTTATCTCATGTAGCAGGTATGGTATGAGTAAATGAACAAGCGGATGTTGCTTCGATGTGAAAATGTTTGCATTTGGTGATGTGAGAAATTCCCATGAGATTTATATTTTTATATGATACTGGTTCCTTTTATATATAGATCATTTATCGTATTTCAATCTCAACAAACGCAGTTGGACCTATATATTTGACTTTCATAAGTATTTTTCGAGAAATTTAGAAGAGCCTCTATCTATGTTCTTGCATATAGTATTCATTGATAGAGATTAAACACAACTGGTTGATTTGATTGCATAATTTTATCATCTTATTCCTTTTTTTCAAACTTTCGTGCAAGATTGATTGCATTTTTATTTTTCAGGAGTCATGCTTTGATTGGATATGTTCATGTTTCGGAGGAGGCTTGTGAAATTGTGAAGGCGACTCGCATCATACTTGTCAGCATGCAGGGATGGAACTATCATATATTTTTAGTGGGGTCAATGCCCTAAAGACTATAAGATAAGGTATGTCATTTAACAAAATAATTATAAAGATGCGATCGAGCTATTTATTGATTTGAAGTAGTTTTTCTACGCAAAGTCTAACTTGAAATCAACGCTTTGACATTAAATCATGAATGTGAACAAAATTCGGTTTCAAATCCCTGTGCTCAAGCTTGACTCAATATAGTATATAGGGCTCGAAATTGAACTCGATTCAACTCCATTATTAAAAGCTTGATTCTACTCATTTAACTTGTTACATAGGATGTTTCTTTCTATTTTTCCTAATCATATATTGTACCTTCTGCATAGCCTGGTCATGTCATTCGATTGCTTTATCTTCCGACTCTATCAAGCCTCGTGTTTGATTGGTGGTGTGGTTGACTAGTAGTGCAATGTCTAAGCCTGATAATTTTTTGATAATTGTTTATCTTTCTACTTTTCTGTTTTTTGCATCATAAAGAAGTTTATAGTACATGGAAAGACAAGATACAGGTTTTGATTTCTTGCAAGTTAGCGGATGGTCCCTTAGAGGCCAACAAGGCTAAGCTTAATGACATCGATGAACAATGGAAGTTACTAAAAAGGCAATGTGGGGTTTGATTAGGCATCATCAGTTGGATTTTATTTCTTTAGATAAACCATAAGGATCCCATCCCACTGCTCCTTTTGCTCTTCCGATTTCCATCTCTTGGTAATGGAAAACCGTAGCCACAACAACACCGATATAAATAAAGGAATCGTTATGCTAGCTGGATCCTATGAGAAACAATTGATGTCGTCTCATCCATTGATCGTCAGACTCTCAGGATTATATGTCACAACCGCACTTCCATTCACTCACGGAACACTTCCTGGATATGTCCTTCCTCAGCACTTCATTTCGAGTTGGGATTAATAGTTCCCCCATTTAGATTGGAGTACGAAGCCCACCCAAAAAATCGAATAAAATAGTCTATTCTATTTTGCTGGTATCACCAGCTAACTTAGTTCCGATGACTCTCTTCGAAATATGAGGCAATAATAGAGCAAATCTGTCAAACGGTTCTCCACCAAGAGCATAAACTCTTTTATTATGTGAGTTGGATTGATTGGTCGATTTACGACATTTTGTATAGAAATTACGAAAAAAATGCAAATAATTATAATTCGTTATAATTTAAAATTTTATTTATCGATGACCATAAAACTGCTCATGTATTATAAGAAGAAATTCAAAAAACCCTCCAACACAAAAGTTATTCATTGCATCGAATCTCCAACATTGTATAGTAGAGTAGACGATCTATCACCATGCATCATTCAAGTTTCACACAGAAAAATAAATACAAGCTTCTAAATTCATAAGCATACAATAAGATAAGAAAGACTATTGTAATTTATGTCTCATTTATTGTCTAGACTAGACAAGCTGGTACTCTTCCATGCTTGCACTTCTCACCCCACTGCAGCCGTTGCCACCCCCACACTTCTGCTGCCGCCACCTTTGCCTCCGCCGCTGCCTCTGCCGCCGCCTCCCTCGCCGCCTTTGCCTCCGCCGCCGCCTTTGCCGCTTCCTCCCCGCTCCCTTTGCCTCCGCCGCCGCCTTTGCCGCTTCCTCCCCGCTGCCTTTGCCTCCGCCGCCGCCTCCCCGCCGCCTTTGCCGCCGCCCCCGCCTTTGCTGCCCCCGTCCCCGCCCCCGCCTTTGCCTCCCCGCTACGCCGCCGCCTTCCCCGCCGCCGCGGCCGATGCCGCTGCCGATGCTGCCTCCGCCTCCGCCTTCACCGCCGCCGCCTTCACTCGCCTCCAAATGTAGTAGAAAAGGAAACCACAAAGCATGACGACAACAATGACTACACCAACAATAACCCACGTTGGAATGTTATTGTCATCGGATGATACGGAATTCGGATCGATCCATGCTGATGGAGGAGGAAAGTACTGGAAACTCGGATGAGTTTGTGGATAGTTACTGTTCTCCATCAAGAAAACTCTATGGAGGTAGTTCAATGCGAGCGGTGAGTCTACAAACATATTATGAAGCATCAATCCAAGAGCCAATTTACTCTTTTATCATGATGAATTGATCATATGGTCCGAGCGTGAGATCAAAATGATTCGAGATGGAATATAATATGAATAGAAGTAGGTGCTTGCACATATACCTTCACAAGAAGAACCAAGCAAATCGGTGAATGATGTTGCACCAATGCTTATGTGACCTACAAAGAAGTGAGAATTTTCGCCTGGTGGAGCATAGCCCTATATATGCCCCTGCGCCGCTCCCTCCCTCACGAGGTGGGTTGGGTAAGTGTTATAATCAATGCATCACCTCTCTTTTTTGAGGATGTAGTGTAATAATTGAAGCATCTGGACAAAAAGTTGGGAAATTTTATTCACGTGCCAAAGATCGTAAAAATTATCAAAAGAATCATAAATTTATTATAATTGAAAATTGTACTAATTCAATTATAAATATTTTTTAATCAATTGAGTACTAAATCTTTTATGTTTATATCAATTCAATCCGTTCGATCAAAACTGGCTACCCAACACTAAAATGAACACAAGGCATTCTATAGGACACCGTCGGCGCTAACGTGAATAATTTTTAATAATATTTGAATATTTTTTTCGATTTGTATTCCTATTTTTCTTTTTATATTTTCTTTTTTTTTCCTTTTCTCTTTTTTTTTCTTCACTCCCTACTTCCTTCGGCTGGTCGCCAGCGACCACTGGAAATGAAGCTCCAGGAAGAACGGGACGAACTTCAACTACTGTCCAAGCTCGATCAGGTCTTCATGTGTGATGTTCTGGATCCGGGAATTAGGCCCATTGAAATGATACATGTGTTTGACTATTCTGACTATTCACAGTCTAAGGTGGTAAGATTTGGTGAAGGGCCAAGAAAAACAATCAGGTCCAAAATGAGAAATTATTATATGCTCTACAAAACGTGCGACCCGATATCATCTTGATCATTAATCAAGTAGATCTTGCTATGGCCCTCGGGATCAAATGTTGAACTGGTTTCGACATGAGATTTATAGAACATACAATAACATTTCATGCACAATGGGATTATAGACATGACCTAAAAAATAAATTCACTCTACTATCCAAAATAAAGTCCAGAAAAACTTATTTTAGAGCCGACCTGCTAAGGATATAAGAGACCCATTGCCAATTCATCTCTATTTCAAGTATTGTAAAAACGTATTAAAATGCTCTAAGATCCTCCTGAACTTAAATTGTCTTAGATGCACACATCAAAAAGCCACTAATCTCACTCCTCGTGTTGGTCTATTCTTGTCTATATCTCTCTTATATGATCATGGGACTCCTGTCCTAACAATACTTAAAAACAGCCATGTCACTAGCTAATTAGAACAATGGAATTAAACGATGAAACGTGGGAAAAACGACGTAATGGCAAAGTCCGTTGTCTTGTCACTGTCGGCCACGATCGTGTGTGTTTAAATCTTATCCTTCCCACTTTATTTGCCATCACATCGTTTTTTCCCCCCAACTTTTGGACTCTTGGGTCTGTCGCTACCCTTGCATAAAAATAATTTTTCCAATGCAACAAGAAAAGACCACTGGATAGATCCGACCAATGCATAAATTGAATCTAATAAAAAATCAATTCAAATTGACATATTTTATTCATTTTGACTCATCTTCATACAATAAAAATCAACTGACTCATAAACGACCTCACTCATATTTGACTTGACCTATAGAGATAAAACACTTCCATATTTAACCTAATTTAATAAAATTCATACTCAAACTAAAGTGAGAGTAAATTATAAATTTATTTAACATCCATATTATTTTAAGTCATTCGTATAATTAAAAAAATAGACTTATAACCCATTTTAACAGCTCTCTCGTCAAATAAACATGATATCCCAACATTTATGGAAAATTGTCCCAATTATGTCACGTTGCATATACATGTAAGAAGGAAGATTGGGACATCTCCCAAAAATCAAGTGCGTATCGACATTGCATCGGTTGAGAAAAGAGCAAGAAGAACCATAAATTATATGTTCAATTCTGCTTGATTCAAATGGGATGCTGCCTGCCTTTGGGGAAGGACATACGTGAAATGCAATAAGCAAAATGCACAGAAGACTAGCGACTAATAGTCACTAATAAAGATATGGAAAAACACAAAATGGAAAGATTATGTTGGATTCCAAAGAATTGATAATGTTCAAATACCACAGAAAGAAAAGGGCATCTTTTGTGTCAAGAACCGCTCTCCTTTCTCAAGATAAAGTCGACAGCGTCCTCCATAGTGTCTATGACCTACATAGGTAAACATAAAAGAGTTCAATTGGGGTGAGCAATTTTCGGATGCACTTTTAATCTTGGAAAATTTGGAGAGAAGACATATTCCCCATAAAAGTTGCTTTCAATTGGGCATATTTTGGAAATACTGACATTTTGCTAGGTTGAAGAAGGAAAAGGTTCAGTCATCTTTCATCCTACCAATTTAGAATTGACCGATCACCCAGAGTATAGCAAATCAAGGTATGTAAGTATGGGAGGATTATCCACGCTGACAGCTCAAAACCACTTGAGGCCATGTTTGGCTCATTGCCCTGGAATCATGAAAAGGAATCTCAATCTAAGCAATCAAATTCCTAGCTGCAATGGCATTCCATTTCCTGTTTATTACTCCAAGGTGAACCAAACAAGGCCTAAGTGATTACACGATGTACTATACTTCTGAATGTTTTCATGGTGGAATCAATGATCTGCAGTCTCGACCATGACTTTCCAGAGGATCATGTATCTAAAATCTCTAAACCAAAGAAGTGAACGTGCACATGATTCACTTACTTAAGAACCTACCATCAACTCACCCCAACGTACATGCAAGTAGGGGTGTAAATGGGTCGGGGCGGGTCGGGTCTTGATGTTACCCGACCCGACCCGAAACATAAGGGTCACGCATTATGACCCGACCCGAAACACATTAGAATATCGAATGTGTTTCGGGTCGGTTCGGGTCGGTTCGGGTCGGGTCGGGTCTCCGGGTTTTCACCTTCTTTTTCTTTTTTTTCTTTTTTCTTTTTTTTTTTTCACATTAGACCATCTAATGTGACGGAGGCTTAGTACAACCCACGGATGAGAATGCCACCTACCATTACAATCTGTTGAAATATCCTGCAGTTGCAGACAAGAAAATGAGAAACATACATATGGAACAATTCTCCTTTCATGGAAAGGTTCGATTCTCTACTCATCATTGTTTACTTCACCAGTGATTGCATCTCAAGTCGCTGTCGCTGTTCTGCTTCTTTCTCTTTGGCTTCTACTTCTCTTACAAGCTTAGGCATGCTTGTTGATTGCTGATGCGCAAACACACCAAGCACACAAAATCAAAAGCCACATTGTTCCTAGCAAATGCTCATCTAGATATGAGATAACAAGATTAATCCACACTAAGCCAACCCGAGGGGAACCAAAAAGGGGTTGTGCATGTGGTGTCATCAAAGCTTCATGGCAGCAAAAATATCAGTAAAGGAACTCTAACCAAGATCAATTCAATCCAATGTCAAAAGCATGCAATATCCTGCAACAATTGAAATGGCTAGTTAAGCCATCATTGTACCATCTCTGGCTTTTTCAGTGCCAGACCAAATAGTAAAGAAGCAACAAAATTCAGACTTGACATTGACGAATGCACATTTTTATTGAAATTGGACAGAGACTATGTACAACAGCTGACATGAACTCCACATCAGTCCAGCTAATTGTAGTATTGACAGAAGGCAAATCCCATAGATATTCCTCATACTCAGTACCAGTTGCAGCCGCTAAGGAATAGCTGATATACAGAGAAATACATATTAATGAACAAGTTACAGCTGCTATTCTGCTTTCAATGCACCGGTCCCTTATTTCCAATCAAGCTTGTCTAGGAGCCAGAGTACCTCTTCCTTGGAGTTTGCAAATATCTTGATAACTCAAAAATATAAAACTTTTTAGTAGGGATCTGAACCTAGTAGAAGAAAGAAAGACCCTGTTGAAGAATTTAACCATAGTACAAACAGTTAGAGTCTTCTTCAAAATAGCACCAGGCAGGGCATCAGCATCTTAATCCTTCAGGCAAACAATCCAGCAAAGCAAAAACCATCACTCCGCACATAGAATGCTAAAGAAGCAAGATATCAAATTAATAACAGCAGCACAAAACCAGCAATAGCAAGTTAGCAACAATGACAGCAAGAATTGCACAGAAAAAAAAGAAAAGAAAAAAGAACACACCAACTTCGACAACCGCAACTTCCTTTTGGTGTTCTTCTCCTCAGCACAATCTTCCCTCTCCCCGTCACCCAGAACCGCTTCGCCGAAGCCTATCCACAGAATATCCCATTCACACTCCAATCAACCATTCATTTGAACAAGATAAGCTCGAACAAGAAAGACCCATCAACAGAGAGACCCACCAAGAACCAGAGCACCAAATGAGACACCGCAAGACCACGATATACCCCAAAGAAAGAAAGAAACACCAATTGAAGATAAGCATCCAAGAAACAAAAAAAAGAAGCAGAGATGGCGTCTGAAGAACGAAACCTTACCAAGAACGAGAAGAGCTCCGATGCCTGCCGACGAATTTAAAGACCCTAGATCAAGCCGTCGTGTAAACGCGCGTGCGAGAAGTCGCGGCAGAATTTCTCCCGACTCCGAGGAAAAATCGAAATCGACAGCGCCAGCATTTTCCCACTAAAACAATAGGAATCGGCGGCGGCTAGGGTTCCGGTGTTGAGACGAGAGATGGAGACCTGGACGGCGACGATCGATTGATTCGGCGGTGGCTAGGGTTCCGGCGTTGAGACGAGGGGTGGCGACAGCAAGGCGGAGGCGCGTCGACCGGAGGGCGGAGGCGCGTCGACCGGAGGGCGGCAGCGGAACGGAATCCACGAGAAGCGCAGTCGTCGGAGAAGAAGCCAAAGGGGAGGGGTTCTCGAAAACACGTCTGTTTAGTGTTTAGTGTTTGTGTTTGGTGACTTGTTTGGAAATTGGAACAAGGATGTTAACGTGTTTCGGGTCGAACAATGTTCCAACCCTAAACCCGACCCGAAACATGTATTCCGCTTGTTTCATGTTTGTTACCCGAACACAACCCGAACACGAAACACGTTTTATATTTGTTTCGTGTTTGGGTCGTGTTCGGGTCGGGTCGGGTCGGGTCGGGTTTTTTTGACACCCCTACATGCAAGGAGAGATGAGAGAGACAGATAGAGAAATGTCTGGATTTTGTTAAGAGTACGAATACCAATCAAGTCCACAGGAAGTTCTGAATGATTATCTTTTCCCTTGAATACCCCAGTCCTTGTTAATATAGAAAACCAAGGATCTCCTGCCTGAAGGAGTTGTTATCAGTACTGGTGATTATGTCCGGAAATAAAATTACTGATATGATAAAATACAATTCTCAGTATGATATATACCGGTCGTGCGCCTCTAATGTTGATTTTTGGGTTATCTCCTATCATGTATAAGTGTTCTGAAACAACGAATTCTGAGTATGTATTACTCTCCACATCTAGGTTGCTTAACAAAGATGGCATAAGATTCCTTAACAAGGTCTCAGCATTTCCATAGACAAATGGATTTGGCCTCCCATACGATGTATACGCCAGCGGAATGGGATGTATTCTGCAGAACAGGGACAAGTAAACAATGCATAACACAAGATTGAAGATTAATGCATGTCACTATGCTGCGTTGAGGTAAACTAGGCCCACACGGGGATCTTATAGGCCATTCTTTAATTTTTTTCTGGAGAATATTAGATCAAACTCCATGCATAACTAAACATTGAGAAGCTGAAATCTCACTATCTTACCTGTTATAGATTGCTTCTAAAGCAATCCTGAAAGCTCCCATACCCAGACGCTCAGCAGGAAAAGTAGCCTGTCTCTACACTTTGTCAGCTAGTCATCAGCCAGTCTTTAGTTCCACCAAGGCTTCAAAAACTCAAGATTGCAGCTGGCGTCACAAATGGCATAGCTTACCTGGTATTCGAGGTCATTATTTGCAAAAGACAGGTGTGGTCCAGCCTCCCTTCCAGGAAGCCATCCAGTTCTCAATATGTCACAGAGCACCTAAACCCAAACTTGAGTATCACGGAATTTTTTTAATGTACACAGACATAGATAGATGATAACACTCCCTTTTATCACTTTTTCCAAACTAGATGTCAGCACGCACTAGACTTTTAAAAAGATGATGACTAAAGTTGCAGAGTAGTTACTGAACAACCAAACAGAGCCTAGTGACTTTTGATAGTCAGTTCAAAGATTTAAAACTCGCGTGACAAAAAGCCCAGTATGGACTCGACAGCCGAATTAGATAATCTAAGAAAGGACAAGATTCTTTAGAGTGGTCACAACCTGAGTATCTCTGCTCCAGTCAACAGAATCACTGACTACAAATGCTGCCTGAATTCTGTGTGTTTGCACAGCAATTTTTCACTTTCCTATCATATTAGAAGTGCTATTCTGGTCAATGTCTGGCTTAGTTGTCCATCTCTTGTACGGTGCCAGTGGATCAATGACATCAAAGTAGCTAGTGTACTCATCAATTGAGAGAACATTTCTGCATAGAAAAGATACAACCAGAAAGAGGGTCAACCAGAGAGAAATCGAACAGAATCAAGTTGTTGGAATTCATGTTCTGGGTGAAACAGTATTGAAAACACAGACAACTACAATGATTTAAGGAGAGGACTCCTCTGCGATCACTCTAGTCCCCGAGAACTTGAGTGCTTTTTACTAACATTGCTTGCCCCTATGTATTACCTAGACATTAAAAGAATATCCATCAATATCAGTTTTATTAAATACATATCTTTATCCCCATTGCCAAGCTCTCTCTCTCTTCACCTCCCCCCACCCTCACACCTGCATGCACAAGCAAGTAATTGAGACATTGCTGGGTACATTTGCAAACCTAGAGAAGTGGTCCAAATATTTACTTGTATCCATATTCGGACATCACAGCAGCAGGTTCTCCTTTGCCAACAGCAACGACAAGTTCATTCTCGAATCTGTGCAAAAACCTCAATTAGGAAACAGATGAATAAAATAGAGAAGCGTATTCATTAGTAAAACAGAAAAGCCTATTCAGAATTCTCTTGGAATAGTTAGTACATGCATGCGCACTCTTCTATGTCTTTTCAATACATATAATATAATATATGTAGTGCATTTCCCTAGTTTCCAAGAAGAAAGCACATGAGATGAAGATACTAGATGTGTTCTTTGATATCCACGTACGCATACAAGATGTGTGCATTCAATAAAGTCCAATTTCACAGTTTTGAACCTACTAAATTGTGTACCTATAAATAATTCTTGTACAGGAGAATTCTTATTAAGCTAATAATACACATGCACAATATTTTATTTCGCAATCCCAGATTTTAATAACCATGAGTGAGATAGATGAAAAAAGCAAATGTTGTCGAAAATGCTCAGTCCTGATTTACATTAGGATGCCACATTTCTCATTGGACATTGGTCATGGAGATAATCGAACAAATCCTTACCTAATTACCAGTTGTTTAAAAGGTGTGTGCCCTGTATGACCTGCAAATTATCTTGGTAAAAATATGAGAGAAAAATGAAACAAAGTAGTTCTGGACCTGATAACAAGCAAAATCGTGAGGGCAAGCAGATTTTGTAACACGAGAGATGAACTACCTGTGAAGGTAGAATGTTGACTCCTAGTAGTTGACCTAAGTCCTGGGCTCTTTTGGATTCAGAAAAGCCACCTCCGGCATCAGCCATTGCTATTAGCAGCGTGCAGTAAAAACTAATTATCGCTTCTTCAAGAATTAACAAGCGAAATTTCTTATTTCAAGGGAGTAACATATTGAACGATTATAGGCAAGGGCATCTCAAAAGGCATCACAGATTCAAATTGCTTGAATGACTTAAACATAAGATAGCGGCAATCTCAAAGTCATCAAGACGATTACTATTAGATCTTAAAAGTACCAATACTTGCTGATAAGTGAATAATCAACCACAATAAGCATATGATGTCCAGCATGCAACTTGAAAACTTTAGTTTGACCATTATATCATGGCACTCACCGGTGATGATTCTATTGAATGGTCACATTCGGTAACACATATCGAAAGTGAGAAATGTAATAGTAAAAATTACTAACACATTAAAGCAATTACTAGGACCTATTGAAGTCTACCAATCAGGAACACTCACCATTTGTTAAGAACACGAAAGGTATCTTCAACTTTCCTGAAAAGATGGAGAACGTAAAGTAAGTGATAGCAGGCTATCAAATAGCAGATACGAATCTCGATATCCCCCGCCCCTACAGTCCATCAGAAAACTCGGTATCGATCAGCGAAAAAAGACATGCATTCGCAACGTAGAACATACGCGAAACGGCAAGATCACCAGCACGACATAGGCCTCGCAGGTATATCAGCAAGCGATGGCGAAAGCCTTACCAGAATCGTCGTACAATCTCCTGAGCGCGCGCGGAGAACCGCCGATGGGAGCGTGACCGAGAAAGACCACGCCGTCGATGTCGAAGGCGATGCCGAACGAAGGCCTGCACGACGAAACCACGATCGTCGATTCGATCACGGACGAAAAAGAAGAAGAAGAAGAGAAAAAGAGAACATCGGAGAAAATCACGAGCGTAGTCGAAGCATGACCGGCACGCACCGATCCGATTGCGAGCTAAGCCGCGAAAACGAGCGCGATGCGAGCGGGGACGGCTGCTTTCGGCCGCGACTCCGCGACGCGATGGTGAAAAGCCGGTGCCTCATTTTCCCGTTCGCGGCGAATCGCCGGAGGTGAAGCTTCAAGAAGAACGGAGCGAGCTTCAACAGTCCACAGAGAGGGAGAGAGAGAGAGTGGCCCAATCGCGCAGCGTCTTCTCGTTCGATGTTCAGGGGCCGTGAATTGGGCCCGTTGAAATGATGGGCGGGCCTCGATAGCGGATCGGCCTTTCATTCGGATCCGAGCTCAATGGTTAAGCTTGATTTTGGTGAACGTTTTTGGGCTCTTTTCTTTAGTTCTTTCATTTTTGTTGTATTTTTCTCTTTAGGCCTAGTAATTCGGGCTCCTTGTCTCGGAACCTCTCCAGAGAATCGTTAACTGCATCTTTGGTGCACCTGGTGCATGTACGTATAGAAATTCTCAATTGGCTAGTCGTAAATGGCCCCACCCTTGGACTATGAGACCAATGGTTATCCCAAACCTACACGGACATGTAGACAGTGATTCTTAAATATTGAAAAATAGGGTGTGATACGATGAAATAGGATCCAATGGAGACAGACACAAAAAATAAACGCAGTGCTTCTTTTTTTTTTTTTAATTTCCTTGTAGCGTAGTTTGGATTAGTTGTGCAAATACTTGTACGATATGAGACACACCCCGATTATAGAACAAAGTCACTTTGTCTGGTTTTTCCCTTTTCATGCTTTGCCCTCTGACTAATTTAAAGATGTTGCAAGAAGTCTTGTAAAAATGTGAAGTCCTACTCTTTTCATGGCTATATTTGATGTGAAGAACTAACGCATCGAGCACCTACGACACCACTATTCTAGCATGTCTTTTTTTTTTTTTTTATGAAAATATCATAGTGTGTGTTTGACGACTCAAAGTCTAAGGGGATAAACTTCTGGTGGGGGACCGAGAAAAACAATCGGGGGGGAAATTATTACACGCTTCACAAACTATATAAACCAATATCATATCAGTCATTAATCGGATAGATCTCACTATGAGTTTCGATGTGTGAATTATTGAACAAAATTTCGACATGTGACTTATAGGCCATATGATACCTTTTCATACAAAATGGAGTTACAGCCTTGACCGGGCAACGAAAATTCACACTATCATCCACAATCGAGTCCACAAAAATTTATTTCAAAGCCGATCCAGCTAAGGTAAAAGAGATCCGCAACCAATTCATTTCTCTTTTTGAGTATTCTAAAACGTCGGAAAAATAACTTTAAAGTAATCATCTGTCTTTGATGTGCAAATCAAAAAACTACTTGTCTTAATCCTCGTGCTGGTCCATCTTTATCTATATCTCTCTTATGGTCCCATGACTCGTGTCCGAACAATGTAAAAAACAGCCTGTCCCCAACTAATCAGGACGATGAAATCGAGTAAGTAGAATCGTACCCGTAATGACGAAAACCAAGTTCTTGACCGGTGGAGTGAAGGAGCTTTTCTTAGTGGCAAAGCAATAAATTTGAGACGAGGGACCCAAAAAGCAAGGAAGCGACGCGAGCACTAGAAGTAGAAGCGCAGCACGGTGAGCAAAGGCCTTAATATTCAAAAGACAACGTGGAAAAAACGACGTAATAGCAACTCCACTACCTCGTCGTTGTCGGCCATGATCGGGTCCGCGAGGAATTCTAAGCATTCCCCCCTGATTTGATCTACCATCACAATCGTTTTCTCTCTCTCTCTCTTTTAATTTTCTTTCGATCTTTGTGGACTTCCGAGTCTGTCGCGTGACCCTTGCTCGTGGCCACAATGATTCCGATGCCTTGAAAGAAGACCGCTTCTCATCGGATAAACATGACATCTCGGGCTTATAGAGATGGAAATGGAACGATACCATGACGAAGCATTCTAAATGGGAGGGACGTTGCTTTCTTATCTTGTAAAATATCAGTTTGAATCTTCAGGGGAAGACGTGGCCGCTAGAAAATTTACACCAATGCTATAAGGTACAAAAACCAAAGATTTTTACTTACTTATCTGAAGATAAAAGAAGAAGAAAAAACGGCATTATAATCTCGACTGAGGAATTGATTATCGAAGATGACAATTTTATATTTTAAGGAGGGAATCGAGAAACAATTAAAAAAAAAATGGGTGATTTGATCTGGTTGGTATGGTTGACCATTAAAGAAAACAAAAGTTGATAAATGTCAAAGGAAGAAGACAAACAAGGCCTTCAACCCGTTCACTTTATTGGAAAATGTTTGACATCAATGGTAAAAATCAAGCCTAATTTGTATTCATTTCATTTTCTCGAAAACTTGACTGAAAATGTTCTATGAGCGCAATGTTATGCTGTATTTATTAATGTTTAATTTGATCATTGAATTTCATTTAGTTCAATTTAACGTAGTTGCACCACTTGAATCGAACCAATTGAATCATCCTAGTCAATTAGATTTTACTAGTATTTGATATGAGAATCTAACTCAGTCACGGAACCACATTTGCTTATGTGGGTATACACATTAGTAGCTACGTTGGCAAATTCTAGAATAAATGATGCCAACTAATTGGATGCACGTATAAGAATCAGTTGGATTGGATGATGGCACAGTTGGAGTTAAAAGAGGTCAATGATTTCATTATTTTAATTAGCTTGTTCAGCACTTGCACAAATAAAGTAAGTTGGACTTGTCGGAAGTAGGGTTACATTCGACGCATCGGAAGGTTCTTCAAGTGGACTACCCTATGATTTATTAGGAGAAGATGCCATAGTAGACAAGGCTAAAGTGGTAAAGTGAAAATGATTCTTGTCAAAAATTTCATAACCAGAAATGACCATTTTTTCTCATCATAGGAAAAAAAAAAGCATCAATGCCCTTTATGCTCACAAGATTAACCATCAAATATACGTCTTCGCCTTTGGGTTAACTTTCTGCTCGCTCTTTTGTTGACATTTATGTGAGATGTACATCCAAAGGATCTCATGATGAAAGAGTTAGGTGACTTCCTTGTACTTATCACCAGAATTTGCACTTGTTGGGAATATGTGATGACAAAGACTGTTGGGAAACATCAGTGAAAGTCCCAACTCTTTAATGTCTCCATGCTTCCATTTAACAACTCTGTTTTAAGATACAGCGTGAGGACATGATAATTGCTGCTCCACTTCAATAGCAGAGCAAGACGTTCGTAATGATGCGGAGCAAGATTCACTGCCATCCTCACTTTTGGAAACCTTAATCCGTAATTGATGGCGTAAGGTCATCAAACTCTCAAAGGACTAAAACTAGTACAATGGAGTGGAAAGTCATCAACAAAGCTGGAGATTAACTAGAATCGGAAACAAAAGTTACTTAAGGAAATCCCCAATAATCAACCTAAACTCAAAGAAGCAATAACCATCAAGTACTCCCTATATATTCGGTTCTTCCCCAATTTGGCTAAAAATAGTAGTTGTGCCCCGGAAAATACGGAAAGATTCAGCCATGCCAAAGGTTTGCTAAGGCCCTGTTTGGCAACACTCCAAACAGTGATTATTTCTGATTTTTGTTCCCCGGAATCGCCTGGGACGAGAATCGCGTTTGGTAAAAATTTTGTTCCCGGAACAAATTTGTTCCTTAATCGCTTTTGGAGTAGATTTGAGAATCAAAAAAATTTGATTCTACGTCCGAGAATCAAAAAAGAATCAACACGATAAAACTCTTCTTCTTTCCTTCCGCCATCACGCGACCGTCGCCACCGCCGCCGCCGCCGTCCGCCGCCGCCGCCACCACGCCGTCCGCTGCCGCCGGTCCGGCGAGCCGCCGGAGGCTCGCCCGGCCAGGGCGAGGTCCGGCGATCTCGCCGGGAGGCTCACTGCCGCCGGGACCGGCGAGCTCGCCGGAGGCTCGCCCGCCCACCGGCGAGGTCCGGCGAGCTCGCCGAGGCTCGCCTGCCATTGGCGAGCCTCGCCGAGCCTCCGCGAGCCTCGCGGGCCGGGCGAGGCCCGCCGGCCACCGCCGAGCTCGCCTAGCTCGACCGGGCCAAGCGGCCCGCCCGCCCCGCGAGGCCCGCCCGTCCACCGGCGAGGCGAGGCCGAGGCTCGCCGGGCTAGGCGAGGCCCGCCTAGCCACCGGCCGGGCTCGCCTAGCTCCGACCGGGGCCGGGCGGCCTCGCCCAACCCCGCGAGCCTCACCTGCCCGGCGAGGCCCGCCGTCCACCGCGACGCCGGCCTCGCTGATCCGGGAGGCCGAGCCTCTGGCGAGGCCGGGCGAGCGTCGCCTGGCAACTGGGCGAGGCCGCGGCGACGCTTGGCCGACGAGGGCCGGCCGCGAGGGCCGGGCGACGCTCCGGTGAGGTCGCCGCCATCTCATCGCGGTCGCCGGTCCGGCGACCGGCCACAAGAAGAAAAGAAAAATAGGAGAAAAAGGAAAAATGAAAAGAAAAAATGAAAAAAGAAAAGGAAAAAAGGAAAAAGGTCAAAAAAGAAAAAAAAAGTAGAAAAAATTATTTAAAAATAAAAAAATAATTTGGAACAGAATCAATGGACACGTTATCAAACGCAATTCTATTCCGTAATCAAAATTTTATACAGCTTACCAAACACATTTTTTTACTCGTAATCGGTTAAATGTAATCAAAATAATAATTTCTTGTCGAAATGGTCTAAGGAAACGCGCCGAAGGCAGCCTTTTCGGGCCGTTCTTGTCCGTGAATTCCGTAATCACTTTACTGTGTTCTTCTTATGGGGAACGAGGAATGTTTTTCCCCCATTAAAAAGAACAAGCATCGTCACCGTCTTCCGTTAAAACTTTGACATTCTCTGAACTAAGTCGCCGGGATGGCGCGAAATGGTAGATCAACCGGCAAAAACCTAGAAAGCGGTCAAGTCTCGACTGAAAGAAAAAGGGCAAAAGAAAAAGCTGCAAAAAGGTTACAAAGGTCGTAATCATCGTGACAT
Source organism: Eucalyptus grandis (assembly GCF_016545825.1). Classification (NCBI taxonomy): domain Eukaryota; kingdom Viridiplantae; phylum Streptophyta; class Magnoliopsida; order Myrtales; family Myrtaceae; genus Eucalyptus; species Eucalyptus grandis. The sequence continues at coordinate 41,042,918 of NC_052613.1, forward strand.
CACTGCCCATTCACTTCGAGGTTCAGAAGCATACGGAGCGCTCAAAACTTAGTCAGGCCCGTCTAATCCAAAGCGATTTCGCTTCCGGTGACAGAAACAGAACCGAAAGTGCAAAACAAGAAAACAGGGCAAGTCATCGAGAAGAGGGGCACAGCGAAAGAAAAGGCGTATTTCATCTGGACAATGTCAAGGACCACACTCCTTTCTCAAGATAAAGGAGTTGGACCCTAATGAGCAATTTTCAAATTCATTTTTAGCCTTGGAAAATTAAGAGAGAAAACAAATTCCCCACAAAAGTGGCTTCCTATCATGCATGATTTTGAAATGCTAACATTTTGCTAGGCCGAAGAGATGGACCTCGCAAAATGGAAGATTATAAGTGATTGGAAGATTATCCATGCTGACACCTCAAAACACTTAATGTAATATTTGGTTAAAGGTCATGGAATCATGAAAGGAATTCCAAACCGTAAAATCAAATAGAGGACAATAATCGGAAAAATGTTCAGGGATCTTATGTGGTTCTTTATCCTGTTTTTATCCCTAGTTTTCCGTTATTCGCTTTGTATACATTGATTGGAGACGCATTTCCTTTCTTACACATACAACATATATGTTAAAATACATATATGTTATTTTAAGAGATGGGCTTCATTCGGTGAGCATAATTGAACATGGAATTCCACCCTGACCCCAACCTAAGAAAAGAATTTCTAAATCAATTTGGTAATTTAGACTTTTTTTTTGTTTCGCAAAAAATAAATAATTCGATAAATTTTTTCCTAAAGACAATCGTTTATATCACTCAAGTAATTATTTAATAAGAAATTTTTTTATTATTCATAATAATTTATGTCTTAATACTTTTCGTAGAAGGTAAACAAATTTTTAATTCGTTTATTTTTATAAGCAATATATTTAATTATTTTTATGAAATGTATTTTAAATCATTCTCTTAATCAAAGATACACTCCCTTTACATCTGTGCTATAGTTCCATCTCCATTCTCGATCGTATTATTTAATCATCCGAGCCAAAAGTAAAGCAAAATATCTATGTGCTCTAAATAGGCAATAGTACTCCAGCTTTTCATCAGCCAACATTAGTTTTTCTCATGGACCAATGGCATCTGTTTTTTTGGTCATCGTAGTCAAAAGCTAAATTGGAAATTAGAACATCTTTTGAATGGAGGAGATTATGTAAAGCCAAAAGAAGCAACATAGACGGACCATTTTTCTTAGCCATCGCATCAACAAACAAACGGATAAAATTATGGAGATGCAATCCTATTTTGATGACAGCTTAGTAATGTACTAATTGCTGGCCAACGGAAGCATGTGATCATCGTCTTTTACCAAGACAATAAATGATTAGATAGACTCGTTGATGACATGGAAGTGACAAGCGGTACTTCCACTAGTGCATCTACTTTCAGACAAGGATGGATTCCCATTATATTATTTCGTGCCTTGGCCCTACAATAAGGCGCAAGGGAGAGCATTAAATTCCAAAAATAAGCTTATTGACATTTCTCTATCGGGCACTTAAATCGGAAGAAAAACAGTGTCGTCTTATCATGTCATGCTGTCGTCATTACACTTAAATAGTCGAAAATAATTGAAACTCCACATTAGATAAATTCAATGAGATTTAGCTTAAATGTTTTATTGCATTTTCCCTTGTAAGTTTAAGACTACGTTATTTCAGATAAAAATTTTATACCTTGATAGGTTTGAAATTCCAGTATAATAATTTTAGGACAGATTATGCAATTATCTTGGAAATATGACAATTCGATTTTCTCAATCTCGTGCTCACACTTAACTCAATACAATATATATACTCGCATCAGACTCGATCCAATTCTAATATTAAAAATTAAATTATAGTGTAAAGCTTCAAACTCCATCTCAAGTTCTCATAAAAAATTTCAAAAATAATGATTCTTTTTTCATTGTCCTTAGTAAAAACCTTTAAATTACTAACAAGGCTCGCAAGTCACATTATTGTAGTATTACAAAATTTGACACCTCCAACATAGGCAATCCATATTGTTAGGCCCAAATACATAAAAGAAGGGGTGAAGTGTTTTTTTATACATATAAAAATATTTATGTTTCTAGAACCAGCAACTTACTTTAAATATATATATATATGCAATTAAACTGTTAATTTGCAATAAGAAACTCATAGAGTTTAGGGAAAAAAGAAATTACAAAAGCTATTTATAGAGTTACAATTAAGATATGCTTTCTCTTCTAGCTCTAGCAGCCCCATTAGATTGAAATTCACTACTTCAGCCAATAGTGCAATTGCCAAGAACTTTGTATTACGCGGACTCAACTCCTCCGACGGCTATCTCACTATAGACTAAATAATTATTAGATCTCTTTCAATAGCCATTCTCACACCTTGTGCACACAACATGGTAGACATATTCTCCCCCAAAATTATTTAACCACACTTCTAAGTGTTTACAAATAATCATTCACATATTTCATCTCTTACCTAAACAATTGCATTCTCTCTAAGCACGACCACTTCTTCCGTGTGTATACAAATGATTTTGGCACCCTTGCTAACTTTTAGGATCAAAACTAAATAGGTTATAATGAAACAGCAAACAAATAGATCTCAAGAACACTAAATGTGTTTCGATTTTTCTTGTTGCAAGCATTCAATCACAAGCTACGTTCTACTCATAGTTTGTCCTCATAGGCCTCCAAAAACAACCCTCCTGTTTCAACCATCTGATTCAAGTCGATCACAGAATGAGTTTCATTTCATCACACGGAAAAGAGACATTTGGAGGGCGTACTTAGAGATCATCAACAAATGAAAAAAACAAAATGATAAGGAGAGTGAGTAGAAGTTTTTTTTTTTTTTTTTTTGACCCAGGGAACCCGCACATCGTACCAACACGGACAGCCCGACAAGCCCGGGGGGTAAACCCTGGGATGATGCTAGCGAAGGACCCACCACCCCGACGTCGCATTAAAGATCCCGTGCGGCCAGCGGGATTCAAACTCCTCTCCTCTGGCAAAGGATCATGGGAGCTCTTATCCAACTAGGTCACCATAGACGGTGGTGGGAGAGTGAGTAGAAGTTGGTAAGTTTATAAATTGACTTATTATAGTGTTTGCAATTTATTTACAATGCTTGTAAAATTTCCAAAGAGTTGGTTATTCTTTAATTCATTTCAAAGTTGGTAAATTTCTAACTGCATTGATAAGTTATTAATAGGTTATTTGGCAATCAAATTGACAGTCATGCTTTTTTGTTATCAACTGTACTAGATATTAATGTTGGCTGGGTCTGCCTGTGTGGGGCTCGATTAACATTAATAAATAAAAGAAAATGTCAAAAAGTCAAAAATGCAATAAAGGAAAAGAAAGGCAGGCTGCTTATTCGGAGAAGACGGGAAAAGGGCTGCGACATCCGGTCTAGAATGGAAGGCCAAATATTGTCGAAATTGACCTAAATTTCAATATATTGTTATAAGACCGAGACGGATGAGTTGAGACAGGTGAGTCCATTAGTTTCATTTGTTGATTGGTTTTGTTCATTGAACACTTTTTCTAAATTATCTCAAATTTCTCCAATCACAATTAGGGCTTCTTACTTCATACATATTAATCTGCTTCTACAGTGACGAAATGTCAGTGTATTGTTGATATTGAATCTCTAATATATTACTAAAGAAGAACCTCTATGTATCTTACTATTTTTTGTGATTAGTAAAAAATTTTGAATCGTCCATGATTTTTTTTGCATTGAATTTTCCACGTAAACTTGTCGCGTTTGCTTTTGTCTGTTTTTATCATTTTGGCATTATTTTTATTCATTACGAGGTTATATTGCGGGAATATATTGCCTGTTATTACAGGGGTTGAGTCGATTTTGGTCCATTTAATCTTGGGAAGAAATTGATTCTACATTAGGTTGATGAATTGTTGCCGGTTCTCTCGAACTTTGTATCAATAATTTCGGAAATCCATCAAGTAAGGGAAATTTTCCGCACTTTCCTTTGACTGACCCTGCACTCAGTCCCGAAAGCTTGCGTCAGCCACATCTCTGATTTTTTGTCTCATCGACCAAGAGCATTTGATTTTATGGTCTTCGTCGTCGTGAAAAAATATGATTTCTGTCCCAATCGCGTCCTCATCGGCGTCTTTGATTTTTTTGTCTCATCGACCAATAGCATATGATTTCATGGTCTCCGTCGTCGTGAGAAAATATCATTTATGCCCCAGTCGTGTCCTCATCGGCCCAAAGCATTTTGCTTGCCTTTCCCAGAACTACTCCATTATTGCCTCGAAAATGTTGACGCAGCCAACATTCTACGACTTTTAGCCATTTCGTCTTCACCTATCGGAGGGATGATCCAGTCCAAAATGTTGTCCAGCAAATTCCTTGTTCTCCCCCATTTTTTTAAGTTGATAATTTTATGCTCAAATGAAAATCCTAATCAGCTACTCCTGATCAAATATTGCTATTTCCCTCTCCTCTTTCAATATAGTCCGATTCGAGTCGATAGCAAAGAGAAAAGAGGGCATGTCTCGATAGCAATTATAGAGCGCTTCTGTGCGTACCGTGTTTAGAGATCATCAAAAAATGAAATATCTAACATAATAAGGAGAGCGAGTAGATTAGTATCAACTTCAATTGAACACTGCAACTTGGAACCGTCGTGCGTAGATTTGAGTTCAGAAAAGGTCCAATCAGAACAGTTCAAGTTAAAGTTAAAGAGATCTTTTTGAGATCTTTTTCTTTATTTGTTTATTTAAGTTAAACAGAACAAGCCGGCTATGTTGTGAGTGGAATACGCGTTTGTGGAATACGCATTTCCCAAATATCTATTCCACCCTTCCCTCTCCCTCAACAAACATTTTTTTCATTGCATCTACAAATTCCACAGTAACAGGCTCCTCATATTATCGGGCAAAAGAACGCTTCAAGTGCCATAACTTTGGCTAAAGAGATACTTAAGTGCCATAACTTACGAAAGGTACACTTAAGTGTCACATTCGAAGAAAACGGATCACTTAAGTGTCACTCCGGCCAAAGTCCGGCAACGCCAACGTGTTCCGGTGAACCGCGCCCAAAACGATGTCGTTTTGCACGCGGCGACGTGGCCAAAACGGCGTCGTTTTGGGCTGACGTGGTAAAAAAATTAAAAAATTAATTAAATTAAATTTAGTTAAAATATTTAAAATAATAATTTTAAAATTAAATTTAGTTGAAATATTAAAAAAAAAATTAAAAAAAAAGGAAAGTGGGGAGGCGACGAGGATTAGCCCTCGCCGCCGCCGCCGAAGGCCCGGCGATGGCGGGGGAGGGTCGGCCGGGGTCACCGAGCCCGGCCGGGGGTCGGCGACCACGACCGACCGACGGCAAGGGCTTGCGAGCCCTCGCCGGATCCGGGCAAGGGCCACGACCCTCCCCGGATCGTGGCGAGGGCTCACGGCCCTCACCCAAATCCGACGAAGGCCGCAAGCCCTCGCCCAGCAAGGGTCCCTCCTCCCCGATCGAGCCAAGGGCTGCCGCTCGCCGGGCGACCCCCGGCGGGCGGCGGCCAAGGCGCCGAGGGCCGCCGACCCTCATCGGATCTTGGCGAGGGCTGCGACCCTCGCCCTCGCCGCCGGTTGGCGGGGTCGCCGCCCCAGCCGGGCCCGGCGACCCGGCCGACCCTCCCCCCGCCGTTGTCGGCCCTTCCCGGCGGCGGCGGGGCGGCGGCGACGGTGGCGGCTAAGGGCTAATCCCCCAACCGCCTCCCACCCTTTCCTTTTTTAAATTTTTTTTCAAAAATTTATTAATTTTTTAATATTTCAACTAAATTTAAATTTTAAAATTATTAAATTTAAATATTTAAATAAATTTAATTAATTAATTATTTTATTTTATTTTGCCACATCAGCCAAAATAACGCCGTTTTGGCCACGTCGCCGTAAAACGGCGTCTCATTTTGAGCTCGGTTCGCGGAAAAGTGCCACATCAACATTTTGGCCGGATTGGCACTCAAATGATCCATTTTACTCCGATTTTGGCACTTAAGTGTCCCTTTGGCCAAAGTTAAGGCACTCCAGGGGTCCGCACGTCCATATTATCGTCAGTCAACTTCATCTATTTTCATAATATTTTAAGAATTCGAATGGTATGTTCACCTAGCAATTTGGTCTTTTGTTTACTTCGATTATCATGGACTAATAGCATTTGATTTTATGGTCTTCGTAGTCGTAGTAAAATACTGTGACTTTCTGATTCAACCATATTCTTGTAGACCCATGGCATTTAAATTGGTATTCTTATAACCACTCCATCACTTTGTTAAGAACATCCAGTCAGAGAAAGAGAGAAAGAGAGAGATCCACCAAGCAATGCCAGCTACTGCTATGGTGAGCTCAGACGCAAGGACGTCATGGGGGAGCGAATATCAAGTGTTTCTAAGCTTTAGAGGACCTAACACTCGAATTAGACTCAGTGACTACCTCTACCATAGCTTAACTTATGTTGGAATAAGTGTCTTTCGAGATTGAACAGCTACGTGTTGGTGAAAGGATCGACGCATTGCTTCAACGAGCAATCGACAACTCCAAGATCTACATACCCATTTTCTTTTGAACTTATGTTTTAAGCCCATTTGTTTTCGTGAGCTCACGCAGATTGTAGAAAAATCCAAATCAAAAGGCAATAGAGCAGTCCTTCAGCCGCGACAAGGCCAAGGTGAGGCTAGACTCGCCCAAATCTGGGAGAAGCCATCTTACTTGTGACCCTTGCCTAGGGTCATGACCCTCGCCAACCACTACAAGCAATCCAATGAGGAAGAAGAGGGAAAAAAAAAAGGAAAATTTAATAAAAAAAATATAAATTGTCATGTCGGTGTTGGTCGAACGCCCGACGTTCACATTAGTGCCAGTCATCAAAATTAATCGATGAACTGAATTGATATCAATGTAAAAAAATTTATGATCAAATTAATCTAATTAAAATGTTTATAATTAAATTAGTATCAATAGGTTTGGAGCTTTTTTTTTTATCATTTTTCATTGCTATGGCATCAACAAACAAACAAAGGGAGAAAATTATGGAGATGCAGGTGCCCTGAGCGCCGGCCGACAAAAGCACGTGATCATCATCTTTTAACGAGACAATGAATGATTGGATAGCCTCGTTGATGACATGGAAGTGACGAGTGGTAATTCCATTAGGGCATCTACTTCCGGAAAAGGATGGATTCCCACTTTTTTTCTTTTGTACATTGGCTTACAGTAAAGCGCAAGTGAGAGCATTAAATTCCAAAAAAAAAAAAAAAAAAAAAAAAAAAAAAAAAAAAAGGCCTATTGACTTATGTCTTTGTTCAGTGCTTAAATCATGTCACGGTATTGCCGTTATACTTTGACAGCCAAAAATGACTGAAGTGCCATTTTAGATAAATTCGACGGGACTTAGGTGAAATCTTTTATTGCATTTTTTCTGATAAGTTTAAGATTACATTGATTCAATTAAAGAGTTTATACCTTCATAGTTTTGAATTTCATTATAACAATTTTAGGATAGATCGTGTAATTATCTTGAAGACATGACAATTTAGCTTTTTCAATCCCATACTCACGCTCAACTCAATACAATATATATGCTTGGTTGCATTAGACTCAATTCAACTCTAACGGTGAAAGAAAGCGAAAGGAAGCAAGAAGCGAACGAAGTTTAGGGAGAAATATTTTGTATTTCTTCACATGTAATCAATGTACAGCATTTAGTAATTATAATACAAGATGTACATAAAGAAAAGGCAATGAAATGTTCTACAAATCAATTTAATATTTCTATCTAATCCCTAATTGATTTTATAATCAAATCAGATTAAATCAAATTCCCGGCATATCTTCCGGATCTTCAGGCATATTTCCAACACTCCCCCTCAAGCTGGTGGCTTGATATCCAAGATGCCTAGCTTGCTTAGTCGATATGCGTGTTGTCTTTGACATAGGGGTTTGGTGAAGATGTCTACAGGTTGTTCACCGGTTCCAATCCCTCTTGTCTCGATTATCTCTTCTTGAATTTTCTCCTGAGTGAAGTGACAATCCACTTCTATATGCTTGGTTCTTTCATGCATTATGAGATTTGCTGCAAGCTTGAGGGCTAATTCATTGTCACAAAATAGCTTTGTTGGCCCTTTCAGTTTTACTCCGAGGTCCCCAAGCAAACCTCGTATCCACACAATTTCACATGTAGTTTTTGCCATGGTCCGATATTCTACTTCGGCTGAAGACAAAAAAACCGTTGCTTGCTTCTTGGTTTTCCATGAAAGAAGAAATTCTCCCAGTTTAATGCAAAACCTAGTGATGGATCTTCGACTCATAGGGCAAGTTGCATAATCTGCATCACAATATGCCATCATTTCCATGTTACATCTTCTAGATAGAAGTATTCCAAGTCCTGGACACTTCTTCAAATACTTCACAACTTTTAGAGCACCATTCATATGAGATTCCTTCAAGTTGTGCATAAATTGACTGAGATTTTGCACTGTGTATGATATATCGAGTATGGTCATAGTCGGGTATATGAGTTTTCCAATGAGCTTCTAATAACTTGTCGCCGTCGGATTCGGATCTTTTAGTACAAGATCATCATTTTGAGATATTCCCCCAACATGATCCGTTGCAGTTAATTTGGTATTTTGCTCGATTGGAATAACTGCTGGCTTGCATCTTGATAAACCGGCTTTTGATATGATCTCCAATACAAGTTTCCGCTAACTAAGGGAAATTCCTTGGTGAGATCGAGAAATCTCAATCCCAAGAAAATAGTTTGGTGCTCCTAGGCCTTTTATATGAAATGTGGTATGCAAATATTTCTTAAGATTCTTTATTGCAACTTCATCATTTCCCATGATGAGGATGTCATCTACATATATCATTAAATAAATAGATAGTGTACCTTTAGTCCATGTGAACAAGGCATAGTCATACTTGGATTGTTTGAAGTCTGCAGTTGTGAGAGCATTAGCAAACTTGGCATACCATTGCTTGGAGGCTTTTTTCAATCCATAAAGGGATTTGCGGAGATAACATACTTTATTCTCTTCCCCGTCTCCGTAAGCCCTAAGGAATATCCATGTAGATTTTTTCATCCAAGTCACCATGAAGAAAGGCGTTGTGGACATCCATTTGGTGTAACGACCAATCATGAGTTACTGCAACTGATAAGAATGAGAGAACTATGACATCTTAGTGACTGGAGAAAAGGTTTCGTGATAGTCAAAACCTTCTCATTGAGTATATCCCTTGGCCACCAACCGAGTTTTGTAATGCTCAATGGATCCATCTGCTCTATATTTGACTTTATAAACCCATTTGCATCCTATGGACTTTTTGTTTGGAGGAAGATTGATTAATTCCCAAGTATGATTATCAATCATTGCCTATAATTCTACTGCTATAGCTTGTTGCCACCGTGGATCTCTGCCTCATCATAACTAGATGGTTCCCTTTCATCGAATGTGCGACTAATGCAACATCTATGTTCCGGCAAAAGCTTATCAAAAGAGACATAAGAAGATATTGGATAGTTAATACCTAGTGAATTAAGGGAGGCACAGATATAATCTTTGGTCCATGTCGGTGGTCGTGTGGCTCGCCTCGAACAACGTGGATGATTCGTTGGTGGTGGAGGAGGAGATATTTCTTCAATATTGGTTTCTGACAAAACATCATAATCATTCTCCATATTGAGTTGAGTTGTAGGCATACTTTCCATTGCTTCCTCCGGATGCAACTGGTCAGGTGAAGTTGAAGTTGAATGAATAACTTGGTTCGGAGGTGCTATGAGAAAATATTCAGGAGATACACTTTCCTCGTTTAAGAAATGATGGGAATTGATTGGGACACTCAAATCCTCTGTGGTTTCACAAAATGGGAAGACAGTTTGGTGAAAAATAACATCCCTGCTCACGAAAAAATCTCCTGTTGATGGATCGAGAACACGATATCCCTTCTATAGGTTGGGATAACCCATGAATATGCATTGCCTAGCACGTGGACTCATTTTGTCCCGAGGTCCCATAGATTTGGCATAACATAGACAACCGAAAATCTTTAGATGATCATGTGTTGGTTTTTTTCCATAAAGTAATTTGAAAGGCAATTTACCAGCCAGTATTCGAGCTAGCATGCGGTTGATGAGGTAAGCTGCAATAATAACACAATCTCCCCAATAATTCTCTAGAATAGACTTTGAAACTTCAATACTCATGTGACTACCAATAGATGACGATGTTTACATTCCACCGCCCCATTTTGTTGTGGAGTATAAATGTAGGAGCTTTCATGTAAGATGCCATGGGACAAGAAAAGTGAACTGCAGTCATGGTTAAAAAAACTCTTTCCCATTATCAGTGCAGATTCGCTAAATTGACTTCCTAAACTGATTTTTGGTCAGAATGATAAACATTTTTAGATGAAAGGGGACTTGAGCTTTGGACTGCATCGGAAACACCCATGTGGCACGAGAGTGACCATCCACAATTGTGAGAAAATAATGTGAACCATCATGATGTGACATGTGATAAGGTCCCCAGACGTCCACATGAATTAATGAAAAAATATTATTGGAATGATTCCTACTGGAAGGAAAAAGTGTACAAAATTGCTTTGCGAGGGGGCATATATGACATTTAGAGCAAGGAAAAAAAGCACTATGACCCATTCTCAAATGTATAAGAAAATTCTTATCATTGGCAGTAACATTACACAATGACAATTTATTCAGGGGAATTGAAGTCAAATCAAAATGACCTGGAAAATAGGTCCAGAAATATAATCCTTTGGAAAGACTACCCAAGCCCATCAGTTTCCCAATTGAAAGGGCCTGAAAAAAATAGGTGTCAGAATCGAAAAATATTCAACAAGAATTTTCCTTGCAAACTTTGGACACGGAGCTAAGATTGAATTGAAATTGTGGGACATCAAGAACATTTTGAAGGGTAATTTGGGGACTCAGTTGAATAGTGCCTATCAAAGTGACATGAGTGATATTCCCGTTTGGAAGTTGCACAAAAATAGGTGTATCTAATTTCTTATGCATATCGGAAAAAATCCCGTATCACAAATGATATGATCACTTGCTCTTGAGTCAACTATCCATGCCTTTCTTGAAATATAATTTATCAGGCGGTGAGATATACCTGTAAAACTTCCTCCTTTATTTGCGATGTCAACATTTTGCAATGTCTGCATCAATTGTTGATATTGCCCATAATAATGGGTCGGTCACTATTTAGACCAGTAGGTCCAATGACCAGGTAAGTTACAAAATATTCTTTATTTTTCCCTTTTTCTCCTGGATTTCCATGTAGTTTGCAACAATTATGTTTGTATGATGCGGATGTTTGCAATGCTTGCAATATAATTTACCTCTCCCTTTTGAATTTTGGCCAAAATTCCTTGAAGATGCAAAAATAATTTGGCCGCCGAATGCCTTCATCATGGAATTATATCCATCGTCTAATTCAATTGAGAGATTAGGCCCTTGCAGACCGTCAAATCGCTAAGGAGGATATGGACCGTTGATGCCGTCCTTTTTAAGGGATCTATCGTCGCTAGAGGAAAACCCTCGCCCCTCTCGATTCTCTCTCTCTTGGGCTAGGGTCTTGACACTCGAATCTCGCTGCTCGCCGTGGAGTGCAAGAGTGATGCTGTCGCTTCCTTGTGCATGCTTTGGAGTCATGAGCCATTGGCTTTCTTCCTAGACAGCTAACTAGAAAATCCATCCGAGGGGAGGCACTGGATCCATCACCAGAATCTGCGAACATAAAGTTAGGTACGTCTCGTTCAGAATCAAAATGAACCGAGTGGATTTTTCCCTCTCCTTCATAGATTTGTATTGTCTGAGGGTTTCCGCTAGTCCCTCGACCTTTTCCTCCACGACTTCGAGCTCATTCCAAAGTGACAAGAGCTTGTTGTAACAAGTCGTGACCGTCATATTTCCTTGCTTGAATTCGCTGAGTTCCTACATGAGAGAAAAAATCTTTGCTTGATCTAACTTCCCGTACATTTCTTTGATGTTGTCTCACATCTTTTTCGAATCCTTCGTCAGTGGAAGGCCGGCTACAACATCTAGAGAAATGCAGTTGCCAATCCATGTTCAAATGAGGTGGTTACACTTTCTCCAGTGTCTGGCCAGTCGCTCGTCCAAGGAATTGGTACGGTCCCGTTGAGGAAACCGTCTTTGTCCTTCATTATGAGGGCTCGCCGAAAGTCCTGCAACCATTTGTTGTAGTTTTCTAGCCCGGTCAATTGCAAACTAATTAGTTGTAATTCTGGGCCATCGGCGGTTGACACGGGCTCTGGTCGGCCAGTGACGGCCGCAATCAGAAAAGGTAAAAACCCGGGTGAGATACTCGGGTAGGGATTCTTCCCTATACCTAATCCGCTAGACCCAGTTCCATGACCCGCATTAATAAATCCCGAGTAGGGATTTGTTCCCAAACCCAGTTCACCTGACCCGCCAATCTGTTCTGGTTCGACAGATAGGCTTGTCCCACTTGTGGTTGGTGGGCTCCCGTCGACCTGGGACGTTATTCCGGTAGCTCGCTACCCCCAGCAATGATGGATTTGGGCCTGGCCCAATGTACCATGGATAAAGTGTCCATTGGTAAGGATGGCCTAGAATGGGCTACCCCATATTTGACTAAGCCGAGAAGAGTTGCCACTATACGCCTTGGGCCTGGACTTGATGTTGGGTTACAAGAATCGTGCCAGAGGTGTGGCCTTGCGTATCTCCCATAGGTGTGGTGTATCCCGTGGATGAAACACCAGTGGCAAGGGGCAAATTCTCTGGGTGAGTCATGGTAAGAATTTGCCTTTGCTTCTTTTCCTTTTTACCGAAAACTGATTCCTTCGTAAGAAAGTATTGATTTGCCTTGCAGATCAAGGGATTTGGAAGGCAATCAGTGTGGAAGCGAAGTCAAGAGCCTGGTGCTCTGATACCATGAAAGAAAGCGAAAGGAAGCAAGAAGCGAACGAAGTTTAGGGAGAAATCTTTTGTATTTCTTCACATGTAATCAATGTACATCATTTAGTAATTATAATACAAGATGTACATAAAGAAAAGGCAATGAAATATTCTACAAATCAATTTAATATTTCTATCTAATCCCTAATTGATTTTATAATCAAATCAAATCAAATCAAATTCCCGACATATCTTTCAGATCTTCGGGCATATCTTCCAACAAATGGCAAAAACTAAATTACAATGTTAAGCTTTACAATCCATCTCTAGTTCTGATAAAAAAAATTCAAGAATAATGATTTTTTTTCTTTGTCCTTAGTAAATCCTTTAAATTATTGACAAGGCTTGCAAGTCACATGACTGTGGTACTACAAAATTTGACACCTTTGACACGAAATCCATATTGCTAGGTCCAAATATATAAAAGAGGCGGTGAAGTGCTATTTTATGTATGTAAAAATATCGATCTTTCTAGAACCAGCCCTTTATTTAAAATTTGTTTTTCATATACAATTAAACTGATATTTGTAACAAGAAACTTATAGAGCTTAGAGTTTTCAATTAGGATATGCCTTCTCTTTTAGCTCCAGTAGCCCAATCAGGTTGATATCCACTACTTGAACCAACATTGCAAATGCCAAGGACTTTGTATAGCGTGGACTCTATTCTTTCTATGATTATCTCACTATAGACTAAATAATTATTAGATCTCTTCCAATAACCATTCTCACACCTTGTGCACATAGCGCACTAGACACATGCTCCCCAAAATTATTAACCACGCTTCCAAGTGTTTACACATAATCATTTGCATTGTTTGTCTCTCACCTACACAATTGCATTCTCTCTTAGTCCAATCACTTCTTCCATGTGTATACAAATAATTTTGGCACCATTGCTAGCTTTTAGGATCAATACTTAGTTAAGAGATAGATCTCAAGAACGCTCGATGTGCTTCAATTTTTCTTGTTGCAGGCACTTGGTGGCAAGCTACATTTAACTTGTGGTTTGTCCTTATAGGCCTCCATAAACAACTCTGATTCAACTATTTCCTCACCGTCCCATATCATTTGATTCTGTTACTCGTATAACCACTGCCTATATTTTTTCATGACGTGTTGTCGCGGCCACCTTCTACGACTCTCAACCATGTCATATTCACATATCAAAGAAATGACCCGCTCAGAAACTTTATTTAGAAAAAATCCTAACTATTAAACCGCATCACTGACCTCCCTCCTCTTTTTCTTTAAGGTAGCAATTTTACGTTCATATGAAATATCCTAATTAACTACTCCTGGTCAAACATTCCTATTTGGCTCCCTTGTTTCAACCAACCGATTTGAGTTGAAACGCAGAATGAGTTTTATTTTCATCACATGAAAAAGGAACTTTGAGAAAGAGTATTTAGAGATCATCAGCAAATGAAAATCAAAATGATAAGGAGAGGGAGCAGAAATTGAAGCTTACAAATTTAGTACAATGCTGCGAGATCTACTATAGCATTGGCAATTTATTTGCCATACTTGTAAAACTTCAGAGAAGGTGGTTATTCCCTATTTTATTTCAAAGTCGGTAAATTTCCAATGGTGTCGTTAAGTTTGATAAGTCATTTGACAATCAAATCGACGGCCATGCTTTCTTTTAGGGATTGTACTGGATATTTTGGTTGGTCGGGTCCGCCTCTGTGGGGACCAGCTAACATTAATAAATAAAAGAGAAAAAAGGTGAAAAAGTCAAAAAAGCAAAAAGAAGAAATGAAAGATGGGTGGCTCGTGCGTGGAGTAGAAAAGAGAGGGAGAGAGAGAACGCGGAAAAGATAGAAAAAGGGCTGCCGGAGATTGAACCCGTCGTCGCTCCTTCCAGAATCGGTGTGTCGATGTTAATTTTCAGTCGCCGACCCGCCGGTGGGAGCCATGTCTACTCTAAGTGGGTTTTTTTTTTTTTTTTTTTGGTCTGAAATAAGTCTTTCATTCATATAAAGCAAGGATTACAAGTAGATGATAAGTTAGCTTCAGAACATAAGATACTCACAAGAGGTTGGGGAGGTGCATTTACCCAATTTTTGAATAGGCATTTGAGGCGATGTGCTTTCACGACCCAATCGGCAGCATGGTTTGCTTCTCTCGGACAATAGGAGAGCTTGACAAGAGGTAGATTTTGTAGAATATCTATGCTTTCAATAAGTAAACTGGTCACAACCCATGGAACCTCAGCCTGGCCCAAAATTGCCTCCACAAGTGCACGGTTGTCACTCTGTACTTCCCCTTTAATTTCCCTGAACTGAACTTCCACGTGACTTCTTCTTCTCCGGTTCAGAAAGCGCAACCCGTGCAGGATCACTAGGGCTTCAGCGTGCAGGGGAGACGCGGCATAGATCTCAGCGGTGAATCCGTCAATCAGCAGGCCGTTCAAGTCTCGGATGATTCCAGCGACGGAACTCTTCTCTTCTCCTTTCATCCAAGAACAATCCACGTTGAGTTTGAAGCTGCTGCTGTTCGACGCTATCTAGATCTCGAATGAATCTGGCCTGCTGGTTTCCTGCTGCTTTTTGCTCGGAATCCATCTGGAGTAGGCCCGAACCCCTGCTTGGGTCAAATCGACTATGTATTCGGTTTTGGGAGGTTGGGATCTAAAGATGTAGTCGTTTCAAAGCTTCCAAAATAACTAGATCGTGCTTGCCACCATATCTACTGAGGGTAAATCATTTTTTGCTGCAACAAACTCTGCAAACCACTTATCCATCCGAGTAACTGAGATTGTTTTGTTATAGATGTTGAGGCGCGGGTCACTCCATATTTGTCAAGTCCTTTTATAGAGGAAGAACAGTTGTTCTACTGTTTCAGGATGCCGAAAACAGAGGGGACACAGGGGTTTAGGTAATATTCGCCTTTTATAGAAATTATCCTTTGTTGGGATTGCATTTTGGCATATGCTCCACAGGAAAAACTTTACTTTGAGGGGGATTGGAGTATTCCATAACCTAGTCCATAGGGATCTGGGCGGCTAATAGGAAGTTGTTGCTCTGTTTGGGTCAGGAAAATTAGTCAATGAACATACCCTGTTGTAGCCACTTTTGACTGAGTAGGAGCCTGACTTGTTCCCCGTCCAGATTAGCCTATCTTGCTATGGGTGTGTGCTGATTGGAGTTGTAAGAATTTCATGAATGACTTGTTCGTCAAATAGATCTCGAAGTTTAGGCTCGTCCCATAATCTCCTTTCATTGTTCATTAATTCAGCAACTGTCTCAGGATCATTCTTATTCGCCAGACCTCCTATCACTCTCCTTGGAAGCCATCTGTCTCACGGAATGTTAATGCTTTTCCCATCTCCCACAATCCACCTTACCTCCGATTCAATAGTGTCTCGACCTATTAGGATGCTGCGCCAACCCCAAGATGGTCGTTGTCCTATTTTTGCCTTCCATAAGTCCCCATTTGGATAATAGACTCCTTTAAGGATCTGGCCCCATAAGGCTGATGGTCATTGAGAAAGTCTCCAGGCTTGTTTTCCTAACATTGCCTTGTTGAAATTAATTAGGTCGTTAAAGTCGAGACCTCCTTCATCTTTTCTACCTTTCAAAACTTCCCATTTCTTCCAACACATACCTCTTTTAGAATCATTTTGTTTCTACTAGAAAGCCGCAATTCTTTGTTCGATGGCTTTACAAACTGAGATAGGAATTTTGAAGTGAGGAAGATCCTATACCTCGGCTTTTATCAATATTTCTTTGCCAGCTTTAGACAATAACTTTTATTTCCATCCTTCAAGCTTCATGTTCACTTTAGCAATAATTTAGGAAAACATCTCCTTTTTTGTTTGTCCCCAATCAGATAGAATTCTCAGGTATTTCCTTGTTTTGTCAATAATAGGCAATCGTAACTCATTTGCCATATTTCTCTTTAAGCTCAAAGGGCAGCCCTTGCTAAAAAAAAAATCTCCTGATTTATTTAGATTGATAGCTTGACCAGTTGTATAACAATACTGATCTAGAAGATTTGCCAAATTTTGACATTCTCTGACTGTCCCATCCATAAAAATTATAGCATCATCAGTGAATAATAAGTGAGACAATGTGGGGCAATACTTGTTTAGTCTTATTCCTTTGATGCTCCCATCTTCTATCGCTTTGTGCATCATCCAAGAAAACACATTAGCCATCAATATGAAAAGGTACGGGGACAATGGATCTCCTTGTCGTAGTCCCCGTGTGGGTGTAAAATATCGTGTTTGATTGCCATTGACTTTGACACTAAATGTCACTGTGGAGACACATGTCATCACCAACTCAATCCATCTTACGTTAAACCCCATCTTTAACATACTCATTTTTAAGAAATCCCATTCAACCCTATTATAAGCCTTTTTCATATCCAGTTTAAGGATTGCCTGGAATTTCTTTTCTCTTCCTCTGATTCTCAACCGATGCAACACCCCTTGAACAATAAAAATGTTATCTTGTATTTGTCATCCTTTAACAAAGGCACTTTGTTCACGTACTATTATCTCAGTGAGCCATGGTTTCAATCTGTTTGCTAACACTTTGGAGATTATTTTATAGTTGAAGTTGCATAGACTAATAAGGCTGAATTGACAAATACTTTCTGGATTTTTTACTTTTGGAATGAGAGATATGTGAGTTTTGTTGAGTAGAGGGTCAAATTCACCTGATTCAAAGAAGTTTCTTATCAAATTTAGCACATCCGGCTTGATTTCTTCCCAATAATGCTGATAAAATTGTCCATTAAGACCATCCGAGCCAGGAGCTTTTAGGGAGCCTAGCTAGAAAACCGCTTCTTTAACCTCTTCCGTAGAAATAGGAACTAAGAGGCTTTTGTTCATTTCCGTGGTCACTATAGTTGGGCACATGTCCAAAATAGGTTGAAAATCTCTTGGACTCGCTGATTCATATAGAGAACACTAGAAATCATCTATGTGTTGTTTCAATATCTTGTGGCCCCTGCACCAATTGTCTTCATTGAGGCACAATACAGAAATTATGTTCCATTGTCTTCGTTGAACCGTAGTGGCATGGAAATATTTTGAATTCCTATCACCCCATTGTAGCCAATTTATCCGAGACCTCATACCCCAATACATCTCCTCCTGCCGCTAAAGCCGCTCAATATTCTCTTTAATTTCTTGACTATCCACTCTGCTGGAAAATTCAAAATCCCCATTTGTGATCTCAGTAAGTTTCTGTTTGAGACTTCTAATTTGGAGAGAGGCATTAGAAAACTTGTTTTTGCTCCTTGCTGCCAATTCCTTAGTAACATGCTGTATTTTCTGAGAAAATGTTTTGTAACAGTGCTGGTCTCCTCCCCAATAGCTTTTAATAATCTCCCCACACTCTTCTTCCTCCATCCAAAAGGCTTCAAACTTGAATTCCTTCCTTCTTCTCTCCCAAACAGGATGTAGAGACAACAAAAATGGGCTATGGTCTGAACCTACCGCTGGAAGGGCCACCGCTTCAGCATTTGGAAAAGTAATTCTCCACTCCATTGTGCATAAGGCTCTATCCAGCCTCTTCTTCACTAAGTTGTCACCATCTCTATTGTTGGCCCAAGTAAAAGCACATCCTTTAGTATCAATATCCATTAAGAAGCAATCATTAAGCATGTCTCGAAAGGCCGCTATTCGATGTTGATCAGCTTCCCTCTTCCTAACTTTTTCCCTAGCTATAGAATTTCATTAAAGTCTACCATACAAAGCCATGGAAGTTGATTGATGGAGTGAATATCCCGAACCTTTTGCCATAATAGAAGTCTCTCCTTAAAGTTTGTGGAAGCATGCATGAGTGTAACTCTCATAATGTGGCCACTAGAGGGATCCTTGCTTTCCACATCCATGTGCTCCTTAGAACTCGAATTTATCTTAACATCCACATTCTCATTCCACATAAGCACCAATCCCCCAGCAATTCCTATTAATTGCTCTATAAACATGTGTTGGAACTTCAGTTGTCTTCTGATTTTATCCACCATCGTCTTCTTGTTTTTGGTCTCCATCAAAAAGACCAAGTTGGGCCGTTCTTGAGCCACTAAGACTCTAAGCTCCTGGATTGTCAGGGAGTTACCTAGCTCCTGACAGTTCCAGCTTAGGATCTTCATGGTATCTTTGGTCGCTTATTAGGGCTAGCCACCAAAGCCCAATCATTCCCCTCTTTTACCAGCTGCACAAGGGTCTCTAGTAACTCCATGTTATCAAGGGGAGAGAAGAATTAGTAACTTATGTTCTTTTATGTTTTTTTGCTTGTTGATACTTCATCATTTTCTTACCAGCATCTCCTATAATTTTTTATCCAGCTTCATTAGGGCCTTCTAAATACATTATTTGTTTTCCACTCCCCTCTTTGGTTGCTATAATTTTCTCTCCTCCATCTCTGCCCTCCTTTGAAGAAGAGCTTTCTACTCTTTTTTTGTTCCGAGAAAGGTAGGTATTTGTCTCGGTTTCTGTCCTAGCAACTATCTCCATATTGACTGTCATTAAGGGAGTTTCAGGTACTGACTCTTCTTCTTCATAATTTGGATCAACCTTTCCATAAAATGCTTCCCAATATGGACTATGATCTCTTACTTCCGCTTTGAGCTAAGGACCGTACTTCCCAACCTTATTAGCTGCCCAATTTGTTGTTTCACATGGTATCTTCTCACAATATGATGCACAGTGACCGATAGAAATGAGGGAGATGTTCATATTTGAATTCCACTCATAGATTCTTGTTCCCGATCTTTACAAATGCCCCTATTTTAAGAGAGGCTGAAAGTTCCAGCTCTACTTTGACTTTACCAATTTTAGGCTCCGTTTGGGAACAGCTTTCCCAAGGGCCTTTGAGGGTCTAAAGGCCTTTGAGCCAAATGTTGAGTGTTTGGGAACTTTTTTCGTTGCCTTTGCCAAATGCAAAGCCTTCCCAAGGCTGAATGCCCAAGGCGGGTTGGGGGCTGCCTTGGGCATTCTCGAATGCTAGCCTTGAAGATAATGAATGTTTTTCTTCCGAAATTGTCCTTGTTAATTTTTTGTTTTTTCCGGCTTTACCCCGACTACTGTTCATCGTCTTCATCCTTTCGTTCTATCTACTGAGAACACAGCTAGCATCTACGCACAGTCGCCGGTGAAGGACAGGTGGGTCGGCGAAAGGCAAGTGGTCCGGCTAGGGACCCACGACTCTCCGACGAGGGTCGCCGCGCAGAGGACACCGGCAACCCAGATCGTGCGCAAATCTGGTCACTCGATTTGGGTCGCACGGATCTAGGTCGCAGCGACCAAATCGTGAGCGTCGGGCGACCTCTGCGGCGTGGTGGGTCGCACAACGGCTCGGCGAGGATCGCGGCAACCGGGATCTCGCGATCTGGGTCGCCGCGACCCAGATCGAGCGGCACCGGCGACCTCCGAACGGAGGTCGCGGCATGGCGAGTCGAGGCGACCGTCCGACGAGGGTCGCAACGACCTAGACGGGAACCCTAGCCGGACGCTGCCCTTCGCTGGACAGCCTAACCTTCACCACGCCGCCTACCCTTTGCCGCGGTAACCGGCGAAGCCTTGGCCGGCCAACTCTCATTTTTTCCCTTTTTTTTTAATAACAAAAGCATTTTGCAAATTTAATTTATCCAAACACTATTTTACTCAAAGATACTTTACAATGGACTTTCACAAGTACCATTTACCAAACACAATTTACATTTTGAAAAACTCCTTTGACTCAAATATCTTTACATTTTCTCAAAGACTTTCTCCAAAAGTCTTCCCAAATGCACCCTTATAGGGGCTGTTTCCTCTAGATTCAAGTTGTATTTCCTTAACTATGCCAACCTTACTAGCAACATCAGAGAAAACCTCTTATATGATCCATCCCAGGGGTAAACCAACAATATGAATCTAGAAATCATATCTAGAAAAGTCATAGCAGTGTTCTAGAATATCTGACTCACATTGTTTTAACACTAACAAGTTGCTAGCAAAGGACCATGATCCTGATTTCAGAACTCTCTCCTTTTCCTCCTCTGATTCAAATACAAAAGAGAACAGCCCCAATTCTTTCTGGGAACACACAATAGCCTCCGATTTCCACGCTTTCTTCATAATATTGCAAAATGCTTGAAAGTTAACATTGGGTTTCGAATATAGCTTACCAAAGAGAGTATGACTGCATTCTATTTGTTCGTTGGGTGGGATTTCCTACTGCACTTCGATCAAATCACTAGCTGACCATAAATGGCCTAAACTCTTGCACAAGGCAGCAAGACGACATTGATTCTCCTCCTCATGGTCCATGCTGGCAACAAATCAAGAGCTCTCGCTGAGATTGATAATGGGAATCGACATTATCTGCTAGGGTTGAGGATTTTTGTCGGGACAGCTTTGTTGTGGTGTTGTGAAGGGGGAGATTGAAGGGAGCTCCGTGGATGTTGGGTTGGAATTTCTGGTCTGTATACTGCTGCTGCTTCACGATCTAGTTTCAGCGGAAGAAAAGAAGGTGCGTGTTCTGAAGGGTTAGTGTGTTTGGGTGCTGGGTCTCCATTACATTTGGCAAGAAAACGCTACATTCGGATGAATCGGATGGCAGGAGGCTTCAAAAGGGACTGGGTATTTAGGGTTTAGGGTTGGATGCTCCCATGGAATCGGGAGAAGTAATCTCTACCAGCGAGAGAAAGAAGCTCTACCAGCGAGAGAGAAAGCCTACGGCAGTCCTTACTGCAAGTGGGTTGATTTCTTGTGAAAGTTTCGAACTTTGTCGATTCCATTTGCCGAGAGTGTGAAGCATGCGTTGGCCGAGTCGACCAGGTTTTTCCGGGCTTGTGCGTTAACGTGGAAATACAAAATTGTTCCTCGCCTTCCAGATAAACCGAAGGATAATAGCTACCAGCTCAAAGGTGAGATCTCTCCTTGTCTTGCCACGGAAGATTCTGAAGCCACACTTCAATTCGTGTTATATTATGATCTGAGAAATGGATGTTTACTGCGGGGTTCGTCCAAATCGGTTTCGTCCAGGGGCACGATAAAAAGAAATGCTCCAATATTCCTTTTTTCAAACTTTCTTGCAAGATTGATTGCAGTTTTATTTTTCAGGAGTCAGGCTTTGATTGGATAAGTTCATGTTTCAAAGGAGCCTTGTGAAATTTTGAAGACAACTGGCGTCATACTTGTCAGCATGCAGGGATGGAACTATCAGATAATTTTAGTGGGGTCAATGCCCTAAAGACTAAAGACTGTAAGATAAGGCATTTCATTTAACAAAAGAATTATAAAGATGCAATCCAGCTATTTATTGATTTGAAGTAGTTTTTCTATGTAAAGTCTACTTGAAATCAACGCTTTGACATTGAATCATGATTGTGAACAAAATTCGGTTTCAAATCCCCGTGCTCGAGCTCAACTCAATATAGTATATAGGGCTCGAAATTGAACTCGATTCAACTCCATTATTAAAAGCTCGATTCTACTCATTTGACTTGTTAAGTAGGAAGTTTCTTTCTGTTTTTCCTATTCATGTATTGTACCTTCTGCATAGCCTGGTCATGCCATTCGATTGCTTTATCTTCCGACTCCATCAAGCCTCATGCTTGATTGGTGGTGTGGTTGTCTTGTAGTGCAATGTCTAAGCGCGCTAATTTTTTTATAATTGTTTATCTTTTTACTTTTCTATTTTTTGTGTCATAAAGAAGTTCATAGTACATGAAAAGACAAGTTACTGGTTTTGATTTCTTGCAAGTTAGCGCATGATCCCTTAGAGGGCCACGAGGCTAAGCCTAATTACATCGATGAACAACGGAAGTTACTAAAAAGCAAATGTGGGGTTTCATTAGGTATCATTAGTTGGATTTTATTTCTTTAGATAAAATGGTTAATACCCTGAAAACCCCAAACTATTTTTTTGACCACCAAAAACCCCAAACTGGTATACTTTTGACAAATTTACCCCAAACTGGTACACTTGTGACAAATTTACCGTATGTTAGTTTTCGTTAATTTTATTATAAATTATTAAGTTAAATGACACGTGACAGATATACTAATTTGGGATTTTACGCATCGTTTGTCGTAGTTTACAATTTTTGTGATTTTTTTTTTTTTTTTTTTTTTTTTTTTGTATTAATCTAATTTAGCAAATGGTATATTTGTCATAAATTTACCAGTTTGGAGTTTTTTGCGGTCGAATAAAGTAGTTTAGGGTAAATTTGTCATAAATGTACTAGTTTATGGTTTTTTATGGTCAGCCAGCGTAAATTTGTCACAAGTGTACCAGTTTGGGGTTTTTCATAGTCAAAAAAATAGTTTTTGGTAAATTTGTCACAGATGTACCAGTTTGGGATTTTTCAGGGTATTAACCCTTAGATAAACTATAAGGATCCCATCCCACTGCTCCTTTTGCTCTTCCAATATCCATCTTTTGGCAATGGAAAACCGTAGCCACAACAACACCGATATAAATTAAGGAATCGTTATGCTAGCTGGATCCTATGAGAAACAATTGATGTTGTCTCATCCATTGATCATCAGACTTTTAGGATTATATGTCACAATCGCACTTCTATTCACATACGAAACACTTCTTGGATATGTCCTTCCTCAGCACTTCATTTCAAGTAGGGATTAATAGTTCCCCCCTACATATTGGAGTACGAAGCCCACCCAAAAAATCGAATAAAATAGTCCGTTCTATTTTGCCGGTATTACTAGCTGACTTAGTTCCAATGACTCTCTTCAGAATATGAGGCAATAATAGAGCAAATCTATCAAACGGTTCTCCACCAAGAGCATGAACTCTTTTATTATGTATGTTGGATTCATTGGTCGATTTATGACATTTTGTATAGAAATTGTGAAAAAATGCAAATAGTTATAATTCGTTCTAATTCAAAAATTTATTTATTGATGACCACAAAATTGCTCATGTATTATAAGAAGAAATTCGAAAAACCCTCCAACACAAAAGTTATTCATCACATCGAATCTCCAACATTTTATAGTAGAGTAGACAATGTATCACCGTGCATCATTCAAGTTTCACACACAAACATAAATAGAAGCTTCTAAATTCATAAGCATACAATAATATAAGAAAGACTATTGTAATTTCTATCTCATTTATTGTCTAGATTAGACAGGCCACTCCATCCAATGCCCACAGTTAGGGCATTTTTACTTGAAAAAAGCTAGTACTCTTCCGTGCTTGCACTTCTCACAAATAAATGGGCCATCTGTGCTAGCTAATTGCTCCACCGCAGTCGTTGCCACCCCCACTTTGCCGCTGCCACCGCCACCTCCACCACCCTCACCACCGATGCCCTCATTCCCATGGATACCGCTCCCATGGATACCGCTCTCATTAATAACACTCCCGTGGATACCACCGTGGATACCACTCCCGTGGATACCACCACCACGGCCCCGGCGGCCCCTGTGGCCCTTGCGGCCCCGGCGGCCCCGGTGGCCCCCAAAACCCCTGCGGCCCTCGCTCCCCTTGCAGCCCCTTGTCGCCCTTGTCCCCCTTGTCACCCTTGTCCCCCTTGTCCCCCTTGTCGCCCTTCTCACCCTTGTCCCCCCGCCGCCGGATCCAACAGAAAAGGAAACCACAAAGCATGATGGCAACAATGACTAAACCAACAATAACAACAATAACCCACGTTGGGGTGTTATTGTCATCGGATGATACAAAATTCGGATCGATCCACGCCAATGGAGGAGGAAAGTACTGGAAACACGGATGAGTTCGTGGACAATTATTGTTCTCCATCAAGAAAACTCTGTGGAGGTAGTTCAATGCGAGCAATGAGTCTACAAACATATTATGAAGCATCAATCCAAGAGCCAATTTACCATTTTATCATGATGAATTGATCATATGATTCGAGCATGAGATCGAAATGATTCAACATGGAATTCAGCAATATATAATATGAGTAGAAGTAGGTGCTTGCACATATACCCTCACAAGAAGAACTGAGCAAATCGGTGAATGATGTTGCGCCAATGCTTACACGACCTGCAAAGAAGTGAGAATTTTCGCTTGGTGGAGGATAGTGCTATATATGCCCTGCGCCACTCCTTCCCTCCCTCCCTCGCGGGGTGGGTTTTTTTTATTTTGGGGGGTGGGGTCGAAAGATAGTAATTTTCATTACTAAGCCACTAAATGGGGCACCGTTAGTTGAAAAGTCTAAAAATATAATTAAATATAGAGAACAAGGAGACTTAGAAATCCAAAATCTAAACATAGAATTAAATATAGAGAACGAGGAGACTTAGATCTAAGCATAGAATTAAATATAGAGAACGAGGAGACTTAGATCTAAGCATAGAATTAAATATAGAGAACGAGGAGAATTAGAAATCCAATTGCTGGGAAGTGAGCTAGCTCGGTAGGTTAGGTAAGTGTTTGAACGGATGCATCATCGTTCTTTTTTAAGGATGTAGTGTAATGATTGAAGCATCTGGACAAAAAGTTGAGAAATTTTATTCACGTGCCAAAGATAGAAAAAATTATCAAAAAAATCATAAATCCATTATAATTGTGCCAATTCAATTATAAATACTTTTTTTTATCTATTGAGCACTAAATTTTTTATATTTATATCAATTCAATTCGTCCGATCAAAATTGACCGCTCAGCACTAAAATGAACACAAAGCATTCTACGGGACACCATCAACACTGATATGGACAACTTTTAATAATATTTGAATATTTTTTCAATTTTTATTCCTATTTTTATTTTTATATTTCCTTTTCTCTTTCTTTCTTCTTTTTTTCTTTCACTCCCTTCTAAGAAGGGCCTTCTTCCTCCGGCTTGTCGCCAGCGTTTCTCTATCCGCAACCTAACCACACCACTGAAACAAAACCGCCAACCCCCAAGAAAAATATTTCCCTCTTGCGTTTCTCTCTCCGCCACACCACCAAACCACCCCCTTCCGCCTCCGATTTCTTTCCTCATTTCTTCCCCCAACCACCTCTCAAGGCTGTCATTTCCTTGAAAGCATAAGCCCAACCCTCCTTGCAGCAATGAATCAGTTGGTCAAGAAAGAAGTAAAAGAGGCCAAGGTAAAGGAGGAGGATAACCGCATGATCACCAAACCAACTCCGGCTTGGATAGATTCCGTGCCGTATATGCCAGGGTTCTCTCAGCCAGACTTCAAAATGTTCGACGGAAGGGAGGACCTGCACCAGCATCTAGCGCATTTCCTGGTAAGATGTGGGCCGCCACCCTCTCTACATCAAAATCCCCATTTTAAAATTTTACCCCCTCCCCTCCCCAAAGAAAAATAATATTTCCCTCTTGCGTTTCTCTTTTCCGCCACACCACCAAACCACCCCTCTTCCGGCCCCGGTTTCTTTCCTCATTTCTTCCCCCAATAATCTCTCGAGGCTGTCATTTCCTTGGAAATTGAAGTCATCCCCCACATGCTACCCCCTACATCAAAATCCCCATTTTAAAATTTTACCTACTCTTCTTGCTAAAAGTTAAAACCCTCCTCCGCAGCCACCTCTTCCACCTTCTCGCTCAATTCTCTTCATCTTGATCTCTTCTCTCTGGCGCCTCATCGCAATCACTCACCGCCTCGCCTCCAGACCTCTCTTCTTCACAGCTGCAGCCTCGCCTTCAGTCCTCCATCACAGCATCGCTGTCGCTTGCGGCCTCACCCCTCCACTCTCTCGCCCTTGCCTTGACCCTTCGTCACCTTTTTCAACAATTTTCTCTACCTTCGCACTTGCAGACCTGCCTCAGAAACCGCCGTGCCTCTCGCAATTCCAGACACGTGTGTTAGAAAAAGTTGACCGCATCTCGGTGCATGTTTGAGCGTGTGGGGGACATGTCGGGTATCCGACACGATACAAAAACTCCTAAAACGTGACCGTGTTTCATAGGTCCACACAATACCAAAAAACAGCCATGTCGCCAGCTAACTAGAACGATGGAATTAAACAATGAAACGTGAGAAAAACGACTTAACGGCAAAGTCTGTCATCTCGTAGCTATCGGCCACGATCTTGTGCGTTTAGAACCTTATCCTTCCGACTTGATTCGCCATCACATTGTTTTTCCCCCCCAACTTTTGGACTCTCGGGTCTGTCGCTACCCTTGCATCGCAATAATGATTCAACGCCACAAGAAAAGGAGGAGAAAATGAAAAGACCGTTGGATAGATCCGACAAATGCATAAATTGAATCTAATAAAAAATATCCAATTCAAATTGACATATTTGGTTAATTTTGACTCATTTTCATGCAATATAAATTAAATATAAATTAAGTGAATTACAATTGACCTCACTCATATCTGACTTGACTTATAAATATAAAACACTACCATATTTAACCTAATTTAAGAAAATTCATACCCAAACTAAAGTGAGAGTGAATTATGAACTTATTTACATCCATATTATTTTGAGTTTAAGTCATTCATATAATTAAAAAATAGGCTTATAACCCATTTTAATAGGTCTATCATCAGATAAACATGATATCCCAACATTTATGGAAAATTATCCCAATTATGTCACATTGCATATACATGTAAGGAGGAAGATTGGGACATCTCCCAAAAATCAAATATGTAATCGACATTGCATCAGTTGAGAAAAGAGCAAGAAGAACCATAAATTATTCATTCAATTTTGCTTGATTCAAATGGGATTCTGACTGCCTTAAGGACATACGTGAAATGCAATAAGCAAAATACACAGAAGACTAGCAACTAATAGTCACTAATTAAGATATGGAAAAACACATAATGGAAAGATTGTGTTGGATTCCAAAGAATTGATAATGTTCAGATACCGTATAAAGAAAAAGACATCTTTTGTGTCAAGAACCGCTCTCCTTTCTCAAGATAAAGTCGATAGCGTCCTCCACAATGTCTACAACCTGCATAGGTAAACATAAAAGAGTTTAATTGGGGTGAGCGGTATTCGGATGCACTTTTAACCTTGGAAAATTTGGAGAGAAGACAAATTCCTCATAAAAGTTGCTTTCAATTGGGCATATTTTGGAAATACTGATATTTTGCTAGGCTGAAGAAGGAAAAGGTTCAGTCATGTTTCATCCAACGAATTTAAAAATGACCGATCACCCAGAGTATAGCAAATCAAGATATGTAAGTATGGGAGGATTATCCATGTTGACAGCTCAAAACCACTTGAGGCCATGTTTGGTTCATTGCCCTGGAATCATGAAAAGGAATCTAAATCTAAGCAATCAAATTCCTAGATGTGGGGTTCATTCTCTATTGTTTGGTTTCAATTAACAAATGAAAGGAGAAAAGTCTGATGTGAAATGCAAAGTGAGGTAAAAACATGTCAGAAATGGAAGTTGTAAAATATTTCTCCAATCCACATATCCAAAGTGGCTAATGAAAAACTAGGGATTGAAACAGAATGAAGAACCACATACAATCCCCCAACAATTTCCCAATTATTGTCATCTAAAATGATCATACGGTTCACACAATCATTTCACAAGCACGTTACTTACAGCTCCTCAAAAATCTCGAGTAAAGCATTTCACACATAATCTGCAACAATGAAGATAAAGCCATTCCCGTAACTTCAAACTACTTCACAGCTGTTACCTCAAGCCATTGTGATATTCTTGTCCTTGATGTGTTTTGAGTCAGACCCGATCACGAGAACAAATGGAGGGACAGCAATTCAGCCAAGCGGTGCTAAAGGAACTTTATATTCCCACCCAAGCCAACATGATGCTCGTAGTTGGCGTCTCCATTAACAGACCAGACAAATTTCACAATAGAGAGAGAGAGAGAAATAATCTCACCTAGTAGAGGAATGTGAGGGCCATGGAATCAAGAGGCAGGCGAAACTCCCATGGAAGGATTTGAAGATGATGAATGGAGAGAGAGAGACAGAGAGAGAGAGTTCTGGCTTTCTAGGATTTGAAGATTTATGAAGCTCAAGAGCACTGAGTGTGTTGGCTTCGTGAATGTTTTTTTCCTCCTAGGAATCCCAGTACCACCTCTACCTGAGCAATCCAGTTCTGCATTTGGAATATCCGTTAACTAGGCACTTTGATTCTATGATCATAAATCCATCCAAAGATGAGCTGCAATGGCATTCGATTTCCTGTTTATTACTCCAAGGTGAACCAAACAAGGCCTAAGTGATTAAACGATGTACTATACTTCTGAATGTTTTCATGGTGGAATCAATGATCTGCAGTCTCAACCATGACTTTCCATAGGATCACATATCTAAAATCTCTAAACCAAAGAAGTGAACATGCTGGAATGCACACGATTTGCTTACTTAGGAACCTATCATCAACTCACCCCACCATACATGCGAGGAGAGATAGGAGGGAGAGATAGAGAAATGTCTGGATTTTGTTAAGAGTACGAATACCTTCCACGTCTACAGGAAGTTCTGAATGATTATCTTTTCCCTTGAATACCCCAGTCCTTGTTAATATAGAAAACCAAGGATCTCCTGCCTGAAGGAGTTGTTATCAGTACTGGTGATTATGTTCGGAAATAAAATTACTGATATGATAAAATACAATTCTCAGTATGAAATATACCCGCCGTGCGCCTCTAATGTCGATTTTGGATTATCTCCTATCATGTATAGTGTTCTGAAACAACGAATTCGAGACTATGTATTATTCGCCACATCTAGGTTGCTCAACAAAGATGGCATAAGATTCCTTAACACGGTCTCAGCATTTCCATAGACAAATGGATTTGGCCTCCCATAAGATGTATACGCCAGCGGAATGGGATGTATTATGCAGAACAGGGACAAGTAAACAATGCGCAACATAAGATTGAAGATTAATGCATGTTGCTATGTTGCATTGAGGCAAATTAGGCCTACACAAGGATCTTATGGGCCAATTTTTAATTTTTTGTGGAGAATATTATATCAAACTCCATGCAGAACTAACCATTGAGAAGCAGAAACCTCACTACTACCTCTTATAGATTGCTTCTAATGCAATCCTGAAAGCTCCCATACCCAGACGTTCAGCAGGAAAAGTAGCCTGCCTTTACACTTTGTCAGCTAGTCATCAGCCAGTCTTTAGTTCCACTAAGGTTTCAAAAACTCAAGATTGCAGCTCACATCACAAATGGCATAGCATACCTGGTATTCTAGGTCATCATTTGCAAAAAACAGGTGCAGTTGCTTTCCAGTCTCCTTTCCAGGAAGCCCTCCAGTTCTCAATATGTCACATAGCACCTAAACCCAAACTTGAGTATCACAGAATTATTTTAATGTACACAGACAGATAGATAGATGATAACACTCCATTTTATCACTTCTTTCAAACTATATTTCAGCGCCCACTAGACTTCTAAAAAGATGATGACTAAAGTTGTAGAGTAGTTACCGAACAAACAAACAAATGCCTAGTGTCTTTTGATAATCAGTTCAAATATTTAGAACTCGTGTGACTAAAAGCCCAGTATGGACTCAACAGCCGAATTAGATAATCTAGGAAAGGACAAAATCCATTAGAGTGGTCACAACCTGAATATCTCTGCTCCAGTCAACAGAATCACTGACTACAAATGCTGCCTGAACTCTCTGTGTTTGTACAGCAATTTTTCTCTTCGCCATCTCATTGGAAGTGACATTCTGGTAAACGTCTGGCTTAGTTGTCCATCTCTTGTACGGTGCCAGTGGATCAATGGCATCAAAGTAGCTAGTGTACTCATCAATTGACAGAACATTTCTGCATAGAAAAGATACAACCAGAAAGAGGGTCAACCAGAGAGAAATCGAAGAGAATCAAGTTGTTGGAATTCGCGTTCTGGGTGAAACAGTATTGAAAACACAGACAACTACAATGATTTAAGGAGAGGACTCCTCTGCGATTACTCTAGTCCCTGAGAACTTGAGTGCTTTTTACTAACATTGCTTGCTCCTATGTATTACCTAGACACTGATGGATATTATATCCACCAATATCAGTTTTATTAAATACATATCTTTATCCCTATAGCCAAGCTCTCTCTCTCTTCACCTCCCCTCACCCACACACATGCATGCACAAGCAAGTAATTGAGACATTGCTGGGTACATTTGCAAACCTAAAGAAGTTGTAAAAATATTTACTTGTATCCATATTTGGACATCAAAGCAGCAGGTTCTCCTTTGCCAACAGCAACGACAAGTTCGTTCTGGAATCTGTGCAAAAACCTCAATTAGGAAACAGATGAATAAAATAGAGAAGCATATTCATTAGTAAAACAGAAAAGCCTATTCAGAATTCTCTTAGAATAGTTAGTACATGCATGCGCACTCTTCTATGTCTTTTCAATTCATATAATTTAATATAGGTAGTGCATTTCCCTAGTTTCCAAGAAGAAAGCACATGAGATGAAGATATTAGATGTGTTCTTTGATATCCACGTACACATACAAGATGTGTGCATTCAATAAAGTCCAATTTCACAGTTTTCAACCTACTAAATTGTGTACTTATAAATAATTCTTGTACAGGAGAATTCTTACTAAGCTAATAATACACATGCACAATATTTTATTTCGCGATCACAGATTTTAATAATCATGAGTGAGATAGATGAAAAAAGCAAATGTTATCAAAAATGCTCATTCCTGATTTACATTAGCATGCCACATTTCTCATTGGACATTGGTCATGCAGATAATCCAACAAATCCTTACCTATTTACCAGTTGTTTAAAAGGTATGTGCCCTGTATGACCTGCAAATTATCTTGGTCAAAATATGAGAGAAAAACGAAACACAGTAGTTCTGGACCTGATAACAAGCAAAATCGTGAGGGCAAGCAGATTTTGTAACACAAGAGTCAAACTACCTGTGAAGGTAAAATGTTGACTCCTAGTAGTTGACCTAAGTCCTGGTCTCTTTTGGATTCAGAAAA
Source organism: Eucalyptus grandis (assembly GCF_016545825.1). Classification (NCBI taxonomy): domain Eukaryota; kingdom Viridiplantae; phylum Streptophyta; class Magnoliopsida; order Myrtales; family Myrtaceae; genus Eucalyptus; species Eucalyptus grandis. Next base: position 41,074,794 of record NC_052613.1, read on the forward strand.
GCCACCTCCTGCATCAGCCATTTCTATTAGCAGTGTGCTAGTAAAAATTAATTATCGCTTCTTCAGGAATTAACAAGCGAAATTTCTTATTTCAAGGGAGTAACATATTGAACGATTATAGGTAAGGGCATCTCAAAAGGCGTCACAGATTCAAATTGCTTGAATGACTTAAACATAAGATAGCAGCAATCTCAAAATCATCAAGACGATTACTATTAGATCTTAAAAGTACCAATACTTGCCGATAACTGAATAATCAACCACAATAACCGCATATGATGCCCAGCATGCAACTTGAAAACTTTAGTTTGACCATCATATCACGGCACTCACCGGTGATGATTCTATAGGAACGGTCACATTTGCTAACACATATCGAAAGTGAGAAATGTAATGGCAAAAATTACTAATACATTAAAGCAATTACTAGGACCTATTGAAGTCTACCAATCAGGAACACTCACCATTTGTTAAGAACACGAAAGGTATCTTCAACTTTCCTGAAAAGATGGAGAACGTAAAGTAAGTGATAGCAGGCTATCAAATAGCAGATACGAATCTCGATATCCCCCGCCCTAACAGTCCATCAGAAAACTGGTATCGATCAGCGAAAAAGACATGCATTCGCAACGTAGAACATACACGCGAAACGGCAAGATCACCAGCACGACATAGGCCTCGCGGGTATATCAGTAAGCGATGGCGAAAGCCCCACCAGAATCGTCGAACAATCTCCTGAGCGCGCGCGGAGAACCGCCGATGGGAGTGTGACCGAGGAGGACCAAGCCGTCGATGTCGAAGGCGATGCCGAACGAAGGCCTTCACGACGAAACCACGATCGTCGATTCGATCACGGACGAAAAAGAAGAAGAAGAGAAAAAAGAGAACATCGGAGAAAATCACGAGCGTAGTCGAAGCATGACCGGCACGCACCGATCCGATTGCGAGCTAAGCCGCGAAAACGAGCGCGAGGCGAGCGGGGACGGCTGCTTTCTACCGCGACTCCGCGAGGCGATGGTGAAAAGCTGGCGCCTCATTGTTCTGTTCGCGGCCGATCGCTTCGGGAGATCGAGGAGCTCGAGTCGCTGGAGATGAAGCTCCAAGAAGAAGGAGCGAGCTTCAACAGTCCATAGAGAGAGAGAGAGAAGAGTGGCCCAATCGTGCAGCGTCTTCTCGTTCGATGTTCAGGAGCCGTGAATTGGGCCCGGTGAAATGATGGGCGGGCCTCGATAACGGATCGGCCTTTCATTCGGATCCGAGCTCAACGGTTAAGCTTGATTTTGGTGAACGTTTTCGGGCTGTTTTCTTTAGTTCTTTCATTTTTGTTGTATTTCTCTCTTCAGGCTAGTAATTCCGGCTCCTTGTGTCGGAACCTCTCGAGAGAATCGTCAACTGCATCTTTGGTGCACCTGGTGCATGTACATCTAGGAATTCTCAATGGGCTAGTCGTAAATGGCCCCACCCTAGGACCATGAGACCAATGGTTATCCCAAACCTACACCAAGCTGTAGACGGTGATTCTCAGATATTGAAAAACAGGATGTGATACGATGAAATAGGATGCAATGGAGATAGACACAAAAAATGAACGGATTTTTTTTTTTTTTTTTTTTTGCTATTTCCCTGTAGTGTAGTTTGGATTAGTTGCGCAAATACTTGTATGATATGAGACACACCCTGATTATAGAACAAAGTCACTTTGTCTGGTTTTTCCCTTTTCATGCTTTGTCCTCTAACTAATTTAAAGATGTTGCCAAAAGTCTTGTAAAACTGTTAAGTTCTGTTCTTTTCGGGCTATATTTGATGTGAAGAACTAACATATCGAGCACCTATAACACCACTATCCTAGCTTGTCTTTTTCCTTCTTTTTTAAGAAAATATTAGAGCGTGTGTTTGACGACTCAAAGTCTAAGGGGATAAACTTCTGGTGGGGGACCGAGAAAAACAATCGGGTGAAGAAATTATCGCATGCTTCACGAACTATACAAACCAATATCATATCAGTCATTAATCGAATAGATCTCATTATGAGTTTTGATCTATGTAGCCCGACACGGACACGCAACACGCGACACGACACGCCGACAGGTCATTTCTTAAAAATAGAGAATTTCGACACGTTCCAACACGTTATATATTAACTATTTTTATAATAATAAAAATAGCCTAGAATTAATTTACACAAAAAATATTGAATAATATCATTCATTATTTTAATTTGTTACAATAATACATAAAACTTAGAGGAAGAAAACATTATTTAAAGAAAAATGCTGAAATGATATTTTAAAATTTATTTATTTATCATATATGGCATTTTTATTACTTCTTTCATAGTAAAAGACTTTTAAAAAAACAAAAAAATTATAAAAAAGCAAAACTGAAAAAAAAAATTGACCTGTGCGTGTATGTGTATATTTATAGCAATTTTATTACTTTTTTGTGTATATTTATATTTTGACCCCTCAAGTATTAGAAATTTTTAAAATTGACCCCGCGTGTCGGAATTACGTGTCGAAATTCTGGACTCGCGTGTCGGAGCGTGTCGAAAGAGTTGACCACGTGTCGGATTTTTCGACACCCGCTGACCTCGTTGACCCTCGTGTCGGGCGTGTCGGACATCGTGTTGGAGTGTCGGACCACGACACGAAAGCTTCCGGAGAGTGTCCATGCTACATAGGTTTTGATGTGTGAATTATTGAACAAAATTTCAACATGTGACTTATAGGCCATACGATACCTTTTCGCACGAAATGGAGTTACAGCCTTGACCGGGCAACAAAAATTCACACTATCATCCACAATCGAGTCCACAAAAATTTATTTCAAAGCCGACCCAGCTAAGGTAAAAGAGATCCGCAGCCAATTTATTTCTCTTTTTGAGTATTCTAAAACGTCAGAAAAATAACTTTAAAGTAATCATCCATCTTTGATGTGCAAATCAAAAAACTACTTGTCTTAATCTTCGTGCTGGTCTGTCTTTATCTATATCTCTCTTATGGTCCCATGACCCGTGTCCGAACAATGTAAAAAACAGCCTGTCCCCAACTAATCAGGCCGATGAAATCGAGTAAGTAGAATCGTACCCGTAATGACGAAAACCAAGTTCTTGACCGGTGGAGTGAAGGAGCTTTTCTTAGTGGCAAAGCAATAAATTTGAGACGAGGGACCCAAAAAGTAAGGAAGCGACGCGAGCATCTAGAAGTAGAAGCGCAGCACGGTAAGCTAAGGCCTTAATATTCAAAAGACAACGTGGAAAAAACGACGTAATAGCAACTCCACTACCTCGTCGTTGTCGGCCATGATCGGGGCCGCGAGGAATTCTAAGCATTCCCCCCAGATTTGATCTACCATCACAATCGTTTTCTCTCTCTCTCTCTCTCTCTCTCTTTTAATTTTCTTTCGATCTTTGTGGACGGAGTCTGTCGCGTGACCCTTGCTCGTGGCAACAATGATTCCGATGCCTTGAAAGAAGACCACTTCTCATCGGATAAACATGACATCTCGGGCTTATAGAGATGGAAATGGAACGATAACGAAGCATTCTAAATGGGAGGGACGTTGCTTTCTTATCTTGTAAATTATCAGTTTGGATCTTCAGGGGAAGATGTCGCCGCTAGAAAATTTACACCAATGCTATAAGGTACAAAAACCAATGATTTTTACTTACTTATCTGAAGATAAAAGAAGAAGAAAAAACGGTATTGTAATCTCGATTGAGGAATTGATTATCGAAGACGACAATTTTATATTTTAAGGAGGGAATCGAGAAACAATAAAATAAAATAAAAAAGGTGATTTGATCTAGTTGGTATAGTTGACCATCAAAGAAAACAAAAGTTGATCAACGTCAAAGGAAGTAGACAAACAAGACCTTCATCCCGTTCACTTTATTGGAAAATGTATGACATCAATGGTAAAATCAAGCCTAATTTGTATTCATTTCATTTTCTCGAAAACTTGACTGAAAATGTTCTATGAGCGCAATTTTATGCTGTATTTATTGATGTTTAATTTGATCATTAAATTTTCATTTAGTTCAATTTAACGTAGTTGCACCACTTGAATCGAACCAATCGAGTCATCCTAGTCAATTAGATTTACTAATATTTGATATGAGAATCTAACTTGGTCACAAAACCACATTTACTTATGTGGGTATACACATTAGCAGCTACGTTGGCAAAACTCAGAATAAATGATGCCAACTAATTGGATGCACATAGAAGAATCAGTTGGATTGGTTGATAGCACAGTTGGAGTTAAAAGAGGTCAATGATTTCATTATTTTAATTAGCTTGTTCAGCACTTGCACAAATAAAGTAAGTTGGACTTGTCGGAAGTAAGGTTACATTCAATGCATCGGAAGGCTCTTCAAGTGGACTACCCTATAATTTATTAGGAGAAGATGTCATAGTAGACAAGGCTAAAGTAGTAAAGTGAAAATGTTTCTCGTCAAAAAATTTCATAATCATAAATGACCATTTTTTCCAGTCATAAGAAAAAAAAAAAGTAGCATCAATACCCTTTATGCTCACAAGATTAACCATCAAATACACGTCTTTGCCTTTGGGTTAACTTTCTGCTCGCTCTTTTATTGACATGAATGTGAGATGTACATCCAAAGGATCTCATGATGGAAATAGTTAGGTGACTTCCTTGTACTTATCACCAGAATTTGCACTTGTTGGGAATATGTGATGACAAAGACTGTTGGGAAACATCAGTGAAAGTCCCAACTCTTTAATGTCTCCATGCTTCCATTTAACCACTCTGTTTTAAGATACAGCGTGAGGACATGATAATCGCTGCTCCACTTCAATAGCAGAGCAAGACGTTCACAATGATGTGGAACAAGATTCACTGCCATCATCACTTTTGGGAACCTTAATCCGTAATTGATGGCGTAAGGTCATCAAAGTCTCAAAGGACTAAAACTAGTACATCGGACTGGAAAGTCATCAACAAAGCTGGAGAGTAACTAGAATCGGAAAGAAAAGTCATTTCAGGAAATCCCCCAATAATCAACCTAAACTCAAAGAGGCGAGAACCATAAAGTACTCCCTACATTTTCGGTTCTTCCCCACTTTGGCTAAAAATAGTAGTTGTGCCCCGGAGAATACGGAATGATTCAGCCATGCCAAAGGAAAGGCCGAAGCAGCCTTTTCGGGCCGTTCCTGTCCGTAAATTCCGTGATCACTTTACTGCGTTCTTCTTCTGGGGAACGAGGAATGTTTTTCCCCCATTAAAAGAACAAGCTTCGTCACCGTTTTCCGTTAAAACTTTGACATTCTCTGAACTAAGTCGCCGGGATGGCGTGAAATGGTAGATCAACCAGCAAAAACCTAGAAAGCGGTCAAGTCTCGACTGAAAGAAACGGGGCAAAAGAAAAAGCTGCAAAAAGGTAACAAAGATGGTAATCATCGTGACATCACTGCCCATTCACTTCGAGGTTCAGAAGCATTCGGAGCGCTCAAAACTTAGTCAGCCCCGTCTAATCCAAAGCGATTTCGCTTCCGGCGACAGAAACAGAACCGAAAGTGCAAAACAAGAAAACAGGGCAAGTCATCGAGAAGAGGAACACAGCGGAAGACGATGCGATTATAGGGTAGTCGTAAGTCAAATATCACACACTATATTCATCCGAATCCGAGTGCTGTACAAGGCGGAACTAGTAAGGTACACCGCCGATCCGAGTTATTTCTACAGTATACATCCCCTGAACTCCCTCAACAAAGACCCAATTCAAATCGAATTCTTAAATGGGACCCAAGTCCGATAAGAATAGCAATCAATAAACTAATTTGTCAAATATAGATACCCCATGAAAGCACAACAAGTTCTCGGAATCTGCGTCCTGATCTTTACCCCCCCCATATGTACATCTACATCAGCAGCTCAGCTTGGAGAGGCGAAATCTCCCCCGCTACGAGCAAGAACTGTACCCGCTCTGGAGCGGGGTCCCGGAGCTCGTGCTCACGAACCCGCTATCCTCCCTCCGTCCCTCTCCGGCCGAGCCGGCCGTCGACCCGTTCGCCCTCGACGAACCGAAGATGGTCTTCAATATCCTGATCATGATCTGCCCTCGCTTCGGCGGGAAGCGCTGGTTCGATCGCCTGGGGGATTCCAGGATCTGGCCGTCCATGGCTTTGGAGGATTTGGGGCGATGGAAAAGCAGAGGAACGCGAGGGGAAGAAAGAGAGAAGAAACAGAGCACGAAAGAGAGGGAGGGCGTGTTTGAGATGATGTGGCTGCAATGAGCGTCGGGTCCCGAGCCGAAGGGAGGAGGCCGTTGTACTTATAGAGGCGGCTACAGTGCAAAACTTGCTCCTCACGATGAATCGAGCTCAGCCCCACCGGATCAGGTGGTGCCCCGACCACCGTAAGAGAGTGGTCTCGAGAAAGGGATGAATGATACAGGTGTCCTCTTCTTGTGTCTTTGCTCTTTTATTCTTAGAAGATGCGAATATACCGTACTCCTTTGGGATGACATGTAATTATAAGTCGTGCGATTCGTGCACTTGGATTTTAATAAATTCTAAATTCCTGAAATTTTCACGACAGTCAAATATTGGCCTGTGAAATTTCATAATTTATTTAAATTTCAGTGACGTCTTAAATTTTGAAGAGGCGAGAAAAGAGAAAGTACCTGCTCTTTTTATGGGAAGTCCAATAAATTTCGGACCAGACGGATGAAAGCCGTAAAGCAAAGAGGCTTTCCCACCTTTTTCTTTGTGCGCCACATTACTGTCTACTCATCTTTAACCAATCACTCGAAAAAGATGTAAATCTTATCGAAACAATTTTTCGAAACGCCACTGAAAACAGCCCCACACGCGCCCCACGCGCGTCGGGCTTCTTGTACATTTCCAAATGCGTCCATACATCGGCACGGCACTGACAGTCTACCGCCACGTGTGAACGCATTCGCTGCTAGTTATGACTGATGGGAAAGGAAAGGAGGCCTAGCACCTGCCACGTCAGCAGAAATTAATTATTATGGGAGTGGAAGAATGCCGTCGTCCGTTATAATTTTTCGGAGCTTCTAAATGGCACGTGATCTTTTACCCTTCGGTTTTCTTTTGCTTTCTATTTTGCTTGATTTTTTTCTTTGGCGCACGCTTTAATATAGAGATGCGTTTAAAGCTTTCCACGTTCAAGGCAATTATTTGGCAATTCCAAGGACCACGCACATGTATACGCATATACGTGCATATGTGATTTTAACATTAAGTGGTTGAGTTTTCGAAAAATTGGGCCGATTCCATACAACTTATGGTAACTAGTCATATTACCTCTATGCACAAATAATCTACCCCCAACTTATCTTTACTATTAAAATATTTTCAAATCAAATGAATGATTCAACTCCTAACTTTTAATATTCAAAGTGGTATTGACAAACAAGTTGTTCTCTATTATATGAAAGTCGCATTTTAAATCCTAAAGATAGAAATATAAAAATCAATTTGTATGTACGTTTGGAATATATATATATAAAAGTCATAGAAAGAAGGGAATTAGAAATAGAACATATATTGTGGTCCTCTACACAATTAATCTCTATGTAAGGTTCATGGAAAGGGTGCATTACCCACGAGAGGAAAGTTCTCCACAATGTCCAATTACATAGATTGCAAGCTCAAAATTCAAATTTTCATTTCCTTTTAATTTGACATTAATTTGATCACATCATATGATCACTCATACATGGCAATAATGTAAGAATTATTGTGGTCCATGTAATATCATTTATTATTAGTTTAATTAATATTTAAATGCTAAAACGTATTTGCTATGAAAAGCTACAATTCTTATGGAAATGATAAAAATGTACAATTCTATTGAGAATTCATAATTATTCTAAAGAGGTGGACTCTTGTGAAGTAAAAATATGTATTCATTGAATGCACTTATTGATAACCCATGTAAATAGATTTTAATCCTATCTTCATCCAAGCGAGAAACAATGTTATAAATAGAAGATAAAATAAATTTTTCATTTCTTTGATTTTCACAACAAATATTTTTAATGGTATTACTATGAATATATATGTCACTATCCTCTTATTATAAAAAATCATGAAAATAAAAGATCATCTACTTGAATTTCGGCATTAAAATATTATATTGTTGCTTATGGTTAGTACCAAAGCATTGTTTATAATTATTGAAATATTATGATTTATGGATGAAGATTTATTGAATGACATTGGCTTTTTCTTGTTAATTGCTTGTTGTTGAAATTTTTTGGGGGTTGTTAATTATTGAAATATTGTGAAAATGAAGATTTGTCAAATGACATTGGCCTTTTTCTTGTTAGGTTGTTGAAATGTTTTGGAGGGGTTGTCAAGGAAATCCAAATGGTGGAAGACGTGATGGAAAACGGGACAAAAAAGGGAGAATAGGCGCGAAGGGAAAGAGGGCGTGTAGTCCGCGCGCGCTCTTATCGTCATGCGCCTGGAATCCACGCGCCACGCCTACTCCTACGCTCACGCTCGCGGGCGTGAAGGCTGGTGGGACCCACGCGCTTCTGGAGGCTGGCCGTGCTGCGCGCACGGCGCGGGCGTGAAGGCACGCGCCGCCCGCCTTCCAATGGTGAATACGTTGCTGCCCCCTCAGCCATTAATTTACGATTTTGCTCCTGTCTGCACTGGTAATTTACGCTTCTGCCCGTTCATCCGAATTCGAAAAAGAAAGAAGGCGAACACATTTCCTCTTCGATGGGGGCAAAGGCATACAAGCAAATTACCTCGAACGGACCGATATAATTCCCGTCACGAAAACAAAACCGACCGAATCGATCTTTTCGTGCCCGTCGTCGGCTATTATGAACCATTTCAATCTTACTTTTACGGCCAAACGAGAGCAACAACATGCGTCACGATCGGAAAATCATCGAGAAATCCTTTCGAGAAAAGAACAAATGGGTTGGGGTTCGTTTCGAGAAAGTCGGATCTCTCGGATCTCGTAAATAGTAAGGAAGCTCCGTCGCGTTTAAAAAAGGAAAACTAGACAGAGGATACGACGGGGTGGGCCCAAGGATGATTCGACATCCATTTTTTTATTCTTTTGTTTGCCTCGATATTTGGTGCTGAACTTGAAGCGGGAATTTCGGGTCAAGTCAACGGGGTCGCGGGAGCCCCTGGTTTTAGCCAAAACCGCCTCTTGCCTTTTGCCTTTTAGCTCCTGGTCCATCGACCCTGACCTCATCAGTCAAGCTCACCGTCCTCTTCGCAGTTGCTTTTTGTATTCTTTTCTTGTTTTTTTTTTATTTTATTTTATTTTTGTCTTTTGAGCTTTTATGTGCGATTGACCTTACCTTACGTTGCCCAAAGCGGGACGAAATAACTCCCAGGAGGAGCAGCAATTCACACCATCGCTCTCTCCATAGCAGATGGCCATCGCGTACCCACCTAACAATTCGATTCGTGGCCTATTTCGGTGCGTCGAATTGAACTTTTCTAATTGCTCGTGCCCAGCACTCGCATGGACTTGAGGCATCGATTTTTGTAGGTGTTAAGCTCGCGCGGGCGCACGAGATATGTAAAAAGATCTTTGGCTGTAAAGAGATGTGGTGAATGGCTGCAACTTACGCTTTCGTGGATCCAAATTTAGCAAAGCGATGATTGTAAAGAGGAAGGAGAGGGGACCCAATAGGGATTTAGCGCGTGGAAAGGGTTCTAGAAGATCTGCGCAAGTTGTCCCGAATTATTTTTTGTTTTCCTTTTTTTAATAATTATCTTCGACAACGTAGGGCTAGAACCCTACAAAACTCATTTGTCCTGCTCCTGCTTTCAATGAACAGCAGAAAGTCACTCTCTCCGCGAGGAAAATTGGCCCATGCTTGTCGTTATCGAGAAATCCTTATTGAAATCGAGGAGAGAATGTGGCCGGGATGTTAGCCTCCATGAAAAACGCGTATCTTGATAACATGTGTCCAAATCCTAAAAAAGAATCTCACCTTTAACGACTAAGAAGTGACAAAAGCAATAAATTTTACATTACACCATGTCACGGAGCGTCCGTACAAGTCATCATTATCGTTGACGAACTAGGTATATGATTTGGTATTGACAAGACGAATATTTATAGGTCCCAAATGAGAGCCACAAGCCAAAGTTGAATGTGAGCAAAATGCAGCCAAAATTTGCCTATAAGTAGAACTTAGATTCAGAGAAAGAGATAGAGTTGATAGATTGTAATCAACCACTTGAAAATTGGTCCATGCTTGTTGTTATCGATAAATCCTTATTGAAATCGAGGAGAGAATGCGGCCGGGATGTTAACCTCCATGAAAAACGCGTATCTTGATAACATGTGCCCGAACCCTAAAGAAGAATCTCACGCCTTCAACAACTAAGAAGTGACAAAAGCAAGAAATTTTGCACCATACCAATGTCGCGGAGCGTCCGTACAAGTCGTCATTGTCGTTAACGAACTAGATAATGAATTGGTATTGAAAAGACAATTATTTATAGGTCCCACGCGAGAGCCATAAGCCAAAGTTGAATGTGAGCCGAATGCAGCCAAGATTTGCCAACTGATAAAACTTAGATTTAGAGAAAGAGATGGAGTTCATAGATCGTAATCAGCTACTTGAAAATTTCTAAAATGAGTCGTCTTAAGGGTGCGAGCTAATCATACATCATAATTGGATATTTCCACATTCAATGTAGATCACATATACGCGAGAAAGACAGCACAACAAGTGACAATTTTTTTTTCTAGGCATCGACCATTTGTTAACAAAATTATTATATTAAATTTTATGATGCAGAGGATAGAAGACCTCTACGTAAATAAGGCGGCACCGTGCAATTCGGGGCCAAAAAAGGGGGAAACGCGTTCTCTGCGGGGAGAGCTGGAGTCGATTTTTGCGGCTACATGAATCGAATTGCCACCCGTAAGTAAAAGAGATTTTTTGTGCAAGAATTTAGGGGTGCGTGCATTCATGTCCTTAGAGAAACTCTATACACAGCGAACTTTGCGGGCTCTAATTCTCTCTGTGATGTGCGTGCTTATTAATTGCTTAAAAATGCAATGGTGGGTATATATGTTTGGATTTTTCATAAGTCATTTTAATAAAAAAAATTATTTAAAAATTGGGCAGAACGTTGATTTTTGTTTAGTAAAAGAGCGAGTTTAGCAATTGGCCAAATAATATTTAATTCTGCTTTTTTATTCTCAAGAGTATATTTAGAATAGAAATCCATATAGTAAATTTTTTGTTCTCAATAATAGATTTGAAGTAGAATAAAAAAAATTAGTTCTTTGTTCCTGGGAACATTTCCAAAATCAAGCCAATCGAATTTTTTTCTTTTATTTTATTTTCTCTTCTTTTTTCCTTTTTGTTTTCCTTCATTTTCGCTTCTTCTTCTACCGTTGCCGCCATTAGCCACCACCGTCTTCGTCACCGTCCATTCCCACCAATCATCGGTGACCGGTTGGATGAGCCTCTAGGGAGAGCTCATCAGAGGCTTGCTAGGCTAGGGCGAGGTCCAATGAGCCTTGCCCAAGCCTCCCTTGTCCACCAGGGAGGCTTTGGCTGGGCGAGACTCTCCTAGCCATTGGTGAGTCTCACCTAGTTGGGCAAGGTTCAGCCAAGCTCGCCCAGCCATCGGTGGAGCTCGACCTCGCCGAGCCACTACAAGGATAGTGTTGCTTGACCAAGGTGAGGCCCCACCTCGCGGTGGCTCAGCAAGTCTTGGCCAACGAGGTGAGGTCATTGGCGCTTGTCTAGCCGGTTGCCGGTCATCCCAAGGATGGACTGGTTGAGGAAGAAAAATTAAAGAAAAAATAAAATTATTAAAAAAATTACAAGAAAATGAGTTGGATTAGACATTTTGAAGACTAGTGCCAAACACAAGTCTATCACGAAAAAAAAAATTAGATAGTTACGATATGCTTTCAAATGCTTAGAATTTATTTTTAAGAACAAAATAAAAAATATATAAATTATTTTTGAGATACGCGTCCTAAATATTTGTATATTTGGCTTAAAGGACCGCCAAAGAGTTTTGTGTGGAAGCATCTTTAGGGACATTGTGTCCCGTTATTCCCGATGGAGGAAGAGAGAAAGGGACGGTTTTCTTGAGAGGCTGGCGAAACCGTTAATCTGCTCTTCCTATCATGGGATCTTACTATTAGTCGGTAAGTTTAATAAACAATGACGACTTTGCGACACGAGTGATTAAAAAGCCACAAAATTAGCGTTTGTCATCCGACCGAAGTTTAATTATACGGTCTGTTGATGATGATGATGATGATGATAATGTCATGATATGTTGACTTTTGAAAGACTTGAACCAATCCGTGCATGGTGATATGTAGCCGTGATAACATGCATATATCTAAGGACGCCCTCTTGATTGCTTGTCAAAAAAGTGAAAGATTCCAGCGTCCTGGAGTTGGTAGAGAACAAAAAATAAATTTTGAGTCCATTAATTTTAAAAGAATACATATTTTAAAATTTTCATTTTCGACTTTTCATTATTTGAGTAACAGAAAATTGATCAATTTTAAAAAAAAATCAATGGATTAAAAACAACAAGTTTGGCTTTGGGAAAACAATTTCTCCTTATAATAAGAAGAAAATCATTTTTCTTAAATAATCAAATAAATAAAAATTTATGAACAAATACTTTTCTTTATCATAAGCTTTTCAGTTAAACAAATGCATTTTTTTATTATATTTCATTCGTTTAAATTTGGTTGAAGGATACAAACGCAGAAAAAAACAATTTGTAAAGAAGCTAAACGATATAATAAACATGCGTATCTATGGGAAGGAACTTCTATTGGAAATATTACTTTTTCCTTTTGTTTGCACATAATGTTGTTTTATGATAGTAAAGTCCTACTTTCTCGTGACAATCAAATAAATTTTAAATTATATTTATTTTTATGCCAATTTACCCTCCTAGCAAATTTCTTTTTTGCACTTCATATTTTCCACAACTCATTTTTGTGCAATTTATCTTCCAGACACTAGAATTCACATGATTTCGTTACTCCATCTAAACTCCATTCATACTCTTTGTGCTCAAGTGTGAAACCGATGAGCGATTTTGATCACTCTACAATTGTCTAAATCTCAAAACATCCTTTACTACGTTGATTTTTGTCAACATCCCTAAGGCATGCCCACAAATCAATTTCACCCAATTATATGCGAACGCACTTCTTAAAGATAATCATCCTAATTTAGTATATTCACTAAATGGAGATTCCGCTTTTAGAATATCCATCCCCATTCCACAGAAACGTCAGCAAAAGTAAACGCAGCCGAGATTCATGTCGTGAAATCAAAATCGCACCAGCAAGATGGGGAGCAATCTCTTTTCCTAGAAACCTCCGAAACAAGGAACCACTTTTGCCAGCACGACACCTCATGGTGACCTCCGTTTTAAGTCAACCTCGTGCGTCGGCTCGTTCTGTCTGCGGGACTATAATCGTTTCCCATTCATGTTTCATGTAAAGCTTCTGTCCCGGTCATCGCCGTTGATCTTTTTGCAAGAGATATCGTCCTACACAGGATCTTCCGATAGATGCCGTGGATCTAGCAAAATCTGATCAGAGATGTCGTCCCCAACCCCATTTTCAATAGTCATTCGAGGAACGCCCCGTTACGCGACGGTCCATTCCTTCGGAGGCGGGGATCGGGACGAAGTGAAGAAATTTCCGGTCTTTAGACTAATGATCGCGATTCATCTATTCCAATTTTCGAAAGGCTAGAAACCCGCAGTTTTATCACGACCGTGCGATGGGATTGATCGAGCCGCTGGCTCGGTTTGATCACCCTTTTGTCCGGATCGCCCCCCGTCAAGACGCGCTTCTAAAATATTAATTTGAGCTCGAGGGGACGAGTGGGCGACAAAAGCGGTCAAGTATAGCCGCCACATCTCAGCTTTTTCGCCGGAAATTCAAGATTTGCTCGCACTCTCACGTCTCTCCTTGCCTCTCTCTCTCTCTCTCTCCCCCACTTTGGTTAAGTCAAGAAGAAAACCGACCCCTCCATTTCCTCACCTCTTCCGGTAGTCGCCTCAATAATGTGAATATGTTCAGAAAGTTGACTCGTCCTAATTGGCCGAACTTTCCCAAGCACCCCATATGTCATGCATTGCGTCGTCGAGCAGGATGACGCTGACGATTCACGGCTTCCATGGCGGATACGGACGACGTATTAAAAAAATTCACAAACCCAAGCCCCCTCCATAAAAGAAAAGGAAAGAAAAGAAAAATCGAGTGATGACGACGGCGAGGGCAACTAGAGAGCAAAACACGCAATTGGAATTTGATAAAGGACTAAATTAAGACGCGTTAAAGCAAGCCACATCCATGTCCTCCATTATCGGACGGAGGAAGAACGTTGCCCCATTTACGTTTGTCTAATTCGTAAGCCGTAAGAAAGGTGCTCTTGTCCGTTTAAATTACAAGCGGTGTGGTACATATTTGTTAATCAGTGCTTGTCCGCTTATGATTAATCTAATTCGTAAGCCATAAGAGAGGCGCTTTTGTCCATTTAAATTTAATGCGGTGCAGTACATGATTGATTATAAGTGCTTGTCCACTTTTGATCCTCTCCTGCTCTCAACACCCCTCCCTCTTTCGAGAAAAAGTACACTTCTGCATATTGTACTACATAATGTGGATCCGGCCTAATCTATCCTCTTTCGTGCAGACATAAAAATACTATTAATAAAGCTAATTCGCCTAAGGACATAATTATCATCTCTCAAATCTGGACATTATCTGTAAAGAGTGACTCGGTTAACATAATTTCGACCAACCATCTATGTGGAGATTGAAATATGATGGCATGAAGACGCATAGGAGGGAGGGAGGGTGGAATGGCACCCGTGAAGAAAGGTAATCTAGATAGGCAACATAGGCCATTAGGAGAAGCCGGAAGTGGGCCGGGCACGGTGATGGACCTCGAGAAAACACGCACACAACACCGATGGCATGAAGCCGTGAAGAGTCCCTACCGAGGAGGAGTTCGACTAGTGGCCCGGGGCCACGGTGGCTTAGGGGGAAGAATTCAAGAACGTCAAGTAAATCGGAGCTGCTCCATGCGCTGAACCTTCTCGATGGATTGACCCCAGGCCACTAGCAAAGCACGGGGGCAGTTGTCGTTAGGGCCACAATAAAGCCGCCATGGGACTTCAGCTCGGACTCGTGGGTGGCGAGAAAAGTGCATCGATAACGTTGTTGCTGCCGGCCAAAACAGGGATTCGGGTGCCACCCGTGGGGACCGAAGAGCAATCCACCTTAATAATTCCATCCACAGCGCGAAAAGTCTTCCCGAACCCAAGCATCGAAAAGCACGTCCTTTCTCGCTTTTTCACGAATGGTGAGCACCATCCTAGAAACCGTACGGCTCATCGCCAGGAGGCTTCTTATGGAATTCTTATTCACACCTTACAAGCCTAAATAGATCCACCCATAACTATTTTATCAATCGGTTCATTACGTTGACCCCATATAGACATCGATACCTAGTTCGAATTCATCGGCATATAGCAAGGGAGCCGCACCCTTTCTTTTGGTGGTGGTTGAAAATAACAAATATGCTTACCCACCAACATTTAGGACATCAAAGAAAATTTATTCGGGCCACCCTTATTGTCATTATTACAAGCCATAAAGGTCCACCCTGCAGTTATTCTCCTTTTTGTTCTTTATGGCAAGAAAGAAAGCAAGACAACTTTTTGACAAGTCCACAAGTCCTACTTGCGTGGGCCGAATTATATCTTACCAACTTACATAAAATAAGTGAATAAAGTATGATCTAGGAGCAATTATATAAACGTCGGGACGGTTTTAAAATTTACCAACGATGAAAATATCAAAAGGCAAGCAAATCGCGAATAAAAAACCAAAAGGCCGTGAAGGGGTATATCATATTTTCCACAGCTTATTTTCGTGCAATTTATCTTTTAGACACTAAAATTCATGTAATTTTGTCACTCCATCTAAACCCCATTCACATACTTTGTGCTCAGGTGTGAAGCCGATGAGCGGTCTCGGTTGCTTTGTAGTTGTCTAAATTTCAAAACATCCCACGGCACGTTGATTTTTGTCAACATCTTTTAGGTATGCTCGCAAATCAATTTCACCCGGTCATATGTGAATGCACTCCTTAAAATCGTCACCCTAATTGAGTATATACATTAAATGGAGATTCTGCTTTCGGAATATCCATCCTCATTTCACGGAAACGTCAACAAAAGTAAACGCAGCCGCGATTCATGTCTTGAAATCTTAGTCGGGCTGGCAAAATCGATAGCAACCTCTTTCCCTAGAAACCTCCAAAGTAAGGAACCACTTCCACCGGCACGACAGCGCATATTGACCTCCGCTTTAAGTCAACCTCATGCTTCCGCTCTCTCTGTCTGCGGGACCATATTTGTTTCCCATTCGCATTTAGGGGTGTGCATGGTCCGGGCGGGCGGTTCCTACCTAGAACCGAACCGCCCCCAGGACCGGTTTCGAAAAATCGGAACCGGATCCACCCATTTATTGCATGGATCCACCTAACCGGACCGCCGGTTCGGTCAGGTTCCGGTGGATCCATGGAACCACCAGACGCCAAAAATTCTGTTTTTCAATAGCGGACGTAGAGGCGGAGGAGCAAATGTTGTGGCGAGTGGCGACCGGCGCGAGGGGGCGGTGGCGAAGGAGGAGCGGCGGCGGTGGCGTGGATGCTTGGGGAGGAATCAAAGACGAAGACAAGAGACGAGGAAGAAACAGAGAGAGAATCAAAACGAGGAAGAAATCGGAAGAGATGAGACGCGAATTAGGGCTTCGTACCTTGTTGAGTGACGGAAAAGGGGCTCGGTCGAGAGTTCTTGCGGGCGGAGGAGCAGCGGTTGTGGCAAGTGACGATCGGCTCGAGGGGGCGGGCAAAGGGCGAGGAGGAGCAGCGGCGGCGGCGTGGATACTCGGGGAGGAATCGAAGACGAAGAGAAGAAACAGAGAGAATCGAAGATTGAGGAAGAAACAGAGAGAATCAAAGGCTGAGGAAGAAACGAGAGAGAGAAGAGACACGAATTAGGGCTTCGCGACTTTTGTTTAGTATTTTTTTTAATTATAAATAGGTACCGGTCCGGTCCGGGTGGGCGAGCGGGTGGATCCACCCACGGAACCGGGAACCGGATTCCCCACCGGTTCCCAAAAATGGAACCGGGAACCGGACCGGTTCCCTCGAGAACCGCCGGTTCCGGGCGGTTCCGGGCGGTCCGGGCGGTTCCCGGGCATTTTGCACACCCTTATTCGCATTTCATGTGAAGTCTTCTGCTCTGGTCATTGCCATCGATATTTTTGCAAGAGATTCCTACAAAGGATCTTCCGATGGACGCCGTGGATCTAGCAAAATCTTGTTAGAGATGCTGTCCCCAACCCCATCTTTAATAGTCATTCGAGAAACGCCCCGTTTCGTGACGGTCCATTTGTTCGGAGGCGAGGATCGGGATGAAGTGAAGAATTGTCCGGTCTTTAGACTAATGAATAATGATTCGTGCTTTGTCTATTCTAATTTTTCGAAAGGCTAGAAACCTGCACTTTATCACGACCCGTACGATAGGACGGTCTAGCCGCTGGCTCGCTTTTGATTGCCCATTTGTCCGAATCGCCCCCGTCAAGCCGAGCATTTAAAAAGTTGAACTCGAGGGAGAAGTGGGCTACGAAAGCGGTCAGGTATAGGCGCCACATCTCAGCTTTTTCCCCGGAAAATCAAGATTTGCTCGCACTCGCACGTCTCTCTCTCTCTCCCTCCCCCTCTTCGGTGGAGTCAAAGAAGAAAATCCTCCGCCCCCTCCCCCTTTCCCCGCTCCATTTCCTTCCCTCGTGCCGTAGTCGCCTTCGATAATGTGAATAAAATATTCAAAAGTTTGTCCCGTCCCGATTGGCCGAACCTTCCTCCCCAAGCTCCCCATGCGTCATGCATTGCGTCTTCGAGCAGAATGATGCTGACGATTCATCGCTCCTAGTGGCGGACAAAGATGACGACGTATTGAGAAAATCCAAAAACCAAAAACTCCCCGTAATATAAAAGAAAAATCAAGTGAGGTCAACGACGATTATTGAGCAAACACGTAATAGGAATCTGATAAAGGATTAGATCAGGACGCGTTAAAGCGAGCCACATCCACGTCGTCCATTTTTGGACGGAGGTAGAACGTCGCCCCGTTTGTCTAGTTCGTAAGCCATAAGAAAGGTGCTCTTGTCCGTTTAAATTACATGCTGTGCGGTTCATCCTTGAGTGCTTGTCCGCTTATGATTTATCTAATTCGTGAGCCACAAGAAAGGTGCTTTTGTCCATTTAAATTAAATGCGGTGCAGTAAATGATTGTTTGTAAGTGCTTGTCCTGATCCCCTTCAGTTCTCAGCACACACCCCCGCCCCTCTTTCGAGGAAAAGTACACTCTTGCACATTGTATATCATAATGTGAATCCGGCTTAATCAATCCACTTTCGTGCAGACATAAAAACATCATTAATAAAGCTAATTTATCTAAGGACATAATTATCATCAATCAAATCTAGACGTTATAGTTTTCTAAAGAGGGAATCAACTAACATAATTTCGATCAATCATCCCCGTGGAGATCCAAATATGATGGCATGAACATGTATAAGAGGGAGAGAGGGTGGAATGGCACCCTTGAAGAAGGGTAATCTAGATAGGCGACATAAGGCATTAGGAGAAGCTGGAAGTGGACCGGCCACGGCGATGAACCGCGAGAAAACAGGCACACAATACTGATGGCATGAAGCCGTGAAGAGCCCCTACCGAGGACGAGCTTCACTAGTGGCCCGGGGCCACGGTGGCTTTAGGGGGAAGAATTCAAGAACGCCAAGAAAAGCAAATCGGAGTGGCTCCATGCGCTGAACCTTCTCTCGATCGATTGACCCCAGGCCACTAGCAAAGCAGGGGGCAGTTGTCGTTAGGGCCACGATAAAGCCGCCATGGGACTTCAGCTCGGAGTCATGGATGGCGACAAAAGTGTATAACGTTGTTGCTGCCAGCCAAAGTGAGGATTCAGGTCCCACCCGTGGGGACCAAAGAGCAATCCACCTTAATAATCCCATCCACACCACGAAAAGTCTTCCCGAAACCAAGCATCGAAAAGCACGTCCTTTCTCACTTTTTCACAGATGGCGAGCACCATCCTAGAAATCGTACGGCTCCTTGCCAGGAGGCTTCTTACGGAATTCTTATTCACATCTTACAAATCTAAATAGATCTACCCAAAACTATTTTATCAATCAATTCATTACGTTGATCCTGTATAGAAATCGATATCTAGTTCGAATTCATCGGCATATAGCAGGTGAGCCGCACCCTTTCTTTTGGTGGTGGTCAAAAATAACAAATATGCTTATCCACCAACATTTAGGACATCAAAGAAATTTTATTCAGGCCACCCTTATTATCATAATTACAGGCCTTAAAGGTCCATGGTGCAGTTATTATCTTTTTTGTTCTTTTCGGCAAAAAAGAAAGAAAGACAACTTTTTGACAAGTCCACAAGTCCTACTTGCGTGGGCCGAATTATATCTTACCAACTTACATAAAATAAGTGAATAAAGTATGATCTGGGAGCAATTATATAAACGTCGGGACGGTTTTAAGATTTACCAACGACGAAAATATCAAAAGGCAAGCAAATCGCGAATAAACAACCAAAAGGCCGTGAAGGCGTATATGTAATACGGAATAATCGCTGCACTTTTTATTATAATATCCAAGGATTACATTACATTACACAAGCAACAGGGAGAATTAAAGGCGAAAGGAAAACGACTAAAGAAAACAATGACAGACCCGCCGCCACCTCCGACCGCCGTTTCTGCTCTTCTAAAACTTACAGGAACGACCACCGGAGAGGCGTTGGTCTGACAACCAACAATCACACTCAAATCCAAGACAAAGCAAACATATACACGCAAACACACCAGAGCCGGTGGTGAGTCGTTTCACCGCGAAGACCGTCGAAAAAGTAGGGTCAACGCGGCCCAAACCCATCTTCAAATAAACTTTGAGATAGAACACCACCGGAGCCTTGATCTGCACCTAAAACCGCAGCAGATCGCAGCTTGACGCATACCCAGATTCAAATAGTAGCTGTGCAGCGACATGAACTGCCACGAAACCCGCCGTAACGATTTAGGAAGGGTTGTTGGCGTTACCCTCGGAGTTGTATCCGCTGGGCGGGGGGGATCCGGTGCCGGAGGTGGCGCCGGTGCTTCCGAGGCCGATGGCGTTGCCAGCCTTGGCAGCAGCGGAGGACAACGTCTTGACGAAGCCCTCGAAGATTTGGGCCTTGATCTGTCCTCGCTTCGGAGGCAGCCTGCCGTTGCCGTTGCCGCTGCCGTTGCCGCGAGGAGGAGAAGGAGCAGTTGCCATCTCAGGAAAGAGAGCAGGGAAGAAAGAACAGAGCAGATAAGAGTCTCTGTTTTAACCAGGAAGATGGAGGAAGGAGAGAGAGGTCTCAGGTGAAAAAATCACAGAGAGAGAGAGAGCTTTTGAATGGAAGTATCGCGGTGGAGGAGAGAATGAAAGTCGTTTCTGCAGGCGTTGGAGAGAGAGAGAGAGAGAGAGAGGAGGAAGGTGGTGAAGATCGGCTGCCTCCCGCCGATAGGGGAGGCTATTGGTAAGAAGACGGAAGGGGGGCGAGGGCCTTTATAAAGGAAACGAAATAGGTAAGTTCATTTCACTCTGGAGCGCATCTAGTCAATGTGAACAAGGACCACGTGAAACGGACGGCCAGATTTTGATCATGGCAAAGTGGGGTTTAACCAAATTGGTAGTGGCTTCAACATTACCTTTTTTTTTTTTTATGAATGATGTTATAATTAGAGATAAATGATATAAATAGTCCTATATGCAAGATAATTCTTAACTTTTAATTATTCAATATGGCTTTAACTCAACATAAATGTGGTCAAGGAATTTTGACATATATTCTAAAATTAATTTATAACTATATAAATATGTTAAATATTATCCTTTCATAAAAGAACGATAAATATTATAAACAAAATTAGTTCATGTTACTGGACATCGCAGATTTTAGGTAGATTTTTAAGTAAATTTATACAACAATAAATCCTTCTTATTTTTTTAATTTACTAATTTCGTGAATAATTTAGTCGCCCGTACCCCTAATGGATGGTGAAGAGACGGAATGCAAAAATCGTACGTGCGGGGGGCGGGTGTGGATAAGATTCGCGAACGAGCTTGAGCACCAAGATTCTGACAGAGTCAGACTTTCTGCACTTTTGTTAGGCTGTCGCCTAAGGGAATGATTTTCGATTCTTGCCCATTTTTCCAGGGCAATGACGACATTAAAGCCTTTCTTTTTTCTAAACTGGAAATTTATTTTACTTATAACCTGAAAAAAAACTCTCAGAAATTTTAAATAGATAATATACGGGTCTTTCGAGAACTTTAGCAGTCCGATGTTAAGTAAGGGGAAAAAAATTCAAGCGTAGCACATTCAAGAAGAGTTATAGGCCAGGCAAAATTTATTTATTTTCCTTAAATTAGCCATATGCATTCAAGCAAAGTTATGAACTGACGAAATTTACTTATTTTTCTTGAATGGTAATAACCAATTGATCCCGTATGTTATTGGGATTGAAAAAATAGCCTTAATAAACACTAGCATTATCTAAACACAACCTTTGATTTTAGGTGAGGTAAGAAGCATAACAAGGGTTACATTTTTTTTTTGTTAGAATTTACGTTTTTGTTGGTGAAGTAGAAAAAGGCAATATCAACTCTTTTTTTTTTTTGGTTGATAAGAATAAAGAGTCTTGCTTTATTTAAATTATAGCGCTTACTATTTGATGTAGTTTTAAATGACCAGCATGGACCATATGTCATCGAGTTTTTCAAATAATCTGGCTTCAAGTGCTAATTAAAATAAAAAGGACGAGATAATACTAAAAATTCCTCCAAATATGCAGATTTTCAAACTGCTTGAGTCTAAAGTGTATTTAAATATGGGGCAACACACATTCTTTCATCGGATTTTGAACGTACACGACATTAAAATAAGCAAGTAGGTTTATATCTTCAGATGTCATGTTACTAAGCACATTATGTGTGATGTAGGGCTATTTGTATGCGTTGTATGTTATGAGAGCTATTTATTATGAACATGATATGCAAAATAATGGGGAAGAGAAAAGGACATAATTTTTGTACATTTCAATGTTACTTAATAAAGAATACACGATTGTAAGTGGCAATCTAAATAATTAAATTAAGAACTATCGATTGAGGATGTGGACAATTTGGAATATGGGGAATCTCTCATGCACATGCACAGGAAAAATTTAAAAAAAAAAAACACGTCTTAAATATCTCTAAAAAATATCTTATCTACTAGTGACGATATAGGAGGGCACGGCCATGTATATTTGTTACTTCGTGCTCTTTCCCAAATTGTACCTATTCGAGCCACTCATTAGGCGGTCTTAAATTCTCAACGCTCTGCTTTGCGGTGGTGGTGGCCCCCGGTGGGTGCACAACCACCTGCCACCGCCCTGATCCGGCCGTTCCCCGGCGGGCCCCAATCCTGTCCCCCCTTATCCGCCATTGGCCACACAGCTCCCGGGCTGCATTTAGTTTTTTAGTCATACTTTTAGTTCGCTGGAGACCAACCCCTCTTTGATACTCTATATTTAAATCTAAAATCATCATTAAATCTCACTTTCCTAAACATTGTTTATCTTTTCGTAAGCTTGAGTCTTGTTCTGTCTTTCCTCGACTTCTTCTTAGCCTTTCCGATTTCGTCCTTAGATTTTATTTTATTTTTCCCCCGAGACTATCGCTCTTAAACCTCTCAATTTCTAGATTTTATAAACTCAACCCATGTTTATATTATTAAAATTTCGACAAAACTTACCCAAAACTAATACACTTGTAACAAATTTACTAAAAACTATTTTTTTTACCACCAAAAACCCAAACTAGTATAGTTTTGACAAATTTACCCAAAACCGGTACACTTGTGACAAATTTATCATTTATTAGTTTTCGTTAAATTTTACTGTTAAATTATTAAGTTAAATGACACGCCATGTTCACTGGTATATCAATTTGAGATTTTATGTTTTGTTTGTCATAGTTTACAATTTTTATGATTTTTTTTTATATTAATTCAATTTAGCAGATGATATATTTGTTACAAATTTATCAGTTTATGAGGTTTTTTTGCGGTTGAATAAATTAGTTTTGGGTAAATTTATCATAAATGTATTAATTTAGGGTTTTTGATGGTCATTAGGGTAAATTTATCATAAGTATACCGGTTTGGGTTTTTTCATGGTAAAAAAATAGTTTGAAGTAAATTTGTAAAAAATGTACCAGTTTTTGATTTTTCAAGGTATTAACCTAAAAGTGATAATTTTTTTTTTTTTTGGGGTAAGAGTAATAACTCTAATGAGCAGTGTTTTTGTTTCCTCCTCCGTGATGAACGGCCAAGGAGCCACGTCAGCGAAAAAAAGCTGATAGCCCATCACTTCGATGCTTGCAGCAGCGGCCACATCGACTTGACTTTCCGGTCCAGCACCAGACCGGACGAGCCCCAGCGCCGTTACTTTCCGACGACTGAGAGAAGTAAACGAAAGCACGCGAGGTGGAAAAAAAATGACACTCATTCGACGGGGAGCTATCGCCTTAATAGACGATAAGCGATCGGGCCAGTTGTCAAATGAAAACAACGTCGGAACTTGTAAACCATGACGACATTTAGGATAAGTTCATAACTAAAGAAAATGACATGGATAATATCAGAATTTTAATTTGATGTGTAATGTACTCCTTACATTTTAATTTGGTATATAACATCATGTATGACTTTTTAATATGTTACAATACACGTTTAGTTTAGTCATTAGACTATATGAATAAATCAAATAATTTTCTAAACTTGAATGAATAGAAATAAAGTATTTGGCATTTTTTACATAGTCGCTAAAAGTTCAACAATCATATTAAATAAAATAAAGAATTCATGGATTACATTACATATTGAGTTAATAGCTGCAGACTACGTTGATTAAATAAAAGTTTAGGGATGACACTGAGCGTTAGGCTAAAGTTCAAGAAACATTTGCATAATTATCCCATCCATAACATTAATCTGGCCAAGTCTTGACCCCTTTTCTTTTTTTGCCCGATCCCCAAGTTTCAAATTTCAACAGCAATCATAGAGGTGTGACGACATCGCAGCGACATACGCAAGCTCACCAGGCTGAGTTCATATCTCCCCCTCCTCCTCCTAAAGCTATACTTTATCCAACCCGATATGAGCTGGAGGCTTTCGAATTTCTAGAAGGAAAGCCCCAGAGCTGTTCCTAAAAGAGAGATCACTTAACACGGTACGGTTTGAACGGTAGGTGAAGTTTTTCTCTTCAGTCCGACATGGTCATCATACACATGGGCTCAATATTTACGATCTTTAAAGCTAATGGGCTTTTTGCGCGCGGATTTTTGTTCCGGCCCTCGTAGATTTGGGCCTCGCAGCAGAAATGGGTTTCCGAGGTGGGCTCGGGTCGCATCTCCGGTTCTCCACAAATCCGGCGCGAGGGAGGTTTAGGGCTTTTCCGATTTGGCGGGAAAGGGCGGGGGGGACGCCGGACGTGCGCGAGGATGGCGAGCCGGCCGATCAGCGAGATGGGACTGCCTAAATCGATCGCCAACGTCTTCGCTGCTCGCAGCATCAAGACCGCCAAGGTCAGATTCCGGCTCCGGACGCTTTTCATCCTCTGCGTTTCGTTTCCTGACCGCTGCGTTGGAGTTTCGAGCCGGAGATCGAAGCGTGTGGGGAGAGCTAAATCCTAACTTGATCCGCTCGCCGATGTCGTGTTTCGGATAGTGCCGAGGATTATTCCGTTCGCGTAGCTGTTGGTTCAGTACCAAAGGGCTGCGATTTTGGCGTCGCATGCCATCCAGCATCTGCATTGTAGAAATCACAAAGAGATTAGTTGGTGTGTTTTTCAGGATGCATTGTCTTTAACGGAATTCGATCTGATGGAGTTGGCGGACATGGGGTTGGCAGAAGTGACATCGGCACTGGCGCACATTAGCGAGAGGGTGTCTCCCCCGTATCAAACCGTATGGCTATAAGCGTTTAGCATTGTTAAATGATGAAACCTCGTGTCTCGGCTTTGTGACGTCATTCCACTTTTCGTTTCGGTTACTGTATGAGCGTCGCTCCTGTGATTGCAGGCGCTGTCGCTTTTAGAACAACGTATTCAAAATGAGCAATTGGCAGGTCATCTCCCAACAGGGCTCAAAGGTTTGGATGAAGCCTTATTCGGTGGGATTCCCTTTGGAGTTATAACGGAGTTGGTCGGTCCTGCTGGAATTGGCAAAACTCAAGTAGGGTAGCTTGAATGGATGTGGAACTTCATTCGTCTTTTCTTTTTTCCTTTTCAGTCACTCCTTTCGAAGCTGTGGTATATCCTGTCTACATGTGATTGCTAAACCAGCAATCTAGTCAGAACTTGCTATCTTCTCTTTGGAGCAGAAGTACTTTCATCCAGCGAGAATGTTTTTATAACTCATGTTGATATTATCTGCTATTTTAACACGTAGAGAATCTTGTACCTATTCACAATTAATGGGAAACCTGCTAAACTTGTGTTCTAAATTGACTTATAAACGTTGGTAGGGAGAATAGGAAGTGTCTAGCTAGTGCCGATTGGTATGACTTGCTTAAGTTGACTTCCCCTTTTGTCTATATTTTTCTCTCTTAGTTTTGCCTGAAGCTCTCATTATTGGCATCTCTGCCAACGCGTCATGGAGGTTTAGATGCCCAAGTTATATACATTGACGTGGAGTCCAAATTTAGTTCAAAAAGGTAATTTAGTGATTTCTTTGTTTGACTTAGGGATTTATATGACCTGTGTCTTTTCGAGAATACGGGATATGATCAGTTTGTGAAACTCACGTATCTCAGGCTGATAGAAATTGGTGCACAAAGTTTTCCTGAGATTTTTTATACGAGAGGAATGGCACAGGAGGTATGTCTCATCATGCATTGAATTTCTCCTCCCCTTTTGATTAGTTGCTTGATGTAACTATTGTAGGTGTTCGGAACGTAATGTTCTTAAAAAAATTTAGCAGATGGCTGGTCGGATTCTTGTCTTGCGGCCAGCATCCCTTGCCGAATTTACTGAAAGGTGTGAACTTAAGCAGCATGGGAATGAGATGGAAGAGTAGTTGTTTTTCTTGCAATAGCTATAAAGTGTATCACAATGCAGTGAGTGGTAATATGCAGCGAATCACAGACAGATGAAAATACGCACGTACAAATGTAAAAAACAAGAAAGATATATCATATCATGAGCTGTTAGCGAATGATGTTCCTGCAGATCTTATCAATTAAAAAATGGCCAAAGAATTTCTGATTTTTCATAACTTGAGTACTCTCTTTTACATGGAAATGAGTTATTTGGATGTTCCTGGATATTGGACTACTTCCCTGTGGGAATCTCCATAATGATTCTCAATTTTGTCCACCAATTTTGAAAAATTCCTGTATAGTCACTGTGAGAATTCACATTTGATCGAGTATCTAGCTTCTCATATTTCTTCAACCAATATCTTTTTCTTTTCATTCCATTTCTTTTGTGTCCTTTTCATTTTCAAGGAATGAGCTATTTTGAATGTCGTCATTACGTTTTCATTTGCTTTTCTCTGAAAATCTCTGAAGACTCCTAATAATCAATATTATGTTTTCCTTTGCCAGTCTTCAGCAAATTAAACTTTTGCTGCTGGAGCGCCGTGTGAAGCTGCTAGTAATTGACAGCATGGCAGCTCTCACTTCAGGGTAATTGTTTTCCCTTTGGCCAGATTGGCTATGGAAGTTCATCCAAGGCAATTGTCTTTCTTTTGTCATGCATCCCCAAATTTTGGGTTTCAGTATCATATGAAGTTTCTGAGTTTCAATGCTCAGGTGTCCTGAACTTGTTGCAGCCCTTTGCTTTAAGAAATATTCTAAGTTGGTGCAAATTTGTTAAGCCTTCAGAAACGAGTTGTCAGGGATAGTGGAAGAGGATGGAAGAAGATTTTAGTCTCTGATTCATATTTCCAAAATGTGATTTTAGAGGTGAAGAACTTTGTGGAGCTTAATGTTGATTAAGTACTATAGCCGTCTCAGAATCGCCAAAATGCAGAATAACCAAGCGTTAACGGCTTGATGTTAATTGTCCAGCATTATTAGGGCGCCTCTCTGTCACTTTATAGTTTCTTATTTATTGGTGTTCAATTAAGGCAAGCGCTGTTAATTCATTCAGGGAATTCGAGCATGGAGCTTCCAAGATAAACCCATTGGGATGGCATATATCTTTTCTTAAGTGAGTTTTTCTGCCTCGGTTTCATTTCATAAATTCTGGTCAAAATTCTGCTTGGTTTCTAGCTGTCCTTCATGTGATCTTTATAGGTCAGTTGGTGAATTGTCAAGAATTCCAATTGTAGTTACAAACCAAGTCAGATCTCAAAGCAGTGATGACACATGGCGCTATAATTTCCAAGGTATAATGATAATTTAGTACATGAAAATACCACATCTTCTTTTTATAACTAAACCTGCGGGTTGTATTATGTGCAGTGGGGACAAGACACCGAGATTTAGAGGACACTTCCAAGTATGATTCCCAATTAATTGCTGCTTTGGGTATTCATTGGGCACATGCTGTGACTATACGTCTCATACTTGAAACAATATCAGGTTTGCCCAACACTTGATATACTAGTGCTAGCCTAGGGTGTCAGGAGTCTCTGGTCCCACTCTTTTGCTGCAGTAAAAGTTGCTGCAGTAGCTGCATTTCCTGGAGGACTATGTTGATATGCTAATAATGTGAGAATTAGGTTTGAAAACCTTGTTGTCTTCAGCTGATAAATTTTTTGTGGACAATAACTTTGTTGAGGTCCTTCTACCAACTGTGAGGAGCAGACACCTCTTGGGTGTTTGAATTGCTTGAAAGTCAGTTGGTTCCACCCATCTATTGCTAAAAATTTTATCCTTGTTTTGTCATGGAGGTGAAAGGTTTATAAAGGTGGCTAAATCTCCTATGTCCCCAGCGTTGGCTTTCCCTTTTAGCATAACTTCATCTGGGATCTCATTGCTGAATGATGATGGAATAGAAGTGGTGGGGCAAGAGATAAGCACAATACATTGCGATGGTGAGTCACCATGACTTATTTCTACCTTTCAAAACCATCCTCTGTAAGAGGCTCTATGTTCATGGCTTTGAGCTTGGGCAGCTCTGATCCCAGTGTCTATCATTCATCTTTATTTTTTTCACTTATTAAAACTTAGGATTGAAAAAGTAACTTTTCTCTCTCCTCGTGAAATTAACTCCATTCAATTTCAAAAACCTTGTGAAAAAATGATTCCATATAAAGGTGTTTATTTTTTAAGAACTTGAAGTTACTTGATAATAAAACTTGATCCTCACATGTTACAAGAACATGTTAAAGCAAAAAGTAAAAAAAAAGTTGTCATCTTCTTGACAGTTGAATGCGCATTTGAACCATTCTGCAGGCCACACTAATACGACTGTATGAAAACTTCTGCAGGCCACAGTGAGATTATCCATTCCGATACTCTGCAGTTTCACAGACAGTGATGGATGTACAATTGGAAGCTGATGATCAGTCTGCAGTCTGCAGGCATGTCTAACAAAAAGATGTCTGTACTCTCTGCCATAGTGTTGGCGTGATTTGCCATCCATGTAGACTTAACAGCTGTATAAAACCAATTATATCTGCAAGCAGCATTTTTTCCCATCTCCTTACTATCCCTATTTACCTGAATCTAAGTTTAAGGGAACAGCATGACAAAGAAAATCACCTCTCATGCAGAGGCATATTTGCTAACTCTGGTAAATTGTGTTCCTGACAAACAAGCTATAGATTAGCTTGGAAAGGACTCTGGTTTTCCTAGCTATGAAGCATTATCATGTTTCGATTTATAATATGTACGTCTTTGGTAGTAACTGGAAACTTGTTATCCTTAACTTCCATCCTTTGCAGTCTCACTCCTACTCATATTTGATCATTTGCGACACCATGCTCTAGGAGCATGTCTATTGAAGTGTTTGGAGATTTATGGCATGTCATGTCAGTCTGCAGTTCACCATCCATAATGGATGTGGCAGTGCAGACAGAAATGCATATGCCTGATGGTGCAGAAGAATCTTATCATTCTTCATCAATATGTGGTTGTCTGTTGGACAACAATCCTACAGATTTATTGCTTTCCCGAGATCTGAATGCTACATAATTCATCAGATATCACTTTGTTATTGTGTATTTGTTCTGTTGCTGTAATGGTAGACCTAACATTGGTTGCAAGACACAGTTGTCTGTTTGTCATGTTCATCTGGGCAAAGATTGAGGACTTTTATGCCCATTGTTGTCGTCATGCTGTTTCGGGGCAAGGACAGAATGTGGTCTTTTTTAGTTCCGTTTTAGCTTGAAATTTGAGATCTCTTGTGCAAATAAAAACAATTAGACGGTTTTTGTTCTATGTGAGAGTTGGGAAACCTAGGTTCCATTTTATCCTGTTCAGCATCGACCGTTTGGCACTTCATAGTGCTGTATCCGGGTGCTGTTATCTCCTATTTGTCTTGTTTACTAGCCAAGCATTGCGGACATAGAAGCATCGAGGCCAAGTCCATTGACCCTTTAGCAGTTCTCGGCTTCAGCCTGTTGAGGTGTTGTGGCCCCAAGTACCAGCAATTAAACTGTTGACAAAACCGAGGCCTGTTGTGCGTCCCAAGCGTTTGAATTTTATTAAGGCTGTACACCTCTTGATCAATTAGCAACGCTACCTTGGCATGTTCTCCACCTAGAGATGAGCCAGCCAGCTCTCTAATATTATTGTTTGTGGACACCGAGGAATGTGAGCTTCACATCGTATTGCTTGTTTTCTACTGAAGAAGCGAGGGAAATAGTCAACCTTATCTTATGGTTTCTTTAAACGAGCAAAGAGATCAGCCAGCAATGACCGGTTTTTTTGAGGTTTTTTAGTCAGCATTTGTGGACGTGAATCACCAGGTTCTCTCCACATTAAGTAACTTGGAACCGTGTATTGTCTTCGCAGAGCCATCAACTTGTCGATGCGTCTGACGTGTCCTTACATACGGTCAAGACGTTCTAGGATTAAAGTAATTGAACCACGAGCAGATCGGCTTCGTTCTGTTCATCATCTAGTGTCGGCATCTCAATCTCCTCGAACTACCCGTGCTTTTTTTATACTAAAAGATAAAAAAAAAGTTGGGCACTTGCGCCACTTGTGCCATTTGTACAATATCAACTTGTGTGCTCTGCACCTCGTCAAGTCGCATGATACGATGTTTTTTATAGACCCTTTTCGTGGTAAACCACGACATTATTATGTTGTTGCCTTTTTCCCTTAATGCGACTTTGTTGCGATGGCAAGCAGAATCAATGTTTCATCGATTTTTACACCCTCTTTTCCTCTGGATCCCCATTCTTCCAATTGATTTTAGTGGTGTAGATCCGATTTTGCACATGAGAATCGCATCAAAATGATGGAGAAACGAACGTACGCTACATATGATCATGCAAAATTTCTAAAAAAATCTCATACAGAATTCCTTATTTCCCTTAGTCGCTGCGAAAATTAATACCATGCTGTAAGATCAATCTAAAGACAACTCGAAGTCATGGCCACGCAATGATTTACCGTTCTAGTAGCCTCTATTGCCAACGGTTGATAAACAAAGTGCTCGGGACCCAGCCTGCCATTATTCTTTTCCATGCCATTGGACAAGTCTCTTTCTTTTAATTTTTTGGCCCCCTCCCACTTCTTTTTGGCCCATTTCTTTTTCCACTTTAATTACTCCAATTATTTTAGTTCTTTCGAGAGCATGTCTTTCTCCCAAGCAACGTCACTCCTTTGGTCAGTGGTTTTGATGTAACGTGTTCGGAGTGATCTTCGTGAATTCCGACTTTACAAAGGTTTCTTGAAACGCATTCCTAGGTAGGGTATACGAGGACAGTGAAAAAAGAGAGAGGAGATCTCGTTTGGTTTCAATTGGAAACGCATCGCACAAGACAACGGCTAAAAATCTACTTTGTTTTCTTTCAACAAAGTGTCTAATTTAACTTCTAGTGAGACAACGATGCCCGATATAACATATTTTAATGTTCTTATTCATTTTATCTTTGATAATATAATTAGTCTCGTTTAAAACGGGCATCTTTGAGACAGTATGGAGCCTCAAGTTTGGGAACCACACTTTTCATGTGAACTTACGAATGCATTAATTCAAATGGGTTGGTTGAAAAAAAAAATACCGACGAAAAAAATCTTGCATCTCAAGAAGTGTAAGGTTTCTCTGGCTTTCGAGACCAACTAGATGCAACCATTCAAGTTTGTAAGGAAGTAATCTCTTATAATCCTAGATTGGACCTAAGAAATGGAATTCGTTTGCGTGAAAACTAGTTCCAAAGAAAAGTTCGCGACAACGTTTTTCGTGCGAGAAAATCGTGTGACGAGGATATAAAATTTTGTATATTTCCTAAAGCAAAGAATCAGCAGATTTTTAAGGGCGATAGAATATAATATCTTTTTTCTTTTTTTTTAATGTATAATAGGTGTCGAGTGCAGTGGAGTACAACCGATCAAATGGACCGCTCCGTAAACCGTCTTCGCACGGCATTACTCCAAAAAGGCAATAATTGCGGTTGAAGGAAGGGGCAAATCCCCTTCAAAAAGAAACTCCAACTACCTTAATAATGACAAATATAATATGGTCCTAAAAATGGAGAATTGGACGAAAAGACAGCGTTAAGTTTATTAAGGTGAAGACTTTCTATGAATGGAGGTGGATCGTCCACGTCCCCCTAGGCAATGGAAAAACCTCGTACACAGTTGCCGACAGTGGATGCACCAGACAATGGTAGAAAGAAATATGGGCTTCTCCTTTTAATAATTTAATGAACAAAAAAATGGCCCGTTTTTAATTATACCAACTTGCATGGGATTTATCCTACTATAATAATACGCCTCGTGGGATCCACGTAGGAACACGAATCATGATTTGGTATGATTTGCGGGAGAGATTAATCATGTCGCATGTTGAATGAGTTGAATCATAGGACAAGGTGGTCGTGCCCCTTCCTTGGTTTGACTTGCCAGCCCAAAAGCACCCGCATTTAGACACCAAACCTCGCCCATTGGTTCCTCTCGCCTTTGCTTTCTTCCCCCTTGATATCTTTGTCTGTCAAAAGGGAAATTGAGTGAATTTGACATGATGTGAGGACTTCCACTCGGAGATTTTCCGATCATTTATCCGCGAGTTCTCTTTAACAAAATTATCTTTCGATACTCAAATCATGACTTTTAGGTGATGTCGTACGGTACTGTTGCGAACGAAATTCATGTCGTGTAACTGTATATTCATTATGTTTTTCATTCGTTTTTGAAATATTAATACAATTTGGAACTTCAATTTTTATTGGGATGATTTTTTACTGCCGGTATTTTTTCACATGAAAACCTCTAAAAATCGTATGAATCAACACCAAATGAAAGAACTACACAACTTTTTTCAAAATGGACGTGTAGTTGTTATTCAATCAAGTATAACTTACAATTTTAAAAAAGGACGAATTTCGTCCATTTCTTGATGCGCGCTGAGATTTTAGTTTTTTTGCTGGTTTTGCAAGCAAAAAGGTCGTCGCTTTATTCGAAAAATTGTCTGTGTGGTGCAAGGCCATATGCCGACGAGGATCATTATACTTTGTTTTACCAGGATGGTAAAAAACAAAAGCAAATCAGATCCTATTGTTTTGCGAACTTGACTCATTACATATGGTCACCTTAGATGTCTGGGAAACCAAAAATTCAAAAGGCAATAATCTCGTGTACCGACTGCTCAAAGAACAGATGAAAGAAGGCCAAAAAGTGAAGGGATTGACAATTTGCAAAGAAAAAAAATACAAGTGTGATTTTCTCACATAGAATGCCTGCTATTATGGCCTCCAATTGGTTAGCATGATATTCATCAATCATGTCCTCTCTCCATATACTCAGTCAAGGCTATATTTATTAATTATGATAATCACAATCCCATGATTCATTTTTTCTTGCTTAATTCCGCTTCCAATCATTTTCAATCAAAACGTGTTTAATGGTCGGGTTTCACATCGTTGAATTTTTATGTGAGCAAGATAGTGACTCTTCATTAATAAAATTCCCACTCTCGCGTATGATTCGGTTGGATGAACTTTATATATGTGAATTATCAAACATATTAATCAATGACGCTCTTGCCAGCTTTCCTCATATTGTCTTTGATTCTTATCGTCTATAATTTCTAGTGAAAAATAATGTCCATGAATATTAGTAGGCATTTGGGATGTGAAACATGGGTCCGATCAATCTATTTATAAAATCATTATATACGTCTCTAGTTTTAATTGTACAAAATCTTTTTTGCATTCGATAGGACCTGACAACACTGTACTCATGAGAAAAGAACACGGCATGATAGATGAACTCCTTCAATTATAAACTTTTTGGACGAATATATCAAGATACGTTTTAAGCAATAAGGATAAATTAAGTTTCCACTTCTCGACACATTACAAGTTATGCATCGAATCAAATGCTTCTAAAATAAGGATACTAAGTATTAATAAAATATGCCTAGCGAGGGCCACATGATATTGGTCGATTGATCGTTTCTTTTCCCCATTTGATAAAATGATTTTTCTATTCGCGGTGGACGGGACTCCTGCTTCGGGAAAGTAGTCCGAAATAGAATATGGTTAGCGTTTCTTCTCGGGATAGCCCGAAGCAACGACAAGCGTCGGATCAGAATAACGACATCAGCGACGTTGACCGTGGTGGAGTAGGTGGACGGTCCGGATGGGGAGTTCGCAGAAAGTGGACGAAGCAAGCACGTGGCAGGTGGGAATTGGCAGGAAAAAATTGATTAACTGGGAGGAAGCGCCCTGGAGGAGTGGGGTAGCTGGTGCGACCGGCTACAGCCGGTTGCCCGGGCGTCCCGACCTTAAATCATGGGATTGGTGGTGGGGCTAGGGAGAGAAGTGGCTTGGTCTGATGTTACCATAAGCGGAAATATTATGGGTTTAGTGATAGCTTTTTAAGGTTAGGAGGTTTGCCTAAATAGGAATGTACTAAATCAATTCAAATCTTTCTCTCTCTCAACTTTTTCTACGTAGCCAATCACTTATAGGTAATTCCTTATATTTCTATTACGGTACGATCTATAACACAGATTCTCGTTATCGCGGATTGGACGCTAGTAACTATATAGATTTAAAACTACTAACTGTATTATCATCTCTCTTAATCTCACTCTCCATGCA
Source organism: Eucalyptus grandis (assembly GCF_016545825.1). NCBI lineage: Eukaryota > Viridiplantae > Streptophyta > Magnoliopsida > Myrtales > Myrtaceae > Eucalyptus > Eucalyptus grandis. The sequence goes on from NC_052613.1 coordinate 41,109,190, forward strand.
CTTTACTATTTTATGCAAAATATAGCCAATGGCTTGTTAGGTAATATGTCGAGGCAAGACTAGTCTTCACCAATAAAATCGTGTGTTTGTGTGCTTGGATCATGCAAAGATAATTCTCCTCATTCCTCTTTAAATTTCTATTCAGTATTAGAGATCTTAGAATGGTAAAATAACATATTATCCTGATAGTATACTCTACATTCACCTTCATATAGATCTTGTGCATTAGAAACTGATGCCAAAAAATATTGTATTAGGTACCGCAAAGGGCCTGAATATCTGTATTTGCTAAAACTCTTGTTCTAAAACATAGCCCATTTCAGGGTATCGGATTCTTGTGTATTGTGGATCGGATGCTAGTCAACCGTATGTGCTCAGGATATCTCAATAATCAACAGATCTAGCATTGAACACGACACGAGATATAAATATGTACGGCGCGCTTTCGGCATCATACGGTATTTAGTGTTATATTCTCATTGGTTGACAAAAAGATAAAGCATGCTTAGGAAAACAAAAGGGAAAGAATGGAGAGCGAGAGAAGCAAAAAGCCAGTTGGGTTTGGAACCTGGGAATGGTGGGATGTTGTGCCCTCTTTTTCACATGCTTCCCATTACTCCACCCACAGCGATGAGAAGATGCATGCACATAAGATGATGAAACCATTCATTAGTAGAAGCGTTATAATTAAGGAACGTATACGAGAGAGAGAGAGAGAGAGAGATGATGATGATGATGATGATGATTATGTCTGAGCAAGATCGAATTCCGTCATTCGTATAATCCAACTTTGGAAACTCATAATAATCATGCCATAGAAGTATTGGAGCTTCCTTGCCACTTTTGGCCGAGCAGTTCGAGGCTAATGCGATTCGAAAGGAATAACAAATTGCTCGACACAAAGCTGCGAATAAGCAACGAAGGGCATCTTTATCTTTATCGAGTCATATTATATCGAAGTCGGCAGCTGAATGATCACCTTTTGTTGCATGATTTTCTGGTCGGCAGGACCGTGAATATCATGGTATGTTGGTTGTGCATGGGGCCAGCGTTGTTCTTCACATGTTTAATAAAACAGTGAAAAGATTTCCTTACCAAAAAAAAAACAGTGAAAAGATTTGCCTAAGACTCTGTTATTTTCCTAATCATTTTCTTCATTCATTTAAAACATGCAAGTCATCACAGACACGTATCACCGTACCAAACGATAATTAAAACATGCGAGTCGTTTTTCGCCCAATTATTTTTTTATTTCTAGATAGTGAAATGTACTTACTCACCGATCATCGATTGATCGGGCTTTTTAGATGAGACTTTGTATGTAGGAGCGAAGGTAAAGAGGGTTTTCCCAATCAAGTTGAATTCTTTGCTTGGCATTCAGGGTTTACACACGACCGAGGAAATGAAATGAACTCTCTGGAATGGCTGATTGCGATCGCTTCTTCTTTCGCAAGATGCTGCGTTTCACGAGAATCTCCTGTTTTCACAGGCACGACATTGATGAGACAGTTCCAAATCTCGGACAAGGCCGAAAGGGGAAGAAGCAGGAATCTCTCAGTTATGGCAGCCAACTAATTAAAGGATTTATCCGAAGAATTATCTTCATTAAATAATTAAGAATTTCGACCTCGGGTCAAAAAAGAATAAACCCCACCACCTTTTTTTCTGAAAAGGGGGTTGCAAAATGTCCCCCTTAGATAGATTCTACCGGTCGAGAAAATCCCACGATGGTCAACATTTGCGACGACTATGTTCCCAAAGCAACGTGTTGCGACTCCGTCCATCCTAGGACAGCCACAGTGTTTTCTACGGTGCCTCGTTCGCCCTTGTTTAGCTCGTGGTTAGTTCGGTACCGGCCATGGATAGCAACGTTGTCTCCACCTAATTTGTCTGTACAAGGTTTGATTTTTAATTATTTGCTTCTCCCTCAGCTTTTTTGTTGTTTCTGTTGGACCGTCCGAGAAAATAATTCATAAATAGATTAGTTTCAGGACACGTGAAGAACGTTCTGGACGTAATGCCAGCGCCAATTTGAGGGAAGAAATACATAAAGGGTAGCAAAGCTTGATTATGGATTCAATGATAGAACCGTATGAACTCAGGTTTGATGATGTAATTTATTGGCAGTGACCTAGTAATGAAATTTAGGCTCCATTTTTAGAAAAATACTTTTCAAATAATTCATTTTTTTTGAAAAAAATCACATACTTTTTTTAACGAGGAAGATAGAACTAAGGGGTGCGATATTGACGCTATCTCATTATAAATCTCCCTCGTCGTTCGTGTTGAATGTTGGGAGTCTATTTCTTTTGTAGCTATTTGTGGGACACAATCAAGCCAAAGAGTGAGTTTGAAGTTGCTTAAAGGTGTTATATACTCAAATTGCTTTAAGTGTTCTACACTTTGCTTACGGATTGGCATCATCAGTCGGGATGGAGATTCCTTAATGTCTCAATCCATGTAATTTATAAAAGATATTTATTCAAATGCAATAAGAAGATAGAAGATCTCGAGGGTGTTACCGAATTAACATATAATGAAATTTGTTCTACATAGAGGGATAGGTTTTTCCAAAAGAAAGTGGTTCACCTTACTTGAGGTGCCACTGAAATAAAAGCAGTTGGGGTCTATGCATTCACTTAATCTATTCATACGGTGGTGCATCTGGTCAAACAAATAGGGCTAGCAAATAGTAGGTGGCCATGAAAACTTTGGACTTTACAATCTTTTTTTTTTTCTGTTTTTCTAGCAAACTTAGGACCGCCCTACTTTGAAAGTCTCAATGGTGGGACAAGAAATCAAGAACATGAAACTTACTTTCTTTCATTGTTCTCACGCCAACGACACCCAACCAAAAAAAGTTCAAAAAAAAAAAAAAAAAATTCATCCGTTCCACTCTCTTCTAAAAGTTGACATTTGACTTCTCCCAAGGATAACTCATTTGCTTGGGTTTAACCTCCACACCAATGGGGTTTCTCTTTTGCTTTTTCCTTAGCCAAGTTGCTTGACTTGGATACATGTTTTAGCCTCCAATTCTTATTTATTTTTTTTTTAAAAACCCAATTGAAAAGTGTAAACCAATAGATAGAAAATCATCACATATATATAAAAAGCATAGAAATCTCATAAATAGTTATGCAATATACTTTTGATGCTCTCTCTCATAATAAAGTCAAGGAATAATAAATGAAATTTGATAAATGAGGAACTATGCACTTAGAAAAATTTGGGCAAAACCCAACTCTAAGACCATACCAGAAAATCCTACCCACCCAACAAACAAGGTGGGATACTTTAATATATTATTATGACCAAAAAAAAAAGAAAGGCTAGCTAGTAGCAGTCTAGTTCTAGACAGCAGTAATATAGGGTGGGGGTGACTCACTAAGCACCATAGAAAAATTAAAAGAAAAACCGTCGAAGGGACGCTACATTGCAATTCTGCTTTTTATACGGGGCAAAAAGATAAATATTTTTGGGCCAATCGGCTGCTAATTGGACCCCTTAAAATGAAAAGAACATCAACAACAATGATCGCTCCGTAAAAAAAAGAAAAAAAAAAGAAAAGAAAGGAGGTTTTTTTTTTTTTTTTGTCAGAAAAAGAAAGGAGGTTGAGAAGTCGGAAAACATGCAAAACATGATGCCTCCTGTGTTGGTGGGGACCAATCCATGGATCAACAGTGGGCATTTTAACCTTTTCCTTTTTTTGTTTCGTTCTCTGCACTTGCCTCCCTACGTAGTACATAAATATCAGCGGCAAATCTGTGGTACGGTACTGTTTTCTTTCCTTTTTTCATCTTATTTTGTCGTCTATATGCATTTCCGTTTGAGTAATTAGGGTTAGTTCGATGAAGATGAAATTTTTACATCAAATTATGACCAGATCAATTCCCTAGTTTAAGCATTGTATTATCATATAGCATCGAATGACGAGGAACAATATTCGTTCACAATGAAACTATACACCTCGATGCATTTTGGTTATGAAAATTGCACGTCCAACACAAAAAGAGAAGGAAATAACTAAATGGCAACTCTATCTATGGGCAGCATTTGTCAAATTTGTGGCTACGTGAGAAAAGTGTGCCTGTCAGAGAATTAGGTTCATTAATTTGTGCACCCTCACAGCTCTTTGCAACATATATCATGCTTTTATGTATTAATTTGGATTTCAATTTTTCAAAAGAAGATTAGAGAACTCTAAATTGCAACTTCGGAACTTACTTACCTTAAATCGATCACTCCCATCATTCACTCATGTATAATCATAGTTTACTTTGCCTCTTGTTCTATTGAATAGTAATGCGTAAAACTAAACCTAAAAGATGTGAGAAACTAAAAAATCAACAACCGGAAATAAATTAATGATCGAATTCTTTAAAGAAAATTGATGTACTATAGATGATAAACATGAAGAATTTTTACAAGTTTGTTGCGTTGAGTATAAAAGCCCAAATAGTCATTGAAACACACGTAATAATTAAAGGGAAAATGAGATAAATAATTCTTGAATTTTAATTCAATATGCAATGTAGTGTTTGAACTTTTAATTTGCTCAATATATTTACTGAACTTTGGCCTAATTTATAATGCCGTCCATAAATTTTAAATTTATTCAATATAATTCCTAAAATATCGGTACACATTTTAAATGAAAATGTACATGTTATCCTCCAATATTACATTTTTATTAATTTAAGTTCATGGATAATACTAAATATTATCATATAATTGTGGGGATTATTTAAATATAAACTAAAAGTTTAAGAATTGTATCAAATAAATTAAATATTTAAGAATCATACTACAAAAATTAAAAATTCAACGATTATATTGCAGGTTAACTTAAAGTGTAGAAGCCATACGTGTCATTACCCCGTGATTGAACTCCAAGCGGATAGCAATTGGGGAACTTTCCTCTTCCAAGGGTCGTCCCAAAATACCCGGGACGTACGATTCCGAACTCACAAAACCAACGTGAAAGCTCGCCATGATTGGCATTGACCGGGGCTTTGCCCTTTTGGAATATCGTACGGCCGCCGCGCGTGAGCCCTCCGATTTCCCGCGAACGGACGGCCCGTATTTTTCCCCCCGGAATTCGGTACGCTGGGGCTGTCAGCGGGAAGCCACTAGTGCTTGTACAAAAGCGGAAACAAACCATGGAACGGTGCGCGGGGGGCCGTTGGGATCGCGAAGGGAGGCGACCGGCCACCGCCCGAGCCGGTTCCGCGCGCGAGAGAGATAGAGAGAGAAAATGCTTATATATTCCTTCCCCTCCTCCCTCTCTCTCTCTCCTTCTCTGTAAAATCAGAGTCCGAGCTGTTCCTTCATCACGTCGCGTCCATCCCTCTCTCTCTCCCTCTCTCTATCGCCGGCGATCATTGCCGTCGCGGAGTGATCGGGGAATGCGATTGGTCGGAAGTCGTCGATCCTTCTTCCGCAGCAATTCGCCCTGTCCTCCGGCAGCCGCCGGATAGTATCTCCGGCTGCTCGACTGACCGGAAGAAGCGGCGACGGAATCGGCGACCTCTCCTCCTTTCTCCGGTCACCTCTTTCTCTCTCTCTCTCTCTCTCTCGGTGAGTTTTCGTTTTGGAGCTCCGGTGTATTTAGGTGGAGGTGATCCTTACTCGTTCGCCACTGAATCGATCGACTGTCGGATGATGAGCGCGAGCTGTTGAAGCAAAAGCCAGTTCGGGGAGCGCACGGGAGGAGACTGCCTCTGCGGGTTGCGGACGATCGATTTGGAGCGGCGATGCTGGATCTCAACCTCAATGTCCTCTCCGCGGAGAGCTCTTATCAGGAGGAGAAGCTTTCCGACGTCTCGGGAAACCAAATGGACGAATCGGGGACATCGAACTCGTCGATCGTCAATGCCGACGCCGGCGACGACGATTCGTCCTCCGCACGCGCCGCCGGCGACGTGCACACCTTCCAGTTCGGCATCGTGAAGGCCGACGGCGGGGGGAACGACGCCGTCGAGACGAAGGAGCTGTTCCCTCTGAAAGAAGAGGAGTGTTCCCCTGGGGAGATGCCGATGGAGCTTTCCTTCGGGAATGGCGGCAGCGGAAGCGGAGGAGGGAGTCACGCGCGTGTAATGCCGCAACAGCAATCGCAGCAAGCGAAGAAGAGCAGGAGAGGTCCGAAGTCGAAGAGCTCGGAGTTCAGAGGAGTCACGTTTTACCGGAGGACTGGACGATGGGAATCGCATATTTGGTTGGTCGATTAACTCGTATTCTGTTTCAGTAAATTGATGCTGCTAATTTTGAACTTAATCAACGTTGAATCCGGAAAACCATGGGCTTCCGTAACTGGAGCCTCCTAATTGTTCTTAAATCACCGAAGGGATGGATGGATTTTCTAATTGGGGGAATTCTCTGTGCTACGTGGCTTTCGTGTGTGACGGGTTGGAGAGAGGCCTTTGATGCATTTATTACTTATTACCCTTCCTGAACTCTCGGAAGTTTCCCTACATTTCGTTGTCCTGAAATTTTTCTTCCCCGGAATTTATGAAAAAGAACGAATATGGCCTTTTAGTTGCTTCAGTATCAAATCTTCATTTTGATTTTAGTGTTGACTATGGGTTTTTGCCTGTTTCTTTCGGTACAGGGACTGTGGAAAACAGGTATATTTAGGTGAGTACATGACATATTATCAGATATGTATGTGTTTTGACTTTTTTCCTGTTATCGATGTACTTTGCGTCTACTTTACGTTGTCGAATGATTTAGTGATCCGAGATGGTTTTTCTTTAGGTGGATTTGACACGGCTCAGGCTGCAGCTAGGTAATTTAGTGTGTTGTGTACTGAAGCTATTGCCCTTTCAATTTGTTTATTCAACTCAAATTAATGATTCTCTTTATCTGGATTTCATGCATTCAGAGCCTATGATCGGGCTGCCATTAAATTCAGAGGAGTAGATGCAGACATCAACTTCCATATGAGTGACTATGAGGAGGATCTGAAGCAGGTATTCATAGTTTTATCCGTTCCATTTGACAATTCTCCTTATTCTTGTTCTCTGTTTGCCTTCTTCCTTTCTTCAAAGATATTATGTGTTTGCTTAGGGTCTTTCCTTGATTGTTGTACCGGCACAGATGAAGAGTCTGTCCAAGGAAGACTTTGTCCACATTCTTCGTAGACAGAGCACTGGCTTTTCAAGAGGGAGCTCCAAATATCGAGGAGTGACATTGCACAAGTGTGGTCGGTGGGAGGCTAGAATGGGACAATTTCTTGGCAAGAAGTAAGATGCTGGCTCATGCTGTTTTACCTTGCCCTTCCTTTCGTCTAAGCTTCTGCTCGCACTATTATCTTCTTGCTGCTAGTTCTCAGAGGGCTTTTGCTTGTCCCTCTACTTGAGAAATAGTAAAATCCTATATTGAAGAAAAATGATTGGATGGGGTTCTTTTTATGCTTATCTAGAAAAAAGACATGGCATTTTCATTTTGGAGATTGCAATGCTTGCATGCAGGTATATATACCTTGGGCTCTTCGACGGTGAAGTAGAAGCTGCAAGGTCTTAAAGATTATGAATTACCTGATCCAAAATTTGTTAATAGAAAACTCTCAACTTCATTACGATTCCTAATTCTATCCAACATGTCTGTGGTCTAATATTCTGGACGTCAGGGCTTATGACAAGGCAGCAATCAGATATAATGGAAGAGAAGCTGTCACCAACTTTGAACCAAGTTCTTATGAAGGGCAGATGATTCCTGTGGCTATGAATGAAGGTATTATGCGATACTATCAATTCCTTTATAGCTCGCTTTGAATAGAAAGTATCTGAGATCCTGTCTTTCCAAGTGATGGACCGGTTTATCTTAAAACATTTAATGCAGGTAGCGACCACAATCTGGAACTGAACTTGGGCATGTCAGCCCCTTCCTTTGGAAGTTCAGTGAAGGATGCTGATGAGCACCTACCATGCCATGCTGAGACATTTTCAGGGGTAATCTTATAAGCAACATGATTTTTATTCCTTTTTGCACTTTGCCATAATCGATCCCATGTCCCTATTGAAAATTAATCCCTTGGCTCTGCAAGCCATGGTGGATGTAGACAGAGGGATTATCTTGTGGTGTGACAGCTTTTATGTAGCGTGCAAACTTGTTTGCCATACTTCTGCTGGATGGTGGAAATTATACAGTTGCCAGTATTAATAGCTGCTCATATTCTTTGTATACTATTTTGCAGATACCTAATTTTGCTTCGGCAGTACTAGGTGACTCAGCACTCAGAGGTTTATCAATGACATCCCACCATCATTCTTCACAGAACTGTGTATACCCTCGTTTCTTCTCAAATGAGGTAAAGATTCCATTTGATTTCTCTAGAGAATATATAAGAATTGACTCTCTGAAAAGATCCAGCTGCATGTTTCATTCTCCGAAATACCAACACAATTGTCATGAACAAAGTTGTGCAGATAGCTATAGGACCTTGCAATACTTGTCGGGTTGGAAATTTCAGGTTTTTTACATTTGGCCATTGATTTAATTGAACTGCTTACAAGAGACTATTTCCCAATGCTTGTCGATCTGCATGACTGGCTATTAGCTCAGATCTTCTGGTGGTAAATCTGGATATCTGAATACCTGGAATGATGGCATTAGATAACTAATTGCAGAGTCAAAGACAATGATGATAAAAAGGCTTCTCGAAATCTCTGTGAGTCCTAATCATGATGGAATCTGCACTGGTTATGCAGGAAAAAGATACTGAGCAGAGAAATGAAGTCCCTTCCTCGCAAGGATTGCACTGGGTCTGGCCAATGCGTGACCAAGTCAGTACCAGTGCTGCTTCAGTGCCACCGTCCTCGACTGCAGCATCATCAGGATTCCCATATTCAGTCCCTCCTTACTCCGCTGCCATGGTTGCATCACCACCGTCTCGCTTCCCTCCTCCCTATACAGTAGCCTCCAATTCCTCTCGATGCAACGATCAGATGACATCTCCATGACCGCCAATATAAGTTGTTTTCTCTATGATGAACCAACGGCAAAAACAACTAATAGCTTGGTCTTCATAGTTTCCTGTATCGTTTGGGTCGACATCGCACTCATAGAATTTTTATTCTGACTCCTTAACATGCAATTGTTTTGTGCAGATAGCGACACGAAAGGCAAAGGTCATTTTGATTCCCCTCGTAGTATCATTCGTACGTTAGACGTACTTATTTGCTCCCGATGTTGACCAATTTAATTTCGCTCTAATAGTCCCTATCACGATACGATTTAATCCTAGGAGTGGACGCCTACAAAACCAGAGTGCAAGTTTCATTCTGGCAATTCTATTGGTCCTCATTACTAGGACATACTTATTACGCGGGATCGAAAAAGAATGCGTACTCGTACCTACCCTCTTAAAGAGTTTTTTTGTCGAGGCCAATAGGTCAGCCGGATTTGATTGATAATCGGGTCTAACGAAAGAGGTAGTGTGTATGTAAAAATTAGCAAGGTCACTCTCGGTTCGGCACAACATTTGAGACGGTTGTCCGGACAGAGGCCATGCAACAACCCGACCATCCCAGCTATTTGTGGTTTAGAATTAGTTTAGTAACTTTTCAAGCATAATTTCTGCTCATAAATGATTTTTCTAATTCTATTTCATAGATGAGCTTCTAAGCATTTAAAAACGTTTGATAATTGCTCAAAATTCATATTTATTTCCTGAATAAAAATACGCATTTGGTATGACTCATAAATTCTTTTGCGACTCAAATTTTCCTTTAATTTTTAAAATAATTTTATTACTTTTTTTTTTCCTTCCTTTTTTTTTTTTTTCCTTAAGCCAATTTTTCTCGTTGGAGCTTCCTTAAAGACCAACTCGCGAAGCCATCGACAAGACTCGTCCTCACTTGGCCACCAATTGAGAGGCTTAACCTCGGAGCGTTGGCAACCCTCAGCAAGATCGAACTCGCGAAGCCATCGACAAGACTCGTCCTCACTTGGCCACCAATTGAGAGGCTTAACCTCGCTCAGCCACCACGAGATCGGCCTCACCATGGCTAGGTGACATTAACCTCACTGGGGTTTGGTGAAGCTCAGCCTCACTGGTGGTTGGGCAAGTTCGAGCCTGCCAATGGCAAGGCGAGCTCAACCTCACCGGGAGCCGGCCACGCTTTACCAAACGGATATCTATTCTTTTTTTTTTGTTCTAAACAGGCCTCGGCAGATGATAACTGATAAGTAGCGGCGGGCTATTGTTGATGGGCCCAACAAATTGTAGAAAATGGCCCCAAAGGGCATGAAATCAAATGCGCCTGCCCATCAAAGCCCCTTAACAAAACGGGTCGTTCCAGGCACGGGCCGGCTTGTTTGACATCGATAGTCCAGATGCACGACTCAAAGCACGAACGTTCACCCTAAAACAAAAGCTAATAAAGGTCTGACACCACTAGGTTTAAGATCATAAACTCCAGGCCTCCGAAGCCTCGGCTGTAGAACCCATTGGGAGGTGAACTCTCACAAGAACCTCTTACTCTCACCCCTCTACATTTTTGCTTTTACTAAAATACGAATTTCCAACTGCCACGGAAAAAGATCGTCTTAAACATGATTCCATGATATATTTCAGCAAAGAAAACGTCTTAACGATGTGATGCCAGCAACATGACATAGTGAACTCAACCGGTACTGAATCGGTCTTGCACCATTTCAGGGGTAATCAATTTAACATAAACATGGACAAACTGACAAGAATTTCCATCCGTTCCACTAGTATAACAAGGAGCTAATGCAAATAAGTGAAAAGCAACGCATCGCTCCCTAGGACTGCAGACAGAAACCGTAGCTTGGGCATGAGCTACCATCAGAAATCCAGACTACCTCCTGATGTTGGTGATAAGAAGGCCAAGGGGAAGTGCTCAAGAGGCCGACTGAAGCAAACAATCCAACACCAAAGAGAACATTCATTCTCACAGTCCATTTCCTACTCGATATCTCCTGCTGCATTGTTGCCCCACATAAATTGTTACCCGGGACAAGAGGGTTGAGATCAATGTCTGCATATATCAACAGCGATCAGCAAAGGGCACACGTGAACTAACCAGCCAGGTTTGATTACACAGCGCACTGCACTGCTAATCTTTCGTGTTTGGCACATAAACTATGGCAGAAATCACCTGCAATCACACCCCAAAATTAAAAAGAAAGAAAAGGTTATTGGGGTTGGAAAAAACAACATACCAATAGAAAATGCATTTGGACTTGAGGAAGAAGATATATGCACATGTTCTTCATAACAAGGAAGAAAAGATTACATATATGCTAACAAAAAATACATTTGGATGCAAGGAAAAACTTCTTTTGCAACTTACGAGTCCTCAGAAGCCCGCATGCTTTAAGTCCCAACACTCCAACAGTATTGGGTTCAAAGAATAATTCTGATGCAAATGCCGTACATTTACCTGCCGAGCATGAAGACCGCCAAATGTCTAAAGTTCTATCCCTCAATAGGCCCAGTGAGAGCTGTCAAGATTCTGTCCCATCTCAAGTAAGGTAATATCTTGCACAAAATGGATAAACAACAGCCCTCACAAACAATCAGCAAACATTGCACTTCATGGAAATCACATCCCAAATGATCTGTTACACAGATCCCCTGAACTAGGCATGCAATACTTCTGATTCTCAAGACTGTCGCAGATCTTATTAATTCCAAGCCTCTCATTTCTAAGCAACTCAGCCATAACCACACCATCTCCACCAGGAATGGTGTTCCGACCACTCCAGCGGCCATTGGACATACTCCTTTGGAGAGAAAGCTGCGTGTAAGATGATACATTTCCCATTTGTGACTGATCAAAAATCCTCGAAGCAATGTCAAAGGAATTATTAAGAGAAGCATAACCTGCACTTGTCTCATATCTTAAATTCGAGTGTGCAGGAAAAGATCTTTTCATTAATAAATTATGTCCAGCATCACTGTCCAAAGTATTCAGTTGTTGAGATAATGACCCAAGATCGAATGATGGGCTATTGAAACCACCTTGAATCGTCCCTCTGCCAACAGCTAAAATAGCAGGATCCATGAATTCAATGTCTCCTGTACTGTTGACACTCGCATTTGGTTGTGTCTGATATGAATTTCTCAACAAGTTGATGTCAGGCAAATGGTTCCCTGAGATAGAAAATTATAGCAATTATTTCAAGCACAAAAGTACTAAAAAGAACTTGCTGAATCACATAATATCTCACCCAAATAAGTGTCAAAATTCCTATCAGTTCTCTCATGAGAAGAAAACCCTGGTGGAGGTGCTTTATTGGGAACAGAGAAACCAGGTGGAGCAGAAATTTGAGATCTTGAACCTACCAGTAGTTAAACAAGAAAGTCAGGAAGCTACTAGGCACCCAAAAAGCACTACAGCAACAAAACATATTTATAGCAGAAGACATAAATAAGTGGAGCCTTTTGAATTCAGGAAATGAACAGTCAAAATAAAATTGAGATGCATAGTTCCACTAAAGTTGCAAGCTCAACACCAGCCAAAGTGCTATGTTTATGAAGGCATTTTATGCATAGTGTGGCGCATAAAATTACCAAATTTATCTTTCTTAAGCATCATCAACCAGATAACAACAGAAATCACAGTAAGATTAGGACTCATACAATCCAAGTAAACCGACAATCAGGGAAACTGGCCATAACTCTTCAGTGGTTGACAGAAAGTAATTGTACAATTCAAGCCATCTTCAAAAAGTTCTAAATAAAGGTTTTTGTACAACAATAAACCTTAGCTTGCATGTAGCAAAAATTTGTCCAGGGAAATGACGGCAGTAGATATAATCAGAGAGCTAAGACCATATATCATGCAGCATGGAAAATGTCTGACACATGATGAACTTAAAGTCAAAAGCATGAGATTCAAGAAGTGAGAATTGGACTGATTGGTTAATCACAACAAAAGAAAGTTACACTAACTATATGAAAACCTAATAACAGGTAACAGACAACTTGATATTTTTACAGCCATGCACATGCAAGGGAACACAAACAGATTAAAGCCATGGAGTAACGGAAGCAATGATTAGTGCATGCATGCTTTAAGCAATTAAACTTGAGTCTTGGACCACAACTCGTGATTTTGCTGTCACAATGCAATAAAATTATTGCTTTTGTGACCACAAAGAGCCAACATAAAATAAGGAGAAACTAACAGTGCATTTGGTAACTATTCTCTTCTTGAGAACAATTTATGCTTAGAAATAATTCCTTTTTATTTTGTTCCCTGGACAAGTTTCTAAGCATTTGAAGGCGTTTGGTAATTGTCTAAAATTTCTATTCCCAAGATAAAAATATGCGTTTAGTAAAATCTCAAATTCTTTTATGAATTAAAATTTCTTTCAATTTTTTAAAACTTTTACTATATTTTTCTCTTTTTTGTTTTCTTCTCTCTCCTTTTTTTCTTTATCTTTTTCTATCCCTCTTCTTCTTCTCTAGCCGGTCGCTGGCCACAGTCTTGCGGCAGCTAGCAGCAAGGCCTGGCAAGGCCGAGCCTCGCCGATGGCTGGTCAAGCCTCCCTATTGGCCAAGCGAGCTCGCCCAGCCACCAGTAAGGCTCAGCCTCACCCACATCTAGAGAGCTCCAGTGCACTTGCCGGACCTTGCCCAGCCAGTTGCTGGCCATCGCCATGGCTGGCAACCAACAATGAGGAAGAAGAGAAATGGAAAGAACAGGAAAAGAAGAAAAGAAAAGAAAAAGAATATTGGCTTGATTTTAGAATTATTCCAACAACAAAGAAATAACTTTTTTCTACTTCTTAATTCTATCCCAAATTTACTCCCGGAAATAAAAAAGTTACCAAACAGATTTCTGTTCTTTTTTCGTTGCAGAGAACAAAAGAATATAATCAGTTATTATTTGGCCAGTTAACCAACAGACCCTAAGCAAGCATGTGCAATGAATTTAGATAGAAAGAGGACCTGCCTGACAGGAAAAAAAGGAGGACCAACCTAAGCAGTGAAAGTGACAGTGACATGAACAGGACCAAACCAAAAGGAAAAATAAAATCCGACCACTTTTTATGAATAAAGAAATATGTTTCTAAAAAAATAATGCTTACAAAAGTACCCTTTAATGCAAAGGAGAATCAATTAAGTACCCCCATGGAAAGGAACCCAACCAAAGCCTCTCTGGAAAAACCACCAAATTAATCTAACTCCCAAACAATCCCAGAATTTAGCATCTTACATTTCATTTCTCCATATTCATGCGGGTATTTCCAGCTATATCCTCCCTAGGACATTCTTGAGATCATAAGCTATCTGCATCTATAGAATGTGAACATCTACCACTGTGGGAACAATCTTGAGATGACATAGTAGTTTCATGTATCGGAATAGGTCTTTCCAGTTGGGGATACTATTTGAAGTGGGAAAATCATAAGTACAAGATATAAGAAGCGCAAACAAGCTCCAAGAAAAATTTCATGATTAATGGACTATCAGCATATAATGACGACAAAAATGACAACAATGACATATGCAAGCCCACTAAATGGGCTTGGCAATATGAATCCTATTACACCACTGTTCTCAATTCTATAAATTGGATCCTCATAAGCTCTAAATACTCCACATCTTTCATTATCATCTCCTCACATTAATTTACATTCTATCGTCATGTCACAGAAAAATATGCATCCAAATAAGGGGTGACGATGGACCCATCAAGACAGACAATAAACTCCAAACTTCAGGCAAGATCACAAGTATTGCAAACAGATCAGTAAATACGCATAGCAAACTAGATATGGCAAACTTTCATGATATAGAAATGAAATTTACTGAAAAAGACTAAACTTTTAAATAGAAAAGAAGCAATCAGAACTCTACCAGGGGTCTTACCAGATGAGAGAACTGATTGAGAGGCAGCACGATTGCCTACCTCCTCAAATCTCGAAAGAGACCCATTAACAACCACAGGATTATGTGAGTATGACCGACAATTTTTACCAAAATCTTCATCAAGAGATCTGTTTCTAGGCATCTGCTCAGTGATAGTAAAAGGTGGGTTGACATCAAATGCATGAGTAATTGATTCTTCTTGTCTGGCAAAAGAGAACCTGGACTGGTTGCTGTTTTGAACTTTTCGGTAACTCGAAGATCTAACAGAACCTTCGTGCTTGTCTGACTCACCCAAAAGATTAGCCAAATGCTGAGGTGAGGACAATGAGTCACTCCACAAATCAAGATCCAGAGACAAGATATTGGAGATCATACTGCTTTCACCTGCTTTTAAAGAATTGTGCATCTCAACTTTAGATCCATTGCCTTGCAACATTCCAAATTGCCTCTCTCTAACTTCAGAAGTTCTATCCAAATCCGCACGATCATTTACCATCTTTTCAAGGTTTCGACTAGATATTGCTGAACTTCTTCCTTCCATATTACTATCTACAGGTATTAAACTGGCACTTAAATTATTGATATTGACCACCTCACTATGCTGTGAAGAATGAGATGTGGAACAATTTGACACATGAGACAGATTTCCAGAAGTAGAGAAAGAAGTTGAATAATCAAAGACTTCTGGATCTTCAAGTCTTCGATTATTGAAACATAATACATCTTCTTCAACTTGAGAATGCATAGTTGGCAATCGATCAGTCGGAAAAAAGACCTCCCTGTCCCTGTTGGATGGAACATTGCTGACCACTGCCAAAGGCAAAGACTCTTTATAGTTATCCACGCATGATTGTTGCAGTATACTCTGATTCCCCATTGATACAATCCATCCTGGATCAGAGATGCAAAAGGTAGGCACTGGACTGCCTGATGATTCACCCTGGAGTTTTCCATGCACACTTAATGATGATACGTCAGAGCACAATTTCTTATTCTTACCATTAATTTGAGCATGTTCTTCTTTCTCTGCATAAGTACTAGCTGATTCACAAGTGCTCCTGGCAGATTTTACAGTGTTCTGGGGCATGCTACTAATGTTTCTACCTTCCTTGCTACTTATTAAATCGGATAACCTGCCACCTGTAATATCAGTAGCCGTAGTCCCATCTGCTGCAGCAGGTTTAACTGACAAAGAGAGGTCGGACTCTATACAATTGTGCTGCTTTGAACAACTTGATGAGCCCAACATAATTTTAGCTGCTATACAATTTTGATCATTCAAGGGTGGCTTTTTCACCCCATCACCATGCGGTGGAGAATGTTGAGCTGTATCTGCACCTACTACAGTTATGGATACTCCACTAGCCATCGCAGACTTCTCTTTGTATGGTCTATCAGAACATTCTGAAGTTGCAGCTTGAGCACGCTGTCCCCTAATTTACATGTCAAAGAGAGTTGCAAATAAAAGGTAGCACAACTAAATAGCAGTAAATAGTTATCAATGCATAATGTTCCCTTCAGCCCCTGTACCAAGCATTTCAAAGAACTAATGGCGCTGTTTGTTTTGATTATCTCAAAAATAAAAGGCTGATAGGAAACTGTGACATCTCAGGTGATTAACCAGTCAAGATAAGTTCCATTGAGAAACAGACAACGTTTTTCTGGTTTTTTAAACTTCTAATGACCGCATTACCATGAAGCTGCAGCAGGAAGAGTAGCCGACCTAGTAGTGGTTCCATTTGGTAGAGAAACTTTAATCACGTTTGCTGCATTCTACAAAAAAAAAAAAAAAAAAAATATATATATATATATATATATATATATATATATATAAATTAATAAGGGAAATCAAGAAACATCTATAAAAGTCAAGCATACTGAACAACATCCATGTAAAGACAACGTGATTGAGCAAGATTAAAATGCACCAGCAAATTAATCAATTAAACATAAATAATAGAATGCGCATTCAATGAAATGCCTCTGGAATGTTTACCATGGTATACTTGAAAGGAAGCCATAACTAATCCTCAACAGTGAGAAGCTCAACATACAACCGGAATACTAAAATCTTACATTTGAAGCATTATTGATATTTGGTTTTGTGGCAGAAGGCAAGGTGCTGTTACAGTTATAATCAAATGGAGGTGGCAATACACTTCCAGTGCGCCTTTGCATACAGTAGCCATTGCCTGTCATTTGCTGGACCCTAGTCCTTTAAAGCAACAAGATAGTTTAGCACAATAATATGTCATCACATTCTATTAAATCAGCTAAACGTTAGCAGAAAGGGACCGAAATGCATCAATTTCTGAACTCTATCTCACAAAATATTAAATCCTATAAATACACATAAATGTGCTGTATAGATACATGTAGTTTATTGCCGTAAGTAAACCACAACTATGCTTCCATACCTACACACGACAAATGTTTACAAATATATAGACAAAATAAAGATATTACCGGTAGAAAAAAATCAAAAGATTGACAATACATCTAAGAGATAGCAGGAACGGCAAATCAACAACTTGGAGGTGTTTCAAACTAGTTCAGCAAGTGCTGATCAACACTATAATTTGTAGACCAGTAAAATATGAGTTCATGCATTTATAATAATTCCTATTGCCTGTTTTACATGATTATAGAACTGATCCTAGTAACTAGAAAGAACGAAGGTAGTGCGAAATAAGATAATCATCTTCTTCTGACATAAGAAGAGGCCAGCTCCACAAAAGAAACTTTGATCTCAGCACCTTTGTGTTATTCCCCTCAAAAGAAGAAAAAAAAAAAAGAAGGGTAAGACAATGCTGGCACTAAAAAAAAAACCGGACCTTGTGTATGCTGAAATTATTTCATCCTTGGTGAAGCTATCCTCCTGAGACCCAGTCTCATGCAGATAGAGACAATCTGGGTTGGTGCAGGGCTGGATTAGAAAAAACTCGTTAGCTTAATTAAGTTCAAAGAACCTTAATAAAGCTATCTTTCCCATAAGATAAAATGGAACAGACTGATGATATCTTATTTGTGGTTCATACCGCATTTCTAAGCCATGCATGACAGTACTTAGTGGTTCCAAAACATGCCCTGAACGCGCCATCCAAAATCATCAAATTGATCTGCCTTATGCAGCAAACATAGGGAGAAAATACATATCCGGAAATGAGAAATACCTTAATGGTCTACCATCCAACACATACCCATGAACAGACTGAATACAACGGACTGCTTCCTCCTCTTTTGAGAAAGTAATATATCTAAGGGAAAGCATACAGTACATTTGTAAGCAACTATCTACTTAAGACCATATGTTTTTGTGAGGAAATATAAAGTGCAAAAGAAATCACAGACCTGAAAGAAATTCCAGGCAATGAGTCTAAAAATTGGAAGACGGAAGAGGCCAATCAGCCACATAACCAAAAGCTGAAGGTGCATGACCAAAAAGCTATCTAGGGGGAAAAAAACTCTCCCCTTAAAACTCATGCGAATCAGGAAAGAACAATTTAAGACAGCACAGTTCCAAGAACAACACTCTGTTCAGCTAAAAACAGATTAAGAATGATGACATTTCTTCAGACCAGACTCTTGGAAATTTGTCAACTCACACACTGCAGGTGTTGTTTGGAAACTGCTGAATGGCACCAGTAGCTGTCTGGGACATAGATACTTTAAGAACCTTCCCATACTGACTGAAGTATTCTCTCCGCTGAAGAATCTGCATGTATATCATACAGATAATATCACCGGTCTGAATCAGCAAAAATCAATAGCTGGACCAGTAAGTCAGTATATGTGAGTGAACAAATGCCCGATTATACTTAGGGTAAGCATGAGTAGGAAATAGTTTCCATGTTGCATGAGAGAGGGAAGGAGAACAGAGAGAGAGACACACACATCTTCATCTGCTAAGTTAAGAGGCAAGCCGACTATGTACACAAGGTTCCGTTGTATCACCCGAACACTACCCAATTGCTTTCTCCCCTCTGAAGATTTTGTCTTTGCCCTTTGACACTTCATTTTTTTCTCTGTATTAATTTCAGCCACCAATCTGATAGAAAAGATACGATCACCAAAAGAAAGCTGATATGGAAGTCAAATCAGAATCGCGCACATCAGAATAACACCTCTCACAGTTTGCAGCCGTCCCTACAATCTTCTCCTTGTCATAAGGGGCTCGACATGCTGGGCAACGCCCCTCTGTTTCATCCTTCTCTGCCATGTCCATTATGTGATGCCAACACCAAACACATATCTAAGATAGACACAGAAATTGAATGAGAGACAGAGGCATACATAATCGGCAATAGTTGGCAAGCATGATCCAAATATCAGGTGCAAGCTTGATATTCTAAGGACCAAGTTTCTTGATTTTGTAACAATCTTGCTAAACATGGGTTTTAGAATGATGATAATTTCAAAGGATACCATGAGCCTTGTTTATCTAAATTCACTGCTTTGCACAGAACAAAGAACATGAATGAATAGTAAGAAATGAAATGAGAAATGAGACTCCCCACGGCACAACCAACGCAGAATGAAAGTGAGGAACTAAGAGAAGATTATATTTAACTTTCAGACCTCATATCCACATTTGCAAGGTTTCAATTGCTGATCCGTCAAATCCATCTCCTCAGCACAAAGAGGACAGGTCTTTTCTCCCTCGTCGCACATGGTATCCCTGAATTTAAATGGAATGAATTCATGAAGCAGGATGAGCCGGCAGAAATTTCAGAGAAACGTTTGAGTCCAATCTCACTGTTATTAACTCATCGAGGTTGCATGGGAGTAATTGAAACGAAAACAAACAAGGTGTTAACACATCAAACTCAGCCTAATAATTGGAAAACGTCCACTTTCGAAACAATTTCACAATTTCAGCTTCCTCCGTCTTTTGCCTTGACTAGACCGATTAAAGACAAAGAAAACCAAGAATGGCTCAGGCTCGGGGTCAGAAGGAAAGACATGTTAAACCACTGTCCAGGAGTACATTCAGTCAAATGATGCATCAATTCCAGTATCGTCCTTCCTTTAAAAATTCTACGTCCATACTTTTCGACTGCCATCACTTGATAATCCAGCTTTCGATAAACGGACATCCACAGTGACGAGTCAACCCCAAAAAAATCCCAATGAAGTCGATATCATCAAACGCACAGTCCACCCTCCCTCCATATATCGCAAACCAAAACCCTCGATCCCTACTCGATCAACGCAAAAAACATCGGTCGATCTCAATCCGCCCCGCGGACCGTGACCTCGCGGATCAGATAAATCACGAGAGCGCCGCCATCGCCAGCGACCTCGAATGGGCGGACGGACCGGACCGCACGCCTCCCGACTCAGTCAAGTGCAATCGCACGGAACGCGCGGATCGAGCTGGACCGTAGCCGGCGCGCCGCGGGAGATGCGAGATCGCGACGACGCCGACGAAAAACGACGAGACGACGAGAGAGAGGGAAGGCTAGGGTTCGAGATGAGGGCCTGAGGAACTTACGGATGCGGGAAGGAGACGGCGGGGAGAGGATTCGGCGAGGGACGGGATGGCGGAGAAGACGCGCGACCCGGCGAGAACGAGAGCGAGAGCGAGAGAGCGAAACCACGAAGCGAAGCCTCTTGTTGTGCGTGCATGTGATGATGGCGGATTTGGCCGCCGGTCTTTTCCTATGCGCGTCGCTGTCGCTAGAAAATAATTGGGGTGGACTGGTTGACTTCCGTGTCGTGCCCCTCCAATTAGCTTCATTTTTCCTGATTAATTTAGACCGCGGCCAGATTGCCTGGACTCCAATCCCACCAATCCGGCCGGTCCTATCTGATTCCAGATCTGCCAAATGCCACTCCACTTTGCCATGTGTGGATTCGCTCGTCGTGCGGCACTGAACACTGCCGCTATGATTGTCGTGTGATAAGACACATGGCACGATCGAATTATATTGGACCGATTAGCGTTTGATTAGTGATTTGTCGTTGTCAAACTTCTGCCGGTCGTTAGATTAAATTATGAAAATGATAAAAAGAAAGTACTTTTAAATGTAACGTCAAATTATTATAGCATAATAATTTATAGAAAATGCGTGATGACTTGATATCATCTTCACTTTCATTTCGCTTATTAGTGACGGACTATTGAGCATTTCAAAGTTAGAATCATTACAGGATTTAATCAAATACCTCATGACAAATTGACCACAACTAAGGATAAGTGGTTCCATTAGTCAATTATACTTCCTTTCTTTTCTAATACATATTCTCACTTTGTTAAACAATGTTAAAAAAGTCATGTGGTTGTCTACATAGACAATGGAAGTCAAGCGATACTAACATATCAGTCGTAGCAAAAACATGTCAATTTATTGTATATGTTTTTTTTTCTTTTCTTTTTTTCCTATCCCCTTTTGTCTTCTTCCTTAGTTTGTACCTGATGAGGTATGTGCCGTTGCCACCCCCATTGCCATCGCTAGTGAGTTTGCCACAGGAAAAAGAAAAGGAAAAAGAGAAAAGAATTAAGAAAATAAAAACATACAATGAGTTGGCATGTTAACTCATGTTTTTTTTTTGCGTGAGTGCCACTTTAGCACAATCTGTCTTTCACCATCCACGTAAGCAATAATATAAGATTTTTAACAATGCCCATTGATAAAATCTATACGGAGGTAAAAGTGTCCTACGGATATAAGTTTTGGACTTTTTGTTTAATAATTTTTTTTTTGTAAATATATATCACACAAGTGCAAGTTTGAGGTATCTTTTGTCATTAAAAATTTGGAGGAAATGTATCACACATGCACAATTTTAAAGTTTTGGGTTTTGCATAAAGATTTGGAGTAAAAGCATTACAGTGAGTATAATTTATGATTTTTGTTGTTACTTTTTTTCATTAAAGAAATACGAGAATTCGTTGAGATGAGTGAGTTTTGGCTTTTCTTTTACATGTCGCTGACAATTTAAATATTTCTCTTTAAATTATTGTGGAATAAGGGGATCGACTTCATGAAATTATGAACTGCCTTATCGGGACTGCTCGGAACTTTTTTCACTTCGAAAAAGCTCACTCGCGGCTCACAGGGGTCATGACTCAAGGAGCGACTCGCGACGGTGCAAGCCGATTCACTTGGGCCGGGCCTAACCTTGCCCATTGACCGGTTTCAGCAAATACTTCGCCCAAGAACGAGGCCCAAGAGAAACTTCAGGGCCGTACAGGAAACCCGCGTCGTCACGTCGATGGCCCAATCCGACGAGAATGTCGTGTTTAGAACGAGTTTTAAGTGAAATGCGACAGGGAATTCATATCGATTCTATGCATCGAGGGTTTGACTTTCACCATAAAAAAAAGTACTTTGATTATGTAAAGTGAGTAAGACGCTTGCGTGAATAAATTCTTATCGGATATAAATTGTTGAATATCTGTCTTGCAATCAACATCAACCCAATGGACATTACTCTTTAAACAATATATAAAAATGGATTGAGGAATATTTCGACTTTATGATTTTGCATGCAAGCGGCCTCGCGCTAAAGTGTCTTCGTCAAAAGCAATAAGCATTTGGCAATTAACATTCTAAAACTTCGTGCAAAGCAACTTTTACTTGTTACAATTACGCTGCCACTTTTGTTGGTAACTTAATAAATATTGCAAGACTTTACTATTTTAAAGCATCCGTGTCTATATCTACCTATCTAAATATGCAAGCTAAAATCACCATTAACTCGCTGTTTGTTTATGAAATTATCATTGCCATATATTATTCACTGAGTAATCATTCGCTTTCTTTCTATGTATACATAACCATCAACTACCCTTCATTTTATTGTTTACAATTGTTCAAAAACATTGTCACTAGCATAACTCATAACTTTATAAATTTTTAACAAATCATTTTACCATTATGACAATTCTCATTTTAATCCTAGAATTATAAGGCTAAACACGTTTTAACAAAAAAAAAAAACCATCATGTATCAAAACACTCAATTGCCTGGCTTCTAGATTTTATTTTTGTTTCACTTTTACATTTTTTAAACCACCATTCCATTGCTTAATAGACTTTCAATTAGACCTCATGTAATTATTTAATTTCTTTTATTAATAGAAGGTTTGTTGATAGAAAAGGAAAATTTAAAACGAAGAAGAAGAAGCAGGGTTGCAAACTAATACCATTTCAAGCCGGAACGTTTATAATTAAATGGATTTTTAGAGGGAATCTCCTGAGAGAGAACCGCGTTCACACTACGAGCGATATGTCCAGAGACTCCGCACGTATTGTCTCGCTCAGACAAAAAGTTGTGCAGACGATTTTTCGGCCCCCTAAATGACGCAAATGCCCTCACAAGGTGGAGATATTCACAATTGTGAGTATAAGATCACCAGTATTACTCATATCATATTTTGTCAGAAGAAACTATCTGAAATTTAGATTAAATGTGGGAAATTTAGATGAGAGAAGTTTAAATTCACGGCCTTATTGTAACTATAAGAGAAAATAATAAAATCTTAATATTTGGAGTCTTTGAAATATAGACTTAATGTGAAAAGTTTTGATGAGAGAAACATTGTAAATGGATAACAACTATTGTGATATTATATTAAAATAGGCAACCGACAATGCTTATTATACAAAATAAGCTGTACTTTTCAGATTTTTTGAAATTTGGATTAAATGATTTTTTGTTAAAGAAAAGTAGCCGAACAAATTATAATATTAATACTAACGAAAAACTTCCAAGAAATGATGCTTAAGAAGAACAGTGAGAGAAATGATGTTATTGGCATGTTAATTTAAAGCATTAAAACCAATGGAAACTGCATGAGGTAACTACCTAAAAGGGGGGACCCTCATTGGAAACAAATATGAGAGTAGAGTGTTAAAAGTAATATTATAAAACATATAATCAACAATTGGAAAGAAAATTCAAGCAATACTCATTAAATACATTAATATAAAGTATTACGAAATACGATGTTTCAAATCTAAATGATAGGATGCGATTTGTACTCTAAAACTTAACGTAGTTCAAAATTAATTTTATTTATTTTATCGAGACAACAAATGATTTTAAATGTCCGCAACAATGACCTTTTAAAGAAAGATTTGGAAAGTAAAAATCAGCCTACATGGGGCCGCAACGGCTCACAAAAATCATCCGCATGACTTCCAATTTTATTCCCATTTATTTCAGTTTCATTCCATTTTCTATGACTATAATTCCCCCCACGTCTCTTCTCCTGCAAATTCCAGATAAAACCAAACGAGGGCAATTCAGTCAATCGGTTATTAGACACCATTTCTTAATTCCAGGTCCACGTCATCATTATTAAAGTCCATTTCGGGGTGTGTGTCGGGCATCTTTTCTTTCTCCACACCGGGCGAAGCGCAACGACAAATTTCAAAGCAGTTTTCTCCAAACCAATAATAGACACGCAGTCGCTCCCATTTTTTCCTCCTCTTTCCTATTTTTTCTCGTCATTTACTCCTCCGCCAACAACCCAACCAAGAGATAGACCTTCAGACCAAAAAAAAAAAAAAAAAAAAAAAGAGATAGACCTACTCCCAAACACTCGCCGCCCCATACCACCCCCGCCCCCACAAAGGAAAAATCTCGGCCGTCCATCCGGAAGATCAACGGTCCCAAGGCGGTGGCGAGGGGCCAATGCCGTCGTCCGACCGCGAATAATCTCTAGAATCTTCCGTTTCCCACCCTCGCAGGCCCGCCTATATCTCCTCCTCGACGACGCGTCTCTGAGAACCGAAAAAGCTCGTGCTCGCCTCGCGCCGCTCGCTCTCTCACTTTTCAGCTTCTCTTCTTCTTCTTCTTCTTTTCCTGGTACGTCCGGAGCGAGAGATATCGAAGCTCGCTCGCTCTCTCGCGCCCTGCTTTTGCCGTCCGATCGTCCGTCGAGCTCCGTGGCCGGCGGCTCGTGCGTGCTCGCGCGCGTGCTCGCTCTGTTTCGCCGTGCTTTCGGGTTTCTACGTGAGTTAGTCGAGCTAGTAGCAGTAGCTCGACGCGCGCGATCTCCGGGCGGTTTTGGATCGTGCGCTCGAATCGAGTCCGTATCGCGTGATTTTCCGGTGGATCGTTTGATTGACTGACGAGTCTTTGTGTTTCGATGCAGTCGCGGAACGCCTGATCTCATGGGGAAGTGTTACCCGACCGTGAGCGAGGAGTACAGCAAGGCCGTCGAGAAATGCAAGAAGAAGCTCCGAGGCCTCATCGCCGAGAAGAACTGCGCTCCGCTCATGCTTCGTCTCGCGTACCTCTCTCTCTCTCTCTCTCTCTTAGACCCAAAGTTTATTTGCGATCGACTGAAGTTCCGGTCATGTGAATCGACCTTGCCGTGTGCTGTCCCTGCAGATGGCACTCTGCCGGTACCTACGACGTGAAGACGAAGACAGGGGGTCCGTTTGGGACCATGAAGCATGCCGCTGAGCTCGCTCATGGCGCCAATAACGGACTCGACATAGCCGTGAGGCTGTTGGAGCCCATCAAGGAGCAGTTTCCTGTCCTCTCTTACGCCGACTTCTATCAGGTGAGACTACTTGCGGCCCGCAGCTGAAGGCGCTGCCTAGATCTGGACATGATACTTCCGTGTTGGGTTTTTCAAAGTCCGATGCTGTGCCGGCTCGGAATCATGTACATACTAATGATTGTTTTGGTTGGACTGATTATGTCCTGATGCGTCGCAGTTGGCTGGTGTTGTTGCCGTGGAAGTCACCGGCGGACCTGAAATTCCGTTCCACCCGGGAAGAGAGGTCAGTGGAATTTTTTTTTTTTTTTTTTTGGTGCTGTCTTGATTAGCTTGATGTCCTGGGGATGCTGGCGCTGTGAAGTTCTTGATTCCAATTGACTGTCTTTTTCACAATTAAATTGTTAGGCGGCTTGGAGGCTTACTAGGGTTTTAGAAGTCTAAGATTTAAGTCTTCTTTTTGAGGGCTTGCTTGTTTTCTAAGAACAAATTATGTCTGTGTGGACTGATGTATCGAAGATAGGTTAATATAAGCTTTGGAGTTTGAATGTCATGCACTTTTCCTTGTGATGCTAGGCAATGTCGTGACACATTATCTTGTCCTTTATCTCACCTGCCTCCCCTGTGCCTTTTCTGTGTCAGTACTCTCGTGCTCTGCCTTTTATCCCACCAGTTTTCCCTGTAAAATGTTTTGCCAATGATTGATGATTGAATCCTAGTTCATGTTGTGATGATGGTGTTGTCATCTTAAACCACAGGATAAGCCGGAACCGCCTCCTGAGGGTCGTCTGCCTGATGCCACCAAGGGTTAGTTCGTCTTCCCTGCTTTAAAGAGCAAATCTCCATGTGAGTGCTGCATTTTGCATGACAAATGCCTGATCTCCGCAGGCTCTGATCATTTGAGAGATGTGTTTGGTCACATGGGTTTGAGCGATCAGGATATTGTTGCTCTCTCTGGTGGCCATACCCTGGTTTGTATTTCAATTCTCTGGAACTTGGACTTCCGGTGCTTTCCACAAATTAAATCAGCGTAGTGAATTCTGACTTCATCTACTCATTTTTCCTTTCGCTTCCATCCAGGGAAGATGCCACAAAGAAAGATCTGGATTTGAGGGACCTTGGACTACCAATCCTCTCATTTTTGATAACACCTATTTCACGTGAGTTTCCTGGATTTATTTGTGCCGCGAATGGATTTGTATGCCTGATGTGGAAGTATTTTATTGTACTACGACACGGTAGGACCTGGATAGCACTCCGAGTAAAAAGTGGCTTTTTTTTTTCTTAGGGAGCTATTGACCGGTGATAAGGAAGATCTCCTTCAGCTGCCATCCGACAAGGCTCTTCTCACTGATCCCGTTTTCCGTCCACTTGTTGAAAAATATGCTGCGGTGCGTACTTTCTCTTTTTGGCTGCTTTGACACAGTTCCTTTCAATCGGCAACTGCATCTACATATGCACTCTGTTTGAACATTGTTTTGCTCTTCCAGGATGAAGATGCCTTCTTCGCTGACTATGCGGAAGCTCACCTAAAACTCTCTGAACTTGGGTAACGATTATATCTCTATTCAGTCCCTTGCAACATGATACAAAAACTGTGCTTTTGACAATACTACGGCATGTTTTTGACCCCAAAAATATATAGATGCGCTGCGTGTTGAAGTAAGAGCAAATTCATTTACCGAGTTCTGGTTTGCTGAACTTTCTTGCAGATTTGCGGATGCCTAAGCCCCTGGTGATGGATTGCGGTATGAAGGTTGATGGTGCTTGATTCATCCGCTGTGTTTGTCAGATGTAATAGTCGGGATGCGGATGGAAATTTGATGTGTTTGTTCCTTGGTGTGATCTTTCTTTTGAGATGTCTATTAATGGAAGAACAAAGGTGAAATGATGTAAGCGTGCTTTTGATTTGCATAACTCAAGCTTTCCGAATCTGGATCTTTTGCTTCTTCCCCCCCTTCCTCGATGTTCTGTCGCTCATGTGTCTTCCGTCCCATGCTATTATGGAGAACCGAAAACATGCATGTTGTGTTTGGTGAAATGTAGCTCGATTTGAGGTTAAAGTGCATTGGCCCAATGAACCTGTCGGGATGAGTGGAGAGAGCATGGAAGAGCAATTAGTCAAATCGTCCTGCTCCTCTTTGGCCAGAACGAGCAAACTCAGAGCACGCGCAATTTTGGGGCCAATCCCTTTTGCTATGAGTGGTTGTGAGAGAAAAGGCTGTAGTACGAAAAAACCATTTCCTTTCTTAGGCCGCGGAATATTACACAGTTAATGCACTACTTCACATCGGATATATATCATTGATATTTTTGAAAAATACTAAATAAAATTTGAAATGTCATCATTTTTTTTATATAAGGGTTTAAATGAAGATTATTTTAATAAATATTTATTCAAATAATAGTTTGATATATTCATATCAATCTCAAATAAATATTTATTCAAATATATTCATTGATTGTGAGGGCAATTTTATCTTTTAATTTATTTCCTTTTTCTATTTTTTCTTTTCGAAAAGGAAAAAATTAAAATAAAGGAAAACACGGGCGGTGTGTGAGTGAAGGCCCACGGGGTTGCCAGTGCCAGGGGTTGCAGGCCCTCGTCAGAGTTCTCCCTTACTGTACCATTTCCACTTCCCCATAAGCATACCATGATTTTGCAATTAAGTCAATGTCAAATCGTTGAAAAAAATAAGGGGCACTAAAATGTACTCACGGGGAAAAACCATTAGCAAATAATATATTATAATCGAAAAATTATAAATATAATTACTTACACATTTAAATGTTTTTCGCACTTAAATTATACCCAAATGTAAAGGGTTTGTACCCACGGCACAAACTATCGGGTATCTAACCTCTGCGATCAAGCAAAAGAAACTCAACTCACGGTTTCGAGGAGTTCACTGTGCCGCATCCTCCAAATCCTCCCTTGCTGTGCAGCTTACACTCTCGCTAAACGAGCCTACTCTCCCTTCGCCGTGCGGCTATAGATTCAAGGAAAGGCAACCTAGGCCTAAGCAAAAGATTTAAATCACAGGAACCCACGGAGCCTACATTATTTGACCACGAAAAGTAAGTAAATTCACATTTGTCTGGTGTATATAAGATATGAGCACTCTATTGAGACAAGAAATCTAATATATCTTTAGGAAGGGCGAGACATAAATAAAAAGATTGTTGACAATTCACAATGACACAACACGGATGACCTCAACTAATATTATTTCTCTCCTGTATATAGCTTTGTAACATTCTCAAGTTATCTCTAACGGACTGAAACCATGTGCATGCATATCTAACTCGGTTCAGCAAATAACCATTGAGATTCATGCCGCTTCTATCAATTTCAGTGGAGAGAATGTGATTTGGTCAAAATTAAAATTGCAATGACATAGCCTTGTATTCTCCTCCTGGCTGCAAGAAGCAGAACAATTTCTCATTGAGAACACGAGTACATGAACTCCGAGCAATTATTCCTCACTACAGGTAGAGATGAACAAGAAGATAGAAAATGAATGAATTAGTAGATGTATTTTTCCTCCCTCACGTGGTAGGAAATGGCAATGGTTAGAGACAGAAGAATGACTAGAGGAGTTATGGGTTGACTATTCAGAACTGGATTCAGGAATGCTGTTGCAGATATTACTGAACTTTGTACAGTCAAATGGTCCAATTGCCTGATTATTTTTTCGCTTCACCTGCACAAACAAGAAAACTTCAATAATGGTAAAAAGAGTGGACTTTTTATAAAATCATCCTAATGGCATGCTTCAACTTGCACTCGAAACAGTCAACAAGTCTTGCATCAGCAGCAGCACGAAAGCACACACAGAGAAACGTCATTGCCAGTGGAAATAAGCAACAATATTGCAGCTCAGCTAGATGCAATCGGCAAAATATCAGCCACTGAGATTTCACATAACAGGAACTAAACTAAATGGAAGTCTGAATATCTCTTAGTCCTGGAAATCGTACTTATCCTTCTTTAGATTAGTTACTAATCACTTGCTTAACTGACTGCTTGATGTTTATCAGCTATGAAATTCCAAAGGTACTTTATTCAATTCTATGCTTAGACAACAACATTCATTTGCCACTCCGACTGTCCCCGTCTATATAAACAACTGAAAACTGATTGGGCTTGGAAATTGGACAGCTATCTTTTCCTTCTTTATCTTTCATAGTTATCTAAGGGATAAAAATTACTAAATGTAAGTGTCAAAAGTAATTTCATTCACAACTAATTCTATAGTCTCTCTTGCATTGGACACGACTTGATGTTAATCAGCTAAGAAAATCCAAATGGACTTCATTCACTTCTATGAGAAGACAACGCATGAATCGTTTTCCACTGAAGTCAGAGTTAGTTATATATATATAAATAAAACCAGTTAGGCTTGGATTTTGGATAACTAACTTTTCCTTCTTTATTTTTCACAGTAATCTAAGGCTTAAATATTCTAGATTTAAATGTCAAAGTAATTTCACTCACCAACCGACTCTGTAGTCTCTCTCACATGAGCAACAACCTTTACACAAGCTGTATCCCAAAAAAAAAAAAAGAAAAGAAAAGAAAAGAAAAAATCAAACTTTTGCTCAAGTAAGAAAAGATCATACCGGTGACCATGGACTGGGTTCAGGTAGAGTCTTGTCAGGAGGGGAATGTTGGACGGCACCGTGTTTCATTGTAAGAATTTCCTTAAGTCATGATGAATCAAATGTCAAAATTTAAAGCTTAAAGAATCAGTTTACATATAACAGATACTGTATCAACTATCAAGCCTTGACTTGCGAACCGCAAAATCATCGTTGAGCATTAAAATTGAGCAAAGTGGAAGACAGTGTGTGAGATTCTTCTATTTTTCTATAACATCCGCAAATGGTCTTCAGGCAAGTACATGACTGGAGTTATCATGGCATAAAACTTGGGTTCAGATGTTTAGATTGCAGATGTGGATTCATTACATAGAGTTGTCTATTTTCTACACAAGAGGTTTATGTTTAGCCTGTTAAATTACCTCCCCAGCAGCTTCGAATGCTGCTAACCATTCCTCAGAGAACGGAGCAGCATCTGGTGGAGGTTTCACTATGGCAGATTCTTGTTTCCCATCTTTCTTGCAGATTTCCCTGCACCAAATTACTTCCCTAGTAAAGATTCTGAATGTGAATGAGGAGGCTTCTCAAACTGGAATCAAATATAGGAAAGTTTAAGTGCAAACTATAAGCACACATATCAATTGAGATTGTGATTCTAACCCTTGGACTGATGTGGTTGTATCCTTGCTGGAATTTAAGGTACTACCAAGTTGGTGCTGCCTCTGGACATCACAAGTAAAACTTTCTGTTGGAATACTAGAATCAGCCTTTTCAGGCAAAATGCTACTTTTCAACTGACTAGCTTCTATGCATTGGTTTTTTACAGGCAGTTCTGCTCGATTGTTTTTGACATCCAAACCCACTTCTTCACTTGACTGCCAAGATGAAACCATAACATCAACTCTTTCTGCTATAGAAAATTCATCTCTGTTGACATCCACAGCACCATCATCTTCCAGTGATGCATTGTAAATATTTGACTGATGTTTTTCAACTGAGACTGACAACACGCCCTCCACATTAGCATCTTCAGAACTTATTCCTACATTGCCAAAATTATCTTTCTGGACAGGTTCTACTTGGGAACAAACATCAGCCTTTAAACATTCGCTTCTAGGGACATCATCTTCGTACAGACTACCACTACTCATAAAACATCTCTTTGGTTCTTTAAGACAGTTGTCCACAGTGGATATCTCAATATTTGAAGACAATACTTGATGAGCCTGTGAATCAGGTTCCAATATGAAGCAGGGACTGTGAAGCTCAGGCTGATAACCAGACTGTGCATTTTGATTAGAAGCCAAGGATAAGTTATCATCCCCAGCCAACCCCTTCATCTTGAGTGAGCAATCAATGGATGAATTGCCATCCAACAGCTGCTGTTGTCCAACCACAGCGGAAGAATTCTTCATAGCATTATCAAAACTATGAAATTCTTCATTTGTTTGATCTACATCATCTTGCCAAGATGGATCTTCAACGTGTACAGAGACATCAGGCAGGTTACAGTCCTTCAATTTCTGGTGTTGTCCAAAGGAACCACTACGGCTATCTTCATGAGATGAGGTATCCACTTCCCTTGACGATAACTCTATTCCTGTCAGTGTATCAGGAAGTGGCCTTCCTGTCATTAAACTGACAGAAGCATTCTTCACTGACAAAAGTATTTGATTTTCTTCCTCATCATCACACTCCATCTCCATTAGTGTATCATCATCTCCATCTTGAACCGCGGATACTAGTGGAATTGAAACATATCTATCTTCCTCTTTGATCCCACTGCAAGGATCATTTCCTAGACCAACAAAGGAAGCAGAAGTAACATCAGTTGCTGCAAGCAGTTTTTGATCTCTGTTCACAATCAAAGAAGATCCCAGATTAAAACCATCAACTTGACCAGGGAGGTACATGTTGTCAGTTGACTGTTGATCACTAAAGAAGGCAGAATTTTCAACTATTTCCTCTGCATATAGAACTTCTACTCTTTTAGCTTCGACAGATTGGTGAACATTCTCTGATGGAAGTACAGGGCAAAGAACAGTAGAGCTGTTCAACTGGACTCCACAAGCATGCTGGCATATGAGGGGAGAATATTTAATCATCAGAGCATTATCCTGGTGTTCACCTCCAGAACTGCAAAGTTCAGTTAGCAGTAAGTCATCATTTTCAATTGCTCCTTCCTTTTCATGAGCAACTTGCTCTACAGCATGAACTTCTGGCTGTTCATTAATACTCATCGTGTGCTCAGCACCCACCAATAACTCATCATTTTCATTTGCTCCTTTTTTTTTGCAAGAATCTTCCTCTGCAGCATGATCACCTGCCAGAGAAGTGCCACCATGACTAGCTGTGAGACTACCATAGAAAACTAAATTCTCCGGATCTTCAATAGATGATTCTGTGCTGCTGTCATGCAGTCTGTGAAAGCCATTATCAACCTGCTCTGCAAGTTTCAAGGGAAGTACAAAAGATCCTTGTTCTTCATTCGCATTATCATTTTGATCATTTGTACTGTCCACGTTCTCTTCACAATTTTTCTGGAATTCTTCAGACAATCCAACCCCCATAAACCTGGCTTGACTCTCTAAGTTTGTGACGGAAGTTTGACTATTATCGTAGATATGAGATTCCACTACTTTGACTTTTTCTGAAGATTCAGAGACACCTTCAGCACAGGGTAGCTGATGATCTGGCAGTCCAAAACTACTCTGGATTCTGCAGGCACTGGAATCAGCACAAGGGGAATGGGAGAAAACAGTGGCATCACCAGCTAAAACTTTTGATAATCCTTCAATGCATTGGCTACCAATCATATCATTCTTCTCAAAATTACTTTCTTCCTCTTTCCCACAAGGTCCTGTATGTAAGAATGGTGTATCATCATCAACTGGCACATTTCCATCATCTACTAGAGGTTTTATCTCGATTTTTTGCAGTTCCATATGCCTATGAAGTCCTTCACTACCATCCTTGAGAAACCCATGTATCTTTTGATGGTTATCCAAAATTTCGTGTTGCATTTTCACTTTCATATTTGATTGAGCTTGAGGTTCTGGATCTGCATTTTGCTTTTGATGTTCCTGGCTGAGAGATTTAGCAGAGACTTCCGTGCTTAACCCGATGTTCAGCTTTGTGTCATCAATGGTCATCTTTTGTGCTTTTTCATGCACATGTGGGGGCTTCAGCTTACTCAGAGGGTTTAACGCTGTATGGCTCTTTGAACTACCTATAGCAGACTGAGGATCATAACTTGGTTGAGTATAACTGTTCAACAGCCCTTGGTAGAAGCTTTTGGCTGCTGAGCAATACCAGTAGGCATTAAAAGAGAAGATGATAATGTCAGACGTTTTAAAATGCTTCCTTTTAGTTGGATCTAATTAACCTCTGAAAACTAACCGAAGGCATTATACCTGACGAAAAAATCCCAGAGATGGTGAAGGCGTACGCAAGCCAGTAGGTTTTGCTGCCTTGAGTTGCACATGCTGAGTGGACCCTCCTTTAAGAAGAGCATTTACAGGATAGGCGGCTTCTATCTTGATAGAACCAGCACCATTATCTCGTGCTGGAGGGTTTTTTTGACCTTCTATCTCCTCCAAACTGTCATTCCTGCGAGTTAATGGAGTTGGCCTGGAAGTTGATTTTCCCTGCTCATATTTCAAAGAAAATTAAGTAGATTACTAAGTTCTCTTGGTCTAGCTGATTAAGGTCGTCATCCACGAAAAGGAAAGATGACATTCGCAAAAGGAATACTTATGAAATTTGTTATCAGTTCTTTACTTGGTTGACCTACTAGAGATACACCGCAAATAGCATTGGATTCTTACCAAATTTCTTTTGGCTTGGGGAGCAATGTATTTAGCTGTTGGAGGCTTGCTGCAAGGACCAGCTAGAGTACTAGGTCGAGAATGCGTTTTATTGCTTGAAGAGACTTTCGGTCCAGCATTATTTTTGTCACTAGCCCCTGAAGAAGAGTGAAAATTTTGAGCAAAGAGTATGCTTCAAAATAAACCCATGTAAGTTTTTCATATGCAAAATAAGTGGTTAGGCAACAGTTTATCAAAGTGCAAACTTTTAATAATATGGAAAATCTCTACAGTGCCCCAAAGTGTACAGATGTTACCTGATCGAGCAAGTTGACCATGCTTAGGTTGACTGACTTGCAAAGCAGTCCTAGCTGTCGGAGTGCGCAAAGTGGAATCTGGCTTGGTAGCTGGCTTTTTAGAAACCTTAGCTTCTTTACTGGCCATCTTTGTCGAATTCCCATTCACAGGCCTTATCAGTGTTCTTGGAAGTTAAGCTAAACTAAAGTTTCCATTTGTATCACAGAGGTGAAATCAGAAAAAACAAGATTTTAACATTTGTATGTTACGCTAAAAGCTCAATCAAAAGGATATGAAGATAGGGCAGTGGATTGTGAGCCGCCGCTGCGCTTGGACTTGTTACCATTGACGTCATTGTTCGACAGCACCTTCCGCTTGGTCTGTCAAAAATTTTCCCTAACAGATTAATGAAGATGACCCATTTTTGACTGACCTGGCAATTAAATTTAGCAGTACATACACAGGCAAAGAAACACCTAAGACTACTTTCGTCGTCACAGTTTCTTGAATTGCCCCAATTGACAATGTTATTTGTTTCCAGGAGAAGAAGGAAATCAATCTGCTTATTATGGAAACTAACCGAAGAAACCAGGGGCCTGTCACGTCTAGTTAATGCATTTCGCTGATGTGGTGAACTGCTATGTTTTGTTCGGCCCTCATTTGTAGATGGTTTCTCCTTGAGTGCGAGCAAATCTCCCGAATCGCTTTGGGAGTCTGAAAACTCAGACAATGATTCCCCCCCTTCTTCGCAGATCATGGGCAACTTCTCCCCAACGGAACTGCCAATGTTTCCGCTTATCATGGATAATTCGGCGGGATCCAAGATACCTAAATAACAGTTCAAAAAGGAGTCATCCCAAGACATCATCTCTAAAATATCTACTCACAATTACATTAGTCTAATATAAACAAGTGAAAACAAGTGCACCTTCTTCAGTAAAGAAGGCCCTGTCCCACGCTAAGCTTTTCCGCAAATTGTAGCCTCCACCTTTCTTCTTCCTCTTCATCTGCTGTGGCTCCAGGCTGAGTTTCACCATCTCGTACTTGTTCAGATTCACATTCTCTTTGTTCACGGTCTCTGTCGACGAAGGGAAGAAAGGTAGTCTCAGCATGCGAGCGGCGCTAATGAAAAGAATCGGTCGACGCGGAAGGGGAATCAGAAACCCTAACCAGCAGGAGGGAGGCGGGGCCTGGATCCGTGGATTTGAAGAGGCGAGCAAGAGAAGAGGTTCCTGGCGGAGGCGGCCGCGGCCGTGGCGCCGTCGGTCGGAATCTGCTGCAGCAGCAACGAATCGTCCTCCCCGGAGATCTCGATCAAAGAGGGATCGGACGCCATTTTCGATCTCCCTCGCTCTCTCTCGGTCGCAGCTTCGTCAGATGCTGGCTCGTTACCGTTACGCGATCGGGTATTCTGTCACTGTTCTGTCTGTGGGCTCAATTTTGAAAAGCGCACGAGCGGGAAACGGTCGAGCTCGGAGATGGGTGATCACGTGGCTTCGTATTCTGTTTTCGGAGTCTGCGCGGAACCAAATTCAAATGGGCCGTGCGCCGTGGGCCCACTATTTAGGGGGTTCGTAGAGTGCGAGAAAAGCAATAACAAAGCCAGTTTACATGGAAAGAATTCTTCCTTTTCCACCCGTCTGGTTTTCATTTTTTATTCTTATATATATATCCTGCAACTGTTCTCTTTTTTCGTTTAATGAATCGAGCACTTTGTCATGCTAAATCTGGAGAAGCTATGGCTCTGTTTCAGCATTTAGAAGGGTTCTGAGGCCTTGAAGGATTTTGGCCAAATGCCAAAAGCATTTCGTTCATTTTTTGGAGGGTTTTTTTGGGGAGATGCGATACATCGCCAAAACTCATCAAAGGTCCTTAAGAGAATAGAGGGTTGAAGAATCTATGTTAAGCTTTGCTACATTCAGTAAAATCATAGATAAAATAGCCAGATTTTGCCCTCCAACTTCTTCCAAGAAGGTCTCTAAAGCGTGAGGATCCATTTCATGCAAACACACAAACTGAAATGCACCTCAACTCGTCCAACCATAGAATGAAATTCAAGAGCACGAAGAATACCGAGACCAACACAACCAAACCGCGCATGGCTTAGAAAGCATTTCTTGTTTGGAGATGTAGACAAAAGGTTCTTTCGACTAGAATTCCCTATCAATTTGAGTATTACAAAATTTATTTTGACAGAAAGAATCTATACACACTCTATCCTTACCCCCAAAAAGAGAAAAAAATCGGAACATACAGACAGGGTGGCCTGACATTCTGCAAAATCCCTCTCTGGATGTGGTATTATTTTACAACTCTGATAACCCCAAAAGTTACATGTATAATGATTACCCACCTCATTTTTTTTTATCCTTTTGCTTCACAAAAAATCTAAACTTCATGGGAGAAAATGTGAAGAGTTATCTCAAGCTGAACTGCCAAGCAAAGGCATCCTCGCACGACAAGTTCAGAGAATCTGAGAGAGAGAGCCTCCCTTCAGATGTGGATCACCGGAGGGAAAAGAGGAAAAGCATGTCATCCGCCCGCAGAAGTGGAGTCTGTCGGTGTTCAACCTTGCTTCGATGGTTAGAGATGTCGGACCTTTCTTTGTACAACGCATCTTTTGGAACCAAACTCTCAGATTGATGAATTATAAAACTCTCAG
This sequence comes from Eucalyptus grandis, assembly GCF_016545825.1. NCBI lineage: Eukaryota > Viridiplantae > Streptophyta > Magnoliopsida > Myrtales > Myrtaceae > Eucalyptus > Eucalyptus grandis. Next base: position 41,145,864 of record NC_052613.1, read on the forward strand.
GTTGATGAATTATAACTAATCTTCCTCCTCCGTTAACAAGGAAAAAGAAAATGGTCTGAATTTGTAGCCATCGCCATGGTAGAATTTATTTTGAAACTCTACCCAGTGAAGACGCAAGGCGTGAAGGAAAGCACTGAGGGTCTCCATCATCAGCAATATGAACGCAGTTGCAAAAGCAAAAACTGCTAGTCCCACTAAACGGATAATAAGGTTGTCGTACCTGTAACCAATTAACAGAAACTGATTGATTTAAAAAGAAAACAGGAAAAAAAGCACAGCGTCAAGCAAATGCAAACTGAAAAGATAGACAGAGAACTAGCTTGTGCATCTCACAAAGTGTTGGAACATTGATGGCCAATTTAATTCGATTTGATGAAATTATTGAAAATCTATTCAGATGAATAGGTCTACTTAGGAATTGCTGGGAAAAAGAATATGATTGAACCAAACTATCTGTGTATACGAGCCAGCATGAGTAACTACAAGATATCAGTTTTAGGTAAGACGAGCAAAGTGATTGACGAAGAAAAAAAGATCACGTCCCAATCTACTTGATATAAAAATGGAAGCATGCAGAGGTCGTGCTGGTGAAAAATGAGACAAAAATTCAGAACTAGAGACACAGTCAATGAATAAGAACTTACCCCCAGGCAAGTAATAGAACTTTCTCATAAAAAACAGTTGACAACTCCGAATGCGCCAAGCTGTAAAAGCACATTCATCACTAGGGAACGGTGGCATATAATGAAGAATGCTGAATGATAAAGGTCAAGGCTGTACCTCAGTGCCCAAAGACGAAGATACGAAGCTGTATTTGAAACTGCACCAAGGACAAACTCTATGGAATGTATCATTTGGTGCACAAATACCTCACTAAAATTAAATTCCTCATGATGCTGCCGTGCAGAATCAGGTTCTGTGTCTCCATCAATATCCATCTCAGAGGTGCCAAGCATCTGATAGGTACGGCCTTGAAATCTCTACAATGAATTAGGAAAAAAATAACTGAAATAGAACGTCTAACAATCTTCATGTTCACCATTTATAAAGAATTAAGATGCTGAACTTACAGCGAAATTGAATACATATGCATTGTTCTTTGAGTAGAGTGGAGTGGCGTGGGGTGGAGATGGGATGGGAGCAAAATGTATCGTGCTTAGCTGTGTTTCATAGTTTGTACAAACATCATCATCACATGGTCTAGATGGCATTACTTCTACGCACTTCAGGGTATCTAATGCCACTTCATATGCAGTCTAAATCACAATTTTCATCCACCTTTCTCTGGATTCTCTGTATTTCCATCATATAACTGCTACATCACTCGTCCTATCAATGCATTTCCTGATTATCTTAGCAAATAGTTAAAAACATTCTTATCATTTTGGTGTACCATTGTCTTTACAAGCTTTTTGTGCACCAATACAGGGTCTTTCAAATCCTGATCGCTCAAACATGACTTCAAAATTGGTGTTCCCAAGCTGCTCAATAGCTGAGACAGCGATGTGACTAATTGATTCATGAGAATATGGTCGTCCATTTGTCATTTCTGTATCTACAGACATCACCCCTCGACATTTTGGATCCAACGTCAACCTGTATTTCATGCAGAACAGTTGATTCACTAATTCCCTCTCTGCACAGTTGATCTAAGTTAGCTATTTGAGAGATTCAGGTATCTAACTCCTATTCAGCACTTCCTACAAGGCCCTTTTCTTGTTCTCAAACTAAATTTCGATCCACTTTGTCCTGTTCCTACTTAATCTAAATCCTTCATATTGATTCAGCTGCCTCCCTTTCTAGATAAAAATTATGTAGTGATTAAATTTCACTAAAGGGGTTTGCCAACTAGGTAAAACAGCTAAGACATTGTGCCTCACAAAGTGAGCCAGAACACAAGGATTTTATTCCTTAGGAATGAAATGGACAGTCTGCCTTTGACCTGACCACTGAGGTGGATTTACTCCAGTCTGGGCCCCCAAAGTTAGGGATACCACCTGACCGGTACACAAGAAAATAGGACATTAATGTAGATGAATCTTACATGTGACAACATGAGTTAGATAAGACTCTATATTCCTCAAGGGAGAGATGTTGCAAATCGATATAAACTTACACTAGAAAAGAACGAAGAAAACAGGAAAACCATAATGGAAGCATCCAACAAAGTTAATAGATTATGCGCCTTGGGTGGGTTAAAAATTCTAGGTTTGGACAAACCTCAGAGTGAAGCTTCTTCAAAATAAAAGGTTTTGGGAAGAGCATCCATGGAACAGCAATCAAAGCCAAAAGCAGTAAAATGATCTGCAATGACAATCAGTTGCGGTGAAAGTGAGATTTAAATTCAATGTATACAACTTCTCAATTGAGAACATTTAAAACAATCACCTGAAGTGGTTTCTGACCCCAGAACAGTTGGTTTTCGCCAAGATCATCGGTGGGACTCAAAAACATGTAAATCATCACATGGTAAAGGTCTGCTTGAGAACCAGTGCACCATTTGATGATAATGAGTAGTGAAAGATACCCAAACAGGCTGTTAAGAAAGATCACTTGTGGCACAAACTGGAACCTAACATATGAAAAAGGCTTAAGTTGATACTTCTCTCACATTATACCAAATAAATATAGAATAGCAGTCACTCTATTCATTGTGAGAGAGAACCTGATGTCCAAAGTGCTCTTGAAAAAGCGTGCATTGAAGTAACTTAGTAGGATACCCAGATTCATCTGCACCACACCCAATAGAATCGACATCTTCATTTTGAGAGAATTCAAGAAAGGAAGCTCTGAACGACTTCCTCGCCAACTAGGATCTACCCCAAATGGGTAAGGATCCTGGTATTTGATCAGACCAACTGAACGGGCATCACTAACCAAAAAAAAAAAAAATTAAATAAAAAAATTGCATGAATAAACAATTTCAAGCATAATAAAGGCACAATAATGTAGGATGGAATTACTCAATGAAACTTAAATAACAGAATTTTAAGTGAAGTAATTGCAAATTAAGCACGAAAGGGCTAAAGTACAACAAATAGTAAATTTTCAGATCCAATCTGAACAGTAAAGTTGAGAAAAGTAGAAACTATAAACGTCAGATTTCCACGGGACCATACCAATAATTGCAACCTGAGTTTAGGCCAAAAAAAAAAAATGCAACCTGACTTGAAAGTGGAAACTAGCTATTAAACAACAGCCTATCTCTACTAGCAAATGCTATTTAAGACAATGATAATCCTAACCACATATCCTACGCAAACATTTACTGGAGACTCTCACCTGATAATCTGAAATGGACTATGGGCTTCTTTGTGAATGTTGAATCTAGTGATTGATTTTCATGAGTCGGAGAGATTGATTATGTGGAAGTAATGTTAACATCACGAGAAGTCAGAGTAACATTTTACATAGCCTTGACATCAGTTACTTTACATATTACAAATTTTGTCAGATTAGGCTCTCCTAATCACTGTAGTGATTTTTGCAGTGACATGTGAACACCAGATTATGTCGACGATGAGGGCAACATCATACAGGCTCAAGTGACTTCTAAGTGATTCCATGAATAAATTTGATGAACTTCCTTTTTACTAGAGATTAGTTTCAATATAAGTGGAAGGAGATGATGATCTCAGGTAGTGCTTCCTTTCACTAAAGCCTCCTTTTATTCTCAACTAAAAGGCATGGTGGGTAGGAAAACAGAAAAGGATTTGATAGTAGACTCGTTGAAAAAGTCATGGAGATATAAATATTTACCTGAACTTTTTGCTAAAGTTACTACACCAATTTAGCTTCTCAAAGAAGCTAGGAAGTCTAGAATTTTCCTTTTAAACTCCCCAAGAAGTTAACCTCTCAATGAAGATGGCCTTTCTTGAAATGTTGAAATCATTTTCAGCCATTCCTTTTAACCTCCCTAAGAAGTTAGCTTCTTAAGATGATTTGCAGCCACAAATTTGCAAATTCTTGTGGACTCCTTATATTCATGTATTGTTATATGGCGATTAGTATAAATAGGCATGTTCACTCTTGTTTTGTTTCAGCACACAAGAAGAATGGCATCTGGAGAGTGAGGTGCTCTTTCTGAGCTGTGTGAAGCATGAGTTAAGTGGGTTGTGTGTGCAAGAGAGGTGTGAGCTTGATATCATGTATTTGTGGGTGACATGAGAAGTGTTATGTTATTTACATGTACTTCGTTTCGTTGAGAAATTAAGTTAAGTTGTTTGCTTGAGTGCCCATCAATCTTCATACTCAACAAGTAGTGTCAGAGCTTTCTCGACTCAACATATTGGTATCACAACCAACTTCCGTAACTAACACTTCTCTCCAGAAAAAAGCTCAGCACCATGTTCAGATAAGAATATTTTGAAATTAAGAGTAAAACATTGATATATTAATCAGCTCAGAAGCTTTGGATGCTACCAAAAAAGGGGAAACGAAAGGACAAACCTGCAAGAAGTGTCTCGGCATTTGTAAGCCGACTCACCAAATATATTGAACGGAACAGAGAAGAATTCATTGTATATCAGTCCACAGTAAATTGAAAAGAGAGACATCAAAAGGAGTACATAACGCCCTCCAAAGAGCATCTCCATAAAGCTCCCAAGTTTCTGGCACCAGTAAATATGCTCATTAAATATAGAAACGCATATCAAAGCATATAACGTTGACATAAAGGAAAACTTTGAAAGATAAACTCTTGACTATGCTGCTTCAATCAGTTGCAAAAGTGCTTCATATAAATCAATTGCTCAATGAACAACGAACCTGACCAGTGAGCTTCCTTTCCTGCGCAATAAGGACTAAAGCTCCCAGCAGTAAGCATATTCCATGGCCCCAATCTCCAAACATAACAGCAAAAAGGAAAGGAAATGTAACGACGGTGTAGACTGCAGGATTTGCTTCTTGATACCTAGCAACACTGGTCAAATGCATTATCACATCAGAATATGACGATCGACTGAAGTATCAAAAACATCCACTCTTTTGTTGATGATGTTTCAGAATCATGTAAATTCAAACACGTCCACTCTTTGACAGACAAACTCTTGTACATAAAAACAAAAGGCAAATGCACTCATAGAATGAAAAAAACAATTGCACTGTGAAAAGTCACAATGCCTAAGAATCAATAGTTAAAATATTTTTAGAACCATGCAAAAAATTATGCCTAACAACTGATCGTACAGTTCAAAAAGCATAAGAACTGTATCCAATAAAAAAAGCATCCTGAAGTATTTGCTGGCAATATCCTTTAATTGGAGTGGCCTCAGAACTACTGCTGATTTTAGAGTTTCCATGACTGCATAGAGCAGAATAAGTTAAAAATTTAAAGAAGCGGCTATCTTCATACTGAACACATTTCCAGAAACTATCATCGTATGGGGTGTTATTCAAAGAATAAAGACAATGAAAGATTGTTTCAGAATAACATAAGTCCAACTGTTCATTTTTATTTGCATCACAGAGGGAAGCATTATGTTATGTACATCCAGACCACAAAGGAAAAACTCATTTCCAAAGCCCTCACAAGTTACTGTCAATAGGAGTCTATCATAACCAAAGCTAAATACTAACTTCTGCAAGATCAGCTTCCCCTAGAAGAAACAAAGAAGGATGACATGCAAGTTGCAATAAGCATCACATATAGCAGCAATTTGAGCTCACCCATAAGCATCAACAATTTCCTGAAATGCACTTGTAAAACGATTTGTTCTGAAAAATGTGGGAGGGGATTCTGGAGCATCCATCTCATGAAATATTATTCCAACTTGCGAGTTGCTATCGTATGTTGCACGTTGCAGAGCCTCCTGAATCTGTAAAAGGGAAAATATTTGATTTTAGAAAGCAGAATAAGACTACACTTGAAATACAATGATGAATTAATGAACTGGGGTCACCAGATAAGACCAAAATGAAGAGACTTAAAGAGAACTGCATAGCAATTAACCTTAGCCTTTGCAAATATTGGACACCAACCCTCTCCAACAAGACATTTTTTTGTGACGTCGAAGTTCAGCATATTCAATGTGTCATAGATAGCTTTCTCCCTCCTTACCTGAAAAGAATGGGAAACATAGTCATTTCTTTCACCAGAAAGTTTAATGAAACAGAAAATATTTGAGCCATACTCTCAAGTCTGTTCCACTGGCAAAAATAGAGACGCAGTACCAATGTTTATCTCTTAGCACTACTAAATTGCAACTTACCATGTTCATCCATTTGTTTAAGTGAAACTGAATGGAACTAAGAGCTCTGTTTCGGTGATTGTAACCAGCACCCAAGGTTGTTTCTATTTCAGAAAGCCGAGACAGAACCTGAAACCAAGAAAACCACTTCATCCAACTACTCTCTTCAATTGAATGAGGATATAAGTCTGCCAAGTTTCCTGAAATCCACATACTTCTTGACTTATTTGTCTTTGCTTGGTTATGTCTTCAGGAACAGGATAGCAGTTAGCACTAAATGCCTCACAGATTTTTAAAATCTTCATTCTAGCCTGCTCCCCAGAGAAAAAGACCACAAACACTATCTTCTCAACCTGCAAGAGTAAATACAAAAGAAATGGTCAAGAGACTGTTCAAGAACAAGCTTCCAGAAAACTACAAAACAATAGATGAATTTTGACGACAAATTTCGATATAAACTTTTATCAGAAGAGTTTTAACAGTAGATTTGATTTTGATGAAAAAAGTAGGTACCATTTCAGATGTTACAGGATCAACTATATCTTCATCAGCCGGCCCCTGATTAAATAGCATGTTTCCTCTTGTGGCACGGAAAAGCATCCTCTCAAATATTTGCACTTTTGACTTACATATAATGCCACTGATAAATCTTACACGAGACTGCTCCATTGTTTCAGGTCTCATTTCCTGAAAGCCAATGGTACTCCACATAAGAAAATTTAAGTTAAGAAAAAACGCTAGTATCATCCACAATAAGACAACAGTAGTGTCAATTAAGCGCACATAAAGTTCAACAAGACAATGCATAGAATACCTTCTCAAGTAAGGATGCCGTCTCAACATAGTCACCATTTGAGTGAATATTTTCATCCAACTCTCTATCCTCCACAGCCACAGGACTCTTTCCTGAGACAAGAAAACCACCTGCCTGGCAGTGGCCCCACAGGACAAAATGAAACAATGAATATCCCTTCAAGGAGATTAAAACAGTGACAACCAAAACTAAGCCTTTTTTCCTACAATGTTGTTAAGCTAGAATCATTCCAGCACTGTGCTATATTAACTGCAGAAGATTCTTAAGCTCAAGGTCCACTGGATCTGGACTTGGGTCATCTACCGCCTCTCTTCATCCCTTCATTTTCATAATGATTTTAGAAAGCAAAAGTTTTCAATGCCTATCCAATAGTAACCAGCAGACTCCGAAACATAGTCTAATCGGAGAGAGGTTTAAACCTTTCACCCAAAGTGTTGAAATATTGTCCTACATCACTTGACAACAAGTCCTAAATGCTCTATATATTCATGTGGTCTCCCTCCACTTATCAGCTTAAAACTTTTGGCCAAGACTTTCTAACATAGTATCAGAGCAATGTCATCCATTTCACAAATGTGCACAGTTAAAATTCCACATGAATGTGTGTAGTCAAAATTCTACGTGCCGCTTATAATCTAGCTTGCACGTGAGAGAAGGTGTTGAAATATTGTCCCACCACACTTGACAATGGGTCCTAAATGCTCTTTATATCCATGCTAAAACTCTAACCTACTCGTGAAATTGGCCAGTAAAGCAACAATCATGAGGCAAAAATAGCTTGACAATCAACTGGAACAGCCTGTGGCCCCTGTCCATCAAAAGAAACAATACACTCCATTGAAGCTCGAATATAGCATCCATATGAGAAATCCAGAAGAGAAGATTCCAGCACTTAACTCCAGCCTACACAACTTGGCAAGCAAGAAATGTACCAAGGAGGACATGCCATCATCATAGTTAATATCATAATCCATTTACCATCTCAAGCCCACAGTTCATCAAGGAAGCTAGGTTTAGAAGATTAACTTAAATTTTTAATCAATTCTACAATGCAAAAGGAAGAAAGTCAATATGGAAATGATGGTAGCTAGTTGGTCCTTGAAACAAAGCCAGGGTGAGGAAGGAGAAAGGAAAATACCTTTTGCAAAACCATTTTAAACTCCAGAAGCTCATTATAGGCCTGTCGAAGTTTCTCGCTATTTGCATTCATCTCATTTAGCTCATGTTCATGTTCAGCGAGTTGGATCTATGGCCAAACATTACATGTAGCGTATCAATCGAATTATCCAAATTGTGAATGCAAAATCTCAAGGCAACAGTACAAAAAACAAACCTCTAATTCCTCCAACTCAACATCTGGTTGTGTTGCCGAGTGCAGGGAAGATATTAGACCAGCCTTACTGATCTGATCTTTGAAAAAACGCAATTTTCTTGACATCTCTCCGCATCGCTTCACCTGCCAAAGGCATTCCAAAAAAAAGAAGAATCAGAGATGTGTTCTCTGGATGGCAATGATATATTTTGGCAAAATCTGAAGCCCTTTCTGCATTACAAAAGTACATCAACTACAGCTGAGAAAGTACCTGATTAACAAACGTTCTTTGGAAAGGACTTCTATCTGCATTAAGCTGCAACACGGAAACATCATTGGGCAGTAGCAGGTTCATATTGCTTACCAGTATAATTATCTTAACTCCTATATAGCCACAAAACTTTGATTTCTGTTTCTTTTTCTTCATCAGTCTGTTACGGTATATACAAAAACGAAATCAATATGTGGGGAGAAAAGGCACAATTAGATTGATAGTTTGATTTGACAATACTCTGTGGAAGAATGATATATCATAGCATCGCCTCGCATTAATCTGCTTCTTACATGAAAAGATTCTATATCTGGCAACAAAACATATATTTGACATCAAACAACATGACACTCTACAGAAATGAGCTAAGGAAGGAAACTAACTACGGTTCGATCAGTGACTTCACTTTTGCCGGAGATCTTCACCGAGCAAAAGTTTTCTCAAGCTACAGAGCCCCCATTTCACCATTTCCCTCTTAGTCTCTCATTTTCTTTCCCACGGAAGCTATTGCCTAAAATGCTAGTGATCTCATGGTCTTCTGTTCCTTCTCAATTTAATGTTAAGTCCGTGGTTTCTTCCAAATGTCCATGCACCTAGGTGACCAAGAGCGAGCAACTGCATCCTCAACAAATTACATAAGAAGTTCGATGCCGCTTGAGAGTCCCTAACCCCCCTATCCTATTCCCTAGCTCGTGCTTGGTGAGACCTCCCAATGCATTGCACTAAAACAAGGGCATCTCCCATTCAGGATATCTCGAATCCTGCCAATGAGATTCTTCATGCATTATCCCAAGCCCTTCTAGGTTATCAACCTCCTCAATTTAATCTGAACAGCTCTCACTCACCTCCGCCTTACAGAATTTCCCTTTTTGCACCATACCATGGCTCGAAAAGCGAAATCAATAACCACGCGATCCAATGGCAAAAGCCAATCCTACCACGACGCTTCGCGACTTCACGCGAATAAAACAGTCATTCCACCCCGACCGGATCGCTGATCAGTAACTCCTATTCCACTCGAAAGCAAATTCATCGAATCGCGATTCGATCTAGGACTCGAGATCAAGGGACGACGGAGTCGGAATGCTTACGTCGCGGAATTGGAGGAGGCCGAGCTCGCCGAGATAAGTGATGGCCCGGTGGGCGGACTCGAAGGGCATGATGAGCTGCACGAAGGTCATCCTCTCGGAACGCATCAGATCCATGGCGGGCAAGTTGTCGAAGAACTCCATTGTCCCTCCCCTCCTCCTCGCTCCGCCGCGCTGGCTCGAATCCGGCGATGGGCGTCGAAGCTCGCCGCGCTACTTTTCAGATCTGACGGAACGGAACCGTCGACATCGCCATTCGCGACACGGGAATGAGAAAGTGAAATGCGCTTTGGCGTAGAACGAAAGCTCCGTGGCCCGCGTTTTAGTGGGGCTAATTAGGTTGTTTCTTTTTTTCCGAGACGACGATTTATTTTACTCGTTCAATTTTGGATTTATTTGCTTTGCCGTTTTGACAGATTTGCTTCCACTTACTTTCCTTCCCAGAGATCGGATATTATTAATAAATCACTGGGATTATTGCCAACGTCGCCTTTTCCTGAACCTGACGAAGGCAATATTTTAATTCTATCTCATTTACTTGCACGTTCTATGTATACATTGTCAGCTAAATTGAAGTGAAGATATTAGCTTGGAAATTGCTAAAATTACCTTTTCAGTCTCAGGGTCTTTAAATTTGCACGGACGCCATGATGAAATAACAATGTCGACAAATATATATTGAAACCATCGAATCGATTTGTAAAACGCGTGATTAGGAGACTAGACGATTCGGTAAAGATTTGTGAGGATTTTTCATTGAAAATACTACCACAAAGAGTCTCAAACTAGTACACCAAGATGTATTTATTTTGAATTAATCTCATGTCACCAAAGGCCCAAGACTCATACACCTGTGGCACATAATCTCAAGGCTAATTTCCATGTTGCAAAAAATTTTAAACTAGATATCTATGGCACTACCATTCATTATATTCATTCCAATATACCTGTCAATTTGGTGATGTGGGATGACACGTGATGAATAACTAGTCCGACCTAGACTCGATATGAAATCTTCGCAATGAATGGCTCTTTAAACGCTGTTGTTGTGGGGAAGCCGTCCCAAAGAAAATGAACTAAGATTATTCGGGCAAAATTGAACTTAGAGTAAAATTAGGGATTTCAATAGATTTTGAAATTCGAGGGGAGCGACTTGTCTTGAAGGGGAACAGCTAAAGATGGCGAGAGAATAGAGAGGAGTTGTTATCTAGGGCCATCAAGAAATGGTTGATGGAGATAAGATGAAGGAGAATTTGTAAGACTTCATAATTTAAAATAGATTTGTCGCCGGTTATAAGTTTACGATTATTATAAAACAACATTAGTTTGAATTGAATGTGTGTTCGAATTTTTGGGTCGCAAACATATATTTTGAGCAAATGTATGGCGAGGATCTTAATTTGGGATTTTAAATGGCATCAGCCCTTTTAAACAGCATGGCTTTCTTGCCTTTATTATAGTGAAGGAAACAACTGTTTATATGGAAAAAGAAGCGACTTAAAGTGATTTCATTTAGGTAAACATTTCTTCATCGAGAAACGAGTTATTAAAAATGGCAAAAAAAAACAACATTAGTTTGAAAAAGAAACAACTGTTTATATGGTAATGGCCTATCGGTATCCTTATGGCATGATTACTGGCTTCCATGTGGCCCTCTTGATGGATTCGTTCCGCCCTTGTTTAGGGACAATATGTGGCTCCCTTATAATGCAGTAGTTGCTGACTTATACACCCGTTAGGTGACTTGTTCTCTCGGATATTAATCAGATGGGGTGTAGCTTTACCAACTCTGGAGGCTTATAATGATAAGTTTATTTGGTGTGGCGATCCATCAGCCTCCTTCTCGGTTGCATCCGCATGGAATGTCATTAGAACCAAGAGAGATCGGGTGGATTGGGCTTCTTTGATTTGGGATATTGATATAGTCCCGCGCCATCAGTTTATTCTATGGCTTATATCTAGAAATCGTCTTCCCACTCAGGTGATGTTGTTAAATCAGGGTCGAATTGATTTTAATCTATGTGCATTTTGTAGTGAAGAACCGGACTCAATCGAACACCTATTCTTCCGGTGTCGCATCTCCGCCTCGTTGGCCTTTTTTTGGGCGGCCAGATGTAACTTGCCATGGAGGAATAGATGTTGGAGTGAGGCGCTCACTTGGGCCAGAAATTCCTCATGGGGAAGGATTTTTACCACGGGATAGTTCGATTCTCCTTCGGTACTTTGTGCCATCTCATTTGGAAGAAGAGGAATGCGATTATCTTCGGGGGTGAATCCTTGGTGGTCCCTGCCCTTAAAAATCACCTAATAAAGGTGGTTAAGGACAAAGCACTCACATTCACGGAAGTTCTTCCTTCTCCGAGGAACAGAAGACTGCAAAGGGGTGGGGATTCCACCCCATGATCTTTTCATCTGTAGCTATTCCTCCTTAGGTTGCTGGTGATTCGATCTGCTCTTGTTCTTGTAGTTACAGCTTCCTTCCTCCTCCATTCTCCGCTTTCAGCTTTGAGGGCTTGAGGGATGGGGAGGCTACGGGTTCCTGTTATTACGGCTTGTTTGTTCGCTTCATAGCTTTTGTGTTCTTGCTAGCGCCCTCAGGCTTTTTATCGGATCCCCGTCACTCTTGCTCCTTTGTTAAGAGTGCTTGTTTGGATCCGATTTTTTGTACTTTTGTTCTCCTCATTAATATTATTACCTTTACCAAAAAAAAAAAATGGCAAAAAAAGGAAAAAATACCGTTAAATGAAAGCACACGGTAATGAAGTTATGAACGTGCAAATTGTGATACGACCCAAAAAAAAAATGTGCAAATTGTGATTCCAGCAAAAAAAAAAAAAAAAGAAGAAGAGATGAGTGTAAATTTAATCCTCTAACTTGAAATATTTTTGCAATCCAAGTTTTGATCTTGTCTATCCAAATCAAATAAAATCAAATTCTCTTACTCAATATTTCTAATCAAATCCTCTTATGTTAATGTGACCGTTTGATATGTCTATTTAAGAATAATACCGCTATAATTCCAAAGTTTTAGTCTCATCAAGGAAAAAAGGGAAAAAAAAAGAACTTTTTATGAGCGCATCAAAGTCAAGCAAGCATGTTAACATAATTGAATGTGATGACCGAGAAAAATGACAAATGAAAAGATCGAGCAAGTTAGAGGACTTGATTTGCACCAAAAGGAAGTTTGAGGACTTGACTACTAAGGCTACATAAATTAGAGGACTAAATTGCCACTTCCCCGGAGAAGAGGCTGGAGCTCGTCTAGTGAACAGTAGTGAAGGCCTAAACCAGATTCCAAACAACGTAATTTGTTCATTACGAGCCAAAACCGAAAAGAATAATTACAAATAACTTGGACTAGATGGACTAATCCGGGCCATCCGCCTTGTTGGAAACAAATTCCTGAAAAAAAAAAAAAAAAACAAAACGATAGTCGAACAATTGAATATCGAAAATAAATGCGGAAATGTGCCAAAAAACATGTAACACCAGTTGAAAGATATACCACGAAGATAGATATACTTTATTTTCCACAGATTAAGTATTGTTGCAATTTGAGAAGAATTGATCGAGGCCTTGAGAATGCGTTCGTCAATAGAGAAAAAACTAGTGTCCAAGGAGATAAAAAAATACGTTATGTTTTTTCTTCACGGTCTCTAATTCAACGTTCTCCTTTTTCATATTTATGTAATAGTAACTGCACTCTCTCTTATACGCCCTTTATTTACGGGTTGGGTTTTGGTAACAGGCTTAACTTAGCCCATTAAATAAAAAACACATCATCTCTTACTCGCATATGGTAATCTGAACATAACTCTTTCTTCATCTCTCAACAACATTCATACTAATAAATAATCCGTGTGATCAGCATACTTCAACAGCTCATTGCCATACATATATTAAGAATATATAACAGTTCATAATGGGCATCACATTTTTTAAGTAGATATAGTATGCAGTACTCTGGATCGATCAATTACATTTATATCTCTATTAATCTCTTTTTAATGACGATATATTGTATTCACAATTATGATTATCTCAAAACAATTATAATCGGTTGACTCGTGAATACAAAACTAGAATATAATTCTGCAAATTCAATCTTTCTCTTTCCTTGAAACTCTTAATTTCAATTTAACTTGCCTTTCTAGAGATGTTCAATTAGATCAAATTAATTCATAATCATTGGCAATATTTTAAAATAACAAACATTAAATAGAAATCTTGAGAATAAGTAAGAATCATAAGGATAATTAATTAAGGAACTATTTTCTTCAAGAGTCTCATATGGCATAAAAATTGAGATCAAAACTTTTGTCACTCTTATTAATCATCTCATACATACGTAGTATGAAATACGTATTACAGTATTAACTCATTTTCCATTGAGCGTATATCTACACTTTCAATACCGTATAGATGATAATTCAAACATACCTAATGTCTAACTTGAGTTTACATATCTACTCCAGTAAAAAATCCATCGAAACTTACATCTAGCATCGGATAGATAAAGCAAAAATATGTGGGTTGTGACATCCCTGGATCTCATATACATTGATTTCTCTCAACTCGTTTATACTTCAAGAATTGTAAGAAAATAAATTTAAGATAAACTGAGTCATAAGAAAACTGAGCTACTTGGCTCTATTATCATATACTTGGTTTCTTTACACGTGGGGAAGACGAAATTGAGAGGGGAATTTCTACAAAAAAACACTATAAACCACAAACACTAACTATCCCGCCTCTCATTGGTTATATACATGTTGTTAAACAACCAAAAACAAAAAGTCCTCCCACACGTCCAGCACCTCTCTGCACCTCCTACTCCGCAGGATTACCACCCTGTCCCCGATCCATCATCATAAAGCGTCAAGGGTCCCACCAGCCGTCCATCCACCCGAGCGTAAAGGGCAACGAAGATCATATAAGCCGGTCCCGTAGGTACCCCTGTATCTATTGTCAAACAAGAGGTGCATTTGACAAATACGACTCCTGGAAATGGCGGTCCTGGAAGTCCTCTTGCCACCAAACAAAGTCGGCGGGGGAGCCATAAAGGGTGGTCGTCGTGGGAGCAGGTGGGGTAGGCAGCGCAGTAGACATCTTTTACTCTGAAGAAACAACATAATAACAAGTGTGAGTTTTTAAAACAAAAACTCAGCAAGTAGGCGGTTAGTCCTAACTTGAATTGGCCAAAAACAGTGCAAATAAGTAAACAAAATCATCAAGTTATTGAATCCACAGAAACCTAGCTGCAACAATCACCCAGGGGGAGACAACACTCCACCCTGAACCCCCTCGCACCCAACCTGGCATCACGAGGTCCCCTGAGAAGCTGTTCAACCCTTCTCAGACCTCTGGAGAGAACACTACTGCTTTTCATCCCTGTCCAGGCATCCCGACACCCGGGATCTCACATTGGCTCATTAGCCAATCATACTTTCATAGTTCCACCTTATTGCAACACCAACAATCTCAGCCAATTAAGAATCCAATACAAAAGACAACAACTAACACATATACTCGGATCAAGCAATTTATGAACAAAAAGGAGCAGTTTTGTTCGCAGACATAAAAAGTACATCAATCCTTATCAGAATATTACGAAATTTTGACACATTATTGATAAGACCTAGAGGGAAAAATCTCAAGAAGAACACTAAGTCAGATTCCATAGGAACCAAGGGTAAAACTTCGATTTTCTTCCTACCCAACATTCTGTAAAATTCCAGATTTCATATTTTTGTAGGAAAATTATTTCGAGGGTCATACTTTGTTCATTCTCTCTAAATTTTGGATATGTTATTCATGAAGATGTGCTCTAAAATTTTCATCAAGGGTTTGAAATCAAATTGTGATAAGATAATTACAGAGAATTTGAAATGTCGGCTGAGGTCACACTGATTTTCACAAAAACAGTTCACTAGTTCACAAAACTCCTCCTATTAATTAAATTGAATTCAGCGCATTGGTAATTTGAAGCTACACTCCCGACTTCAAGATTTTCAAAGATTGGTTTGTACAAGGATTTGTAATTTTGAAGGTACCAAAACTATTTTCTTTTCCTTTTTGAATCATTGTTAAGGGTGCCTCGGTAAGTAAAATTTCAGCAAAAGTCGGAAGGTTTTCCAAATTGGACTACGGCCAAGTTTTTTTTTTTTTTTTGTTCAAAGAAAATAAATGAGTTTAAAGCTTGTAGAGCAAGTCCGAAATGTCAACCCGATCTCTAATGGTTTTAAAAGAATTGATACAGAATTTCAAATATGAAAGCACCGTACATTTTCTTAAAACAAATGAGGCCGGTGCCTTAGTAAGTAAAACTTCAAATACGGATTGAGATTTTTCTTTCTCAAATCGAATCAATGGCCGAATTCTTCAAGATTTCATAATCATAAAATCTGTTTTGGATGAAGTCCAAAGAAATCAAAACCAGATATGAAAAATCCGAACATTTCCTCAACCCTTTAGCCTCAAAACAGTCTCAATCACTCAATAAATCATCATTCAGCTTCAAAATCCAACAATCCAGCCTATCAATACACTTTCTAAGACAGCAACAGCACTACACAAAACTCCTCAACGCTAACGAATTAACAGCTCCAGAAACATCACAACTCTTTGGGTACAGGGACCCGCTGCTCGAGGAAGGTTGAACCCAGAAAGAGGAGTTGAAGAAATCGTGTAACAAAAACAGGAATAGAGAATGCACACACAAATGGCTCCCTCTGGTTCACCCATCATACAGCAACTAGCTTCCCCATCCACCAATCTCGACCAAGGACAGGGCTTTACTAGCCATCCCCTGCACCCCAAATCGTAGCTACCTAACCCTAAACTCACATGCAGCACCAAACGAGCCAAATCAGGGACACAAGACTACAAGAACAGCCCACTTGCCTGGATCCTTCATCAATGGAAGGGAAAGGAGGCGTCGGGCGGCTAAGCTTCACAGCCGGCGTCGAATCTTTAATCAAAACTGAGCAGCAACGATCTGCTACTTGATGATGGCGCCGGTCGTGAGGGGCTGAGATGGGTTGAGCTCGGTGGAGACGAACAGAGGCGAGAGGAAAAGAAAGCGATGTGTCTCGGTAGAGAAAACACGGATGGGGTGGGTTCGTTTGAGAGAGAGAGAGAGAAATGATGAGTGTAATCCCCCTCTCTTCGACAACATCTGTACGCGACGTGGGTAGAGCAAAACAAACGTTTCAATTTAATTTTTTTTAACTTTTTTTTTTTTAACTAACACGTGGGGGAGAAGTGGTGGGGTTTTGTATACTCTTGCTTTACTGAGAAAAGTCTTTTGACAAAATATTCCTTCTTGAGTTTTAATTTATTTTTCTAGGTTATTACTATTTTATTTTATTATTTACATATATATATAAAGTCTTTAATACGCTTAATCTACTAATAAAATTTTTGGGCGTCACATGGGTTATTTTACTTTCGGATATAGTAAACATTATGCATTCATCTTAACACTTAATTAAGTCGACATCTATAATTTAAGCTTGAGCTCTCGATTATCACCTAGATAATAAGCTTAAAAACCGTTTCATCTCTATTTATCACATAGTAAATAGAGGCAATTATCCATATGAGTGGGCTAATTTCTTATTTGTTCAACATACTTTCTCAATTTTATATGATACATTAAGTATTAAGATGCATAAACGTCAAATAAAGACTCATAGGCATTAAATAATGAAGCACAAATTCATTAAATGTAAACACTTAAGGGAAATTACAATATTCAATATATAAGCCTCTACGTAGTCCTAAAGATTTTACATCACCACAAAAAACATCTTTAGATATTAGCTTCGTTATAGAATCTACTATTTTATGCGTAGATATATACTGTAAGTTCACATATTTTCGTACAACCATATCTTTAATAAAATTATACTTGATATATATATATATATATATATATTTTTACACTTGATATATATATATATATATATATATACATATATATATCTGTGTGTGTGTGTGTGTGTGTGTGTGTGTGTGTGTGTGTGTGTGTGTGTGTGTGTTTGGGCTTGACATGATATTTTGGATCTTTGTTATACGTTATTGCTGCTTGACCATCACAATTAACCAACAAAGAGTTTGCAGCATTCTTAATAACACATAAATGATCCAAAAATCTCTTAAGTCAAACACCTTGTATTGCTGTTAATAATGCCACGAACTCAGCTTCAATTATGGAAAATGCTATATATGTTTGTTTCTTACTGCTCCAAGATATGATGTCATTATTTAGTAAGAAAACAAATCCAGAGATAGATTTCTTTTCATATAAATCTCCTACCCAATCAGTATCTAAATAGCCTTCAAATCGCAAATCATTTCCTTAATAATTAAGTGTATAATTAACAGTTCCCTTCAAATACCTCAGTATACTTTTGACAGCTTTCCAATGTACTTGACCTTAATTGAATTGATATCTATTTACTATTCCAACTACAAAGCATATGTCAGGTCTTGTACATATCATAACATACATTAAGCTTTTAACAACATTAGCATAAGGAACATGTTACATTTGTTCATTCTCTTGTGGAGTCTTTGGACACATTTTATGACTCAATCATTCACCTTATGCAATAAGAGTATATATGGGTTTACAATTTTGCATACGAAATCGTTCAAAAACCTTACTTATGTACATTTCTTGCGAAAGAGACAATAATCTTTTCAAACGATTCATTGAAATCTTAATTTCAAGAATGTATGCAACATCATCCATGTATTTCATCTCAAAGTTAAAAGATTATCAACTTTTGACGATAGTAACAAACTCTATATCACTTCCGGCAATTAGTATATCATTAACATATAATGATATAATCACAAATTGATCTTTGGATCTTTTAATATATACATAATGATCATTATCAATCATTGCAAAATCATATGCCATTATGGCATTATGAAAATATATATACTATTGTCTCGACAACTGCTTAAGGCCATATATTGATCTAAAAAGTCGACATATCTTTTATTATTGACTTTTCAAAATGAAACCAACAGTTATTTTATATAAATTTCTTTTTCTAATTCTCTATTAAGAAAATCAGTCTTTACATCCATTTAATATAACTCGAGATCTATACTAACTACTATTACCATAATAATACAAATTAAGGTGAATCTCATTATAGGAGAAAATTTTTCTTCATAATCAATTCATTCATATTGATTATACCATTTCACCATAAGATGAGCCTCATGGCTCTCTATTGAGCCGTCAGTTTTACATTTTATTTTTAATGGCTTTGCATCATTTTGGAAGATTAACTAGTTCCCAAACATGATTAGATTCCATGGCCTCTATTTTCTCTTCAATTGCATGCATCCATTTTTTCTTATTTGGGCAATTTAGAGCATCATTTACATTTCTTGGCTCATCTTCATCTTGTGGAGCAACCATAAATATTTCCTTCAATGTCAAAACGTCAACGGAGAATGTACACTTTGCACGTTAAGAGATTGTACACTTTGCACTTTATTCTCCATTATGCTCCCACTTGGATTAGATAATGACGATATTGTCTCATCAAGTGGTTATAATTGAAAATGAGTCGAATTTAATTTCTCACTTCTCATGTTACTCCTACTTGGACAAACTCTACTAAGCATGTGATATCACATGATTCAAATTAAGTTATACTCTCACTTTTCTACCCATCTATGAACAAAGACTTTTTTGAGTGTTCTGAATATTTTATGAAAATACTATTTTTACCTCGGAGACCCAATTTCACATATTTATGAGAGGGTTCAAGAGTATAGGCAACACAACCCCACAGTTAAGAAAACTTAAGGCATGTGTTCTACCTATCAATAACTTATATGAAGTAAAAATAATTGATTTGGAATGTATACGGTTAAGTATATAGGTAGTAGTTAATAAACCATCACCCCAAAAAGTGATAATTAAACTAGCATACGCCATCATAGATCTAACCATTTTTAATAGGATTATAGGCCCGTTTGGTTCGACTTTGGGGAAATGCCCTTAAGAGAATGCAAATATCCTTGAGATAAAGTCGTTTTCCGAAATGCTACACCGTTTGGTAATTTGTAGTCTCAAATGAAATTGAAATGCAACTTTAGCATAAATACCGTTTGGCAAATTTTACATTACAAATGGGCTTTTGCTTTTATTTTATTTTTTAAAAAAATTAAAAATCAAATCCGACGATTGGCTAACCGCCGGCCAACTCCGGCGGCCAGATCTGGTCGTCCGGCCACTTGAGGTCGCAACCTCAGGCGACGCCATCGCCGCCACGACTTGGGGCACGACCGGCCTCGAGGCGGCCGGAGGCGCAAAGGCCAAATGTCGCCACGGCGGCCGAGGTCGCACGGACCCGGGCGGTGCGACCTCGGGCGACACCGTCGCCACCCCCAGGGCGGTGGTCAGGCGCGACCTCGCGATGGCACTTGAGGCCCGATGGGCGGCCCGAGGTCGCGGAGAAGAAGACTTGGAAGATTAATGAACGCCAGGAATGCCGAATGCTGAATGCCACCTGCACGCCCGCGGCTTCGCACGCACAAAGCGCACGCACGCGCCGCCTAGGTCGCGGGTCGCGCCACCCCCAGGCGGTGGTCACCAGGGAAGCGCGACCCTCAGGCGGCGGTGGCGGCTGCTAGAGAAGCCCGATGGGCAGCGAAGAAGAAGACGCCGGGAAGAAGAAGATGACGCTAGGAGGAAGAAGACGCTGTGAAGAAGGAAGACGAAGGTGGAAGATTAATGAACAGTGTTTTGCATTTCTGGAATGCCGAATGCTGAATGCCGCCCCTCCCCAGCTTTCAGCATTTAGCCTTCGGAATGCTCATATTTGGGCAAAGGGGCTTTCAAATATTTTGCCAAACACTCAAAATTTCTCCCAAATGGCT
Organism: Eucalyptus grandis; assembly: GCF_016545825.1. Classification (NCBI taxonomy): domain Eukaryota; kingdom Viridiplantae; phylum Streptophyta; class Magnoliopsida; order Myrtales; family Myrtaceae; genus Eucalyptus; species Eucalyptus grandis. The sequence continues at coordinate 41,166,451 of NC_052613.1, forward strand.
TTGAGGGCCCAAAGCTCCTTGGGAATGCCCAACCAAACACCCCCTATGTTTCTCTTTTCTGCAATAGACAATTGTTTTTCTATTCTTTTTTATCACATAAATTTCTAAACTCATCAGATAGATATTCTCAATCTCGATCGGATCTTAATGCTTTTATTTTCTTATTTAGTTGATTTTCTACCAAATTTTTAAACTTTTTTAAATAACTTAATGCTTCGAATTTAAGAAAAATCAAATAAACATGTTTGGATCAAGTATAATCATTTATAAATGTATTGAAATTAATAGTCACATACATTCCTCTCACATTCATTGAACCACAAATGTTAAAATGGATAAATTGCAAATGAAATTAAGTTATTTTACATTTTCTAAATGGTTTCTTTATTATTTTCCTTATTAGGCAATGCCTACATATAGGCAAATCGACTTTTTTAATATTGTCCAACAAGCCCTATTTGACTAGTCTATTTATACGTTATTGGCCAATATGACCAAATCTAACATGACACACATTCACATCTTTATCATATGAATTAAAAGACATGAAAATAGAATAACAAATATTGACATTACCATAGTCAACATCTTATATAGATCCATTTCCTTTTAGTTAGTACTTGTTGGAATTCCACGAAAGATTCTCTATCATTTACTACATGGTATGTTGCCCTCAAATCTACAACCCACAAAAGATTAGATTCAGTTAAGAATACAAAACATGATACATAAGCAAAATTCTCACAAATATAAGAGGTGTTTACCTTCTTTGGCTTGCGACAATTGCGAGCATAGTAACCTTTCTTGTCACAGTTATAACACTTCACCATTGACAACTTCTTCATTCGATGACACTTTCCTATTTCATGTTGGTCAACTTTTGGTTTCTTTCCCGAAGAACTCACTCTCTTGCCTCTCCACCTTTTGAACGAATCAAAACATTTGCGTTTTGAGCTTAAAGCCTCTTATGAATTAAAACCAACATAATAAATGTCAATTTTCAACTTAGTAGCCAGGAGGCGGTCCTCTTCTAGTTCAAGATGGCACACTACATCCTCAAAGGTTTTAATGTTCTCATTGTGTGTCAAGCCAACCTACATATGCTCTCAACTTTGAGACAATGAACAAATCACCGCTTGCACTTATTGCTCATCAGTCAGACCATGGCCAGCATCCTATCTTTATCGGGTGTTATTTCATGATTTGACCATGGGACTTCTTGTAAGAGTCAAACCTTATAGCGAGTTGTCTCAATTTGGTCACCGATGTATAACCAAATCTTGCTGTCAATACTTTCCACATTTCTTTGGCATTCTCAAGATGCTTGAACTCTCACATGACATCATTCTCCGTGCTGCTTAGCGATATAACGTGAGTGACGGAGTTCTTTTTTTTCCATGCAACAAATACATCATTATCTTTTTTATGTTGTGCAATGTTCCCATCTTCAGGTTCATCCATAATTAGCTTAAGAGCTTCTAGTGCCTCTTACTTTTCCAGTATATATTGGATTTTCATATGCCATTTTTCATAATTATCGTCGTTTAGCTTCTCACATTTATTCAATTTAGCAACTATGCTCTTAGATGCTGAAGTTATTGAATTTGAACATGTCAAACACATATACACGAATTATTAATGCATATCATTTATGCATCCACTTTGCATAAACTCATCATAATAATTTCAAATAAGATTTCAAAATCAAAAGTCACTAAGTTTTCGATAATCATCCAAAAATCCTAACTTGAAATTATCATTAATATAATCATTTATGCAAAAAAAAAAATTCACCAAAGTCACTAAAACTTTCTTGAACTTCCCATAAATAATTGTGAATTAACATAATAATTTACAATAGTAGATAATATTGAACTTTCATCAAGTAAACATGACATTTACACAAAGTAATATATTCAGAAGAAACATATCAACATAGAAAGAAATATCTACACCTAAAAACATCCCAAACCAATCTAAGAAAAATAATAAATAAACTCAAAGATATTCATGTATCTCATAAACTGGGAAAATCTCTTTTAATCTCTTAGTAAATTCTTCTGAGAATTCTAAAGGCACATTGGTTAATCGCGGAAAGACATTCGAAGAACCCTTATGGCTCCTCTAAGGCACATTCATTCCACGCCATGTAACACTTAATTCGAGGGTTGAAGTATTGGTTACCTCAATTCTATAGTATTCTCTTACAAAAACTATTACAAGCTTTCTATAATTCAAGACCACGTTAACTTCCCATAAGCGATCTAACACTGCTTGCTATTTTGATGAAAGAGTGTTCATTAGGACTGGCACCTTTTGAGAATCCGACATAAGATAATCATTCCAAATGATTTCTTGTATTATCATATTGACCCTGACCATGTGCGACATTATTCCTTCAAGTTTCGCCTTTTGTTCGTCATTTCTCAGAAATATAGGCATGCATACAAAACGCATCATCGTTTTTTTTGTAAAAAAAAAAAAAAAAAAAACGCATTATTGTTTCCGCAACAAATGCAGAACAAAAGAGATTACATATAATCTACAACAAACAAATTTGAAAAACATATTTTCTTTTTATTTATTTTCATGGGTCAACGGTGGTCAACGGTGGTCAACTCCAGTCAATGGTCAACGATGGTCAACGAATGACTAGGTCAGGTCAACTAGTCAACGGGTCAGCTAGGGGTAAAACGGTAATAACATTGAATAATAAGGGCATAATCGTAAAAAAATAGTCAATGGCAAAATTGTAATAATGCAAAGAAAAACAATGGCAAAAGTGTAAAAACACATAGACGCGTGCCACGCACACACCAATGATTGCCGCACATGCGCAACGCACGCGCCTGTGGTTTACTGCTTGCGTGTGCTGCACACGCGCCTGGAAATCGCCTTGGCGCCTGCGTTGCACACACCGACGATGCTACTCCTTCCAACTGTGCGTGGCGGCGCGTCCGTGGGCCTCTAACAATGAGTCACCAACCGTTTTTCTCATCTCGACGAGAACTACGACTTTGCACTATCAAAAATGCATTTTGATGCATAGAATATCAAAAAGGAGGGGCAAACAATAGCAGGTGTTGGGATTTCCGTCCCCAAGTGTCCGACGGTGACATTTCTCAAAATTTCGGCCAAAAACAAACTACAGACGTCAATAATGATCGAGAAACATGAACGACATCGCTCTAATATAACATTGATCGAAAGATATATCACGAAGACAATGACCTTATTTACCACATATTAAGTATTGTTGCAATCGAGAATAATTACTTGAGGCCTTGAGATTCCATTTGTCAAGAGAGAAAACACTGTTGTTCAAGAAGAGAAAAAAAATACAACCACTGGGATTCGCCCCATTGGCCACCCTTCCAACATGGAAGGGGGAGGTGAAGGGTTCAAATCCCCACCGTCTCAGAGAGGAATGGGGTGGGGACGCGGTAAGTTTTAGGAGTGGTTTCGACTCCCACGCCCTGCAAGAGGCAGACAAAAGTCTGAGAGTGAGAGTGCGTGTAGAGTAGGAATAGAGTAGGACTGACCAAAAAAAAAAAATTATGTTTTTTCTTCACAATTTCTAATTCAACGTTCTCATTTTTCATATTTACACAATAGTAACTACACTCTCTTATAGGCCCTTCATTTATGGGCTGGATTCTAATCTAACATAGGCAGACGGGCATGACTTGGCCCATTAAATAAAAACCCCATCACGGCCTAATGACATCAGAGTGCGAGGTTGTGGTTTTTGAGAAGTTTGGCAATTTCCCCAGCCATGGATTTCCAAAAGCCTTTCTCTACATGTTTGATATAGCGACCAAAGGAAGAAAAATGAAGGAAAGGACAACAACACATCAAATGAGAGAAAAATGTCCAATCAATACCAAACTTATCAGAGTCAATTCCAAGCTTTTGGAATTAGGAAACGAACCGATGGACCTTGTAATCGGTCTAGAACCAAATTGGCTGATTTTGGGGTTCAACCTTCGTATTTTTCATTTCATGTTTCAAGGTAATTGCTCAACTAGTTTTTTTTTCTTTGAATGTCACAACTCCGCTGTGCTTGCATACTTCTGGGCTTCCAAGTGTAACCTTCCTTGGAGGAGTAGAACTTGGATGGATATCATCTCTTGGGCGCTTAAGTTCTTAGCCGGAAAGGACTTTTATCACAATATTGCACGGTTCTCTTTTGCAGCTATGTGCTATGTGATCTGGAAAAAGAGGAATTGCATCATTTTTCGTGGAGAATCCTAGTTTATACTAGCAAATCTCATCTAAGACCAAAATTTTACATAAAGAGTTGGTAGAAGATAGACAAATTACAAGACCGCGAAGTAAAGCATGTTTCAAAATACCGAACGAATTCGATGACGATTGCAACGCTGTTGAGCATTGTCCAAAAGGGTTGTCCCCAGCACACGAGGCTAATCGCCATGAGAGGGTTGGGGGATATTCCTGCGTGATAATGTAAATTCATGTAATTACTTTTGCTCTTTCAGCAATGCACAAAGCTGAACATTGCCCACCCTTAACGAGTTTACCGACACGAAGAACAAAAGCATCAAATTTATACAGAAAATGCAAGGCCAAAAGGAAAACCAAAAGTAGTCCGCAAAACTGATCCTTGGAAAGAGTTCAGCGTCAACTTATTGCAGAAATGCAACTGCAGTAGCATCAAGGCTGGTTCTCAATTTGTTTAATTGTAAAATCGTTCTAATAAACCAGTTCAGTTTAATAACCGACTTGGTTGTTCATCCGTAATAATTCCACTATTTGGGAATATAGGTACTTTTAAGATATCTTCAATATATCATAAGATGATTAATTATAGTTAAATATAACCACATCATAACGCACCATAAAATTAATATACAACTTCACAACAAATCATCGTAATTTGTTATAAAAGAGTTAGTAAAAACAAGTGGGTACCGTTAACAATTAAATGGCAACGTACTTGATAAATGCCAGGGGAAACACTTGTGGAAGTGGTACGATTGAGAGCGAAATTGCGAGGAACTAAATTTTAAGGGCCCCGCGGAAATTGTTCTTCGCGGTTTGGTGAGAATTCAATGGATCGGGTTCCATGTCGATCTCAATTTTACCATTTTACCCCTCCATTCTGCTTTCAAATTCGACGCAAGGTTGAAGGGGCAATTTCATTAAGAAGACTATTATTTTCTCTCTTAACTTTTCTCCCCTCTCTTCCGAACAACTCCCGAGGAGAAGAATTATCAAACCTTCGGGAATTCAAAATTCCGCCCCCCGCATTTCCACGCTTAGGATTCTATTCCTTCCTCTACAATCTTCTTCTCGCTCCAAGGCATCGATAAGCGCCTCGTCTCCTCCTTTTCAATCTTTTCGGAACCGGCCCCAGTCGCGGCTGGTGCGACAAAAGACGGGGAGGCGTGGGGAGGGGGACCAGGGACAGCGATGCGGGTAGGGGAGGATCTGTGCTTTTCTTCCGGGGCGGGATGAAGCGTCTGGGGGACCCCGCCCCCGTGGAATCAGGGCGAGACTTTGAACCGGCCCAATCGCCGGCCGCCTCCGCGACGTTGATGGCAGCGGCTCTCGAGTTATCCAAAATTCCCTTTTATCCTCCGTCCCCCTCCTTCATTCTAATCCGCAAACTTGGCCTCCGTCTCTCGAAGCCACACGTCGCCGCTCACCCGTGCCGCATCTTCTTTGCCGCCGGCCCCCCCACCTCCACCGACCCAATCTCATCATGTCATCCCGCCCTTCGCATTTGAAAGGAACTTCACGGGATGATGCCATTAAGTTGATGCATCGAGGAGTACGGTCGAGTTTAAATATTATATAATGTTCACTATAGCCTTTTCATTAAAAAATTCATTTTTTGATTGATTTTCATGTTTTCATGTTTTAATGTTTTAACTGGTAAATTAGCGATAGTTTGTTTAGGATTAATTTAATATAACTACGTGATGTGTACATCACTCAACGGAGTGATGTAACAACGTTTGTCTTGAAGAGATGAGAAAAGCATATATATTTCCATGTCTTAATATTTTAATTAGTAAATTAGTGTGAGTGTGTTTAGCATTAATTTAATATAAAACGACAGAACATATTGAGTGATGTAACAACGCCTGTCAATCTGTTAATGCTAGCATTGGACCTAAAAAGACGAGAAAAGTATATATATATTTAACGATTTTATGTCAACATGACGTGCTAAATTGTCTCTATCGGGATTTTTTTTTCTCCCATGCTATTTTTGATTTTTAAATTTTTTATTTGTCGAACATTTTAAGAGCTCATGTTGCGAACACGTTTTGAGTAAATGCTTCCTTACACCTTCGACCCAAAAAAAAAAAAAAAAAAAAAAAAAAAAAGAGGCTTCCTTACGCCATCGCACTATCCAGTGTTAGAACATAAATATGTTTTTCTCTATAGAATGGATATAGTCATCAAAATTCAGACCGAAAAAAAAAATATATATATATATATATATATATATATATATATATATAGTCGTCAAAATTACAAAGGAAAAATGTGCTGTTTTCCTAATCTTACTTGTAGAACTTTACAGCAACTGTGAAATTTGTCTTTTTCTCCCCTAAGCTTAATATTAGTGATGACCATTATACTATCTATACAAGCTCATTGATGCTAACACGTTCATATCAAACATCCTAAACGATCCTTTCACTCAAAAAGCCAAGCTTTGAATCGAGTCGGGTTGACCAAAAAAAAAATCGAGTCGGAGAGTGCTGTCGTTTCTTTCGGTAAATAATGGACGTGTATGCATTTGTATATTCAAGCCAAAAGTGGACTTGTCTCACCTTTGCGTTTTCCATGAAAACCCATTAAAAACTTATTTTTCCAAAGGTAAATCAAAGGGGAAATAAAGTCAAATCGACCCAAGAAAAAATATAAGGTAGAGCAGAGAAATAAACAAACCCAGTTTCTATTAAGAAAGGGCGTATGGTAAAATTTGTTTAATTAATCTTATAGTGCAATCAACTTCATCCTCGCACCAGAGAAATTTATAAAACTTCTCTCATTTTCTTATATATCCTGAACTCTAAAAGATATGTTTTTTTTTTTTGGTAAATCTCTAAAAGATATGTTTATTTTCAATTATTGAAAGGATAACAAATTGGTCATCTAATGTTCTATTTTATTTATAAAAAAAAAAACTTCTATAACATCATTAAATGAAAATATTGTCAAGTTTCTTTCCTTAAGTTTTACCCGTAATTAAGGATGTGAATTTTATCATTGGCTTATAATGTTGAATGAGGAATGAATATAATCGTGCACGTGCATAATGTGAGTATGAAAACCAGTACCGATTACTAATGAATATTACCATTGTGAATACTGAGAAATTAACCATCATGGCAATTGCCATTGGCGACACCACCTTCATCCTACACTCGCTTGTTCAATATCAACCAACGTTAGCAAACTATAACAAGGGAAAATGGATAAAACGCGGGAAAATTATCATAAAAGTCATAAACATATTGTATTCATGTTAATTTGGTTATAAACATTTCAATTGCGTTAATTTAGTTCTAGGCCTTTTCGCATTTTGTCGATTGAATCAATATGGCTAATTTATGCCGAAAATTGATGACGTTTTTATTGAGCATCTTATGTGCCACAATGGCATTAGCACAAGCATTTTTTAAAATAATTTTGGGGTTTTTCATTTTCTTTTCTTTACTTTTTCTAGACAAGGTCAGCAGCTAGCCCCTGCTGCCTAGATCTAAAAAGGGCCGCAACACTCTCGTCAGCCTCAGTTTGACCCCCCCCCAAAAAGGTAAAGAAAATAAAATAAAAGAAGAAAACCAAAAAAATTATAAAAATTTCCATGCTAGCATTGAGCATCGTTGATGCCCACATCAATGATTTTTTTATCTAAATTAGTTAAGTAGACTTACTGGCCAAAAGCAAAATGATCTAAAGCTAAACTATGCTCAATGTGACACATTTCCCTAACTTGTACTTATGTAATGCGTTTATTCTAAACTTATATCAGTGTGACACATTTATCTCAATTTTTTTCTAATGACACAAAAACCCTAAACTTGTACAAACGTTATACATTTGTTTCAAAATTCGAGGTAAATATGTCAAATTAGTATAAATTTAGAGTTTTTTTGTGTCATAAATTTACGACAAGTATGTTGCGGTGCGTATATTTTAGAGTTTATGGAGGCTTTTTTTTTCCTTTCCTTTTTTTTTTATAGTTCTTTTATCAAAACGCCGAATATAATGTGAACCGACAACACAATGGTCCAACTTCGCATTGTGAACGCAGCAGCCTTACATCGATCGGATGACGAAGAAATCTTGCTTTAGTAATCATTAACTAAGACCAGCCCCTCCTTCCAAGTTACAATTTAGATTTGTCGTGGGTGGGGGGGAAGTGAGATTCCTTTCTTAACAGCCGATGCAACCGAATCATGTGCCGGGCACGGTTCCCTATTCCACTTTGCTTGGCCCCCGGCCCCCGGCCCCTGGCCCCTCCCTCCTTTGACGGGCAACTTTGACCAGTCAACTCGCTGGGCCCCGCGTACCGACGGGGCGGGACCCTCCGCCATCAATTCTGCACTTTGTGGGTTATTACCATTGGCTCTCCTTTAATTTTTGCGATTTATTAAATCCCCACTATGACTAATATACGTTATTGTAATTAACGGGAGTGGTGTTAGTCTTAGGATAGTATTTATCGAGGAATCGATGTTTTATCTTTTTCTTGATGAATTTTAATATTTTAAAGAGGTGGGCCAGGTCCATAGGATCCGAGAGATCTTCGTTTGGTGCCGTGGGAGTGGGATCAATCATTGCGGCCTTATTGTTTTCCCGCTCCAGACGGACGACGACGACAGGTCAACATTCTTGTTGGTGTCGTTGGATTTCCCTCCAATCCAAGAATCTTGGCCTCGAAATGGTGAGATACTCGCCGTTTAGATGACAAATGTGGCCAAATCTGAGCCGCCCGATCCTGATTGATTGGCCTATCATCATGTCGAGTGGAGACCGCGGAGGAACTGCTTTTCGTGTGTCCTCCTTTGGATTTGGAGTTCGCAAACCATTCGAGCGAGCTTCTGCTTGGGGCTCCTTCGTGAAATATCCGATGTTGAGAAAATGATCACTAGTTTGACAGAGAATTATGGATATTGAGAAAATGATCACTAGTTTGACGGAGAATTAAGTAGTAGATGACCGAATTTTTGCATGATTCGCTTGTTCCATCCATGTCTTTACATTTAAAAACAATCATGAATTAAGTAGTAGACGACCGAATTTTCACATGATTCAATCCTTCCATCTATGTCTTCACATTTAAAAACAATTATTCAAATCTACATAATTTGTCGGTTGGTCAATTGATCCAAAAATAAAATATATAAAATGTTACAGGAACTTATATCGTATGCGCTGATATCATCCGACTATTTATTTTCATCTATTTTCATCATTTCGTTTTGACAATTACCACGGTAGTTTGGTAGAACAAAGTGACTTCTCTTCTTAAGTTTTATATATTAGGGCTGCATGACCCTAAACATACCTATTTAGAAAATAGTGGTGTCTCATCCAACCAATTTCCTTTCGCCATTTATTAAGTTCCATTTCATCCAATTATCTCCTTTCATCATTTCGATTTGACAATTACGACTGTGGTTCGGTAGAACAGGATGACTTCTCTTCATAATTTCTGTGAAGTAGGACTGCACAATCCTAACACATGCCTATTTAGAAAATTGCACCTGGATCCTTCTCAAGGGACCACAAGAGCACCGAAGCAAGCAAATTCCATGGTGGGCTTGAAGACGCTAATGGGGGTGGGAGGGGAGGCGGGGTGCAGATCATGAATGGAGAGAGTTCAAGATCCTTTACCTCTGTCACCACTGTCCCCTCGCATCATCATCAGTCAACATCACCAGAAGCCTCAACCAATGAAATGATCAAGCTCTTTATTCTGGACCCACCAAAGAAGGAAAAAAAAAATATATATATATATACTTTTGGTTGTTGCTTATTTTTCAAAATACACTAGAAAAAGAAAATGATGCGATATTGATTTTTATTGGGATGTTAGCCATCTGCAATGAAAGATTTCCTTTTTTCCAATCATGTAACAAGATGCAGCAGCACTTGTACAAACAAGGACAGAAACAGACGCACCTACTGCCTTACTTCAGAGACCCCAAATCTTCACGCGCATGTTTCTTTGTTTCCATTTTCTTAGTGGCGGTCTGATCCTCTGTTTCTTTATTTTCCTTCTCTTTTTTGGCGCTTATCTTATGTTTTCCGGAACACGAGGTTCGTGATGGGGTCCTCCAGCACCTTTGGCGATCGAACAGGGAATGTCACTGGTGCCTAGGGGTGGGGTCAATGGGGTCCACAAATAGTTCAATCCTCGCGACCGAGAGAGAGAGAGAGAGAGAGAGGGGACAGTAATCATCACATACAGTGATGGATCACAGATGATTCATGTGTTAAAAGCTTGCTCTCGGAGAAAGCATTGCAAAATTCCAACACCGATCTTCTTTCTTGCAAACAGCGGCGGGACTCTCTTCTCTCTCTCTCTCTCTCTCTCTCTCCCCGTCGCTTTATATATCAGGGCAGTCTGCTCAAGGATATCCTACACAGCATTTGATTTCTCCGCTCTCTCTCTCTCTCTCGTGCCCAAATCATAAGTTCGGGTTTGCCGTGTTCAGTGCATGTATGGATCCTTCAAGTGGAACAAACCAGGTATTCTAGGAAGCAAGAAACATTTCTGAGCTGCTCTTGTTTATCTCATCTCAAGTCAATCTTTCTTTGTTTCTTTCTTCTCCTCTTTTCTTTTCAGATGGGTTGTGAGATCTAAGCTTTTTAAGTAAAGAGAGAGTAGTGTGATCAAGAAAAATTGGATAGGTTAAAGTACTTTTTTGTCTGCCACCACATAGTTCAGTCATAAATCCATGTTTTCTCAACACTGTTTTTTGTCACCTTAAAATAACAGAGTTGTGTGCAAAAATCACCTCCTTTGAATCTGATATTGATCAAGATGCTTCATTTGGATGAAAAGTGAGGAAGCAAGACAAAGGCAAAGATGAAGACTCCAACTTTAAAAATTTGGACAGCTGAGAAAAATATGGACTAGAGAGTTGCTCACCACCGTGAGAAAAGTATCCAGCCCATTTCTTCTCTACGTTTTAAATATTATAAGCAAGAAAAATATAGATGGGTGTTTTTATCCTTTTCACGCACAACTGAGAAAATCCTTGACTTCATCCATCTGATTTGTTGTGTTTTGCGGTCATGCAGGAAATGGGAGCTCATTCATTGGAAAGCATGTTGATATCCCCTAAACCACAGCAAGATCAAAGGAAGCCAAGGCCTCAGCCAGAAGAGGCTCTCCACTGCCCGAGGTGCGAGTCCACCAACACCAAGTTCTGTTACTACAACAACTACAGCCTCTTGCAGCCTAGGTACTTCTGCAAGTCCTGTCGAAGGTATTGGACCAAAGGAGGGACCCTGAGGAATGTTCCTGTGGGTGGAGGGTGCAGGAAGAACCGTAGGTCCTCGTCCTCATCATCATCCAGAAGAGCCCAAGACCAGGGAGGACCAATCTCAACTTTGATCAACAACAATGATTACGACACCCCAAACCCATTTACTACCTTGCACTCTCTAACTTATGATCAGTCCAGTGATCATATGTCCCTTCCATTCCTTGGGCTCCACAAGTTCCCATACCAGCTTGGGCCTCATGAGCTGAGCCATGATATCCTCTCCTATGCCAACAGATCAAAGAACGGCCATGGTGACATGAACGGAGGCTTTCTTGATTCACTGAAGAACGAGTTTGGCTTGCTTGAGAACACCCAGAATAATGTTCATGACAGTCATCATCGTCAGAATCTGTATTATGGGTATGGATCAGATGGGATGAACAATAACATGGGAGATCCAGTGGACAGTGGTGGTGCTCCATCATCATGTGATCATGAAATGATGAGCCCTGCTGGTTCTGCAAATGAAGCTCTTGGAGCAACATCAATGAAGCAAGAGCTGTTGTGTTCTGATAGGGACGGCGAAAATAGGGTTTTGTGGGGTTGTCCGTGGCAGATGAATGGAGATCAATATCGCGGGAATGGTGTAATGGGTGATGTTAATTCAGGGAGGGGAAGTTGGAATGGTCTTGGTTCATCTTGGTATGGGCTTCTTAATAGCCCTCTCGTGTAGTGTCGTGTCCTACAGTTTCAAATGTTCAAACCTGGAAAAGAATGGCAGTAGATTAGAATGTTTTGTTCTTGCTGTGCATGATCAGGCCCAACTGAATCATCTCGGGAGTTCTTCAGTTTTATCTTTTCTTACATCTTTTGATTCCTCCTTAAAATGTGGTACTGAAGTGGTGAGTTTGTCTGAAATCGGTCTGGAAGGACCACGTCCTGTCATTCTTCAGTGAAGAAAAGAGAATTGAGTAGTCTTCAGAATGATTTTACACGGTCTGTTGTGCAGTCTGAGTACTCTGAGACTTCCATTGATTAGCAGAGTTTGTAGCACTGACTTCAGATGATCAGTAGAGTTTTTAGCACTTCTTCTACATAATGGTTGCAGGTTTCAGAATTGAAGCGGGCTGGTAAACACATCATTTTTTTAATCTATTAATTGATTATTAGCACCATTTTCCATGTGATGGTGGATAAGTTCAAAAATTTTATCGTCCACCAAGCAACAGATTCTCTTGGATTATTAACATATTGTCACTACTTACATTTTATCACAAATCCTATAAAATGTCATATCATATTAAAATTTAAAAACTTTACAATCAACGAGCGAGATTTACTCTTTTTTTTGATTTGACATTTGTTGAGAGGTCGAGAGTTCGTTTTCTCGTGTTCTTTGGAAATATCCTTCATTTTCTTTGTGGTGGGGATTTTTTGAAGGTCGAGCTAACGCCAATATCAAGGTGGATTTTGTTTCTAATAGCGGATATAACTTGGAAACAACTGTCACTGATTTTCTCCGACACTATTTTGAATTCTTTTTAAGTTCACATTTGATGTGAAAGTAGTTATTCATAATTTTGAATTTTATTTGACCACTTCACAAGAGAGAGAAAGGAGTATAAAATATGATATAATTATTCCCTAACTATTATATCGGATGAATTAATTTACAGTTTGGAAGTCATGTGACACTTGGATTCGACTACATATGTTCATGGACTTGTCCTTTTATGGTTTTTTAAGGCAATCTTCTGTATATCGATCTTACAGCGCATCGCCCAGTTGAATTATTGAGAGTGGATATTTCTAATTAAATGAACTAGGCCATAGGTAAGAAGAGATCTGAAATTTCTCGAAGGGAACGAACGATCTTGTCGGTCTAGTTTTGTGTATCTCACGGCACCAGTACCGTGGGTTACAAAATCCAGAATCCAGATGGGACAATCGTCTGGACTCCCTCGTCCATTTTCTTTCATTATATATGTTAAACGAATAATTCCCACGTCCCTTCAATTTCCATGTGATCCTGTTCTTCCAGGCTTTGCAGTTTTCAAATGTACCCCACAGAGTCGACCCGGACCGTCCGACCAGCAATCACATCTAAAAATATAGGTGCCAGAGAAAACGATGGGTGCTCCTACTTGGTTTCGATGCAAAGAACCTGGTAAATATCGACCCGTAAACGATGGCATCGCAAGTCCAAGGTGTCGGCAACAAGCACTCTGCGCGCATTAATGACACGGAATGCGACTTCCCCTGCGCTTTGCTGAGCGGGGATTGGACGCCTCGCCTCCCTGGTCGAAGAAAAGATGTCAGCGCCACCGTAATGCCACCGACCCCCTCTCCATTATTTTCATTTGGTTTGAATTTTGGGTTCACCTGCCTAGACTTTAGGAGCTCAGTGAGCGGTATTCTTAGAGACACGAGGAGAATTTCATGGTCACGGCCAGATGGAATGATGGGCACTCGCGCTATCAGGGGTGATCAATTCTTGGTCATGCTCCGGTATCGGGATCCAGGAATCTCACCTAATTGGTGCAGTAGTCGAGTTTAAATGAGAGAATGTCTTAAATTTCAAGAGAGGTGAAGAAGATCCAGTGAAAAGGAAAAAGCGAAAGAGTAGAGTAGGCATGAGCATTGTAAGACGAAAGGAAAAGGCCGAAAGATGAGATGAGGTGTATGTGAGATATTTAAAAAAAAAAAAAAAATACAAAACAATGTTTGGTCCACTTTCCCTCTTTGAACCGGGAATTAGATCACTCGGCCACCGGTTCCACTTTAGAACTGGAAGCAAATCCAACCGGTTGATTTAGTCTAGTCCGAGCAGTTCCCAGTTTAGTCGGTCCATCTTACTCATTCCTATGTGCTTTAGTTTCTTCCAGCCTCCCCTTTTTAGCATACGAAAGAGCATTGTGCATATAGCCACTCGCTTGTGTATAAACCTCTTTGCAGGAAGCTACTCGGCGACATCTAATAAGCTTGATGGTGCGGTTATCGTTTACATGACAAGAAATTTAAAACTTGATGCACGATTAGGATTAGCTCGATTCATGATTGTGGTTATCTGATAAGGAACCTGCATCGATCTACGTTACTTCTTGATAAGGCAGTAAACCATTTCTCCGATGTGCGACTGATAATGCGTTGTGTGTTGGAGCCACGCAATGTTTTTGTTCATAATGAAATGACCAGTAAAGTTAGCGATTTTGCTTTGGCAAGACTAGTGTCGAGGTTGGTAAAGATCACGCGAATCCATTTAGCTCACTCGGTATCAAGGGAACCATAGGAAATGCAGCTCCAGATACTAGTTATCATGATTTTGCTTCTAATGAAATTATGATATTGACCATACAGACGGTGAGATTACTAGTCAATCGTTCACTTTTTCTGAATCGCAGAGCTGGCGTGGGAGCTGAGGTGTTGAATTTTGGGGATGTGCACAGCTGAGCAGTACTCTTGCTCGAATTGTTCGCTGGGAGAAGGCTGACCGGCGAAATATTCTGAGATGAAGTGAACCTGGACAAGTATGCTAAGATGGCGTTGCCTAATTGTATCCTAGAGTTTGTGGACCAAATGATCCTGCAAGAGGTCTTGGAAAAGTTTGGAGCGGCATGGTCAGAAGAATCTCCTCGACAAAGAACGAACAAGAGAGCCGTTTTTAGTGGATTTGCTTTCGATCCAAGATGAAAGACCCAAGATCATCTGCAAAAATTATGCATTAATCAGAGGATTTTTTACTCGAGACAATGGGCTTGTGCCTGTGGATATCGTTGGTGTGACATGCTACAAATGGATTGTGGAAGGCTTCCTTTTCCAGTGTCTCCATCAAGCTGGTCAGCCGCCAGCATATGTCAAGAGTCCTTCCTTTCGATCATATCGATTAAGGAAAAATCAACAAAAAATGAACACTGACCATGAGAATTATCAGCGGAATGAGCGGACTGATACAAAATAAATGGAACGAAAAAAAGTCAATAAGATTTTGTACATAAATAAGATTTTGCACATGATTCGATTGATGTGATATACTTAATAAAGAAAATAATCCCAATTCAATTACAATTACAATGGAGCCATTCAAACTTGCGAAACAATCACTCAATCTTAATAGAATAAATAAATTTTGAAGCAAAATTTTTATCCAAAATTTTCTCGAAATGATCGTGCGTCAATTTGATGCGGGAGCCAAAATTCTTCAACAACTCGAGGCATTTATATTAAAAAAAAGACGCCATTCAGTCAAAGCGACGTGGCCGAATCTTGGTCCTATATGAAATCCGCGTTGAGACTTTCCAATTTCAGGCCGTACACTCCAACATGCACCGGGAAATTGCCGGTTTCACATCCACTGTCCGCCCGTACGTGACATGGAAACCAGAGGTCCGATTTTCGACGGACTACAAGCAATCCACGCACTCCAGTCTCAGGTTTTCCATACACACCACATTCGGGTTCGATTGAGTTTTGACAGGTTTGAATTCAAGACATAGATTTGATCAAAGTTCATTAATCCACATCTCATAAAGAACGATACAAGGATGAATGTGAATTTAATGGCGCTAAAGCTAATTTCTTTAACTATATACGCAACAGAGCTACCTGAGTATGGCATTTTCAGATACTTCTTCAGATCATAGTATAGGCATAAAATTCTTTCTTTAGTAAAATATCCCTGGAGAATGTAGAACTTCAAAGTTGCAAATCGCATAAAATGACTGGACAAAATCAGAAGCCATTTTCACATAGTGAAGAAAACATCATAGGGTGTATCAAGTTTTCCTCGGAAGGCAGACAACAACAAGAGCCTGCACTTGCAGCTTCTAGTTCTAGGACAGACATTGTATACGCAGAAAGAAACAGCATAGAGTTCAGCATTCCAGCAGCATGGGAGGAACGGGTTTGAGTGTCCAAAAGAAATACAAACACCTAGGTCACCGATGGAACCGAGTAATTTAACGTCTCAAATCCATGTTTTTGCCGACAAAACGGTTAAGCAGAATGATGAAGTCTCTCTCCCTAACCGATATCCTTCTATCCTAAGGCATAAAGTCATAACTGTATGCAACTTTGCATACCATATCCTGAAATGGCCACCGCCAAGACATATGTACTCAACGGGGAGGCCGTACTAAGTAACCTGTGCAGTACTTCTGCCATTGCAATCCTACTACAAACTTCGGAGAAGATCCAAGCAATGACTCCAAAGCCAAAACAATCGCTCCTCTTCAACTTGCTGGAGAAGTGAAAAAATATTCAGCGAGTAAATATGAAAATGCACTAGGGTTTATTGCAGCAAAAACTAGCAAGCAAGCATCACCTGACTCATACTCTCCTATTTTTGTGGTTTTTTCCAGAGTACTCCTATCTTCTTCAGCATGTTCCCATTCTTCTTTTTCAGCATATCGTCATCCATGTCTTCGGCATAAGGTGAGCTCATCCTGCCTGTTACAGGATCATAACTGCTGTCCAGAGAACCAGTTCTGTCCATAAACTTCCCGTTGTTCCCACTTGAAAGCATCGCCGCAGCTGCCTCTGCAGCTTTCCTCCACTGATCAGACTGCACCTTTAACCTTCTTAACTCACCCTCCATTTCAGTACTTGTCGCCTGTGCTGCCTCAAGCTGCTCCGTTACTCTTGCTGCTCTCCGGTTGCTCTTTTCTGCCTCCTCCATCATAAAGCTAAGCTTCGTGAGAGCCTCTCTTTCTGCAGCTCTCGCTGCTTCTACTTGCGCAACCTCCTCATCATTCATCTTAGCCTTGTCAGTTTCCCTCTTCTTGAGCTCCAGCTTCATCGTTTTGTTCTCCTCTGATATATGCTGCAGTTCCGTCTCCTTATCCATCAGATTTGCTTTCACCTCTGATAACTCCTCCCGCAGTTTCTTCAGCTCCCTTTCCAGTGTGGATTCTTTCTGGAGGGACAGGGTATTCTCGAGCTTTGAACTTAGCCCCTCATTCTCTTCTAGAACGCCCTGCAGTTCAGTTTCTTTATCCATTAGATGTGCCTTCAAATCTTCAATATCAGCTCTTGCCTTGTTCAACTCTGCCTCCAACACAGCCTCTCTGGCACCTGATGCAGATTTCATCTGCTCCATCAGTTCATAAGCACTCTTTATTTGCACAGTGCTCTCAGCATGGTCTTCACGGTGTTTGCTTTCAGCAGCTTCAAGTGCAGACCTCAGATGTCCAATCTCATATCTAAGGGTAGAAAGCTCTTCTTCCAGCTGGTTGGCTTCTTTGGTCTTCTGATGTGGGCCAGTTTCCAGCTCTAGATCCTTATCATCTGAAGGATTTGGAATCTTGTTCCCACCAGCATGTGAGAGGTCTGTTTCAAGTTTGCTAACCAACCCTTCGAGTAAGTTCACACGTTCCTTTGACTGATGCAGCTCAGAAGTAATTGAACTGTAAACTTCCACGGCTTTCATCCCATCCAACCTGAGTGCTTCCACAGTTGCTTTGGCGGTACCCAGCTGCAACAGGGTTTCATTAACGAGTGCTTGGGCCTGTGCTTCTGATTCCTTGCAATCTTTAAGCTGGGTTTTCATGTTCTCTACCAGTGACAGAGTGTCGGCCAGATTCCCTTTCAAGCTCTGGAGCTCCATATTTGCTGATTCTGCATTCTTTGTTTGTGCAGCGTCAGATTGTGCAACCATTTCCAGCTCAGTTTTAAGCCTCTGAATCTCATCCAAAGCTGATGCTAGTGCAGCTGAGTCAACTGATCGCTGCTTCTGGATAACCTCAAGCTCAGACTGCAATGCTTGTTCCCGTTCTTCTGACACTCCTCGAAATTCAGTTACATGAGAGTCCTCAGATGCAGAGAGCTCCAGAATTCGCTCCTGTGAGTCATCAAGCTTTGAAGATATGTCACATAACTGCTTCTTGGATTCCTCTGCATCTTGCAAGGCTTTATTCTTGCAAGATTCAGAAAAATTTAGCTGGTCCTTGGTTTTCTTCAGCTCCTCCTGAAGTTGCGAAATCTGAGATTCCAACTCCGATATTCGAGATGGACGTTTTTTCTGGATCAAAACAAGGAGAAAGTACGCAGATGATTAATTCAAAACCTTCATCTAAATATGCTAGGCAACAGCATCTATTCCGCTTCTTTCAGTATTTATAATGTGACACCGTGTCGGAAGAGAAAACACTAAAGCCTTGATCACCATGAAGGCCAGCACTAGCCAAGGAAAGATCAATGAAAATACATTGTGAACAGGAAGTGAAGCACCGGCAAGCTGCATTAATTTATCTAGATTCACAGTAACTTGCCACAGAACAGGAGAGGGAAATTGGGTTGAATCAATCTGAGAAAGTACCTCAGACAGCGGGCTTCTAGGTGACCTGCGCTCAACCACCTTGGGACTTCTTTCTTTTGGCGTTCTAGTGGCTTGATTTGAAGAAGTTGCAGAATCAGCTTCCAATGTGGCTGTCTTCAGCTGGCGTACAGCACGGGGAGAGACTCTCTGAGGGACTTCTAAACCAGTTCTGCCATCAGAAGATATAAAGGTGCACACCCAAGAAAAGCATGTCAATGGTCGCAGACATAAGCAAAGGAAGAAACAGTCTCTCCAAGCAGGGAACATGCACATTCAAAACATTATGTGAAAAACGGATTCAGGTAAAGCAGGCTGCTTGTAAGTGCCTCAACACAAGTTCATATTAGAAGCCAGCATATCCATAGATTTAGCTTCGAAACTAGGATCAGGAACCTAGAGTGACATATGAGCTAATTGAGTCATCACAAAGTTTAAGCCCAGTAAATGGACAAACCCAGAAGAAACCTGAATTTAGAGGTTTTGGCATGCACTGCATGGGTTCAGAAAATCAATGTTATACTGGTTTTAAATCACACATATCGGCGCCCCACCTGTCCCCCAAAATAAAAAATTCTGAAGAAGTCAATAAGCATACGGCAATTTCTCTTCATAAAAGCATATCAATAACGTTATGAAAGTCATAAAAAACTGAGTATATCCATACTGCTTGCCATCAACATTTGAGGAACCAAACAATTAAGCAAAGCAACGAGAAAGCTTGTATCCACCCACCACCATGTGCTTAGGGAAAATTCTAGTGCTCTTATCACTGCATGAGCTCTAAACGTCTTGACTACAGCACCTGTGACTTTGGATGGCCTCGCACGACATCAACTTAAGGCAAGATATGAGACAAGCCTTTTCTTGATGCTGAATAGGCTTAGGGACAAGGAATTTTCAGCAGCTTGAAAGGGTTGTTCTAGGAGCAAGTACTCGGCGAAATGGATGGTAAATCTTTAAAGAAATAAGAAAGACAAAGCCGATTCTCCAAAGGCCAGATTCCCGAACATATATGAAGCACAGTTCACATCCAGCTCAGAGTTTCAGAAATGGTAAGAAAGATCAGCACTGATAAGTCAGTTACCATACAGGCATTTCGAGTTTAACCAACCAGCAAATATGATGAAAGGGAAGAAATTAAAGGAGGGTCCAAAGTTACCTCGCTTTTGGGGTCTGCATGGTTTGACCTCACCCACAAGTCACAGAGGCTAAAATGGCAAAAACCGGAGGATGTAACGCCTTCACAGAGCCAACGCTGGCCTGACCCACAAAGAGATTTTACCATTTCAACCACAAAAAGAAAAAAATCACAGGAGAATCCGATGTGATGCCATGAATGGTACGTGATCAAGAAATTAATAGGGTCATGGGGGGCATGTGCATGTGCTCTCCATCCATCCATGAATTCATAAAGCCAAAAGGATGTAACAACCAAGAAACAACTCAATGCCCTCAAAAGGCATGCCATAATTAATATCTCCCACAGACAGTCCAAGAAACAATCCATAAATTAACCAAGCAGCGCTGCGTAATGTCATCTCTGCCCCTCCCATGCTTTTTCCGATCCAACCATGGAGAGAGACCAGAGACAAACACCCATTATTGCAGTAACCAACCACAGGGGACCTACCGCGCAGAGACAAACGGCGACCAAAATTACGCAAAGACCCTCGATCCTTCCTTGTCTCACGCGTCAGTGGGAAGAGGCAGTTTCGTGAACTGCGCGACGACGGAGAAAAAGTTTTCAGTTTTCACCTCCATCTCTGCCGCGATAGCAGGGTAATGCGATGTGAGGTGGTGTGGGGTTCGCTTGAAATCTTGAAGCGAGTCAAAAAGAACTCCGCTTTTTAAACACGCCGCTAATAACACCTGATTATGTCCGAGGGAAATAGAAAATGTTTTCCCGGAAAAGAAAATCAGAGGGAGCATACTATTTTCCCGCATACGGATCTGAAAGGAAAAGCGCGGAGAAAAGGCAGAACCTTAGCCTGACCAGAAAAAAAGGGGGAAGAAATGCAGATAATTTTGGCAAGTACTACTCTACTCAATGGCTTTTCGGTCGAGTTTTGGACCGAAGAAAAAAGGCACCAAAAGGCGAAAACGCAAGCAATGTAGGCAAAATGCTTTCGAAATTTAGCTAGCAGATGTTCGAGCTCAACCTCTGCAACCCAAAAAACGCGAAGCTTGCACAGTGAAAAGGGAGCTCAAAAGGAACATCATGGGCAACGGGGGACAAAAGTGAAATCTGAAGTCCACGTACAAACCGAAACTCTCGACCCTTTGCTCACTCGTAACTAAAGAAGACAAACCCATTATGCTTCTACTGAAGAAACCGCAAACGAGAACGCAAGTTTCCATTTTTACTTCTGGGTTCTCTGACCGGGGGGCGGGGGGGGGGTGAAAATAGAGAGAGAAAGAGACGGTAAAGCGAGTAGAGTCGAGTGGAAAGCACCGCACTTTAGCAAGACAGTAGATGGTTACCGGAGCGAGAGGGGGGGAGCGGGCCACGCTGTTCAAAGGCGAGGGAAACCGGCCATGGGAAGGGAAATGCGAGCTTCTCTGCTTCTGCTCCTGCCTCGTTTGGCTCTCTGCTTCTTGCTTCTTCTTCTTCTTCTTCTGCTGGTTGCTCCTTCTCCTTCCTAGCGCGGCTCCCGAGGCGCTTTCGCTTTCTGCTATTTTGAATTTTTTTTTTGTTTTCGTTTTCTTTTATTTATTTTTTAATATGGAGCGTAGTGGGTGAGAGTGTAGGAGGGGGACTGGTGAATGGTGATATAGACACAGGGAATCTACCTTTGTACTCTCAGAAATTTCGCTGCACGACAATTCATACGCTGCTGGGATCTTTCCTGTGCATTGCCATCTATTTTAGACTTATGAGATTGTTTCTATTGAGAAGGGGATGAGCGATTCTAGACTAAACACATAATATGATATAAGACGACACGTCAATATGTAGTTTTTGAAAAAAATAGAGAATTTTAATATGTTATGACACGTTATATATTAATTTTTTTCATTTTTATGATTATTTTTAATTATATTAATTTGATTCAAATTCATAAATAAATAAATAATCTAAAATAAATTTATACTAAAAATATCAATCTACCATTTATTATTGTTGTTAATTATTTTAATTTGAAAAATTCATATGTCAGGAGATAAAAAATACTAAGTTTTATTATTTCTCATTTATTATTATTATTATTATTATTATTATTATTATATTTTGACCCTTCTATTTATTGAATTTTTTTAAAATTAACCATGTGTATATCATAATTCTGAATTTACATATCGAAATTCCAGATTTGCATATTAGAGAGTGTTGGGAGAGGTTTTGACACTTATTGGTCAAGTGTCGAGGAGTAGTCAAACATGTGCTAAGGTATTTGACACAACACGAAAACTTCAAAAGATTGTCGGTACTTTATAGATTCTGAATTCTATATGAGATTCACTTGAAAGCTATAATAGGTTTCTTGATTTTTTGAACCCAAAACTCACTATATATATCCTGAAACTCAAAACCTCCCCCATATATTCAAGATCGGTTTTAGGATCCATCATGCTCCACCGGTATTATTAATCGAATAATTGCAATAAATCATCATATTTAATGACCACCATTCACTAGTAATCCACTTATAAAAAATTATATTTAAACATACGAAAAAATATAAAATATTAACAAAATAAAAGTCTCAATCATAAAATGAAAATTCAAATTATTGTTTCGAAATCACACACTCATCATTGAATATCATGAAATGCTACAAAATCGCATTAAGATAAACACCAAGAAAAATATAAAAAAAACTCATTGTGGATTTTACTTACCTATAAATTAGGACCTACCCATAGGAAACAGATTATAATTTTTTGAAATTAGAACCTATCAATCAAAACAAAATATCATTTTTTTGAACTTGAAATTTACTCTACATATCTTAGATATTGAAATTCCTATCGGTTTGGCTTTTTAATTCCAAGTTCTGCCCTAGAACTATATTTACCCCTGCTAATGAATGGCTCATCTAAATAAAAATAAAATATTGATGTCTAGTACATAATTGGTGCTAATTTTTTTGTTCACACCTCAATTTTTCTAGACATTAATATAAGATAATTCTAATCT
Source organism: Eucalyptus grandis (assembly GCF_016545825.1). Lineage (NCBI taxonomy): Eukaryota > Viridiplantae > Streptophyta > Magnoliopsida > Myrtales > Myrtaceae > Eucalyptus > Eucalyptus grandis. The sequence goes on from NC_052613.1 coordinate 41,189,384, forward strand.
TTGTAATTAATTCAAACAATAGTGATCAAATGATGAGTATGAAACTAAGTTATACAAAGTCCCTTAACTAAAGAAAAACGTATTGTGTAATTATTTGAGAGATATGTTCAATATTGCGTTGCATAATAATAAAAACTTCTTATGGTATGAGAGTAGAAACATTGAGGAAAAAGTTCAATACAACGAGAGCCTCCTACTTTGAATATCTAAATATCCCATGGCAAATAAGATCTCAAGAAGATTTAAATTCAAGGTCTTCCGTTTTTATATCATCTGAAATTTTACGGGATTATAATTAACTATTTTGAAAACTTAAAATGTTAGATGAAAATGAAGATTTGTATTTACCTATTCTAATAACAATGAAGAGAAGCATAATAAATGAAATCCTAAGACAGATAGAAATATCATTTGCAATGTAAGACGCGTGATCGTTTATTATTATAAAATTAACAGGGTCCATTCGAGGATTTTCAAATTAAAGCGATGAACATAGTGAACATAGAACTTCACAAATTAGCGGGCACAGTGTGGGAAATAGCTTTTCTTTTCTTTTTTTTTTGGTCGTTCACAGTGGAGATTGAAAAGTGAAAAGTGGCTTTTCATTCGCAGGATATTTTTCTGTTTAAAAAGGAAAATTCAAGCATAGCAGTTGGAGAAAAATCTGACGGGTCGCTCTAACGTCTCGTCGAAAGTGACAAGAGGAGCCTTGCCAGGGGGGATTTTGAAACGCAGTATGGTCCAATCTAGACAGTTCTTTTTGGTTTCCACGGTAGTCCGTTTGGTTCCGACGTATAAGCACATCTTTTGTCGTTAGGCCCGTGTCGCTCGTGCTGTGAGTAATGAGCCTCCCACGTCACGTCGGGCTTGACAAGTCGTACGTACAATTCATCGTTTTACCTTGCAGCCTCAATTGATATGTCACGAGCTTCTCAATCACTCTGGCCTTAGAAAGCTAAAAGCTTCTATATTGATGATAGGATCAGAGCAACAAGCGAAGGCCATCGTCATGGATATTTCAATTTCTCCAATCCAAGGTCTCAAAAATGAGTAAAATCTAAAGTTGTGGGTACTGCCTCATAATAGAATGTCAAAGAACTAGAACCGAGCACATATTGGACATTGTGACTCGAAACATCACATGCTCTAAATTTGATAAACGATAGCATAATCCTTCACTAACAAAAAGGTCACCTCTCATTTCCCCAATGGCAATGCTGCATCGAGACCACGCCTTAGATAAGCCATCAGCAACATTTTCTGAACAAACAGTAATAAGTTCTCCACAAACATCATTAACCGACCTATATGTATGATTACGGCTAATGAAGTGCATGAGCACTACTGTATCACATGTATATGGTACATGATTAATGAATTACAGGCTTAAAGGGATGAGCTCTCAGCTTGGAGAAATCCAGATTGGAATCAAGCTCCTCATCTAGTTCTCCGACAACGCTTCTGCAAACACAGGACATGGAAAAGAACTATGAAAATATGTACATCAACAGAGCTTACTCTGAAGTAATCACAGCACTCAAGTAAAGTAGAAGGCAGAAATGACATGAAAGAAGGCAAAAATCTGTCTTCTTCTTTCTGCTTGTTACTTTGAGAAAGAAAAGGTAAAGAAGAAAGAGGTGGAACAGAGATGGAGTTTGTCATTACATGTTATCACCCCTTATTATGTAAAGACCGAGCACAAGTTGCTGCACGCCTTCCTGCAGTAAACCGGAATGTTATTCAAACGAAGGGCTAAGTTTTCCAAAATATCAAAACCTGAAAGAGGGGAAATAGGGAATGTAGAAAGACCTTTGTGGAGTAAACACGTTCATGAGATTCATCAAGAATGATATTTGTTGCCTGGTCATAGCCCTTTAAGACCCCCTAAAGAGATTCAAAATATTGTAATCATTCTCAGCTCTATAATGACAAAAATAGAAGTGGTAGCTGTGAAACATACCACAATGTTACGCCCATCATTTGTAATGACCGATATTGTTTCTGCATACAAAAAATATCCGATATAAAAGCAAAGCAAGGAGCAAACCTTGAGAAATTGAGTGGAGTAATTTTAAGGAGAGCAGAGAGCAGATATTCCCGAGTCACTTTTAGGCATTTAGCTTTCTCATTTCAACAGGGCACGAGTCGACATTCTCTGAACTCATCTAACGAGCAAAGACAAGTGTGATTAATGCAAGTTCAATGCTGGAAATGAACAGAAAAGCGCCACATGTACCTGTACGATCATATACTAGACAGTTGATATTCAACACAATTATTACTTTTCTTGCATAGCCTTTACGCATCTAATAGATACATCACTATAAGCTGCAAAACTGTTCATATGACCATATGAGAATACAAGTGGAAGCCTCCTTTCATTCGCTGATTGAAAACTGAGACCAAGCTCAAGGCTCATTTTCCTAAGCCCGACCCCGCTGTCCCTTTTAGACTCCTATTTATATGCTTTAAGTTTCTTATCCTCCCAGTTGACAAGGTTAAAGCAAATCAAGCGAGAAACTGATAAGGTAAGTTGATAGACATACGGTCTACGAGAGAATCGAGTCCAGGGCCAGTTGACATTTCACAACTCCCAAAACTAGCAAACGCCTTCTTGCAGGTCAGGTTCTGTACACTTGCTTCTGCAGAAAAATAAATGAAAAGATATTAGTCTCTTAGAGGCTGAAAACTTGTCCAGTCACAGTTTCAAGATAGCATATCCTCTTAATATAAAAAGCATGCGACACATCCTCGAAGACACTTTTAAGAATTAGAGAAGAGGGTAAATAGGAAGTCCAATTGGTTGAACAAACTCAAGAGGCTGTGAAAACATTAGTCATTCATCGTTTGCCATTAACTCATTCTCATTTCCTCTCACTGATTCAAAAGTCTCGTGAGTGATTTGCACCCAGATATTTTGTAAGTGGCAGAGTAATTTTCATTTCAGTGAGTAAAATGTTGTCGCATAAGACTCACTTTCCAAAAGGAATAAAAAATATTCATGAATGCACATGTGCATGTGTCTGTCTGAGCGCGAGAAAGAGATTCTCTTTTCGAATAATGCTTGATTATGATAAAAAACTTCCTATAGCCAATTTTTGGCAAGACAGTACCACAATTCGGTGCAGAGATCTAGTATCATTCTTATTCGTAATAGACAATATGATGCCTGAAGAGGACTGGGGCAGTGGAAATACATCTTATATATCTGCAATTTTTAAACAACCTTTTGCTTATAAGGGTTGTCGAAAACAGAATGATCACCAACATTTCTGTAGACCCAGGACTCTTAAGCTAAAAAAAGAAAAGAAGTAGCATAAAGGAATATCCTCTCCATTCAAGGCATAAATTCAACCATAGACTACAGAGTTCAGCTATAAAAAAAGAGAATTCGAACCACCCTTGTCTTCCAAGTACATCAGGATAAAGAACGAGGGATAAATGTTCTCGCCAGAAACAAATGCATGATCAAAATGGGGAGCTTGGCAAAGACGAGGGAAGCATCTTTTAATCGGTGCGAATGATAGATTCATAGAACTAACAATCAATTTATCCCACTCTTCTTGCAGCCTATGCAAAAGGCTTCAATTAGAAGTCAGAACCTCTTTCTTTTTCGCCACTAGCATCATTATTCGATATACAAAAATTCCTCTAAACACACCCCAAAAAAAAAATGCAGCCTCTGGCCATGACACTTAATTGCTCGCTGACATTTCGCCGAGCATCAATCGACATTCGAAGGACAATGAATCTAGTTACTAGTAAATTTCACGCTGCCACTAAAATGCAACACACCACCCCCAGCAACAGAGCTGCGGTCCCCCGACCACAGCCAGAACCCACTCTCGACAACCCACCCACGCGCCGCGTTAGCGAAGCGCAGTGCCGATTCGCCAGCTCACGCGACCAAACAACACGATCAAATGTCGCCGAGCGACCACTACCGTTCGCGGACAAATTCGTCGAAGAAGGGATAATCCATCGCCAAACTGAACCGGCGAGCTCGAGTTACAGCAGGAGCCAGAGAGAGAGAGAGAGAGAGAGAGAGCCCACCTTCCTGTGAAGCCGCTTAGCAGAGCTTGGCTAGGGCGTGACCGTACGCTCCACCGGCGAGCGAGCGAGAGAGGGAGAGAGGCTGACGAAGAAGAAGAAGGACAGGCTGAGACCTAGAGAGTGAAGATGAAATCGGCGCTGTGCAACAGAAACGCGCCGTTTTTCCGCTTTTTGCAATTAAGCTCTGCGCGGCCCAAATGATCTGGAAGTCTCCTTGGGCTCCGTACGGCCCAAATGATCTGCTGGGTCTCTTTTACGGCCCGTGGATTGCGATCCTCAATTTTCAGATATTGGGCTCGCGACACCGACTACGTCGGAGGAAAGTGTGAAAGTACTTCTAAACATATTATAATCGTGTTAATTTAGTTTATTTGACTAGTTTTGATCGGAAATCACCAATGGCTGATTATGAACATAGATAATACATACATTCGTATTCACAATTATATTTCATTAATTTTTCCAATTATAATTTTAAAAAAAATCCGATTTGGCAATAGTCAACCTTTTTCTAATGCCAGTTCATACATTCCCCCCCTCTCTCTCCCGCACATGAGTACCTTTCCTTTATGCATAAATGTTTCGAATAAATCATACACAATCCAACTTTTCTCGTGTTATCTAAATTGAAAGAAGACACCAATCGAAAAGATTCAATATATTAAAGTTGATTTGGGGTAGTTCAAGCTATTTTTGATGCTCTACTGCCCATGTAATTGTGTTGATTTAGTCTATTCGATCAATTTTGATCGAAAATCACTAATGGCTAATTATGAATGTAGATAATACGTACAATTAATGCGTATATAAATTCGTATCCACAATTATATTTCATTCAAAATAGTCAAGTTGATTTGGGGCAGTTTGAGCTATTTTTGACACTCTACCACTCGTGTAAACATAATACTAAAAATCAATCAGAATTTTAGGGACAATATCCTTTACTAGTCTTCCATAGGCGATTATTATTGGTTGCCATTACTCTTTAATTCGTATGAAAAATGTGATAACAATTTATCCATATATTCCTTGGAAATAGAGGCGGATCGATGAGATACATAACGAGACTTAAAATCAATAGACACGCGATAATCATTCCGCACCAAATAACATAATTTTAATAGGATTCTGTTGAAATGTGCTCCTATGATCTCAATGAAGAAAATGCTTCGTTTCCAATTCACTGTCTTTTTTGTACTCTGTTCAATCAATGCATAACAAATGAACAAACATTTTACTATGGATTTGTTTGTTTCAGAATAATCAATGAGCTAGAAAAAAGGATCCAGAAATTGTTTGTTAATACGTTTTCATCTTCACTGTAATTCATGCCTAAACATCGCCGTGGACGAAAGGAATGCTTGTTGTATATGCAAGTGACCCGATCAATCGTCTGGGGAAGATATTATTTTATTAATGATTTAACGTAAAACGAAGCCGACTTACCACGGTTAACATCACCGTGGAAAAGGGCCAAGCGGAAAGCAAGCGCGTTCCCTTCCTATCATTCTCCAAAGTAGCCGACCAAAGCCGCCTTATCTGCATCGCAAACACGATCCTTTCTCTCAAAGAAGCATCCTCGAATTCGGTGTAGAAAAAGAAAACCCTCCTCAAGCCAAATCTCATCATCATTTCGACCCGTGAAAAAGGAATAAAAACCTCATCGCCAGAATTGAAAAAATGGCCCCCCTTCAAATCCTCCGCGAACGAGGGCGAGGCGTCCACGTGCGCGGCGAAATCCCATTGACCAATTACACGGGTTGCTTTTCTCGCAAACCCCCGTTCGCGGATTGAAAGGAGATCGTCGACCGACTCAAGGAAACGGAAGGAAAAAGCCAAAAGAAAGTCCCCATCGCGTCGCGTCGCGATACGTCCTTGTTCTTGATTGAACTGTGGATCGAGTCTTAGTCCTAACAATAATTCGAGATTTTAGTACATCTCCCCTTTTTAGATAAGAATATCGTGCGATTTCAAAAACATGTCGGCACATCTTTCTTAATTATTATTTTCACGAGCGCAATCCATCTTTCTGAACCAGTAATTTTATTTTTGGTAATTCTAACTTCCAAAAAGTCTTTAAATCCTCGCTAACAAGCTCGGTTGGGTACTTGCAATTTTTCCTCAAAAGAAAAGAGGTGGTGGCACGATTTCTTTTTGCGTTGACGATTGGATGCTTTCTTAGAAAGATTTAATATTGCATATTTTTCATGGGGGGAGATTCAATATTGACTTTCCTAGAAAGATCTAATACAATCAATAGGCGCTATTTTCGCCGAGTTTCGTCTCCGTTTATCTTTCTCTCCTTTCTCTCTTTCTCGCTATTCAAAACCGTCCTTTTCAATAATATTTCAAAACATGTTTTCTTTACAATTCATAAATTCTGATTTTCAAATCGATTGTTTCTTTCTTCTTTTTTTTTTTTTCTGCACGTATACATTTTTGTGGCAGATTTTCCTTGCAAAATTAGCCCCGGAATCGGAGATCCAAGCTTGGTCGAAGCCAACGTCATCGGGTCAAATTGCAAGACGTGAAAGTTAGGGTTAACTTCCCAAAGATTTCAAACATTTGAGAGGCAAAAGCAAAATAAAAAGAAGTGGCTTGCGTCTGTGAGCAATGACAGTGCCATCTCCGAGGAGTCAAAGGGACTGATGATTAAAGCAGAAGTTGCGTTCAGATTCCCATGAATACACTCCACGAATGCAACCCCAGATCTGCCATGCCGCTGCAGCTTTTCCTTAATAGAAATTTCACCTTTCGCACCATCCTTCCTTACTTTTTCCGAATTAAATCTCGATACCATTAGTTACTTAATCCTTAAACTTTTACAAATTTTCTAATTAAACCCCTTCAAGAAAAAAACAAATCAAATTCAGTCGACGCGATTGTCGGATGACATCATAATATGACGTGATTTGAATTTTTACACAGTTGGCATCCAATGCTGCCTATATTGATTATATCACGTTCACATGGTATTCATTTGTCTTATTCGTGTCGAGATCTGATGTAGCGGTAGTTGAATGTGATCAGATTTAATGGAGAGTACGTGCCATATTGAATACATAATAACACTATTTGTACCACCTGGCACCTGCGATTTCCACCAGGCGCCGTGTTCCCCGGTCCACCCGGTGATGAACGATTTCGTACCATGAACTTCAGTGCCACACCACCGCGACTTCGGAGTCAAGAAGACGAGCCAGCAAGTTTACTAAAAAAAGAGAAAAGAAAAGCCAAAGAAAAAAAAAAATGAAGATAATTATCGGAAATTACGTTCGCAGCTTTCCATGACAACGCCGTCCAAGTGGAGGGCGATGCTGTCATGTATAGACATTTTGGCGACACGTGTCAGCAAAGTAGCGAACGAGAGCGCTCTCTTCCTTTCCATTTTTTTATCCGTTGGGAAGAAAAAAAAATGTTCCGCGTAATTCCATTTTCGGAAGCAACATCCGATTTTATTCGGGTGACAATTCTTTTTCAACAAGAATTAAATCGTACTCGGGCAACGTGCTATTCTTATGATTATGTTTGAAATTCCTACTACCCTATTCATTCCGTAGCAAATTGAAAAAGACATGAACTCACATGTAACGAAATAATTTATAAATATCAATCGATTATTGAGACCTTAGATAAAAGATACGAATTTAATTCCCGAAGAAAGAAATTTCATGTTAGCCCCGATTGAAAAGAGATCATCCACGTCAAATCAATAAAGCAAAGTAGATATCCTCCGCTCAATGGTTTTTTCGTTAGGTCGACAGATATTTTAAAGCTAATAAAATAAAACGAAAGCATAACATCATATTATGTCAACCCCATCATGAACATGACCCGGAAAAGATCCCGTCCCAAACGCCCTGTCTCCCATTATATACTAGACCACCCCGCCAGCCCAAACCACCTCTCGTTTCGCTCATCGCGCAGCATGAAAAACCACTCCTTCCTGCACTACTGACCCATCGCAGCTTTCGATCCATCCAGCCAGAACCAACCACTCAAATCATCAAAACCATCGGAAAAAGAGGTTGAAGAGACCGACGAGAACCGACCACCATGAGGGCCAGCAACCACCTGATCGGCCTCCTCAACTTCCTGACCTTCCTGCTGTCGATCCCGATCCTCGGCGGCGGGATATGGCTGAGCAGCCGCGCCAGCTCGACCGACTGCATGAAGTTCCTGCAGTGGCCCCTCATCATCATCGGCGTGGCCATCATGGTGATCTCCCTCGCCGGGTTCGCCGGCGCCTGCTACCGCAACACCTTCCTCATGGGGCTCTACCTCTTCTGCATGTTCTTCGTCATCGCCGCCCTCATCGGCTTCATCATCTTCGCCTACGCCGTCACCGACAAGGGCTCCGGCCGGCCCGTCACCGGCCGGGCCTACCAGGACTACTACCTGCAGAGCTACTCCGGGTGGCTTAAGGAGCGGGTGGCCAGCGAGTCCTACTGGACCAAGATCAGCTCCTGCATAAGGGACTCCAAGGCGTGCAAGAAGATCGCCGTCAACGGCGTCCCCGAGACCGAGAGCATGTTCTACTCCCGCAAGCTTAACCCTATCCAGGTAAAAAAACTCAAAACCCTTCTCTCGTTCTTCATTCCTTTCTTTAGGTTTTGCCTGGATTTGGTTGTACGAGCACGGCGCCCTGTCAACCCATTTCACGACACGAGTAAAGGAGAAAATAAATAAAATTCGTCGTTGTTTTTACGATAAGTATAGTTTAACAGTAAAGTCAATTTTCGCAAAACAAGACAAGATAAGGTGCTCTAATCAAAGGGATGAAGGTGGGTTTCGTTGTCGAAGGGCAGGCGCGACAAAGCAAGGAGGGAGCCTCCTCCCTTTTTCTTTTTCCGCAATAATTGGCCAGATATGATACCACCTGTCCTTTTTTTTATTTCCACGGGTTAGTTAAATGCTCTCATCTGACATTTGTCCTGATATTTATTGAATAGTTGGTCCTTCATTTTTTAATTTTTATTTTATTTCCTCTTGCTGTTTGTCCGTTGAAGTGGAGTACAAGCTGGACGGTGGATCCCGTTTAAGAAAACTAGAGGTTTCTTGTGCGTTAGTGTTGGCTTTGGCACCAACAATCGGTCAAGCTGAACTAGTAGCGTCGATTCAATCAATTTTTTTTTTTAAAATGTCCCAAAGAAAAAGTTCAATTTTTTGGTAATCGGGGGAAGGGGACACTCTACTCAAGGCTTGTTTTTTTATTTATTTTTTATTGGGGTAAATTCAATGCTCGTCTTTTTAATGAATAGTTTAAGGGGCGTATTCAATTGGGCCACATGGGGCGGTGCGGCTCGTGGCATCGGGTGAAAGGGGGGATAACGTGGGCGGATCGATGATGATGTCTCCAACTCGAAATGGGCTCAGCTCGGTTTTGTCTGCCATTCGATCCGAAAGCAATTAAACCGGCTCGTTCAATCGAAAACATATCAGTGTTTCTCCATTTATCGCCAGTGTTTAAGAAGAATTACGGGAAAACAAGAAGAATTATCCCTAGTTTTTTCTTAGTTTAAACCATATAATTTTGTCGGAATTTCGTCGTTCACTGTGAGTAATGCCAAGTGTCGTTTATGGTAGGAGGGGGCCGGCGCTAAGCCTTTAGCTTTTCAACTTTTTATTCTTTTTTCCCCCTATTTTCCTCGTTGGCTATCTAATTTCTGAGGCTGGAACAGGAGGCAGCTGCATCTCCTAGCCTTTATCTTTTACCACTTTTACGAATATTCAAAGCACGATAATATCTTGTCATAGGAAAGAGGGTGCCAGAATATCTTTTTGAAAATCTTTTTGGTTTTGGTGCCTTTTTCTTGTGGGTGAATAGTTCCATCCACTTTTCGTTTTTCCATGGCGGATACGTAGGTTTCTTGTTTAAGTGAAAACCCTTTTCTCTGCAAGCCTTTACTCCCATCGTTTACGTTTTGTCGCTGGCAATAGCTTTTCCCGGAGTGTTAACAAAAGCGGGATTTTGGGTACGTCATAAGGGATCCTTACGTACCCAAAACGCATGTAAAAAACAAAACTCTTAGCCAAAATTGACGGTTCATTTGACCGCGTCACATGATTTTTTGCAATCTCTTTTCGGGACCACTCGCTCCTAGTCCCAGCTATTTTACGTTGGGAATCCCTTTCTTCATCTAAAAAGTTAGTAGAAATCGTCCAAGAATTTGTCAAGCATCTGTCTATCTTTGCCATATTCTTCTGGTGTCTAGCACGCTGGACGTCGCCATCGTACGCCTCGTAAAGACACCTCGATTATTGATCACCTTTTGCTTCATAGGGTCAGTGATGTTAATCATGCGTTTGGTTTGTCTCACTTTATGTCATTTTCTTTTCCTCCACGAGGGCGGCCTCTATAATTGCATGTTTTATGCGTTCAGGAACCCATTTAGCTTCAAGATCTCATGATGAGTAAATTGTCCGACTTGTAATGTCAGCAGAAATATGGTTCTGGATTGCTCTAATAATGTATCGATTTTTGGCGGCTTTCTTGCGTTTGATTGTAGTTTCGGTGTTAATTTGTGGAAGAATATTATGGAATTTCTTCTAATTGATTTGGACAGTCTGGATGCTGCAAACCGCCGAGCGACTGTGGCTACACCTATGTGAACGAGACCTACTGGACCGTAGCAAGCGGGCTAGTTGGGACCAACACGGACTGCTCCTTGTGGAACAATGACCAGGATCAGCTGTGTTATTTGTGCGGCTCTTGCAAAGCCGGCGTGCTAGCCAGCCTCCGGCACAGCTGGAGGAAGGTGTCAATCGTAAACATCGTCATACTGATCCTCCTGGTGATTGCCTATGTGATCGCCTGTGCCGCGTTCAGGAATGATAAACGCATCGACAACGACGAGCCCTACGGCGAAGCCCAGATGACCAAGTCACGGCCTAGTAGGCTCCAGTTCTAGGACTTTGTCATTTTGATAAATGTAATTGACTGGTTTGTTTGGTATTGTTTAATAGCTTTGAAGGGTTGGTTGTAAGTAATGTGCCAGTGGCAAATCCTCTTTTCCTTGATTGCTCTTCAAGTTTTCTTTTGGGAATTGAAGCGAGGACATTGTCGATGGGAAGGAGGTGTAGTGGCAGGAAAATTGAAGTCGTAAGATGGATGTGTAGGAGTATTGTCGAGACTTATCACTGTGATGAGTATGATTTATGACATATGTAATACAATGGAGATTAGATTTCTGTGCACGAGCGGGTCCTGCGGCAACCTTGTCGCTGGGATATCTATGTTATACTTCGAGATGAGCTGGGAACGAATTGGCTTCGTCTGAAACTAACCAGGTTTTCCACGAAGAAAATGTCCAAACCATTGGGCGGTCAGCACTTAACGAATGTCAAAGTTCTCCATCTGTAGAACTTCAATCAGGGCGAGAAATGGGTTCTGAGAAGAACATATCATGGACCAGACAGAGACCCATGCATCATGGGAAAGACCCATATCGTCTCGGAAGGATGATTCGCCGTCCATAGGAGGCAGGTCCAACGGATCATTGCCCGTGAATGGCTTAATGCTTAAGTTCACACGTTCTTATTGAATATTCCAGGACAGGTCGCATCGCTTTGCGGATGTTTCCATTAAGTTTTTGTTCATATGAATAGGCAAACGAGACCGATTTCCTAAACACATTCCGGGTTTTGATTTACCCGATCAACAATTCTATTCTTCCACCTCTTACATCTCCACATATATGCATGCGCACAAGCGCGAGTCTATAAATGTTATATGCGTGCTTTCAGAAAACAACTAGAGGGTTTTCTATTGAACCCTCTGAACAATTTTCCTATAAAGTTTTACATAGAGGGGGTTTCGCACATACAAGGAATTTAATCTGGACAATGGCCGTATGAACCATGCTCCTTCCTCACATCTGCAAGGCTGAATACATCACTATCAGATCTAATGACAGGCTAACACACTCGACAGCTTAAGATCCTTGCTCAACAGGAATGGGCTGCCGATCTGATTCTAGCTGACACCTCTCGCTATGATTTTCGTCGGTGTTGATTGGAAATCTCATTTCATTCTCCTTGGCGCTCTTCAATGTATTTGGCTCGGCATTTCTTTTCTCTGTTTCATAAACCCAGCAAGAATCATTAGTTTGCTTCATCATTGGTCCCAAAAAAAAAAAAAAGATAAAATACAAAAGGAAAGACTTTCTCCTGGGTGTGAACTAGGAACACGTTAGAATCAATCTAATAAAGGATTCTCTGTTCTGCGCCAAGAGAACCAGTGAATGCAAATATTACAGTAAAATTCTACGAGTAACAATTTCAGGACAATCCATACCTCCTGTAGCAAACGGCGTTCAATTTCACGTACTTGCGGAACAGTCATTCCGAACCAATCGTCAATCCAGCTAAAACAGTAACGATGACTTGCGATAAAAAGTGCTCTTTCACCCTATGCAAAGAATGGCAAAGGATCAGTTTCGAGGAAATTAAGATTTGAGTAAAAAAAAATTTTGGAAAAATGATGCGCTAATTTACCGAGAGCATAGCTTGTTCAAGTCGGTAACCAAAACCCCAGTACGGTGCATCTACAGTAAGCAACTTATATGCTGTCATAACTGGGTTGCACTTACTCTGCAGACATTATCAGAATTTTACAACTATGATCAGTATAGCATACATGTTACTGTATCTAAAGAAACACCAAGTCAGCACCCACACAACACGTTATCCACTTCCGTGTTCACATCATTCAACCGTTTACAGACGCCACTCTGAGAAAAGAACAGAAGGCCAAAAGCAGCTGAGAGCAGGAATATGAGGAAAAAAAAGGAACAAGCTCCTGTCAATAGAGGAGCCTCATGGACCGCAAAGATACTTAGCTATGCTGGTAGGCTGCAATTGATGAAGTCCGTGGTGTCTGGCATACTGAATTACCAGTGTCAGATTTTTATCTTGCCTAAAAAGGGTGATAAAGGATGTTGAAAGGAGATGCTCTGCTTTTTTACAGAAGGGCAGCAATGGGAAATTAACAGAAGCAAAAGTAGCTTGGTCTCAGCTTTGTTCTCTCAAGTATGAAGGTGGTTGGGGTCTCAAGAACTTATCCCTTTGGCATTCTGCCTGTATACTAAGAAGACTGACATTTACTGCGTTAATCACGCTCATTATGGGTTGATTACTTGGCTAAATAATAACCTGCTGAACGGCTCCTGTTTATTGCAAGTTTCAGCAAAGTCAGATAGCACACATGCAAGGAGGAAGTTGCTCGACTTAAGAAATTTCTTGAAGCCTCACGTGAAGCATATTGCTGGTAATGGCAAAACTATCTCCTTGTGATATGATAATTGGCGCCCTTATGAAGCATCCCCAAAAAATCATTGTGATTCAGCTTTAGGAGACAAAGCCTGAGTTACTGATGTGATTATAGTGGAAATTCAATCAGCTTTGTGTAGTACCTTACAACCAAATGTGAACTCCCCTGATAGGGTGGTATATACAGGTTCTTCTAATGGTTTTTGGGGCTTTGTAGAGGCTTGGAAACTTTTGAGCAAAAGTGGCAGGAAAGTTATACAGTATTGGTTGTTTTGGTTCAAACCAAATGTGCCAAAGTTCACCTTCATTTCATGACTGATCATGCAAAACAGGCTGTCTACATTTTGATAGAATCAAAATCTGGAGTGCTATTGATGATACTTCTATTTTGTGTAATCAGCATGTAGAATCCAAGCTGTATCTATTCTTCAGCTGTTCCTTCTCAAAACAGATTTGGAAGCATGTCTTGCTTTTACTCTATGGATGGGAATTTTGAATTTAATTCGACGCTTCAGAATAAGAAATGGAAGGGTTTGAAGGTTGTTCTCATGAGTTTGAAATGCTACTCTTTACCACCTTTGGAAGGAGAGGAATAGGGTGTCTCATGAAAAAATCGCTCTTAAGCTCACAGAGACACTGCTGTTGTCATGCTTCCTGTTAAGGTTGCATTTAAAGGTTTCATCTCTACTGGGGGGAAGTTGGTTTCTGATGAGGTTAAACCACTGTGGAGGAATTGGACCATCGATGTTGGGTAGTTTCTCTGGCGAATGTTGAGTAATTCTCCAGGAATGGTTGTTGTTTCTGCTGGTGCTTTACTGATGTTCGGAAGAGCAAAAATTATACTGATTCTAGTTCATTGTCTTTGGGTTCGAGTAGATGGGAGTACTCATTCACTTATGTTTATAATTGGGCCTTTGGGTTTAGTGTCAGGTTCGGATAATGGGCCTGTTGGCCTGGTCTGTGGGATATTGGGCTTAGTTTGACTATGTTTGACTTTGTGCCTACTGGCGCTTGGGTTTTGTGGACTGGGATGGGTTGTATAGGGCGGTGCCCTTTTTTCTAGTAAAATTTTTCAATTATCAAAAAGAAGAAGAAGAAGAAGAAGAAGAGAAGAAGAGACATGTTTGCTCATATGAGAAGGGAGTGCATACAACCCTGCTTCTTTTCCACATGATAGTTACTAGATAGCACAAACAAGCTGCCCAAAGAGTTTCCATATGCTCGAATATAAGCTAAAAATGGAGATATAAGTGGTATGAGAATCCAGACCTGCCAACCTTCTAAAAGAGGACCACGTCCAGTTCTGACTGACTTGAATTTCGATAAGTCCACATCACTGCTTCCAATTGCATAACTCCAATAATCTGTCGTAGCTGAAGCTATATCAATGGTTTCCACCTGCCGGATTGCTAGTTGTTCTTCACTTAGGCCATGAACCTAGTTTTTACAAGCTTCAATGTTAGTACATGCGAGAGAGATTAAGAGGGAGAGAGAAGAGACAAGACTTCATTCTACTTCTAAAAAGAAAATGACATAAGAGGAGACTCAAATGGAATGACCCAGAATAAAAAGACTTACATTTTCTGATTGCCCATTGTCAGCCTCGTGGATGGTTTCAATGGTTAGACTGAACTTTGTAAAGTATGGACACTGTAAGATGTGGACAGAAATATACCCAATTTACTGCATAATATATTAAAAGCATGCGGCTCTAGGAATACATTTTAGACCAAAGAAGCTACAAACTACTAGGACAAAACTATTACCTTGAGTACTGAGGGGATCACATCCAATTGCAACAAGCACACCAAAAATTATCAGTGGTTGTTCAAGAAACAGATTTCAAAGAAAAGGACGATATTGCAAAGATGTGGCAAACCTGTTTTACATCTTGGGTAAGCATTCCAAGCTTCCTCCTGGAGGATTAGAGCATCTGCTGGTGCAAAAGCAGTCAACCAAGTAGGAACTTTGCTGCACAAACAAGTGTAAGGGAAGGAAACTGTTACTGCGGTAGAACACAATAAGCTTGAGATGTCGATGAGATCAACAAAATTAGAGAGAGAGGGCACCAAGCACTGAACATCAAAGTCAAGATAGAGCGTAATAAGGAAAAGAAATGCAATTAAGTACTCCTATCCAAAAGTAGAAGTTTTAATACTCTATAACCATGAACTAAACTATGGTACTTATCCAGGGTTCCATTGCACCAGATAAATTCCAAATAACAAGAAGTGGGGAGGGTGGATTCTCAGATTACCATATTCATGACAGTGTGAAAGACTAAAGACAAAGGGAATGACTAAATTGAAACATAAAAATTCATAGGTACCCATCAACCTTATAAAGGATTTATAAGTAGATACAACAATCACAACCTCTCTCTACCCAATAAACATTTTAGGAATGAATCTCCTTAACCAAACCCGGAAAGAGTAATCATACCTATTTTAAGAAAGAGGAATAGCAATACCAAAACATCGATACAAAGCTAATTGAATGTTAAGGTACTACTACCACAGTTGGAAGGTACTATTAGATTATGTAAATCAAGAGTCAAAATATGGGGATGCCACAATTCTCCAGTCATTCACCATTCTGTCCAAGCAGCGGCATTGTTAACTAATGGAGAAATCATTATCGAGTGAGAAAACAGAAGCAATAGTAAGGACCAGTGCAGCAACTCAAACCTATGATTTGATTGAGCAACACAGTACAGATCAAGAATTTAAGAACGGTGATATCAGCAATTCTTACCTCTGCAAGCGATAGACTTTAGAAGTGTAATGACCCTTTCCGAATTCATCGTCAAAGGGTCTGCTTTCCAAAATATCCACCCCCTCGGTATCGGTTCTGCTTTGATGTTGCATCTTCGTGACCGAGTACATCTGAGCTACCTGATACTGCAATCAAGCAACACGTCGCAACGTATTACATCGGGCAGCCACAAAGCAAGAGTAGCATTAAAAGAGCAACAGATTCGAGGAGAACTTACTTCTTCCAGTGACATTGGCATGACAATTCGGCTTCATCGCGGAAAGGCGAGAAGTCAAGGAGTAACGTCAAAAGGGAATAACCCTATAAAGGATCGCGATCTCATCAACAAATGGGTAGTTGAAAAAACTAAACCACCCTAGGCATTGGGTCAATTGAGGGACGTAAAGGGCACAGCAAAACAGGAACACAAGCTACGGCAGTAATTTGACCGAAAGCCTCTTATTTTCCAGTTCTATGGGGGATTCAATTGAACGCCATACAAGCAACATCAGCAGCCGGGAAAACTCGAAAGAGAAAAAGGATATCGGCACGAGAATGGTCAAATAAATTCAAATCTCATCGGAAGAAAAAACAGAGAGAAGGATACAATTCCTTGAGCTGAACCATCTTGCAAGGCCCTCCCGAGACTGAACCCCCCCACTAAAGCAAGCTCTCGAAATGCAGTTCGCTACCCAGACGGATGTCCGCGACGGTGATGGCGATGGCGATGGAAGCGTGCGACAGCTTTCTTGAAGAAGAAGGAGGAGGAGGAGGAGGAGAAGGAAAAGGGTGATAAAAAAGAGAAGGGAAAAAGGCGAGATGCCGTGTGGGGAAGCTGTAACGCTAGCGCACGTTCAAACTTCAATTCGAGCCAAGCCCAAGGCTGACCGAAGAACGGTCCAAGTTGGGAGGAGCTTTGGACGACTCCTCTTTTGACTCCGACCAAGTCCACGCCTTCCTTCTTCCCTTCTTCTTCTTCTTCTTCTCCTTCTGGAGAGAGATCTCGATGGGCATATTCCATTACGTAAGAAAAAGGCGAAAGAGAGAAAGGACAGGCGGACGCGTGGGCCAGGGACAACGCGTGCAGCCGGCGCCGACACGGCGTCGTTGCTTCCAATGCGGGGGAATACGGACAACCGTTGGTCGGACTCCGACCGGGCCGTGGGTTTCCGCGAAGTGGAGGATCCATCCGAAACATCCGCCCGCCTTCCGAATCATTGTAATGTATTATTATTCGCTTCATCTCGATGCTCGACATGATGAAAAATGGAGATCGGCTAACCCGAATATCTTCGATGGACGGTCAGACTTTACTAGCGATCCTCGTCTTCTTTAGCATTAGGCCGAGAGAGGGCTATGGCTATGCTGACCATGATTAGCCTAAAAAGATCAAACACAACGACGGGAGCCAAAGAAGAAAAAGAAGAAATATCAAAGAAAGAGAGGTACAAGGAAGAGAAATCTTAATTTGTAACGGTACCAAGACTGCTTGTTGATACGAATCTAACTTAATTTTCCTCATCTCTCATTACTTATTTTCTAGGCCCTTTAAGCTGGTGGAGTGATCGAGAATGGTTTGACCCAAATTAATTAATTAAATTTGTTTTAGTTGATTTTTTTACACAATAAAAATTCAACGTCTCATGTCTAAACCCACTCGAGATCCATATTTATTAATTTTTCTTCTTAAATTATCACCTTGGAAGAATGGATGGCTTTTTGACCAAAAAAGGAAAGAAAGAAGGAAAGATATGAATAAGAGAAATCCTAATATCTCGTGTACCACGTTCGTACATTGATACCAATCTAACATTAATTTCCCTCGTCATTAGTTATTTATAAGGCTCGTTAAATGAATGTATTAGATAAGAAATGGTTCAACCCAAATTGATATGTTTAACTTGTTTTCACCCATCAAATTTAGTGATTCACACGTGACCGAGATTCATGTTTAGTAATTTTTTTACTTAAATTATCGCTTTTGAGTAATGGGTGGCTTGTTGACCAAAAAATAAAAAAGGGCAGACGACTCCATGGACGGGTTCATATTTAATTCGGCTTATAAATAGACTTCTAACTAACCCACCAACACCCATCTTTTTGGGGCTTTGCTTTTCAAAGCCTATTTATGACTCATATTTTGAGTATGGCCCATTTAAATTAATGTGGTTAACATACGGGTTTGTGACCTCAGATCCATCCTTCGATAACGGCAAACTACGCATGATTTGTTGCGGTTGTGCTGTCGATCTGGCCCTCTGGGCATGTCTTGGCGAAACGAAACCGGTCCAGGCCTAAGCCCGGTCCATTTACCTCACTCGGTTTTTCATGTTGACATCATATCAAGCCCTGAAAGGAGATATTGGCCCTTGTGGATGTGGATGTTACATCAGCCTAATCATTCTTCTTTTCCATATGAGAAAAGAGCCGAGCCCGGCCCTGAATTCCCGCATCCGAATCAAATCCAATCTCCACAACGTGGAATGTAGCCCATCTATTCTTGCAACATGGGTCAGGAATTTGAGCCAGTTCTAGGAATTGCTTGTCGACTTGGGTTCAAGAACTTCACATCTCATTTATTCAAAGAAAGTCCTTAGATCACGTTTCTCTTTGACATAAGTAAATGTGATTATCTTTAATTCACTATGAGAATAACGACTTGTTTTGAGCCACAAAAAATAAATAACAAATAATTAACAATTATGGGGTCCGCTCCCTTAAGAATTTGTGGCTCGACATGTTATTATTCTAACAGTAGTGCAAAGACTATAGGCCCGTTTGGTTCGGCTTTTGGGAAATGCATTTGCAATAATGCATAATACCTTTGGATGAAGGGGTTTTTCGAAATGCAAATATTGTTTGATAAAATTTGCATTGAAATACAACTTTGGCCAAAACACCATTTGATAAAATTTACATTTGTAAATGATTTTTATCAAATTAAATATATATATATATATATATATTTATATTTTTTTTTAAGTCCGACCACCGGATCGTCGATTCGGCCATCTGACGCTTGGATCTCGGCCACTAGACAGTTGGATCTGGTGATTGGACAGTTGGATTTGGCCCCTAGATGGTCATTGGGGTCAGGCGACCCTAGGCGACGGACGCGTGGGGTCACGCAACCTTAGGCGGCCGTCACCTGGGATCGCGCGACCTTAGGTGGCTATCGCCTGACCTCAGTGACCGTCACTTGAGGTCACTCGACCTTTGACGGTTGCCTGGGTCACGTGATTCAGGCCATCAGTCGCTTAGGTCGCGCGACCCAGGCGTCGCTTGAGGTTCAGCAACGATTGCCAGCATGCGTGACCCCTTGGCCAGCAGTCGTCAGCCTCCATGTGTGATTTTCCTCACAGATGAACAGTAACCGGAACTTGTGTTCTGGAAAGATCTCTAGATCTGCTTTGGACTAAGGGCCCTTAGGGTCATTTGAAGATGCAATTGCATCTTGTCAAACTAAACGCGTTTACATTTGGCCAAGAGACTTTAGAGTCCCAAAGCCCATTTCCAAAACTGAACTAAATAGGGCATGTTTTCTTTTATTGTAATAATCAAATGAGTTTTATTCTATATATATATATTTTCTTATAACCAAAGGGTACGAGCACAAAGACCCAATTATTTAAATGCTCTTTTAGCTTAATCATTCAAAGTTATGATGACAGCTTGATAACTTATCCTGGGTACATGATGTGGTGTTTGAGATGGAGCGTATACACGACAAAAGAAATAATCCATTCGTTTCTAGGATCTCGGGCGTAACTTTCGATCTTACATTGGATAAAGAAAAGAACTTGTGACTCAATCAATAAGTAGAGACAAGCTTTTCAGAATTGACTGTTCGAATGCTCTTATTACGGGTTCGACCCATATGAAGCGGTTGGTTCATTATATCTATAAGTTACAGCAACGACAACGGTTGCAATCCACTATCATTTGACAACTTCAAACATTGTTTGCCCAGTGGCCCGATGGGTTAAAACTCATTCAAACCCGCACCAAACTTGTGCTGAATTTTGATGCACATGACAATCATTCGGCGTTGGACCCCTTGCCACGCTAACCCTCCTACAGAAGTAGACAAACGTCGGTAACGAGAATTTCTGCGCCATCATGGAAAATGGGCAGTATTCAATTTCCAGTAAGGAGGCATGCCATTGAACGCGATGACATGCTGCTCCTTCTGGAGCTTTGATGGTAACACGGAGGGGAGGGGCTTGACCACGTGGGGGTTTTGTATTCTCTCGGGCACTCATGACACCGTGTACGCTAATCCTCATCCTAGTCATCGGCAAAGAAAATTCCGGGCGGCTTTTTTTTTTTCAAGTCGTTCGATTTCCAATCGTTCATCCTTAGCTGTAGTCCTCGCTGCTACTGTTGCAAGAGGTCTTTAGTGGGAAACTATAAGAGAGAGAGAGAGAAAGATGAGATGCCTTTGGCTAAAACCGTGTGGGGTTTTAGAGACGAAAATGAAATAGTGGGAATCTGGTAAACTGAAGCTATCGTGAGAGAGAGAGAGAGAGAGAGAGAGAGAGAGATCTAGAAGGAGGTGATGACAACTTGAGGCCATTCATGGAAGGAAGCTGTTCATTAGATGATTTTATAATTCTTAGGTCTATTCAGGTTTATGCTTATCTGCAGAAAACATTGGTCATACGTTGTTCAACTGGCCGGTTCGGATTTAATTCCACAAGATTGATGTGGCATTACATTCCGGCAGACTTTGCTTTAATTAAGGAACAAACTGAAAATTCCAAGACATCGCACTATGAATGTCTACTCACATGGTCTTCACAGCAAGTACATGGTGGAAAATTCTTCCTCCATTTTTCTTCCTTTCCATTATTTTATAAAGGGAAAAGTTAGGGTTACCATCACGTTATGCCCGATCTACCGGCCTTCATTTTCGTTGCTCGAATTTTTTATTCTAGCATAGCAAGTCTTATCTTATTGTACGATTGCTTATTGATTCTTATTGCCTTTTCCATAGACTTCCTCTTTTTCTTTCATGTCGTGCATCTTGCCCGCTCTATCTAAACCTATGATTACGATTGAAAAATGAGCATTAGCTGATTCACTACGTTATTCCAATTGCAACAACATTTCTTAAGACAACATCAATCTGGTATGCTTAGTAACTCGTCCAATGTATCTCTAACCTTGAATAAAACTCACCGAATGGATGGAATGATACAATGAACTTCGGCAATGGCAATGCCCTTTACGTGAGAAACATGTCTTTTCCATGTATGGCATGTATGGGCAGGAAGAGAAGCCAAGCGATTCCCGTGTTTACATTGCGAATCGGTTCCCCCATACAGAGAACATGAACCGAGTCTTTGGATGATCGGATTTCACGAGCATAACGAGTAAACGATCGAGTAATAGTGTCATTGGCTCACCATTGTGGATTCTTTCAAAAGAGAGGGTCCACGCGCAAAATGCCATACGAGGAAGAGAGAGAGAGAGAGATTATGTTAGTCGGAGAAAGAGTACAAGTTTAACTACTTCCACCGCAAAGTTGGAGTTCGGGCGAATTTTTCTAAGAGGTGGGAATGGGGAAATTGTTCACTTCGGATTGGAAGTTTCAATGCAGTGGAAAAAAAAAGATGAAATTGGACCTTTTGCATTTGGATGGACTCGGTATGTTTTTCACCACTGCATTTTTGTCGGAAGGTGGAATAGGAAAAGGTTTGTCGCTATTCGACCGGAAAAAAAATCTCTCGTGCTATCACCGTAGATCACATTTTGTGTTCACATGATATAATATATTCAATCAAGATTTTTATTACTTTTGTACCCGTAATTTTGTTTGAAAGCAAGCAAGTTAAAATTTCCACCAATCACGCGTTTATCAAGTTAAAAGAAAATTAAGCGTTCGTTCAAAGTGACTGAAATTATATACGTATAGAACACATAATGTGTTACACTTGAGTAATAATGTTTCAAATTTGAACTAATCGCAATCATTCTTAATTCATATGCAGTGAAATAAATACATATTATCCTTGTGATTGCCCATTATAGAACATGTGTTAGTAACAAAATTTAGCAATTAGACGGTTTTTATAGGATCTTGTGATTTAACTAGTCCTCTTAAATTTTTTCTTGTATTGCATTTAATATAAACTCATCATAACTTTCTGACATTATATTATGGTGGCGGAATATTACTAAAGAGATCGGGTAATTGCTTTTAAGTGTGAATCTACTTGTTTTGGACAATAGGAGATTTTGGAACATTTATCTTAACTGACGTTTAACCGCAAATTATTTCATCCACACATCATTTTTTTTTAATATATATATTTTTTTCTGTGGATGCTATTGCAAAAGAGGTTCCTTTGGCTACATGTGCGCAACGAGTTACCAGCTCTCAACCAACCTTAACCCCACCTTCGCCCTTAAACCCTCATAATCTCTCTCTCTCTCTCTCTCTCTCTCTCTCTTTTCTCTCTTTTTAGTGCTTACTCTTCAAGTAGCTAAAGAAGATAACTAATCTTATTTTATTAATGGACTGAAAGATCACAGTGAAGGAATCAATAAGCGCGTTCGGGTCGCTCGTTAAGTTCCTGACAAGACATCGAGGCCATCTGAATGTCGAATATCCCAACCTCTCACCCATGATTAGATCAGTGTCCAAGGGTGAATCGGGTGGAGGTTTAGTTTTTGATTGGAACTGCTGCTGGCTACGAAGTCAAACGAAATGTGTCCAATTTAGCATTTTCGTTTTTCTGGAGTGGTTGGGACATGATGGACACAGGTGGTTGTTAGCGTAAAGACAATCGAGTGTCTCGTACGAGCAAGCAAGCATTTATGATACTCGTTCTCATCGTGCGATGGATGACTCCCTCCTTGCCCGGGATCGTGGGGGAATCATCTTAACGTGCCTAGCCTTTGAGTGTGTCGTGCCTGAAGAATTATGGTGCAGATTTGCTTCTTCCATGTGGTTATGCATGAAACTGTGCATGTGAATGGTTGGGACGATGCAGCAGGAGTCCTTTTGCTGTGATTTTCATTAGGATTGGCTGGCGATGTGGCTGTGTGTACTCCCATTTGGAAGAAGAAAAAGGAAACCATTCACATTGCTGTTATCTTCCCTAGTGTTGACATAGTGATTGACTATAAGTGAAAAGTTAAGGTTAAAATGTCCAATTCAAAAATTTAAGTTGATAGGTGAAAGGAGATTACGTTAAAACGTCCAATTCAAAAATGTAGTTATGTGTACTCCCATTTGGAAGAAGAAAAATGAAACCATTCACACTACTGCTATCTTCCCTAGTGTTGACATAGTAATTGACTATATGTGAAAAGTTAAGGTTAAAATGTCCAATTCAAAATTTAAGTTGATGGGTGAAGGGAGATCGCGTTAAAATGTCCAATTCAAAAATGTAGTTGTGTGTACTCCCATTTGGAAGAAGAAAAAGGAAATCATTCACACTACTGCTATCTTCCCTAGTGTTGACACAGTGATTGACTATATGTGAAAAGTTAAGGTTAAAATGTCAAATCCAAAAATTTAGGCTGATAGGTGAAAGAAGATCATGTGAAAATTAAGAGCATATAAGACCCGTTATCAAGTGATATGAGGCGATGCTTTAGCATCCACCTCATGTGCAAACCATTGAAATATTATTGCACATCGCTTGACAAAAAGAATTATATGCTTTTTATATTCATGTCGTCCCTCTCCATTTTTGAATTGGACTTTTGAGTATGTTTAAATCTTTCTAGGTCTTTATTTGCCTCTTCGATGAAATATATTCATGTGTAGGACTGGATAATAAGACCTAACCACAGATTAAGCCTAGGGTGATAGAATATTTAAATATTAAATAATATCTTCATCTAACGGTTAAGATGAATAATGTTAATTTTTTAATGGTAAATATCGATTCATTATTTTGAAAGGTGATTTGGCACACCTCTCAAATGATACGAGAGATTTATATTTCTATTACTTTCACAATCTTCACAAATCTCTTCGCTGGAGGCAACCGCCCCAAGACCAGAGAGTGGAGTTTATTGACGTCAAGGTAGTTCTTGGCCTGTGCTCAATAGCCCTATCTTCTTCTGATTGAAAAGGGTCACGTTATTGCCCATCACAACACGTGCTTAGCTTCGATTGAGCTGGAAAAGTTGGTTTAATTGCCCATAGGAGATGATCACACTTCACCAAGATTGGAGTATCTAAGCTTCAAACATTTTTGTGCGTTGGATTGCATTTCAATTCAACCACGAACCGTCCGATATTGATAGTCTTCGGGGACGCGAGTCTGAATTTAGGTCGACAAGTCGACATGACTTAGTACATATGAATACCCATGACTAGGACTGGTCGCAACAAAGGATGACTTGAATGAATGGAAGATAGGTAATCGATCTCCAAGAATGCATCGGACGAGACTGCTACTCGAAACTCTCTTCCAGTATTAAGTCCTCCATGATGCCAATTTTGTCAACACCGAAGACATTCACTTTCTCTCCTTCCTCCTTTTTCCTATTAGGGGTTCCCTCATTTTCCTCGAGATCTTTTGTCGCACTTGTCAGTTGTAATCCAAGAAAATTGGGGGAGTGTTGATAAGCTTAGGAGAGGGTTTTTTGGGTCATCATTCTCCAAGACTTTCATTTCCTGTAAGAAAGTTCTCGATCGGACTGGTCGCAATGGGCGGTTTATCGATTGGCGATTGCACAAGGACCGATTACGATGTTGGAAAATGGAAGAAGTACGAAAAACATGACGTGCGGAAGAAAAGTAAATGGAGCTGGCCCAAGCAACAGTCGTCGTCCAGCAAAGAAAAACTTAGATTCAATAGTACATGTGACTAAACATAATGAGATATGAGATATAATGACATCATAATTAGACAATACATTTAAGCCCACATATATAGAATGTGAACGATCGTCTTGTGCATGGATTCCGCTTGTTTACATATCAATTGCAGTGTTGTCAATTATTTGGGATAAAAAGTTAAGCCGTAGCATCTTTGATATAATTAACAAGTAAAATCACGAAAAATCGCTGAGATAAATAATTAAGAGTCAAGTAAATCTCCTACCTATACGTTAAGTAATTATTTACTAAAATGAACTTGTATCTCTCGTATAGGTTTCACATAAGTATTGTTAAATTTGATGATTCGTATATATTTGGTTTACATTTTAAGTTTATTAAATAATTTCTTTCGGCGCAAAAAAAAATCATGCGTGGTTAGACCTGAAGCCTCGGTCTTTCTCTTTCCTAGGTTTGTTTTCTTGAGACTTGCGACAGGGCAAATTTAATTGAAGGAGAGAAAAAAAAAAAAGGAAAGAAAAGGGAAAAGTCCGCACTCGTTTCATTCTCTATTTTACCAACACATTTTCCTTATGACTTTTTGCAACTCTTTGCCTCTTTTCCAGAAAGTAAATAATTTTCCAGAAATCCCTTGGCTTGTTCAGACCTAGCGATCTACATATTCTAACCAAATGTCTAAACTCTTCAAGTATACCTTAGAAAAACATAAAATAAAACGAAAATTTTCATATGGCCGCTCCCATTCGTCACCGTCCATTAGATATTTGTGCCATCAAAAATTGATCAATTTATCTAAAATAACATTGATTTTTTTTATGTGTATTTAAATTTATTACATAAAATAAACCCATAATAAGGACTTTCAAGCGAAACGGGATTGGGATATAATTGCAGCAGCCACGTGGTTGGATCCTAATAGCTATATACTTTTCCTGACCGAAAAAAGAGAGTTAAATAAAGAAATTGATCTCTTCCTATTCCTATTCCTATTGCTCAGCTGGAAAAATGACTTGAACGTGACGTCGTCTCGTTAAGTGGCCAAGGCCATTGCAGCAGCCACGTGGTTGGATCCTAATAGCTATATACTTTTCCTGACCGAAAAAAGAGAGTTAAATAAAGAAATTGATCTCTTCCTATTCCTATTCCTATTGCTCAGCTGGAAAAATGACTTGAACGTGACGTCGTCTCGTTAAGTGGCCAAGGCCATCTTCGCTCCCCTATATATGCACACGCTCTCTCATCTACTCAAGAACTAAACCAACCCCACTAGCGATCTCCCTCCCTCCCTCCCTCCCTCCCTCCCTCTCTCTCTCTCTCTCTCTGTGAGCTTTTACAACGTTGTTGTGTCTGTTTGTGTTTGGAGCCAACCGATGGCTGTGCAAGATATGGAGGTTTCGGACGCGAGTGTCACGAGCGGAAACGCCCACACGAGCTCCACAACCACCTCTTCTCCGCAGTCTGTCTCGCCTACTTCGTCGTCTTCTCCTCCTCCCCCTCTTCCTCCGCCGACGCCGGTCATCATAAGCCCTTGCGCGGCCTGCAAGATTCTGAGGCGAAGGTGTGCCGTCGAGAAGTGCGTGCTGGCGCCCTATTTTCCTCCCACCGAGCCCGCCAAGTTCACTATTGCCCATCGCGTCTTCGGCGCAAGCAACATCATCAAGCTCTTGCAGGTACGGTACCAATATCTTTCTCGATCTTGTGGAAGTAACGACATTTTTCTTTTGCTTTATTGGTTGTGTATGCCAAACGAAGAAATGGGATCTGAGGTCGGAGATCGCATGATGATGAGGATCTTAGACATCAATAGGTTAAGATATTCACGCTTTCGTCACATTATTGACCAAGACTCCCTTTGTTTGGATATAATCAAATCGTTTTTTTATCGCGATAAACACCTAATCGATCTCTGTGTGCGGAATAATCTTAATATAAATAACGACAGGCGACTTAGATAGGTAGATTTAGCTTCCATGAGGCAATGGGAAAGCAAAAGAACTTGAGAAGTCGATGCGCATGTGGGTGGGGACTTGCGTCATTCGCAGTGCCTCCTTCAAAATATTGTTTTTTCTCAAGTGTCCAACATGAGAACGGCATTCGAGCCATTTCTAGCATATATCAGTGCGAAATTTCTGCACTGCCCCTCGGGTTATCATACCGGTTGGTCAACCTCCCGACAAGGCCATGATGGTGCGCTATTTCCACTCTTTTCTTTTACGGGGAAAACGTCCAAGAAAGTGGGCAAGGTTCCGGTGGCTACCAAAGATGGAAATTTGTCGTCCGAAAACTTAACCTCACCTGCGCGGCGTGAGATGGTAGTTAGGATGCGTGATTTGGGAAGATCCGTATGCCATCCAACCTGGGGGGGACCTCCGAATTCAACCACGTTTTAGTAGACATTGGAAAATGTACCGAGTCATACAGCAACTTTATTTATGCATGTAAACAAAGGAGATAAAGGCCATGCAATGACTTTTGTGAATTTGGCTGTCTAATTTCGCTATATTGACCGTGTTAGAGAATCTTACATGACATTGTACGAATATCAAATATCGATTTATAAGGATATTTTACATACTTTATCTCAAGTATAAGAATCACCAATGGTATTATGTCGTAAAACTATTTCTTGTGTATTATTCATGCTAAGACTGATCAATCTTGATCTTTTATTAGGACCTTCCAGAATCACAGCGAGCCGATGCGGTGAGTAGCATGGTGTATGAGGCTGGGGCGAGGATCAGGGACCCTGTCTATGGCTGCGCAGGCGCGATCTGCCAACTCCAGAAGCAAGTGAGCGAGCTCCAGGCTCAGCTGGCCAAGGCCCAAGCCGAGATCCTCACCATGCAACACCAGCAAACCAACCTGGTGGCCTTGCTGTGCATGGAAATGGCTCAGTCGGCTTCTCAGCCGCCAGCGCAACAATTCGTCGACAATCTAATCGACACCAGTCCAACCATCTACCAGAACAACAGTAACAACAACATAAGCCCGTTCCTGGACGAGACCAACGTCATGGGGTCCATGTGGGAGCCGCTTTGGACATGATTAGATCGACCCCTTTCAGGGTTTTGCAATAGTTATGCGACGTGGCTAGTCCTTTTAGCTCCTAGAACTTTGAGGATGTTTTTCTATGAAACTCTCCTAACTCATGGGGCTAAAATATAGCTCAGAAAGAGAAGGAGAGGCCAAATAAAGCTAATTTGGAGCTATTCCTAGTTAGGTATAGGGCTGTACTAAGTGTACTAGACATTAGTCTATAGGTAAAGGTATGAACAGAGGAATTGAGGGGGAGAGGAGGAAGTTAGTTAGGATCGTATGGTCACTTTGTTAAAAAAGCTTGACAAAGCAGATAGGGTCCCTTTCCTTCTGATTTAGATGTGTCGATGTAATATGGGAGAGGGGAAATTCTAATTATTGAATCTGGAGCCACTTTCGGGTGACCTACCACTATGATGATTACTTAAAGTTAAATTTGATGTATTATCATGGCAAATTCCCTTGTCTAATCATCTTTTGACCATATCATTACTAGCCAGTATAGTCAACATATTTTGCTATCAAGATCCAAAGTGAAATCCTTCATTCTCCCTCTCTCTCTCTCTCTCTCTCTCTCTCTCTCTCTCTCTCTCGGGTGTAATTCCATATGCTCTAGCCATTAACACTTTTGCAATAAAGCACTTCGGCGGAATTGAGAGAAGACACACAAGGACATAAAATGTATGAAACAAATTTATATGTTATTTTGGTCTTCCAAATTCTATTAACACTTTTATTTCTAGTCATACTCTTGTAGATACAAACATATCTTCTACGGTACATAATATATCGCTAAATTAAGTAAAACTAAGCATAATTGCTCATGAATAGTGCCCTAGACAACGAACGGTGCGATTCCCCCAAACGCGTAATCTATCCCCAAAACCTAGATATTGGTGAAAAATAATGAACTATATTTATATAGTTAGTGTTCTGAGGACGAAAGTCTTGTTGTCTAGGGGAAAACAATAGCTGCCGTTTTTAAATTATTGCTGTTGTTGTCCGCCTCGGACTGTCGTTTCGGTACTCGATTTTCCCAACACAACGCGTTTTTACTGTCGCTATCGTAGGAAAGTTGCGACCCTCCCGGTTGAATTACGGTCGCGAAAAGAAGAAGTTCAGCAACATTCGGATGGAGAAACTGGTTTCCCTTTTTCCTCGATGGCGATGAAGAGGGGCAGCGTTTTCCGTTGGGCAATCGTCAAACGAAGAACCCCACCACCCATGATGGCCATTCTCGCACATGTCACGTGCAGTGATGAAGTGCTCCCCCCTCTTAAAGCGACGCAACCAAATGATGGATGATGCTTCCAGTCGGGCTGTTCTCTCAAACGCGTTTTAGAGGAGCCGGAGGCTCCGATACCATGCTAGAATATTTGATGAAAAGTTATTATGTTAATGGGTAGAGGGAGACCGGTATATCAAAAGTACAATTCTAAAATTGAGCGATTTCTTTTAAAACCGGAAAAGAACAATGTCTTGCCATTCCATTTGAAACATGTGCACCTCACGTGAGGTGCTTGATTGTTCTGTTGGGAGAGGGCGACAAGTCAAGGGCAAATTGTCCACTGTCGGTAAACCGGTTTTATTCCCTTAAGTGAGAAGAATCTCTCATAATCTCACACCCAGCAACGCCCAAACATGCCATTATATTTATATGTCCTTGCTCGGAAGGGAACACATTGATTCCCTTTGACCCGTTTTTTTCTCTCTCTGTACGTCCGAAAGCTCATCCTCCTCCATCGAACCCTCTTTTCTAAATATCCCCCAAAAAGTCAACCGTTATCATCCACTACTCCCACTACGGACACACGGTGCACAACCCCTTTTTCATATCTTTACTTTAATCTCGAGTTTCGTTTCTTTTGTTAAATCTTAGCAACCTTGCGCTGAACTCGCTGATGCCATGTTCACATGACTCTCAAAGAGTGCATTGGAGACTTGAGTTATATATCGTATTCTCGTGTGGAAATGTAAGGTAAACAGGCCGTTCGAGAACATAGGCACGCGCATCTAACATTGATTATCAATCGGTGGAGCATTTGTTCTCAATGGTATTCCACAATAGCACATTTTAATTGCGTGATCAATTGCTCTGTGAATTACGTGCCCAAAAGAAATAACGGCACTAACATATCTATCTTTATGCCATGGATGTGACAATCGGGTATATTGAAGTATTTATATACGTTGATATTGACATTATTTAAATTATGTTGCTTAGTGAGGAGGTCTTCCTTCGGTTTTCTGTAGAGACATCATCGGGCTTTGGACAAGACAACGGATGGGTTTGCTGGTGAACAACCAGCAACTAAATTATTCCTTTGCTTCAGATGAGGTTAGGTTTATTAGTTGAGTGTATGCCCCATGAATGCGGTTTCTCCTATGCTACTCTTGTGGATCCTATGCTAAGACTAGAGTAATGTGTCCTGTCTCTGTTATAATGGTAAAATGGATTAATTTGACTTCGCCGCCTTTAATTTATTACGGCCGGAATAATTATTCGCTGCGCTCTTTAGGACATGTGACTCTCGTATGGGTTTGTAACCGTTCATGTGCAACATACATCGACCACATTCTTGCAAAAATTACCCTTTTCCTTAAGAAAGTAAATTTAAACATGACATTCGTACTCGGCACATTAAATTGTAGATATTATCATGAATGATGTCAGCTCACTACTGAAGAAGATCCAGGCATATACTTCTAGTTAGCCCTAGAAAAGGTGGTAAGTAAACTTATCGTTCATGTTAGAATTTTAAACATAGTGTGATCTTTGTGACAATAATTTTTAGGATTATTAGGAAGTGAAACTAAATTTAACGCTTCTTTTTGAGGATTTCCTAAAATTGTACTCGTCAATCCAAGCAATCTCAAGCCATGAACTATTTTGCTGATTTTAATCTTTGTCTCTATGGCTGCCACAAAAGCAGCCAAACAAGGCCATGTGCAATGCCTCCTGATTGAGAAGTTACTGTGTAGAATATGCTTTGAAGAAGAGGATGCTGCCCATGTATATCCTCTTTCAGTTGCTATTGAATCCTTAAAGTATGGTTTTGCTTTATTTGGGCGATATCAACATTTGTTCGATGACAAGCTGCTGTCCAACGTTATCCGCGTTGCCACTGTACGAACCTAAGACCTGGAGTCGTCAAAATTCGAAAGATTATGTAACCAACCTTGTCCCTTTGACCTCATTGTCCGTGCCGAATTTTTCCAAGCATCGGTTGGTGATTAGACCGCAGGGGGGGCACTCGGTGGTCACTAGGGTCGATAGCAACGTTTACCCTAGTGGAGAAATATCGTACCTACGCTAGATATCTTTATAGCATAGCTGCTGATACATTACATACGTGGCAGTGAGGTATCGGAGACGAAGATACAATCCGAAAACAAAAACAAAAAAAGGCTCTTTAATTTGAATATTCAGTCGAACCTATGATCAATCACGTAAATGGAAGCTGCAGAGGAGAAGTCAATACAGACCACGTGCCGGTAGTGGGTAGAGAACGACTGGTTCGCACTCTGGCCTCAGTGGTATTAGTTCGACCATTTGAAGCCCTTTAAGCCTTTAAGATGGTGCAGGCAGATGAACGCCACGAAAAAATGGTATCTACGTATGAAACGAATTCCTGAGATTCTGACAACGGAGAGGACATGTCGTGATGGGAACAGCGACAAGTCCATTTTAAAGTTGCGGGTCGTGCAGAAAGGCGATCTATTTAGATTTCTGTCCCGATGCAATGGCTTCTTCACGAGTTACGAAAGGGAGATTATGTTCGCATTGTCCCGCACGCTGGGGGGTGAGTTTGAACTGGTAAAGCAGCCGAAACAGCGAGAAAGTAAACCGTTTTGACTTGCTAGGTTTTGGGGAGTGCCCGCTGGCTCGTAAGGCGCAGTGCCGGATTTTACACGGCGAAAAGAAGTCCATTTTAAGTGCGTGGACCGATTCTGAGCACAAACCAGATAAGACGCGAGTCGAAGTTTTCTTGGGTTTTAGTCTCTCTCTAATTCAAACCTTGCACACCATAAATCTGTTTGAATGAAATAAGATGAGAGTGTCTATGTTATAAAAGTATCTAAAGTAATTATGTAACTTTTGACCTCGGTGTATCAAATAAAAGACTAGGATAACCATACCATGTTTTTTCTTCTAAATGTTTAAATTATTAGAGAACGACTCAAATTTAATCTAGACAAATCAAATTCAAAATACAATTTTACCTAGGCACTCAAAACTCAAGCTCTAGACACATCAAATCAAATCCGCCGCATTCCAAAGTTGATCATAGTTAGGAACAACCATGTACACAGTTCGATTTTCATATGGTGAAAGTCTTTAGCATCAAGAAGTGATCACACTTAAAATATTAGCAAGTATGAAACGGCAAGTCGTTGTTGTGGACTCTTAGATGATCGACTTTTCGTCTTTGTCCACAGACTACGATGTTCCCTAGCTAGGTTTATTTAGTACTTCAGCTTAACCACCTAGGAATCCTGCTTTAAAGACGTAAAATTTTAATATTGCTATATACATATGGAATATCTACCCATTTTCTTACATCACATAGCTTGATGATCGCGACATGTGTGCACTTATTTAGTTACTCATAAAAGAAAATAACTTGCGATAGAGCGATTCCTTGATACATGATTCTGACGCGAAGAAGGCCGTCTTTGAAAAGAAAGTATTGTTGATGCGAACGTGCGAGGGTGTTAGGTAAAACAAGTATCATATCGAAGATCTGGAATAAGGTGAAAATGGATTCCACTAGATATCTTGATGGATTTAGTCCTAAGCTTACTCTTACCTGTCTTCCGGATGAAAATATTAATACATTTTCAAAATAGAAAAAAAAAATCAACAATAAACGGAGAAAAGTTTCTACTGATATGGTGAAAAAGCATGATACGATTTGATGAAGACGAAAGGTCGTTTTTCAAATGTTGTTATCGGTAGCGGCGTCTTCGCCATCGTGATTGAAGGATTGTTATTGTCAACGAATTTCTCAGGGCATTTTCAAAGTGAAGATGCAATCAATATTAAAAGGACCTAAAGTAGACTATCGATGTGGAAAGAGAGGGACTGCTACACCATTAAAATAAACGCAAAACCAGTATGCATCCCTATCGTCCTTATCTTTAGGAATCAACGATTGTTTTCAATACTTGGATGCCACGAATCATTCCTATGTAAGTTTAACTTACGTTACACAAATTACGTGCACAGAAAAAACCCCTACTCCTATCTCTTTTAGGGTCCTTCGCGACCCGCGTGATGTCCTGACCACTGATCTCGGGTCTCGACCTCTAATCGAAGGGTCATCAGCCTCGAACAACATTAGATCGAAGATCGTTCGATGTCAATTACAGGGTTTGTGACCTTTGGTTGCAATTGAGAAGTGTCGGCAAGGAGGTGTGAAAACATTCTAATTGATAGTGGTCGCGGCCAACAATAGAGGTGTAAGGTCGCAGTTGTGTGGTCAGTAGATGCTGTGTATACGTGATAGAGTAAGAGAGAGAGAGAGAGAGAGAGAGAGAGATGATTTTAAGGTTTTCTGGGTTCGTTTTTCTTTTCTTTTCCGTGTATCTGTTTATGTGTGAATTTCAGTTCATAGCACACCCATCAAAGAATCATTTGGAAGTAATCATTGCTAAAATGCAATAACGTGATGGAAATAAACATTAGAAAATTCGAATATTCGCTTTAAGTGTATCGAAATAAAGGAAATTTTACTCAAGCGCCATTGTCAAATACGCACACAATTGCGTATCTAGCCAAACTTGATAAAGATAGTGGGAGCTAGCCTAGAAGGGACATCAAAAAATTACAGTTAAGAAATCGTTTATTTTAGCATAAAAAAATAACATGAAGTATTTCCACGTTGGACAAAATTTTTCCATTGATTATATGCATTTTAGAGATGGTACAAGTTAACGGTATATCATAATTTATATTATGTTATATCATAAGCAATTTAGGTCTACGCATACCTTTACGGTCGGCATTACATCTATATAATTTCATATTGCTATCAAAATGCTTCATGTTCCATTTCAATTATGTTTATGTATGACATGCGTGCAATAATATCTAATTCATCTTGTCACGGTGAATTGAAAAGATATATGTTGAATGGACGATTGACAAGACATGCCGAAATTTTCGTATGCTAAAATTTCCATATGTAAACATCTTGAATGCACGCGGACGATAGAGACGTAACTCATTGCGTACCAAGAGTGGCTGCCACGGCACAGCCAAAAGATTCTATCTTTTTTCCTTCATTCATCGCAATCTCATTGCGGAAAAAATGACGTAGCTCCATTTATATGAACAGTCGATTGTCTGCTTGTCTTAGCTCTCTCGTTCGAATGGGGGGCTAGATCTACATCATGCCATTAACATTCTTGCATTCGATTACGACCAATATTTCCTCTAAAATCACTTTAAGCTAGATACACCATAATTTACATATACGACGTGCTAGAATAATTAAATATTTAACCACAATTTCATCTAAAAATTTAAGTTTTTAGAATAATTATCTTATCACCCCTTCATGCTCAGTATGATCTTTTTAGGCATG
Source organism: Eucalyptus grandis (assembly GCF_016545825.1). Classification (NCBI taxonomy): domain Eukaryota; kingdom Viridiplantae; phylum Streptophyta; class Magnoliopsida; order Myrtales; family Myrtaceae; genus Eucalyptus; species Eucalyptus grandis. Next base: position 41,223,890 of record NC_052613.1, read on the forward strand.
AAAGTAAACTTTTAACGGTTAGCAATGGTGTATTAGAATAGGAGATCTTAAATTCAAACCTTCTAGACACTTATTTGTCTCATTCTATTGCATATTTTCATGTTTGAAGATAATGTTAAAATTTAACTTACGCGTGAAGCGATGTTAAAATAATAATTTTAAAAGTTTAAACTTTTAGAATAGTTAGCATTACTCCCACAGAATTTCTTATAGGACGTGTGTAGCCCATGGAATAAACATTTGTATCCTCGATTCGCCGATTAATAATTAATTTAATCAGGAAAATAAGGTGGGAAAAAGAAAGGAGCCAACTTTGATAGGCATCCATAGTTTTGTACTTCTTTGGGCCAAACCATGTTGCATTGAACCTTCTGTCTAGACTTTTTCATATACTTTGGTCCGTGCATCTAGAAAGCTCCCCCACGCTCTTCAAACGAGTCAGCTTTGGGGAAAGACATTGAACTTCGGTGGAAGAAATCGCCTCCCCCGTTTTCTCCATTTTCTTGACGGTCCATCTCAAATCCTTAAACTAGGAAAAAAAAAGATTTTTAACATTTTTCCTCCCCATCGACTTTTTACACGACAAGATACGAAAGTTCGGTGCGATTTCTGGTCGGGAAGAGCCGAACCCCCTTCCGCCATCGCAGTTTTCAATCGCGCCATCGTCGAGTTTATAATCATTCTTAATTTAGATTTAGCAGGCCGATGCGAAGAATTCGAGGTCGCTGAACAAGACAAAAATGCGCCCCTCGAATTCCACCCGTAGCTACCTAACAGTATGAGAATAGTCAAGAGTGGTCAATAAGCCTAATCAAGAAAACTTAGCTTGGGCTAGGACCGTTAGAGAGATAAGACACTTGGATACGAAATTGAACTTGACCCTATTCGATTCAATTTGACCGTATTAAAAAAATGTAACTTTCTCCGCGACATGAAAGATGAGAAGACATGTCTAAACATAATTTTCCCCAAGGTCAAAAGCATGGGAAGAACATTCCTCGCCACGGACAAGAGTTTTACGTAAGATCATCGTGGTTTTTCTTAACTCTTCTAGCAAATGGTCCTGGAGTTAGCGCCGGATATGTAATTGCCGAGCAGTTTCCGTTTTGCGACTCGCTTCGAAAAGTCGGGTGGGTGGGAAAAACGTGCGGTTATGCAGTAGATTCCGTGCTCGATCGGACGAGACGAATGTTTAGTAACTATCTAATCGTGACCATATGGAGGAGGGCTTTGTCGTTGCCGACTATGGGGGGCTTGCACATGGGCGCAGGCTTGAATTTTGCCTAATAAATCCAAGGCAAAATTGGTCTGCTGTGATAGTAGCGAAGAGCGGGATTTTGCATGTGCACGACTAAATGCCACCCCGTTTTTGTCACGACCGCCACCGGTGTTGCACTGGCAATTCCAATAGTGACGCACATCGTCTTGAATTTGAAGTCCCTACCTTAATCAGATGAAAATTACTTTTCCGGTCGACATTATCTTGGAAAGAAAAATCCGAAACGATAACTTAGAGTTCCAATACGTCCGAAATTGACAAATTCAAGCACATAAACAGTGAGCACTTTTGTTTTTCAGTGATTACTCTGTCTTTAGTAATGAAATGAAATGAATCTGTCCATAAAGATTATTCTCAAGATAATGGGAGACTTAAAACTTGCTTCTCATGATAAACATGAGGTTAACATAATTTGATTAGAACACATTTTTAGTCGGTGGTTGGTGAGTCATAAATGTTTTATTTTAATCAATTAAAGGAATATATATAACATTTTGAAAGAAGGGTAATTGACGACGTTGATGTTTAAATCTCAACCGAGCCTTTTTCAAAATTTTTTTTTTTTTTTTAAAATAAAACATTTATGACTCACCAACTAAAATGATCTTATTGCCTTTCTATGTGCATTGAGATTTAAGAACAGTGTAATTATTTGATGATTTGATATCTGATATATGGGCCCTTGCTAGCCCAGTGGATTTGGATGCTGCTCGCAGCAGAACCCGTTCAATGGTCGGCCCAAAGTAGACTTGAAAAGAAAAGAAGAAAATTGAGTATTGGTAATATTGGACCGGAAACAAATTTCACGAAAATACCCAATATATTATCGACAAGGGGAAACCATCAAAACCAAGCAACATTTAACCTTTGCTATTAAACCAAATGCTAATCATGCAGGATGTAATATCGAGAGACGTGTTAGCAAATCAAATAAATTTATAAAAAGAGTGTTTAGCATTTATCACGGTGAATAATCTTTGTCGAAGTTGTTCAATAGTCAAATTCAAGTTATAGGCTCATCGTATTGCCCTATTCGCATTTATTTTAGAAAACAACATAATCTAGTGGTGAAGGAAAACTGAACTTCGTCCTTCTCTCAACGACGACCGAGCGTGAGTCCCAATGAACCTTCGAAGAAGAGAATGATGCTGCTTGATCCGCCTCTAAGGCACAAACATCGGCATGGACTCGCAATCGACGAAGAAGTAAACTTCATGGACTTTGATTTAGGGTTTAAACTTCAATTTGGGGAAGACGGGATGACGCTGTTTTGGGATCAATAAAAGTTCCAAACGGGTGTCATTTTGATAATGTGGACCTAATCACTTAAGGTATTTGTTACATAGGAGAGAGAAAGTATTAAAATAAGCCACGCTAGCATTTTTCCCCGTTAACTAAAGTGGATGGAGCTAATGGGGGGACTTAATTACATTAATTTGAAAAATTTTAAAATTTAATTGTACTTTTTGCAAGTTTATAATTTGATTGCACTTTCATAATAAATTTTAGAATTTCCAATGCATATATCTCAATTGACATTATTTGAAATGACATGCATCATTTTACACCGAAGAGGCTGATCTGATTCTCCTGGTGAGAGTTATTGCTCCTTTCGTGTTTTGTTTGGGATGTCTTGGCACTTTGTGCCTTATCATGTCCATTTGATGGAACCTTACTCCATTTCCAATATTCTTGCAAATGGGAAAGGTGATATCATTCGAGAAAAATATCAAAAAAAGTCATAAACTTATTGCATTGATACTAATTTAGTCATAAACTTTTTAATTTGACCAATTCAATCCTAAACCTTTTTATGTCGGTACAATTCAGTCCATCCGGTCAATTTTGGCTTGCCGGCGCTGACGTAAACATCGGCTGGTAACCGAACGCTGACGTGTTCAATTTTTCATATTTTTTAAATAATTTTTTTAATTTTTTAATTTTTTTTTTTCTTCCTTCTTCTTGCCTTCTTCTTGGTGGTGGACAGCTGAGCCTCCTCAGGTGAGGCTCGGCGAGGCAAGGTCGAGCGGGGCTGCGAAGCCCTCGCCGGTGTCTAGTCACTGGGCAAGGGCCTCGAAGCCCTCGCTCAGCCTCACCCAGGGCTGCGGGCGAGACGGCTTCACCCGGATCTGGGCGAGGCTAGCCTCGCCCGGCCTTGTTGTGGGCAAAGCGGCGAAGGCGACCTCGCTCGAGGCCAATGCGGCGAGCCCTCGCCCAAATCGTGGGAGAAGCCACTTGCTGCGGCGGCCTGGGAGAGGCGGGCAAGGGCCGCGACCCTCGTCGGCCAAGGAGTGAGGGCTTTGAGGCCCTTGCTCGGTGGCCGACGAGCCTCACTTGAGGGCTTGCCGCCACCGGTCGGAATAGTCCAAGAAGGAAGGAAGAAAAGAAAAGGAAAAGAAAAGGAAAAATTCAAAAAAATTCAAAAAAATTATTTAAAATTATTTAAAATATGAAAAATTGCCACGTCAACGTTCGGTCACTAGCCGATATCCACGTCGCGTCGGCAGGCCAAAATTGACCGGATAGACTGAATTGGTACTAACGTAAAAAGGTTTAGGACTGAATTGTTCAATTGAAAAGTTTAGGATTAATTGGTATCGATGCAATATGTTTATGACTTTTTTGGTACTTTTCCCAATATTATTCCTATATTGAAACGAATTAAAGCGACGAATGAGATACGCTTTTTTTTTTTTTTCACGGTAGAGTGATTCTAGCTCTACGTCCTCTTGTGATGTTTGCACCGCATCGTCTCTTCTGTCTATGTCGTTTCTCGTAATCTTTTCGCTCGAATGTGGGTATGATCGCCTATTCGCGTCCGTCGTCTTTTGCCATGTCCATCCTGTAGCGTCATCTCACGGGTCATCTTGAAGATATTTCTCATGCTGGTTCTAGAAACGCATTCATTCCTTCGTGTGGTCAGATGGGGGTAAGTGACCATCGTGTACAAAGTATACAAATGACAAAAAAAAAAAAAAAAAAAAAAAAAGGATCTCTCATTGAGACCGTCTCTTATGATGAAAGCAAGACCATGACACTGTCCCCATATCCCTATTTGCGAGGATTATGTGTATTGCCACGATTCCACTTCTAAGAAAAGATGCCCTTCAGTTATTAATACAAAATAATCGACCGAATGGCTATCTCAAATTGAATTTCCACAATTTATTCAAGTGATGAAACCTTTAGAAGTTTCATATACAAAAATGAAATCTCATCCATGAATGATCTATATTTCGAAGATGTCTCTTTAATTCTGAAGAATTTATCTACAAAAAGTGTGAGTTTACTTTCAAAAGACTTATACAAGGTGATGTGACATTAATTTTAAAAGGTTTACACAAAAAATGTGATTTGCAATTCATCATTTTTCCCAAATTATAATCTTGACTTTGTGAAATTTATGTGCAAAACATGATTTATTTGAAAATTCAGACAAAATCATTTGTTCAATAAGGTCAGATCAGAGGTAACCCTTACGTCTTTTCTTTTGCTTTTTGTTTACCCAACTTAATTTATTTGAGGGTTCACTGCCAAGAGTGATTGCCAACCTTTCCAATTATAGGCATAGATCACCTAAGACGTTCGATTGATTTCCTTGACTTTCCAAAAATTTAGAATTTTAATTAAAAGTGAACAAGTAAAGAGAGAAATTATACTCATAATGGGTAACAAGGAAGTCTTTTTTTCCAATCACGTAAACAAGTAGATGTACTTGTGAGGTTCGATGTCTGAAAATGGGATATACTATAGGTTCAAGGTCTCCATTCTAACAAAATAGCAAGCTTTTCCCGATGTCACTAACTGTGGATGGGTTCAACTTTTCTCTTGTGGTATGAGCAAGGTCGCAAATGACTATTCCATCATCGCTAACTGCAAATGGTCCAATCTATTCTCAACACCATCTTAGGTGGCTTCCTAAGGATGCAGCTCGGGATTTTAGGCTGTGAGATATGTACGCAAAAGTGTAGTGTTAAAGCAAATAAAGACATGCATGAAAATTTCTATCAAAACAATGCTTTAATATACACCCACATATCCATATAGCCCTACTTCACCCTAAAACACACGAGTCAACAAACACTTCATTCTTTATAACTCCAAACATGCATTGACGTTTAACACATTATTAACAGGTTAACCTAATTTTATACACAAGTTTGACACGCACTACCATGAAAATACATTAATTAACAAACAATTGAATTATTTTCTGGGCCTAAAATTTTATATAGATATATAGTATACATTTTACAGTTGAGTTTTCATACTTGACAAAAAAAGTCAACCTTACAATATCTAATTACTAAGGGAATGCTCCTAATTTCTATATGTAATTGAAAATTTATGAGTACTTATTTGATAATTCTTTTTGTTGAGGAACAAATCCTATCACGATCAAGGATCTCGATCTCGAACTTCTTTTGAGTTTGATCTATCGAAAATATTCAAGTATCAACACCGAATCAAAAGAGTATACCCATGGCTTGGGCAGTTTTTATTGGACCTCCGACTGCTATATGCCCAAATGGTTGAGCCGCCCAAACCTGCCTAGTTAACTTTTTTTTCTTTCTATTTCAGCCTTCGAAAAAAAAGGTTGAGGAGACAAATATTTTTGTTTTTTTTTTTATGCTGGAGGAACCACTTTGGTCGATAGCCGCTACGTAAACCTCCAGGTGTCGCTAGCGGGGAAACCACCACCCCGACGCCACGCTTAAGTCATCACACAGCGTTTCAGCCTCCCTGCTTCGTAGGGGCTTTGAACCTTGGCCTCCTCGGTGGAGGACAAATGATCTATCATCCACGCTGTAACGGCCGGTGGCGACAAATATTTTTGTTTAGCTAAAGGAGATGAACAAATTGATATCTCATTCAAAGGAAAATATAAATATTTATATGTTACACGAAAAAAATTGGACTTAGACATGTAGGTGGAAGGTCAGATCTTAATGAAGTGACTTTTTCCAAGTCTACTAAAATCATCCTCCATCTTGAAACACGATGGAATAGCATTCGGCGGACAGGAATTTTTCACTTAAGCCCATTTATTTTGGTTGCATTGAACAAGCCGAAAGTCACTCAAACATGTTTTAGGATCAGAGTAAATTCTAGATTTGGATGGAAAGTACAAGCTTTCCATAATTTTTCAAACAGATACTACCTTTTTGCTAAAACACTTGAAAAATCATGGAAAGCTTTTTCGAGATCATAATGTTCAATATTATTGAATTTTGATAACCACACTGTAAGTAGAAATAATGTTTCTCCTACGCAACCTTCGCATCTTGACATCTGTATATTTAACTAATTTCTTACTATGAAGATGCAGACTCCCTATGACCATTATTCTATTTTTGAGAAAAAAAAAAGTTCTTAGATTGTATAAGCGTTATAAAAGTCTTCATATTTGTATGTGTTTTTTTTTTCTATTTTTAAATGTTTATTTCAAAAGCTACAACATAAGAAATAATAAATAGGAGAAAAAGGCACTTGAGGTGTTTTGATTTTTTTAATTTGTTCAGTTAGGTCTCTATTCCCAAAGATAAAATGTCGCCGTATGCAATTCGCGCGTTGCCTAACAAGAGTGTCGCTACCCAAGTAGGGGTGTTAATGGTTTGTTTCGGTTCAATTTTCCAAGAAAACCGAACCGAACTGAACAAACCACTAGAGGAAATTGCTGAACAAAACTAAATGTGACTCGAATCAAATATGAATTCGGTTCGATTCGGTTCGGGATTTCAGTTTTCGGTTTTCGATTTTGCTTTTATTTTTTTCCTTTTTTCTGTTGTATATTTAACCCAAAAAGAAAGGGGAAAAAGAGAGGAAAAATACAAGAACCTAGGATCTAAAACAACAAATTTAACCTCAAAATGACAGAAGAGAGAGACGAGAACAGAGGGGGGAGACATACTCAACAGTGGACACCCAGCATGAATCCATCGTTCACAGCAATGGCCACCTGGCAATTGGCTCTCGCCTCTACTTGGTGCGTGAAGTAATGCAAAACGCTAAACTCTCTCGTCTATGTGATTCCCCTGACCCTTCTCTCTCTCTCGAAACTCCCTTGTTCTCCCAGCGGTGACGGCCACCAACACCCACCAGTTCCATTGACACCTAAGCCGAAATTGAGCTCAACCCTCGACATCACAACAGGAAATTGAACAGCATAGTAAAAATCAAAGAAGGCCAAGCGCACCTCGAGCCGACCCAGGCGATGTCGGAGGGGAATTTGCCGAAAGTGTAGGGCTATGGCGATGGACGGTGAAAAATCGTCGCTTCCTCCGAGATTTGTTCAATTGTGAGGCAGATAGTGTAGAAGGAGAGAGACATTTCACTCAGGCCAAACACCACTAGAGTCGCATGACTTTGGTGATAGTCTAACCTCCAGATTGGATCCATGTGACTAGAGCAGCCCATTCTTCTTTACTAAAACTTGCTTATTTTAATTTTATTAACTAATTATCTTGTGCGTTGATTAAAAAATAATAATTATCTTGCCTTATTTTAGTTTTTATTTTGTTTTAAAGTGTTTTTAGTACAAGGATGCCACGCGACTTGTTCCCCCAACCCAAGTTGACAACATCCTGTGCATGTTCGTGGCCCTTACCGCCTACGCTGTCTCTTCTTTCATCTTCTTCTTAGGAGAATTACTAAAAAAATCCTAAACTTATTGCAATTGATACAATTGTAGTTCTAAACTTTTTTTTTTTGCAATTTAGTCATAAACCTTTTGCAATTGTGTCAATTCAGTCAATCTAACCAAATTTGATTAGCCAAGGTTGATGTGAACGCCGACCGACAACATTCATCCAGTAAACACTGACGTTGTAATTATTTAATAGTATTTTATATTTTTTCAAATTTTTATTAATTTCTTTTTTCCTTTTCTTTTTCCTTCTTTATCCTCTTCTTTCTCTTTGGCTTCCTTGCCCATAATGGCTAGCAAGACTCTAGTGGGGCTCGATGGCCAATGGGTGAGGGTCATAGCCCCACTAGACCTTGTCACCAACCTCAATCATATTTGGGCAAGGCTTGGGGCACGAGCAAGGCAACTTCTCCCAAATCTGGCAAGGCCAAGCCAAGGGTGAAGCCCTTTTGCCCATGGCCCCTGGGTGAGACCATTAGCGAGGGTGGGTGAGGTCTAACAAGGGCCACGACCCTTACCAATGGTCGATGAGGGCTTCACGATCCTCACCTAGTGGTCAACAAACCCCGCCAGAGCCTCACTGGCCATTGCAAGGGAGAAGAAATCAAAGAAGAAGAAGAGAAAAAAAAGGATAAGAGAAAAAAAAAAATATAAAGTATTATGAAAAATTGCCACATTAATGTTCATTGGACAGCCGGTGCCGGTCATCGTCCATGTCGGTGCCAATCGGCCAAATTTGGCCAAATTGACTAAATTGACACGATTGCAAAAATGTTTAGGATCGAATTGATCCAAAAAAATGTTTATGACTAAATTGGCATAATTGCAATATGTTTAAGATTTTTTTGGTAATTCTCCCACTCTTTCTTTCTTAGTTTTTTTTTTCAATTTTCTAATATTTAATCAAATCATCATAAAATTACCGATTAATGTGAGTGTGGACACGTGGTGCTGATGGGTCGGTTGATGTTAGTATTTTCGTTTCTTTTATAACAAAAGAACTAATTCACATAAATAAATATATAATTTAAAGATTCAATTGCACATAATGAAAGTTTAGGAATGCAATTGAACAATTCACAATTATATAGAATTCTAACTAGCAAGAAGTAAGCTTCCAATAGGGGCTTCCAACAATAGTCTGATAATCCGATGCCCAATCTAGATGTGCTCTTTATTTTGACGTGTCGGTGCTCATATGCTCTGTCCCCCAATTGAAGTGTCATGATCCCAACTCTATCTCCAGGGTTTTGAGCAGCAAGGGTTATTTTCTTGACGTTTCAGGTAGGGGTGGCAAATGGATGAATCGGGTCGGGTTGGGTCGGGTCGAAAATGGGTCGACCCATATTTGACCCATTTGATCCATTTTGACCCATATTCTTGTAGTGTAAATCCGGTGATCCATACCCGACCCGACCCGTACCCGACCTACCCGACCCAACCCACATTTGTAAAACCTATTAATATTCTAGGAGAACTCACTTCTATTATATGCTAATTGGATTAAAACTTCAAATTAAATTAAAAATAGTAAATAAAAAAAGTTTTTTTTTTAAAAAAAACCTAAAAATTGAAATATTTATAAAAAAAAATTAGACTATGCACATGCTTCTCTTATTTGAAGTGAACATACCATTGAATAACTAAAAACTGTAACATGAAATTTTTTTAACTAAACCTAAAAAGCTCATTTTTATGCAATAAAAATTTAATGGAATTTTTTTATATTTTTTAAAAAAATATTTTTAAAAAATATTGAATTTTTAATTTTGTAAATATAATTTTTAATTTTTAATAACTATTTTTAATTTTTATCTTTTCTCTTTTTTTTTTCTTCTTCTTCTTCGGCCATTCACCGGCCGGCAATCGGCCACAGGCAAGATCAAGCTTGCTGGCGTCAGGCAAGGCTTGATCTCACCAATCTGGCAAGCCTAATGATCCTTTCATTTCTCAACCCATGAACCAAGCCTACGTTACGTCCCTTGCAAAGTCTCTTTTGATTAGGGCACTTGAATTAACCTAGGGGTTCACATGTTTTAAGCATCGCTCGAAGAAGTGCAAGCAAGATTATTTCTTTCTCATTTTGCAAGGTTCTTGACTTGTAAACCCCGAGATGATTACAAAATATCACTCATTCTTTCAAAAGCCTCGACTCAAAGAGTCCCTTTTGTTAAACCATTGACCAAGCCCACATTATGGTCCTTGTTCAAGACCTCTCAGATTGGTGAGATTGTACCACTTGCGAGATTGTTCAGACCCTTGTTTGGCATGACGATGGTGAGATAGAGTAATTGACAAAATCTTACATCAAAGGTCAGGATGAAATTGCCATTTTAATAAGGATGAGAGAAAAAGTCATTTCAGACCAAATGATCCCTCATTTGACACATCCATGACACTCATGTGTTCAGATTGAAATTTTATTTTGAGATACTTCCCAATGGAAATTAGGCGATGCAAGATTAATGGAAATCATCATGAACCTCCATTACATTGATGCATGTTTATGATTACAAATGCAAGTTGCCTCTCCTTTGACCATGTTTTGCAGGAGACGTATCTTCGAAGATCGGAGATGTTACCAGGTAAGTACATCTCTATCCATACCTGGAATATTTGTCATTGCACAGGTATTCCCGTTTAAACATACCGACACTCAATTGAGTTGTCCCCCAAAGATTTTTCCTCCAGATTCAATCTGATTAAGGTGACCGAAGAATGGTTCGGGTCCTGGTTGGATGATTTCTGTCGCAAGGCTGGGCGACCGAAGAATGGTTCGAGTCCTAACCAAGCAAAACCTCAGTCTAGGCGACCGTAGAATGGTACGGGTCCTATGCACCATTAAAGATTTTTCCTCTAGATTCAATCTAATTAAGGCGACCGAAGAATGGTTCGGGTCCTGGTCGGATGATTTCTGTTGCGAGGCTGGGCGACCGAAGAATGGTTCGAGTCCTAGCCAAGAAAAACCTCAGTCTAGGCGACCGTAGAATGGTACGGGTCCCTGGGAAAGCGATCTCTTTACGAAGCTATGTTACTATTTTGGGAGACCGTAGAATGGTACGGGTCCTGGACATGTAACACCAATCTATCTTGAGTTACTCCACCATCTCCGAAGGTAAGTAATTCCAGGTAAGTTCATTTATCATTTGCATTAGCATTTCCATGCATCATATAAATTGCATTTCAAAATGGGATTCATTTTCCCACAAAAAAAAAAGGTCACTCGGTATATTTGCATGATTAACATTTATGTCTCAACTTATCTTTGAAGGCAACCTCTACGAGCTCACCTTCAAAGAGGGCCGGTATTGACACCTATTTTTAGCAAATCTAGGAAAATAAGGAAAATAAAAATTGCATTTTGAACAAATAAAAGGAAGAAAAAAATAAAAATGGGGAAGATTGATTTGATTGATTATGCATGAAAGTTTGAAATTCGATGAATATTTAGATTTTGACGAATGTAGAAACAATTGAAAAATGCTTAATAAAGGGCAAGAATTTTGCAAAATGGAATAAATGAAAGATCGGGCGGTTGCGAAATCACGCTCCGATTCTACACATTTAATGCGACGGAATATGGAAACTCGAAAAATGCCATACAAAAATGCGGCCGTTCGGAATTAGTATAAAAGGGAGTTTCATTTTTCGTATGTCGGGGGCTGCTCTTAAAAATTTGAGAAAAAAAAGGGAGAAGGAGAAGAAAATTTCTTCCGCAGAAAGTGCAAAAGAAACTACAAAAAAAAAAAAGGAAAAGAAAAAGTCAGAACGTGAGAGAAAGAGTAGGAGAGAAAAGAGAAAAAAAAAACAATAAAGGTTGATTTGACCTTTACTGTTCATCATCTTCCCCAAATCCACTCCTCACCCGCGCGCTGCAACTCGCGGAGATCCGACGCCGGAGCTCCGACGAAGCCCGCCGCTCCTGACCTCGCCCCGACGACGCTTGGGGCTGAAGCCCACCGCGACCAACAGCCCAGCACTGTCACCGACGCCCTGCCACCGGTCTCGCCGCTCCCCCTGAGCATCGCCGCGCCTCCGCCAGACGCCGTCGCTGCCCCGCCTGACGCCAAGCGTCGCCCAGCCCGCGCATCTGCTCGGAGCCCGACGCTTCCGCGTCTCTGCAACCCGCGATCAGCGCTGAGCACGGCCCAGCCAACGCCTGCAACTCCGGATCCGTTGCCCGACGTCGCCGGAGCCAGCACCGTCGCTGCTCGCCTCAGCCCAACGCACCCCAGCCGGAGCCGCGCCACCGCGACACCAGCCACCTCCGCGACCCGAGCGCCCCAACTCCACCTCAGCCCGTGCCGATCCGCTCGACGCCGCTGGTTGCCGCGCCAAGCACCTGCAACGTCGGCACCATCCCTGCTGCTGCACCACCAGAGCCCGACGCCTCCGCCTTGCCTCGCGTGACCCGCAAGCCCCTCGCCGCCGACGTGCCGCTCCCGGTGCCTCGCCGGACCTCCGGTCAGCCATCCTTGGCTGGACCCCACGGCTGCCAAGCCCAATAAAAAAACAAGAGAAAACACATTAGGTAGTTTCTTTAGTTTGTTTTATTTAATTTATTTTACTTTTATCTTGTTTTTTTAGTATAATTAGTCTTTAGTATATGATTGGAAACTCAACATATTAGCGGATTCGCAACCGCGCTGGATTTTTTATTTCATCTATAAGGCGCCTAGATGAAATAATTAATTAAACGGGAATAAAATTGATATTTTGATCTTTAAGGCTTAAGATCAATTTATTGATTTTATTAACGAAATATTGTCTCTTGATCTGAACGATGTGCGATATTTCTGATGATTTTGAATGAATTGTCTCGTCTTAATTGCCTTGTTTATCTCGAGATATGTTTGAATTAGAATATTGCATGTCTTAGGGTTTACATGTTTAGAATATGAATTTTATTTAAAAAATTGCTAGATTTTAATTTAGGTTGCATGTTTAATTATTTGGCAATTATTAATTTCCAAAATTAATAAAAACAACAAAAAATCATCGTGCATATGTAATGTAGTGTTAAAGCATATTTTGCATGTCATTGCATATTAGGGTTGAATTGCACTTAGTTTAATTTAGATTTTTTTTAATTTGTTATAAGTTTAGGCATTTTTTAGATATATTGCATTTTAGGATTATTTAGGTCAAGATAATATTTTAGTTCAAATTAGGATTTGGTTCAACCTAATTCCTAGTTTAAACTAATTAGGATCTTAATCTAATTAGGTAATCTTCACATTTCACCTAATTTCGAATTTCATGAAAAATACAAAAAAAGTCATATTATTTAGGATAAAATACATTCTTTTAGGAAAGAGAAAAAATGCAATATGCATGTCATTAGGGTTAGCTTCATTTAGATGCATGTCATTTAGGGATCGTTATTAGATCCATTTAATTAGAAATTGCATGACATTAGAATTAGGTCATTTAGTTAATATTGCATTGCATATTGCATGATTCTCATTAATTAAGTGAAAAAAAAAAAAGGAAATTGCGTGTTAATTAGAAATCATATCTAGGGTTGATGATGTGAATTTTAATCTAACCACGCGAGATCTTTCGTTGCTTTGAGGTAAATTTATTTTTTGCAATTTATTCATTGTTTATCCGGGTGTTAAATTGGTGAATTGCACATCCGCATGATCACCTCACATCCGCATGATCACCTCACATGTTAGGAAAATAGATTTAAAATCAATTCGAATTGCTTGCAAAAACATTTTTAAAAATTAAAAAGAAGTGGTATCGAAATGACATTAGAGAAATCTAGTGTAACCAAGTCCCCGTATCCATAGTCTCTGGTTCGTAGGAGTAAAGTGAAACTCCCGTTACTTTACTTGGGTTTCTAATCGACCCACCAAAAAATAGATTAGTGGCGACTCCTGATAAAAAAATCAATTGCATGTTAAGAACTTGAACTTAAGTCGCGATTTGGTATGGGCTTGGGAGGCCCGAGGAGTTAAGTCTAGGCTTAACAATCCATCGCCCAAACCCTAGGTGGTTCACACCCAAAAATAGGTCGCGACATATCCTTAACTACATACAGTTGTCCATCACAACATGCTTCAATGCATACTTACCTTTGGCTTATCAATAAATATATCGACCTATCATACTTATGCATAACCGGCATTCATGCAAATTAATTTACCGTCATCTTCTTGCTAAGTTTCCTGGCTTAACTAGGGCATCATGTTCAATAACGAGGCATCACTGCCAACACTATGTGGTAAGATCAATCCGCAATTGAACCTCATGGTCGAAGGGTCAATTCATGTTCAATGCATAAATCCAGCATCCACGCATCAATTAATAAGTTATCTTGATACAAGCCGAGTTGGGACTTAACGACCCTTGTACTTTATTCTCATGGCCTAGAATTGAGAATGTTATATATAGGTTCAATTATGAGAAGAAATGTAAATGACTTATTGTCGCGACCTACCTATTGAGGGAGGGAATAGGTTTAGGGGTATTGCGTAAAAACAGGCCTATGGCCCATGATTATTCAAATTGAAAGTATAAGATTTTTTTTAATAAGGAGTCGTCAGTAACTTATTGGGGTCGGCTAGAAACCAATGTAGGTATGAGAGTATACCTCACTTCCTATGCAACTAGAGAATCTAAGATTTGTGACTTGATTATACTAATCAACCAATTAGTATCCTTTTGGTACCTATTCTTGTTTATTTAAAATAAAAAAAAATTGCCAAGTAGTTTGGAGTGATTTTAGGCCTGTCTACTAACACGTAAAGTGATCATGCAGATACAAGTCATTAACATAATAGTCGACAATCAAGGAAAGCATTAAATGCATATCATGGGATATCAAAGATTTAATACTAGGGAAAAGATGAATACTAATCCTAACTAGACTAAAGGGAAGCCGAAATCAATATACCAATACTGCACAATCAAAAGCATTTGTCCCTAAGGACAATTGAAATCTGAAGTAAAGCCTTAAAGCTTTGTCAAATTTTGGCATAATTCTGAATTGGAATAGTTCCATTTTTTAGAAAATAGCACGAGAGATTAACTTTAACCTTTCTTGAAGATTTTTTTTTTTTTTTAGTTTTTTTTTCTGATTTTCTGGTTTTTATGGAAAAAAAGAATTTTCGAATTTTCCCGAAAAAGAACTATATTTTACAATTTTTTGAAACTTTTCTTTTTTAAAAAAAATCGAAGAGTTTTTGAATTTTTATTATTTTTATTATTTTTTGAATTTTTTTGAATTTTTAATGTTATAATATTCGAGGTGGCGGGTTCGGACTGGACAAACCCGATCCGACCCATTGACATAGCCCGAACCCGAGATCCGACCCAACCGGATGAAGAAAGACATTTCTTCTAAATTTTTTAGGTTTTTGTCTTTTTTTTTTTAAAATTTAATATTTTTCTTTCTTTTTTCTCCACCCCTTTTGTCTTTTTCCCTATTTTGTCTTCTTCTACTGCAATCTCTTCTCTGCTATTTCTCCTTCCCGAAGCTTTCTTTTTCTCTCTCTTTTTTTCTCTTTTCTGCACAATTTTTTTGCTTCTTCTTGCCCGCAGCTCACCCAAACAACGGCCAAACCAAAACTAGCTCCACCACCACAACAGACCCTCACAGGCGCTTAAGGGCCGCTGCTAGGCCACCGTCCGACATCGGTCGTTCGATCCGACCGACGCCAACCACCGTCGACCACTAGCTGGCCGGAGGTTTCTAATGCTATCGAGCCTCTTTTCGACGAGAGGCAAACACACCTTGACCAACTCGAACGGTGCTGACACCTAAATTTTGGCGATCCGTTTAGTCATTTATTGCATTAAACAATTAATGGCTAATTTTATCCCTGAAAAAATAGTCAATTGCATAGCATATAGTTTTAGGTGCATTTATGTTTTAATTTGCATTTACATTGGGTCGCTGACAAATGGGTTTGATTTAGTGATTCTAAGCTTTAATTTGGCAGGTCGAACTAAGCCCACGAAGTAAGTAAATTGGCCCGAACCTGTTTTCTTTTAATGACAAAAATGACCTAATTGGAGATTTGAAATAATATTACGGTGGATTTTGGAATTTAAGAAAATTTGGTTGTGATATTATCTTTAGGCGATAAAATCAAGAGATGTGGAAAATAAAAAAGTAATATTGCGTGCGAAAAAGAAATCTTCGCAGATGTTGATTTGAAAAGGAAATTAAAACCCTAATCTTTAGCCTATAAAAAGGTTTTTCGCGTAGGGTTTCGGGGCCACAAATTGAACATATGGCCGCACAAGAAGGGTTGTCACTTTTTTAGGGGGATCGGCAGAAGAAAAGCCAGCGACGTGAGGGTGCTTCAAAAAAAGAGGAATTGGCTGGAAGGAAAATAATCTGCGTTGGTCATTGGAGGTGGTCGTGACCTCGGATCTTGGCCGCCGTTCGTCTTTCATCGTTCCAAATTCTGCCCAGCGTCAAAAGCATTGCGGGAACCACACACGAATAGCTAAAAGACAAGCCTCAGTCCGATCGCGTTGCCGTCCAATCGTTTGTTCCTTATTTGCGGGTTTCTAGTGATCCCCAGCGCTTCTTAGTCCTTGCTGTGCCGAGCATCGCTGTCCTCGACCTAGACGATGCTGCTGCCCTAGTCTCACCTGTCGATCACCATGCCGCAAGCCATGAAATTCACATTTTTACAGCTACAAATTGAAGAATTCTTGGCAAAGGAAGAACACGTGAACTTGGTCAAAAGCACCACGTCAGTTTGGAGTCCAGGAGTCTTCCTGAACCAACCCCATCTCTTGAAACTTTAGGCATCCATCAAAATCCATGCCTTGCACGCACGCACGCCCTTGTTCATGTTTGGGTTTTGCTGTCACGCCTTGCCACTTTGCCCACTATTACGATTCAACGTCCCAAGCGAATCCCGGAGTTTCTTGGCCCTGAGTCATCGCAAGCAAACACCACCGCATGGAGCAATATTGACGAGCACAAATTTTCTCACATATATTGTCTAATATTGCTTGTTTTGTTTGAAGGAAAAATCCAGGGCAAGAGAAGGGCACACAATTTTTCGGTATGGTAAAAGAAAATATGGAGAGAGTTCTTGTCTTCTTTCTCTGCAGGTCAATAAAGGACATGCACAAAGTCTCACCATTCAGTATGGGAACATCAGTATAGAGAAATTCCTAGGTTGTAAAGCTGCATATCAAATAATTATACTTATGTCACAAAATTTGAGGCATAATATATATTAATAATGTTTTACCAATGTAAACATGTTACGAATATGAATCACTTAACATTAAAACTGCATGTGGGCTAAGTTTTTAATTTAAATAGATTCATAATTACATCACGAAGAAACTACCATATTATATGCCTTTTCTTAATCCCTGTGGGTAAATTAAGAAAATAACATGATATTTCTTTCTAATTAATCATATTAATATAATGAAAATTCCCGTGGGATAAAATTCATCATATTAATATAATTAATTACAATCAATGTCCATTTCTAAATATGATCCGGAGGCTCTTAATATATAATTTAATTAATTAAAGATGTTGTGGCCACTCTCTAATTAATTAAATATATGGACCATTGGACATTTAATTTCATGAATAAAATACTCATAAAATGCATGAATAGACATAATAAATAAATACATCAAGGGCGAACAGTAAATAAATAAATCGGCCAAGGGCAAGATTGCAAAAACATGAAAAATTTGAGGCAAAAGCATAAGAGGAGCTGTGGAAGAGGGGAGACGACAACGCGTGCTAAGCACGCGCGTGTCCAGAGCACAGGTGCGTGCTGAGCACACACCCTGTCTATCGCTCAGGCGCGTGCAACGCCTGCAACTGACATGGGCAGTTCCGCGCGCGTGACCACCACGCGCCAGCGGTTGGCACGCGCGTGGAGGCGCGTGGGTCCCACTCGCCTACAACTACAACGTGCGTGTGGACCCCACGCGCCTTCTTCCTCGCGTGACAAAAGACTTTCCGCCGGTTTTTCGCCGTTTTCAGCCGCGATTTCACCACCATTTCTTCTCGGCAGCTCATCTAAGACCGAAGACCTAAGCAAGTCTTTAAACTGCTTCACCCTGAATTGGACATCCCAGGGTGCCCAGTTAGCCCATTTACAGGGGTTTAACTGAGATTATGGGATAATGTCCCCATTGGGCTTCCCCGCCAACCCCTCCAAGGGAGGGGAGCCCACCTCGGATCCCCGTGAAGCCCTTCTCCTAGCATATTAGGCTGGGTTTAGGGAAATGAAGATGCCTGAGTAGCCCCCACGAAATAAATTATGGGTTTTGAAGAACATGCTGGCACGACTACATGGGTCCAAGTTACGGCAAAAATGACCAAGAAATTGGTCTCAAATCAAACGAAAAACTCCAAAAACACAAATCCTCAACCACCATGACTTCCACCGCCCGATTAGCCTCCGGCAAACACTGATATACCGAAAAAAACTCATGGCTAATGTTCCTTATGGTGGTGCGACCATACGGGTTTGAAATCAAAGGGTGGGTCGCCAAATTTTGCCCGGAATCGGCGAGTTTCTCTTGGCCTCAAAATCCCGAGTTACTGTTCATGTTCAAAAAGCCCAAAAATTCACCAAAAATTCGAGAAAAATAAGGCAGAGGCACTAAACACGCTCTAATACCAAATGTTAGACAAAATAATTCATAATATAGAAGCTAGGATCGTTTATAGACAAATCTCCGGCCATTATTCTTGTTCTCGTTCGTCTGAAAAACCTAAAAATACAAAGAAAATTGGGCACACGCTACTAACCCAATTCACTCTCGTACTGATGGTGTATGCCAAATGAGAGAGTTTGAATTAGACCTTGTAGTTACCCGTTAGAATGAACAATCGTTCCTTTGTAAACCGTCTTCCATCAAAGCGGTTACGAAATGGGCGGTTGTCACGAAAATGTATGTATATGGAAAAACTGTATGTTGAATCCGTCACTTTAAAGAGAAAATGAGAGTCCGGAAATGTGGGATCACAAAAATAAATAACAAGGGTTCCCTTTCTCTCCGACTCATACTCTCGCTCTCTCGAGCTCACTCACTACCGCTCTCTCACTCGGATCTCTCTCCCTCTCTGTCTCTAGCTCTCTCCGAAAACCCTCCCTCAAAAACCAAAACCTCCCTCAATCGCCCTCCAAAAAAAAAAAAAAAAAAAAACCCTTCTAATGAGTGAGCCCTTCTCTTTTAAGGCGACTGACTGGCGCGCATGGTCCTTGCCATCTCCAGCTTGCCAGCCGGATTGGTCTGACCTGCGGATCACGCCGCCATCTGCACCACGACGATCCTCTATATCCTTTGCTTGTACTTTGCTTCTTTCTTCCTTCTTTTTGCAGAAGCGTGGTTGGCATGAGGGGGAAAAAGAGAAGGGGCCAGGCTCAGGGAAAAGAAAAGAAAGGCTGGGCTTGGGCCCACGTAAAAAAAGATCTAAAGGAGGGTGGCCCGGTCCGCTCTAAAAAATTGATTTTTTAAAAAATATTAATTTTTTAAATAGATTTAAAAATTAATGATAGTTTTGTGAATGCTCCTAATGTCTAAGCATAATGGATTTTAATGAAAATATACACGATATATTTTTAATGAGAGTTATTTACCTTACTCTTTACTTCTTCTTTTCTTTTTTCCTTTTTAGCGATTAATTCCTAATTTTGTGTACGATTAAGTCCTAAATAAAATTGTACAATATAGGTGTCAACAGTTATAACAATGTTGCGAGGTAGATAACATAATCATTTACTTTTACAATTTTGGAAAGCATAGTGCTTGAACTTTCTCGTTAGTTTCGTAAACTTTAACATGAACCATAAAACTACAAAGAAGAATGAGTTTCAACTCTTTCCCTGCTTTCGTGGACTTTTGACGTAAATCAAAAAATTATAAGGGTGTCAAATCTGGTAATTTTTATGGGATTTTGATGTAAACCAAAAACTTTTATAGACTTTTAAGAAATCTCATTGCCCGTCGATCTTCGAGAATTAGAAAAATCTTCCAAGTTTGAATATGCTCATTTAAAATCTGGGATCTTCTACCTCATTTTCATTTACTTACTTTTTATTATTTTCCTCTATTTTTATATATTTTATTCACTCCCGTCATTCTCTAATGAAAGATTTATTCAATAATAAACCATGTTATATATCCGAAATATGTAATATATATATTTATATACTTACTATATATATACACACGTAATATATTAAAAAACTAAAAATAAATTCAAATATATAAATAAAAAAAAAAAGCGAAAATCGTTGTTGTTTCTTCGTTATTTTTGTTTTTTATATTATAATTTAAAGATTATTTAACTTTAATTATAATTCTAATAGTTTATTCTCAATAATTTTAATAATTTAAGATTTTTTTATTTAAGAAAAATAATTTTTATAGCATATATATAAGAAACCATATCTTTTTTTTTTTTTTTTTTTTATCTTACTTATTTACAATATATTTTTATCTCGATTAGATATCTTTTATGAATATGATAAGTGTTATCTTATTTTGACTCTTATCTTAATTACCACAAAATATAATGGCAAGAGGGTCTTCACAAGGGCAACGGAGACAAATCACATCACAATCCGACACCCTCGGTGAATTAAATTGGGTAGAGATGATTGGTTTTGATCCACTTCTTATAATTCAAAATCGAGGACTACATTTAGAATTGGTTACTTATTTTTTTCTAACTATTTAGAACCGAATCAAGATAATATTTAATTCACATTTTACTAATCTTCTGAAGAAATAATATATATATTTAGTATCTAGAATCAGACCGTTCGAACACCATCGTTACTTTTAGAAATTGGGAATCGAATCAACGCTCTCAAGAAGCGAACTAAACCAGCAGATCCGATGGGATCCAGGTGATTTTTAATTGGCACAATCCATTATATATATCCTTAAAATTAGATACTGTTTCATACGTCACCAGACGTCCCTTAGAATCACGCCTTTGTCCCGCCCTCAAAGAGCACGCCCGCGACGGTCCCAGATCACTTTCACTTTCACTTTCACTTTCATTTCCCCTCGTGCACAGCATGGGCTCCCGCCCCTCCGTCGCCGACTACGATCACCGCACCCTCGTCGCAGAGCAGCACCGCGAGCTGATGGCCGCCCAAGCCCTAGAGTCCGACCACGACCTCGCCTTCCGCCTCCAGCTCGAGGAAGCCATGGCCGCTTCCCTCTCCCTCCTCCCCTCCTCCTCCTCGCCCCCGCCCTCGCCCTCGCCCCAAACCCTAGCGCCGCCCGCCGACGCCGCCTCCCCCTCCTTCGCCTTCCTCCAGTCCGACGAGCTCTCCAGGTTCCGGCGAGAGCTCGAGGACCGCGAGCTGAGCGAGGCCGAGGCGAGGCGCGGCCGGGAGGATCTCCACCGCCGGATCCACGATCAGAAGGTCGCCACCGAGATCATGACCATCCCCGACGACGACTGGGAAGACTGGGGGGATGAGTTCGAGCGGCCTTTCGGCGAGGGCTCTTCCAAGGATCGCGGCGGCGGCCGCGGCGGCGACGTGTTTAGGTTGTATTGCAAGGGTTTGGTCAGTGACGAGAGGGCCGAGGGGCAGAAGAGCAATTCCGTCTTTGCGGGGATCGGAGTCGCGGTTTGTGATTTTAGGGGGAATTTGATATTCGAAGTGACGAAGCCATTGATCGGGCCCGGGACGAGCAAGAGCAAGGCCGGCGTCGAGGCCACGGCGTTGGTTGAAGGCCTTAATGCTGCTTTGGCGTTGGAGTTGAAGAGGATTGCGTTTTACTGCGATTACTTCCCGCTTTACCAGTTTGTGAGTTTCTGCGTTTCTTACTTGAATTTCACGTTTTGGCACCCATTCAATCTGCACATTGTGTGAGGGAGGTGTCTGTTTCAGTTTTCTTTATAGAGAATTACCAATGTTGAATTCTTCACTTCTTATCGTGCTGCATTGGTCTAGCTTCTCTTGTTTCTTGATGAGGTTACGGGTATGTTTCTAGGGCAATTTGTATATCTGGCTTATAATCGTATTGTGTCTTTGGGAAATCTTTCTACCCGACTTCCTTTAATACGATGGAGATGGATAAACCTTTACTTGTGAGTTATTTCTATAGCATGTAGCGAATGACCAAGATGGTATATTGTCGTGACTCCTGACCCTAACTTCAAATTGTTGGAGTCTTTGTTTTGCAATTACTGAAGGTTCAAATCATATGGCTTTACCCAAATATTCATGGACATGAATGTTCTGATTGACACTTTGGCTGTTTGCATTGTTTATGATATCTCTTTTGATGTTTAGTGTTTCTTTTTCTGTCTCCGTGCTTTATAATTCACTCTCTATTCATTTATTTATCAAAGACTGAACGTACCTTCGTGAACCTAAGCAGAAATAATTATGGTAACCTCCTACATCAGTATCTGGTTTGATTCATCATAAGCATAAAGTCACTAATATGGTCAACATTACGATGTAGGTTACTCGTAGATGGACACCGAAGCAGCACAAGGTCATGGCATTAGTTGAAGAGGTGACTCTTCTTAGAAGAAAATTCGATCAGTGCAATTTCTTGTTGGTAGCACGAAATGAGTTTAAATTTGCCTTTAAACTTGCAAGAGATGCCATAACTTCCCAGATTGTGAAGTGTGCAGACGGTGTTGCCAGCAAGAATCCAAAGGAGACCTGTGTAATCTGTTTAGAAGATACTGACGTGAGTCAGATATTTGCGGTTGATGGATGCTTGCACCGCTATTGCTTTTCTTGCATGAGACAGCATGTAGAGGTGAAGTTGCTCCATGGTATGGTGCCAAGATGTCCTCATGAGGGATGTAAATCTGATCTTAATGTCAGCAGCTGCAGTAAATTTTTGACACCTAAACTAATTGAGATGATGACCCAGCAGTTAAAGGAAGCCTCAATCCCTGTTACAGAGAAAATATATTGCCCTTATCCCGTGTGCTCTGCATTGATGTCAAAAACTGAAGCTTCAGAATGCTCAACCACTTCTGGTGTTGCGAGATCCGGAGCAAGGAAATGCATAAAATGTCATAGACTCTTCTGTATCAATTGCAAGGTTCCTTGGCATAGTGGTTTGACATGCTTGGCCTATAAAGTATTGCATCCTCTTCCTCCTGCTGAAGATGCAAAGCTGAAGTCTCTTGCTTCCCTGAATTTATGGCGTCAGTGTGTCAAATGCAATCATATGATCGAACTTTCTGAAGGCTGTTACCACATGACTTGCAGGTACTTAATTCCCACAATTGACCTGCCCGGTTGAGCTGATCTTTACCTGGGGTATCTTTTACTCAATAATAATAATGACAAGCTCTGCTGCTCGATAGTTTAATGCCTTAGGTTTGTAGTCTAATGGTGAAATCTGTTGTCTGCTAATCTATGTGATTGCTCCAGTGGTTGTATACATGCTTTTGTTATTACAAGTGAGTAGTAGAAGTAGGGACTGTGGATATTAAAGATAATACTTACAAAACTGGACCAATGGACTGGTTCAACTTGTTGAATGGAGGATTGGACTATGTCTGGTGACTGGAATGGTCAAGAGGTCAGCCTTATTTTGACATGGTTTGACTGGTCAACAAGTTTGACTGGATCTTTGAACCTTCTAGAATATGAGGGAGATGTTGCAGTGGCAATATTGAACTGGTGACCTTGAAGGAGCCCTATCATTAATCACTTAACTAATGATACTGGCCTTCTGTCTTTATTACAAATTTAAGATACTTATTTATTCCATTATCTGACCCCCCCCCTGCCCCCCCCTCTTCTCTCTCTCTCTCTCTGCATTAGAATTTCATATTGAGAACAAGAATCCTGTGATCAGGGTCTTTACTTGAGTTGGAATGAAACTGCTATTGATGGAGTGCTTAAGGTCATTTTGGGGGGAGATATTCGTCATTAGATTATTCTAAGCCTGCAGTAGTCTGTTGCTAGATTATGCTGGAGAAGGTAGATAGAGGCAGAAGGCTTTACATGCCGGTACCTACAGCTATTAAGAAGGCCATTGTGGAAGCGCTAGTTAATCCTTTTCTTTCTGCTAGCAACCAGTAAATGCTTACGCAATTTCCCTAGTGCTTGAAATTGGCAAAACTTTTGACTTGGCTGATTGAAAATGGTCAGGCTGCTTTATTCAAACTTTCTTTTTGCCCCCTGTTGATATATATCAACCTCGTGATTTATTGCTCGAAGATTTGTATTGGAGTCGGATGGTTTAGCTATTGATTGCCACTGAAATTTTGAGTGTCCAAGCTGTTTGGGTAATGCTCGAAAAAGATAATTTAAGGTTGTGGTTTGCTTTGTATCTTCTATATCTTTTGTCAGTCCTCTTTTACAAACTACAAAAATCTTACTTAGCATTGCATCCTTGCAGATGTGGCTATGAGTTTTGCTACAATTGTGGTGCGGAGTGGAAGAATAAAAAAGCTACATGTTCTTGTCCGCTGTGGGAGGAAGACAATATTTTGTATGATGATGACGGGATTTCTGATAGTGAAGGCAGTGAAGATGAGGAAAATGAAGAATGGTATGGTGACTCGGATGATGAGTATGTGTCCGTAACAGCATAGTAATAATATTTATTCTCTCAGTACTTGCCTTTTCCCTGACGGGATATCATCTGTTCATAATGGCAAACCTTGACATGTATAGGTATAGTTAGGTCGGACTTTTTCTTTTTTTTCATCTCTTTTGGTGGACAAATACATTGAAATAATGATCGGGCATATCAATTTGCAAGCATACAGATTGTAAAGAATGAATGAGTAAAGCAGATGCTTCCTGCATTACTTTGAGATAAAGCTGGCTTTGAAATGAATTCTGAGACGCGAGAGCATCCCGGTGAGAAAATCAGCAGGGAAGATAAAAAGCTTGTGGAGCATGGAGAGAGAAGGATAAAAACGGAGAAGAGATTGATGATTTCTGAGATCTTGGAAACTTGCTGGTTCATGGATAAGAACGGAAGACGGTTTCTTTTTGCTGGGCAAATGATGGCGGTGAAAGTCATTCTATATGAGAAGTTACAGAAAATCTATTTATTTTACTTGCTTTCATATGAAAATCTAGTAAATTAGATAGGTCGAAAAAAAAAAATACAGTAAGTTACCGTAGAAATATCAGTTAATGAAAAGAGAAAGTTAGTTACTATAATAAGTAATTGATAGATCATTGTAAAAAAGGCTCTGAATAATTTTGAATTTTGTTTTTAAGTATAATCATTTGTATCGTCTACTTAAAAAAAATGAAAATATTTTCATCACTTATAAAAATGTTTAGATATGAATTATTGTTGATACTGTAAATACTAATTATTTCAAGTTATATAGATGTTTTTAGAAAAATATTATCTAAATAATTCATTTTGTGTGAAAAAAATATGGCTAAATATGTAAGTATTTAAAGTTTTATTACCACTCATGTTACCGGACTGAACCAAAGCCAAATGATAAAACACTTTTTTTTTCTTTTCTTTTCTTTTTGGTGTGCAATTTTGGTCTTTTCAGCTACATTTGGTCATCCGGATTTTTAACTAGAATAAGACTGGATAAGATAGTGCCGCGACCAAAATTTTCGGGTATGAACCAAGGGTTTGGCTTCATTATCGTCGAAGAGAGAGAACCGCCAACGTGGGAACTGGTCTTGTGACTGAATCTCCAATTCCCACCTTCCTTGATGTTGTCTTTTTCTTTGGAATTTGCTGCTCTGGATAACGTGGCCATGAAAATGAATTTCAGTTGAAGCTCCTTATTTTGGCCGACATGTTGTGATAATGGAACAAAATTCGTCTCCTGGACTGATGATTCGGCATAGACACAACCAATCTTTCTTTTTTCTTTTAATTTGGCTCCACGAATCCACAAGCTCAACAAAGCTTTTCCTCGTAGAACCTTTGACCGTGTGCTCTTGTTGTGGCTGCTCCAAAGAATAATTCTTGCTCGTCCACGTGTTGGTCTGTTGAAGTGGACTATTGCTTTGTTGGGTGATGGTCAGCAAACTTCAGCGATGAAGGCGTGAGGGATGAATCCGTTGTCGTTCCGTCGGGCACAATTGCGAGACACCGAAAGGACGTGATGAGCGCGAGAATTGCTAACCGTGAGCAAGAGCGTTGGTCTCCATGTCAACGAGGACGCGATAGCAGGAACTAGTCGCGGCGCTAGATCTTCACTAGTGCAGGTCGGCTTTGAGGCAAGAGGAAGCGAGGTCGGCTTTGAGGCAAGAGGAAGCGGCCGGGGTGCTCGACGAGGGACGGTAGATGTGATGGAAAAACTAGGTTTTGAAACTTCTCTGGATGTTCTCCCTTCTTCTCAATGGGATACCTCTCGCTATGGTGTTTCACGTTTGGCCGTGTATTCAATCTGTGTGGCCTCTTTCAAAACCTATGCGTATTAATCTATCTATAGGCCACGAGTTAGTGTTTTAATTTTTCCAAATCCATATCCATGAAAATTCCTTTTTCCGAACGCAATATTTGCTTTTCCGAACGCAATATTTGTTTTTCCAAATAATTCAATATTTTTTTTTTTTTATATATAATTCTTTCCGAGGATTGCAAGAGGATTATTTCTTAAATTTGAAATTTCGCAATCAAATAAATCTGTAAAATCTCTATATGCTAGGATATGGGCTTAACCGATTTTTTTTCGATGAATGATTAAACTTAACCCATCCGTCACAGACCCAATCTTAAGATCTTTCTATATCCTATCTACTGTTTGGTTAATCGCAATATTAAAGTTGGATATATTCACATCATATCATTTTTTTAAATATAAACGGTATAATTATAAATGAACATAAAATTTTATAAATGGAGATAATTGAAATCTCCGTGACACTAATCTTTAAATTTTTTTTCCTCTTTTTTTTAAATAATTTCTTTATTATTTTTTCCCCTTTCATCATTCTTTAATAAAATTTTATCAAATAGTAAACTGTACTAACATACCTAAAATACAAAAATAACTAAAATATATAATAAATATAAATATATAATTTATAGATTGAATGTTTATTATAAGATAGAATTAAAGTTGAATATATAAATTAAAATAAGATTAAATTGAAAAATAATTTTTATGTAATTTTTAATTTCTTAAATTAGAATTCAAATATTATTTATATTGAAATATAATTTTAAATTTGTTAATTTAAGAAAGTTGTTATTTGAGAAAATTAACTTTTCTTTATGAACATTAAAAATCCTATGTACATTTATCCCACCTCTCCTATGAGATAATTTTATCCGGCCTATATCCCCATTATATCTGACTTTATCCTATCCTAAGTAAGCACTAAACGTAGGATAAGATAAATCATATCCTATCCCGAATTTTATCTTGACTGCCAAATGCAGCCTTCGTGTATAAAATCTCTATAGACCTCATATCTTATAGCCCGTTTGGTTGTATTATAAATTGAAATTATAATCTCACGATCAGAGATTTTCCATATAGTTTAAACCTTAATGAATAAATAATTTAACTTCATTTTAACCCCTAAATAAATAACTAATTTATTGTTAATTGTACAAATAATTTAACATCAATTGATATACACTAAAATATTCTGTGTAGAATAGTTCATCAAAAATGCAAATCTGAATGCCCTTGAACTCCAAACTTGATCAATTTGTAAGGTATTTTAGAGTAAGCTTAAGTTTAATAATGATAGCTCTAGATTTAAAGTAGGAAATCTACTCACCACTCAACTCCAAAGCACGACATCATGGTAACAATTAACATATAATATCATCTATCATTTCAAGTCGTTATAATTTGAAACTACCAATCACTCACTTTTCCGGGGCATTTCTTAGTTATTTGCATATTCATGATAGAATAGTTTGATCACTCAAGGAACATTGTATATATTCTACATAATAATTAATTCACATATTATAAGCATGCATCAGGGAGAATTATCAAAAAAGTCATAAACTTATTGTAATTGTGCCAATTCAATCTTAAACTTTTTTTTTTTTTGCCAATTTAGTTCTAAACTTTTTACAATTGTGCCAATTCAATCCATCCGACCAAAATTGGCCAGCCGACGCTGACGTGGACGCCGGGCTGGGATAGTTGGCTGGCAAACGCTGACGTGGTAATTTTTTAATATTTTTTTTTGAATTTTTTCTTATTCTTTTTTTTTTTGAATTTTTTCCCCCAACCTTCTCCTTACTCTAGCCAGTTGGCGCCGGCTAGAGGCGAGGGCCGATGAGATCAACCTCGCCAACATCGTCAAATCTGGTGAGGCTCGACCTCGCCATGGATGGGCGAGGTTGAGCCTTGCCGGCCACCGACCAAGTTGACCCTCGCCTTGGCCGGGCGAGATTGAGCTACTGGGGCCTTGCCTAGCCAAGGCGCCGGTGGCCGGTGAGGCAGTTGTTGCTAGATTTGGCGACTAGCGACCACGGCCTCGCCGTCGCTGGGCGAGGCTCGCCTTCCCTAGTGGCCAATGAGGCTGACCTCGCTGGCCAAAGGAAGGAGAAGGTTGGGAAAAAAAAGAAAAAATAAATAAACCAATCAAAAAAAATATTTAAAAATTGCCACATCAGCATTCGCCAACTAGCTTTCCCCAACCGGCATCTATGTCAAGACACTAACTAAATTTGGTCGGATAGACCGAATTGACACAATTGTAAAATGTTTATAATTAAATTAGCCAAAGAAAAGTTTATGACTGAATTTGCACAATTTCAATAGGTTTATGACTTTTTTGATAATTCTCCCGGATGCATCATGATGTAGATTCACAAGCATATCAAGAATCCACATACTCACAAAGGCACTTACAAACTCTAACTAGCTGTGTCAATTTTCCTACAACACTTACCCACTACAATAGTAAGGAGATCAACATGTTCAAAACAATGATTATTCACGTGCATTTTCAAAACATATTATTTTAGTTTGTCCAAAGCAACGCAATACATAAGTTGTGACAATAATCACGTGTGCAATGAATAAAAATACATACCATGAGTTAACAATCAGTTTACACTCAAATGCATATAAATGAGCATATTAATCTTAGGATGCGCAAATACCAAATATTAGTTCACACATATACACAGGTAGGTATCTATTTTCTCACTTTGCAGGATTTATCTTGACTCATTAGCCATCTCAACTAATAAGGCGTCATCAACATCAACTAGTGGGGAATAGAAACATAAACACCTCTTTGTCATGCCTCTCAACTC
Source organism: Eucalyptus grandis (assembly GCF_016545825.1). Classification (NCBI taxonomy): domain Eukaryota; kingdom Viridiplantae; phylum Streptophyta; class Magnoliopsida; order Myrtales; family Myrtaceae; genus Eucalyptus; species Eucalyptus grandis. The sequence continues at coordinate 41,252,998 of NC_052613.1, forward strand.
ATCCATTACGAGTGTGCTTACATCCGCATGTTGATAATATTTCATAATATTCACATGCTACTCAACATTTCGTATATAATTCACAATTTCTTATTCTCTCAACCTAGTAGAAAACTGTCTCAAATGGTAGAATATCAGCTTAACTCCATAGTCTTACATACATACTCATACAAGGGAGTAATCATTAGCAAATAAGTCACGGCAAAGGTTTTCATCACATGGCATCATGCACATGCAAATCATTATAACATAATAATTATCGTGTATATTTCAATAACCACATCTACAAATAACAAAGAAAAGTATTAAAAAAATGTTCTAAACCTATTACATTAGTAACTATTCGATTATAAAACTTTCAATTAAACCAATTTAGTCTTAAACATTTTCGCATTTGTATCAATTGAGTTTATTTGGCCAATTTAAGCTAAAAATTGCAGACGTGGATGTCGGTTGTTTTATGCGGCATAGTTAATGCTAACGGAGACATTGCTTAATATCTTTTTGAAAATTCTAAATTGTTTTTTTTTTTTTTTTCTTTTTTCTTTTCTACTCTTTTCCTTTTCCTTTTTTCTTTTTTTAACAAGGGGCGTCAAAGTTTGCTGGGTGTAGCGAAGGTGATTTTGCCCACGGCTCAAGAGACCATGGCTACTTTCACCTGCGTCCGACGAGGCTTTGGTGAGGTTGCGTCGCTATTGCCTTGCTCGGCTGTCCGCGGCCACATGTGTAAGAGCTGCTCTGGAGACGGAGAGAGATCCAAGTGAGGAGCAAGAAGGTGAAGAGGAGAAAGGGAATGGCATGGGACTCCTTAAATAGACGAGGGACTTGGGTGAGAGGGCGCTACTCTAGGCCTATGCAGCGAGGGATGCTTGCGTACCTTCCAGGCTGATGGCTAGGCCAGCTGTCGCAGAGTACGAAGGCTCTTCCGATTCGCCATCGACAGCCCCTAGACCGTTTAATCTTTGCGTTGATTGTGGACATACTTTGTTTTTTGTTAGCGTGATTTAGGACACGTTTGATGGCGTTTCTATTATCGGAAATAATTTTTTTTCGAAAACAGTTTTTTTTTTATTTTTATTCAACTTATCAGTTTCTAAGTATTTTAAGGCGTTTTGTAACTATATAAAATTTATGTTCCCGGAATAAAAATATATTTAGTAGACCCCAAATATTTTTGTGATTTAGAATTTCTTTTGATTTGTTAATAATTTTATTATATATTTTTTCTTTTTTCTTTTTAATTTTTCTTCTCCTCCCTTTTAGCCGGTTGCTAACCTTAGCCACTACTGCCTAGCAATTGGCCAGATGACGGCCGGCAAGGTCGCCAGCCTCAAGGGAGCCTCACCGTGGCTCGGCTAGGCCTAGCCTCACTCGACCACTGCGAAGTTGGCCTCACCCACCAAGGCGACGCCAACCACTTTGCTCAACCATCGCGAGGCTAGCCTCACCTAGGCAACGCCGACCCAAGCGACGCTGACCTCGCGATGGCTGGGTGAGGCTCAGGGGGCTCCCACTTAGCCACAGCAAGACTCTCCCGAGCATAGCCAATGGTCGGTGAGGCTTCGGCGAGGTCGCCGACGAGACCGACGAGGAAAGAAGAGAGAAAGAGAAAAAAAAATCTTTTTTCTTGTTTTATGAGTTGTTCTCAAAGTAAGAAACAATTTTATTTTTATTTTTTATTTCTATTCCAAATCTATTCTCATGAATAATTTGTTCTTAAGAACAAAAAAGTTACCAAACGCATTTCTATTATATTTCTATTTCAATGAACAAAAAAACATAAACACGTGTTCTGAAAAAGTGTTACTAAGGCTCTTTGTTTGTTTGTGTTTTTTTTGTTTTTGAACACTTTTTCTGTTTTTTTGTTCCTGGGAACAAAAAGGAACAAACGCGTTTGATGCGTTTCGTTTCCTTTTTTGTTCTTTTGTTCCCAGGAACAAAAAGAAACAAATAAGAAACAACAAATTTGTGTTTCTTATTTCAAAACACATTTGAGGAACACTTTTCTATTTTCTTCTTCTTTTTTTTTTCGCCGGTCGCCGGCCTCGGCCATGGCCGGTGACCGGCCAACGAGGGCCGGCGGCCTCGCCCGGCCACGGCGAGGCCGACCTCGAGTTCGCCCAACCAAGGCGAAGCCGACCTCACGCCGGCCGGGCGAGCTCGATCTCGCCCGATTCGGCGAGGCCGAGCTCGCCCGGCGGCCGGCGAGGCTCGGCCTCGCCGGATCTAGGCGAGTCGGCGTCGCGGCGGCGGTGGCTCGGCGAGCCTCGCCGTGGCCGGGCGAGGCCACCGGCCTCGTCGGCCGGTCGCGGCCATGGCCGAGGCTGGCGACCCAAAAGAAGAAAAAGAAAAAAGAAAAAAGAAATAAAGAAATAAAAAATTATACAAATTTACCAAACGTGTTTCGTTTATTTTTTATTCCCGGAACAAGTTTACCAAACGCATTTTTTTGTTCAAAAATTGTTCCTCGGAACAAAAAAAAATTTTCTATTTCGTTCCCTAGAATAATTTTTAAACGTAAACGCAAACAAACGCACCCTAAATGCTCCCCTAGTAATCGGTGCGAGGCTGCAAGTAGAGGAAGAAAAAGAAGAAGAAGAAGTGGCTTTTTTCGAAGGAGGAGAAGCTCTTTACATCTCCAATCGCCCAACTCATACGGGTGGGCCGACTCTGCCTCGCTCAAATTGAAATGAGTCCATGGAGGATTGCCGGAACTCTCGGAAGAAACAAAAAAGAAGAAAATAAAAACTAATAAAAATTCAAAAATTCAAAAATTCAAAAATAAATAAATTAAAAAAATATCCATATCAGCTCCAACCATATCATGGATTGTTCATACCTGATTTTGTCAACTAGTGAGTTGTTGAAAATAGAAATAGCAAGAGTAAATAGTTAGGTAGACTAGCAAAGGGTTTTATTTAAAAGAATAAAAAATATATATTATTAAAAAGAGAGAGAAACGAAACCGAGCCAGGCCCAGGAAGACTCGGTGACTTGGCTCAAGTTTGAAGCACTTTCGCCGGAGCCCGTCTTCACCGCCAGGGCACCGAGGCCGAGAGCCGTGGAGCTTTCGCCGGCCGATGTTTATCAACAATCCGCGGAACTGAAGGAAATTATTTTTTCTTCCATTTCGCGGTTAAGAAGCGTGAAGAAGATCTCGATTCTCGTTCAAAGTGATTCCATCGAATCTGATTCTAACCAAGGACGGATAGTAAAAGCTTCCCTCGTCGACTCAATCGGTACTCGGGGTTTCGATCCGCTTCGCTGACCAGGGAATGTTCCTCCCCTGTCTTGCGCTGCCTTGAACGAACTACAATGCTGAGTTGCTTAACGCTGCTCGTGTGTAAGAAACCGGGAGCCAAGGTCTTTCTTGGATGATTTGTAGTGATATTTCATTCTAGCGTCGACTCTGGACCGAAAAAATATTTTCGATTCCGGAGCTAGGTTCAACGCTCGTGGTGCTCACTGCCTGTTCGACAGAGTGACTGAGCCTAGTCCGTATACATTTACCTCCTTTTTTTTTTACTTTTGATGTCCCCGTGGCTGCATACATTGTTCTCCTTTTTTGTGTTTTCTTCGGCGCCCTTGTGATGTTTTGTCATGGCTAATATGGGCGAGGGAATGGACCGAAGACTCTTTGATAATGCTGAATTCTTGCGATGCTTGACCGGATTTTTGTTGGCATGTTCCATTCGACATGTTACGCATCATTGTGGAGTCATAGGTAAGAATTTATGGCAGTCGGAGGCGATGGTCCGGCGTGGCCGAGGATAGAGTTTGTCGGAGACAGCCAGCGGCCGGCGATGATGGACGATGCCATGGAGGTCCGGTTCGCAGAGCTTGGGTTGGTTCGGCTTGAATAGAATCTGGGCCTAGGCTTTAGGTTAATACTTAGGGGTTCGGGTTAGGTGAAAAAAGAAGAACCGATTGGGCTTGGGAAGGTTGAGCTCGGTCATGACCGTAGCCCACCCCGGGGCGAAGCCCGGGTCCAGCCCTGTTCGGACTGGGTTAAAGGGCCCGACCTGGGTCCGGTTTTCTTTCCTTTTTTCTTTTTTAAATAATAAAATGTTCTCATTAATACAAACAATATTTTTATTAAAAAATAAAAAAATGCAGATAATATTAAAAATTAGGAAAAAATTTAGAAAGGAGGTTTTGATTAATTTTTATTATATTTTTAGTGTTAATATTAGTTTAGAATTAGTGTCGAATTTTCCTAGATTAGAATGCACATAGTTTGGGGATTTTGATAATTTAGGATTAGTGTAATCTTAGAAAAAATAATAAAAAAGGTGACACTTTGGATAAAAATTAGACTTCCAAATTGAACAAGCTCATAAAGTTTTACCATAGGGCTTTATTTGTTCTCATAGACAAATGTTAAGTTGTTGTGTATATATTATTTCGGTTATATTTTTTAGGGTCGCTTTCAATACATCAATTATTGTTTTCCTTTTAGCACGACTAGCATAAATCATAAGATCATGATAAAACCCAAAAACATTGCATGAACACTTGGTGGATGAGGATTTTATGACTCATGATATTGGTAAAGAGACTATTTAGACACTTTAGTGGTTAAATGATCAAAGTGTCTAAATGATCAAACTGGATAAGTACAATCAAGTTTCCGATCCTAGATCCCTAGTTGCATAGGAAATGAGATATACTTTCATAACTCTCAAAAAGGTTAGTGATGAATGCCCTAACATTGTGAGAGGGTAAGACTTTGGGAGAATTCACGACGATTGAGGATCATTGGTCCATCATTGGCATTACCTCTAACCTTATTTTAAGGCCGTGGTAATTTTCTGCCTAAATTAGCCAGATTGACTCAATTAGTACTAATATGAAAATGTTCAAAACTAAATCTGTATAATTAAAATGTTTATGACCGAATTAGTATTGATGTAATATGTTAAAAACTGAATTGGTACTTTCTTCCAAATAATATATGACAATTTTGTATCGGCAATAGAAATCAAATATCCATTTATCATCATTTACAAACCCCACGAACTTTAATTCATGACACTTATAATTTAGTAAATAGTGTCATCACATGCAAATCATTACTATGTAACAACTGGCCTTGTGATTATAATGCAAATATTACCCTAATCTGTTGTCATTTCTCATATTAGCAGTGGCAACCAAACATCAATCTATTACCACTGTCAATGTGTCAACTCTTATTCATAAAGTAATTCAGCCAAGAGTCCACAACTTCTTCACATCACATGAAGTTATGATTATTCTGTCAAATTGCCAGTAAACAACTATGATTACCTAGCTGTAATATCTATAAAATATGGAGGGTCACCATGCAATAGAAGTGACGCTGTAATGGGTACTACTCGTAAGCAAACATTATAATATTTAGTCAACGCATGACAAACCAATAAATGGATAGGCACCGATGCAATAAAATACGCTCTTGTTAGTTTTCGATGTCTCCGCCTCAATGGCATATTTGTAATTTCAGCAGGAAAATCGAGGCAATTTTGCGAAAACTCCGTGCATTGTCCAGGCCCCAGAACTAGAAATTTAAACTAGGATGGGCTAAAACGAGAGAAAGAGAGAGAGAAGGATGAGCGGTGGCCGCTCGACGGCGGCGCGAAGCGAGATCGACGGTCGTGCCGCGGTGTCCTGGTGGGACGGTGAGTCAGCGACCGAGAACGATAGACGGCGAGGCTGAGAGCGTTGCGTCCGTGGATTGGACGGAAGGAGGGCCGGCCCAGGAGAAGCAGTCGGGGCCGGTCCGGCCTTTCTCGGGCCCGTCCAAGCCCGAAATGCCGGGCCGGCCGGGTCTGTGCTTTTGGGCATTCTCTCTTTTTCTCCGCGGCACATCCCTAAGCCGGAGCTCAGAAGCTGTCGCCGGTGCAGGAGAACGCGCCGCGACGCGACGATCCCGAGGCCACTGCACGTATCGCCATGTGGGAGATGACGACGACACCCTAGCTCTCTCTCTCTCTCTCTCTACACCTCTGCGGTTGTTTCTAGACGAGCCATTTGGATGTCGGCGACGCAGAGGATACTCTGCTCTCTCAACCCGACGCTCCTCTGCCGCTCTCCTCTGCCGGCGGCGCTGCTGTCCAGAACCTTCCCCTCGCATCGCTCCCTCGCCTTCGTCCCTTCCTCCTCCTCCGCCCGTCATCGCCGCTCCGTCATGCCTCGCCATCAGGTTCGTCTCCTGCCCTGCCGCCGCCGGCGTCGTTGCGCGCGGATGAACTTATGCTTCGGGTGATCGACGAGCGCTTCCTTTCGCGCTTTTGAGTCCCTTTTTCTAGCGTTCGCGCGATTCTCGTCCGTCGACGTTGGATTCGCGATTATCAGCTTCCTTTGCTCTTTTATTTTTTGCGAGTTGAAAAGAGAAATGGAGTGATTCGCTTGTTGCCGGCATTACGGATTCAGAGAAATGTTTTTGTCTGGATGTGGTCGTGCAGAGAAAGGGTGGGCATGGAGAGCAGAAGTGGAAAGAGAAGAGCCCTTCCATGACAGCTGCTCCAGAAAGGAATATCGCATCGACAGTCGAGGCTGTTGCCAGCAGACTCGGAGAGTTAGATGTCGCTGCGGAGTCGGGTGGCGATGTTCATCCTCCCCAATCGGGCGGCGTCCTTCAATCGGCGAGCCATCGTGCTCCTTTCCAGGGCGAGAAAGCAATCTGGAAGCCCAGAGCCTATGGAACGGCTACTGGACCCTTGGAGATCGACGCCGAAAGTAAGACTCCGGATAAAGGAGCGGCGGAGGTGCAAGGGAATAGCTCCGGCTCGAGTGTGGCGCAAGAAATCTCCCCGGGTTTGAGTAAGTTATTCAGGACAAATTATTTGGAAGGCTTCTCCGTGGATAACTCTACGTATACAAGCGCCCAAATTAGAGCTACCTTCTATCCCAAGTTTGAAAATGAGAAGTCCGATCAGGAGGTATTCTTTTCTCACATCAGTCCCTTGTTATTTTGCTTTATCGGGATGTATGCTCCGTTCAGTTGTTAAGGGTGCTACTAACTTGTGATAAGTTATCTAGCACACAAGAACGTCTATAACAGTTTCCTGCTCCTTTTGGTGCATAACCTTTATTAATGGAAACCGAGTTTTGACTTGTTTTTATCTATTCACGTGTTTTCATTTTTTCAGATTAGGACAAGGATGATTGAGATGGTGTCAAAAGGGCTGGCAACAGTAGAGGTACACTGCCTTCCTAGCTCCATGCTTTCTCCTAGTAGGAATACATGTTTGCATTCGGCAAAGAGCGTTAACTTATATGTCCCAGATATTTGATGAAGCTCATAGCTTGTCGATGTTTCCCTATTGCATAAGCTGAAATAAGTAATTTTTTTTAGATAACTGCCAAGTGAGGCAGATGATGTTGTTTTTTGACCTGGGTTAAGTTACATCCATGCAGGTTTCCCTCAAGCATTCAGGTTCTCTCTTCATGTATGCTGGTCATGAGGGTGGAGCATATGCCAAGAACAGCTTTGGAAATATGTAAGCTGAAAAGCTTTCGGTATCTGTGGCACATTGAATTGAGTACTTAACAGATGTTCCTGTTGTAGATACACTGCTGTGGGAGTTTTTGTCCTTGGCCGCATGTTTCGGGAGTCTTGGGGTGTGGAAGCAGGAAAAAAACAAGCTGAGTTCAATGCCTTTCTGGAGGTGCGTGGGTATTTCACTCTAATGTTAGATGTCAATATCATTTCATTTCTCCTCGATGTTCAACCAATATTTACAACAATATGTGGAATTCCAAATTTTAAGTCTCTTCCCATGTAATACCCATGGAAACATGAAAATCAGTTTGCATCTTTATTACCATGTTTTTGGGATATAATTCATTGATTGATTTGAAGTCTTTTTCCCCTCATGGATTCTTTTTTCGGGTATTTTCTATCCAATTGGGCTGCTTGGAACTTAATCTTCAGCTCAAGCTTTTGTAGTGGCTAGTCCCTAGACCTTAAACTTGCTTAAGTGAGAGAAAGGAGTGTTAGAGATTCAAGTGGGGGGATCTTTTATTTTTAATTTGGTGCTTATACTTTTAAGTTTTTATAATTTGACTTTCCTTTATTTTATAATGAAAATTTCAAATCTTCAAGAACTTAATTCATTTTTGTGAATATTATATAGTTTTTAAATTCACAATAATATTTTTATTTTGGTGGAACGTCATTAGTAGTTGAGAAGTTGAAACAAATGGACCCTAAAATGGAAATTATTCAACTCTCTCTCTCTGTCTCAAGTGCGCGCGCGCGCTACTGCGTACACCACAAATGCAGTCATGTGCATATGGACATATGTAAAATGAAATATTTTGCTAGTGTAAACAAGCTACCACTCAAGTTCGCGAGTATCCTGTAATATGGAAATTAGGATTCCGACCATGCAGGAAATTTCCAGTTAGCAATGTTCATTGCCGTTCACATCATCGACACATGATGTTTGTAGTTTAAACTTTTTTATCGTATGCTTTACCTTTTCCAACAGCTTTATCTTTGATAATTCCAGGAAAACAGGATGTGTATTTCTATGGAGCTGGTAACAGCTGTTTTGGGTGACCACGGGCAGCGACCCCGAGAAGATTACGGTATCATTTTTTCTTTTCTACTTTGAGGTTCTTTGTTTGGAAGTATGCGTTCTGTATTTGAATCTTTAAAAATTTGTTACTGAATACATGGTTGATTGATTGTATGTGTGTTTTCTTATTTCTACTATGAGCGTCCTTCTGTTCTTGGAGTCATACAATGAGTTGGGGCTGGAAAACTTTTACATTTTTCTTGTGGTTATGGTTGATGTTTAGAGATTGACTGCCCATGGGTCATACTTTCCATCATCCACTGTTGCTATAGTCTCAAATCTTATCGAAAAGTTCAATTTCATGTTTTTCCATTACATGATGCCTCCATAAATATATTGATCATTGTATGAAAGTAGCGTTCGCAAGGATAGCTCTTTTAGATAGAATATTAAGTATACACATCCATTTCTATAGATAGAATTCTCCAAAAGAAATGGTTAAGCAAGAGTTAGTTTTTCTTACCGTTTAATTGTTAAGAACTTGACTTTGCATCGGCTAGTTTGCTTGATCTGTACCTTATATCACTTGCTAATAAGGCCCCTTCCTGATAATGTTAGTCTCTCATTACTGTTTCTTACGCAGATGAAGAAGTTTGTTTTGGTCATTATGTCTATTCTCAACATTTATCGATGTAGAAAAATATGAAAAGTTGATTATTTTGTCAAACCATTCTTTTACTTCAACAGTTGTAGTTACTGCGGTCACTGAATTGGGAAGTGGCAAGCCTAAATTCTACTCCACTCCTGAAATTATTGCTTTTTGTCGAAAATGGCGTCTCCCTACCAACCATATATGGTTGTTCTCAACAAGGTATGTTCACATAACTAATTTGCACCAGCCATCCCTTTTGATTAATTATTAGACAGTATGGATTTATCGATTGAACAAATTATCCTACCTTCTACAAGTACTATCTTCTTGCCTGTTTGATTTTAGTAATAATTTGCGCTCAGCAAAAGTTTTTTAGGAAAAACTACATCATCTTGTATGGAGTGAAATGACTGTTTTGCGCCATAGTTTAAACTATTTGAAAATGGGATAACAATGAATGTTGGCATATTCTTTAACACTCCCCTTTGCTTGTAAGATGGACCCTATGCAGGAGAGAGAGGATATGCCACTAGATAGCTATAGACTAGAACACACGGACTAACAGTAGGAGGGAGTGTGAGATTCGAACTCTTGATGTGAGCTTCATATCATGTGAAATGCCCTTTTCTTCCTAAAAGTTTAACCTGTATGGAGATAAGTTCACAATGTATACCTGGAATATTTCTTTATGTATCGCATCATTTCATGCATGTTAAAAGATTTGCACATGCTAACAGTTGTTACACCATTTTGTTGTTGTTATAAATAAATAGACATTATATCATTGTAGCAGTGGTGTTTGACTTGGACAAAGACGACTATCTAATTAATATGCAAGCCATACTAAAGTGGTTATGCTTAATGGATTTTCTTTGGCTATACTCAATATACAGTACAAAAGGCTTTTGGGGATGAATTTGGAGTTTTTTATGTGGTACTTAAACTGAATATCAGTTTGTGTACTGATGAGGTAAAAGTTATATGGATAATTGTGGGCAAGTATTCTGACAGCAGACTCTTCAAAGAAGAGTGTTCACCTTGTAGATAGATGCAGTGTAAGTGGACACCTGAGGTAGTCGACCCTATGTGAAGTCATTGTCCTGGGCTGAGACAAGTTCGGGTTTTTAGGTATTCATTGGTCTGAAGCTTCTCCTGTTAGGGAAGAGCTTTGCTCTTAAAGGAGTTTGTTTTGTAAAGAACAAAGAGAGAAAATCTATTCTTTTTCTCTTAACAATTTTTTGGCTTATTTGAAGGGGGAAGTCCTTGAAGGCTTTTGAAAGTGTGATTCTTTCGATGTGAAAAGTAATTACGGGCTGTCATTTTGGGTTCTTATGGCTACTGAACAAACCACTGGATAATTTTTGGGACTTTCAACATTCACTTTCTCCCTAATTTTTTTTTTTAAAGCAGTGGTACCCCTTGAATCTTATAAATTTTTCTATTTAGTTTTTGAAAAATCAACATCGTGGATAATTTGAAACATGTTAAGACTGAAGTTAAGGCCTACTCCCTAGGGTAAGTGTACTACTTTTGAACAAAAGTGTCTTGATAATATTAGGGGGAATTGCTTCTTATAGTGGAGAATTTGTAATGCTGGACCATTTGTTGGCTAACATGCATCTTACGGCTTATAGGATTCATTTGATTAAACTTTACTTCAGGCAAAATGAATTATTGACCGACTCTGCATACAATTAGGTGCAAGTAGATCTTTAGTTCAAGGGAAAAAAATGATTAGTGAATTTATTATTCGATTGGATTAGTGAACTGGTGATAGAAGGAAAAGAAAATGATGCAGAAGAAATTAATTAGAAGTTAAGAAATACATTTAGATTGGAACTACGCAAAAAATACATACATAGAGAAAACAAATAATCTTCAATTGGATTTACTGTCAAATATTATTGAGCTAATGTAAAGAAAAAATGTAGACCCCAAAAAAAAATTGATGTGTAAAAATGGACGTCGGAAAGATTCAGAGGTTGTATAATATTGGAATTAGTCAAAAAAAAAAAAAAAAAAAAAACCACACACTCAGAAAAGGAATCTTGAATTCTTTAATCAAACTTATCATTCAATGGAATTAGTGGACTAATAAAATAGGAAAATAGTTTTTGTCTTTATGAGAAATTAAAATAATAAATAAGAAAAAAATGATTTGTGAACTTACTATTTGATTGGATTAGTGAACTTATGAAACAAGGAAAAGAAAATGACGTGCAAGAAATCAGCTAGAAAAATCAAAAATACATTTAAGTTGAAATTAGACAAAAAGTACATAGTTAAAGAAATCGAGTTCCAAATTTTTCAATCAACAACTTTTGTAGGTAGACTAGACTAATTTGTGATTCTTCAGCTTCTTCTCTCTTCTGCTTTTGATTGCTTGTCCAAAGCTATAAATTCAAGCATCCCTTCTCATAAGTGCTTGTGTGCTAATTTGGGTTGCCAACAAATTTTATTTCTATTTTAGGAAAGCAGTGACATCATTTTTTGCTGCCTATGATGCGTTATGTGAAGAAGGAACAGCAACACCTGTATGTAAGGCTCTTGATGAAGTTGCAGATATTTCTGTACCAGGTAAATTGCTGAAGAGCAGGTTGATGTTGCTATTGTAAATGATTTAAGCTTCACCACTCTTGGTACAGCAAAGCTTTTGTCACCTACATTTTTTTTTTTTTTTTTTTGGGGGGGGGGGGTAATTGCAGAAGAAATTATGTATCTTAGACTTCTAATTTATAATTTCCCTTTTGTCATAGAACATTCATTGGCATCCTAAAATTCTGTCACTCTGGTTGATGTCTTTCTCGTTGGGGCACTATTGGTGACTTGGAATATCTTTGCAGGATCCAAAGATCATATCAATGTGCAAGGTGAAATCTTAGAGGGTCTCGTGGCTCGAATTGTAAGCCCCGATAGTTCAAAACATCTGGAACAAGTCTTGAAGGACTTCCCTCCTCCACCTAATGAAGGAGGTACTCAATCTTGTTCTCTTGACATATTTTTGTAAGTTGCAGTCACATTAGTTCGAATTATATCCAAATACAGTCCTTTTCAGTTGTTGAAGTCAACAGAATAATGCCTAATTTCAATAACATTCTCAGTTTATTTTTATTTTGCTTCTCAGATCATCTTGATCTGGGACCCAGCCTTAGAGAAATTTGTGCGGCAAATAGGACAGATGAGAAACAGGTGAGATTGAATTTGTCCAAGTAGTAGTATACTCTAAGCCTAATGTTCCTGAGATACTGTTGCTTTGGCGACATTGATGATATGAACGGCTTGATGATTTTTTATTTATTTTACTGTCCAAATTTAATTGCAGCAAATGAAAGCACTCCTTAAGGGTGTGGGTACCTCCTTTTGTCCTGACCATTCAGACTGGCTTGGGAATGAAACAGGCGATAACCATTCAAGAAATGCAGACCGATCCGTTGTGGCAAAATTTTTGCAATCACAGCCTGCTGACTACTCTACCACCAAGCTGCAGGTGAAATTCTGCGGTCAGATGAGATGTCTCTGCAGCAAAATTCTGCTTGCAATGTAGGATCTTGCTTTCTTGTTTGATGACACTTAATTCTGCTGTCAAACCAGGAAATGATTCGTTTAATGAAAGAAAGACGCTATCCAGCTGCATTTAAATGCTATCACAATTTCCACAAAGTCAACTCTATATCAAGTGAAAATCTTTTCTACAAGATGGTTATTCATGTTCACGGCGATTCAGTTTTCCGCAGATACCAAAAAGAGATGAGGTCAAGTTCAAGCCTACCTTCCTTCTCTTGGTTAATGGATTTCATTTGTAATTTGTATGTGTAATAGTGTGAATAAATGAACTTCAGGTCCAAGCCTGGATTGTGGCCACTATATAGAGGTAAGAACATGCTATTTCAATACACGCATTACCTTTCTTGTTTTACCATACGTCCTAACTCATGAATATTATGCCCTAGAAAGATCTGTCGACAAGAGGTTAATCTTGAATTCTGCAATATCTTGCAGGGTTTTTTGTCGACATCAATTTATTCAAGGCAAATAAAGAACGAGCTGCTGAAATTGCAAATAGCAATCTGGATATTGTAGAAAATACTAATGGTACTGCTGCGTCCCCAAAGGACAGTTTGGCGGATGATGATGCAAACTTAATGATAAAACTGAAATTTCTAACCTATAAGGTACACATTGTCCTTGCACAAGTATATTGAAAATTGTCTTTACCTTTAGTTGTAGCTGGTTGCAAATCAAAATGGTTAGTTATGTTAAGGTAGCTTTCAAGAGTTGTCGAGGAAAGTGTGTTGGCTTTGATTTTTTCCCCTAGTTTGTATTTCTTTCCATATTGGAAACATATAAAAAAATGGTAATGTGCAAGTCCCCTATGTGCAAGGTTAGGGGAGCATATAAACTTATGATATGCCAGCAGATAGCCTATAATCCTAGTCGAAGTTTTCTAGTAGATGTCCCCTAGCTTCAATGGGGCAATGATCTTTATTCTGACTCACCAATATGCCTCCAAGTTTCATCTCTATACCATGGTGGTACCCTCTATCAATTTACTTCTACAACTTAGTCTGTTGCTGAAGCAATCGATGTTTAGTTGCATTCTGTACCTTCACATTTAGAAAGCTGCTCTGAGTTGTGGGGGTGGCAAGATTGAGCTGTATCAGGTGAATTTGGTCTACTTTAGCACTTCTCAAACTCAGAATTGGCTCTATGGTCAGGACTTGTTACTCAGTTGAATTATATGGGGCTTGACTCAACAAGTTTCTGTACATGCTCAAGCTCAACTAAACTCAGATGCATTATCCAAAAGTAAATTATACTCTATCCCCAAGTTAACCAGAAACAGTGAACTTGAACTGGGATATCAATGTATGCAGAATAAAAATAAGATTATGCCTATATGCTTGGTTATTATGAAACACTAATATTTTTTAAACTCAACTAGGAGTGCAATGAGGCTTGAATTCGATTAAGTTCAACGCTCTACTGACTCCAACTTGATGTTTAGACCAACTTCTACGCTGCAATAGAGGATAGAGTTGACATTGCTGAATTTGCCAATTTTATGAGATTGTGAAGTCCAATGCGCTCATATTTTTTCTCTGGTTCTGAGTTGAGTTTCTGCTTTGATAAAAACAAAAACATTTTATACACCATTATGTGGACAAGCTATAAATTTTCAGAGTCAATTGTGTATTGAATTCAAAATTCTTAGGTGGTTTGGAACTTCTACTGGGGCCATAATTTCAATATTGCATTCCTATCAAAATTAGTTTTGGCTCATTTATGGAAACAAAGATTGATGATTATCTGTTGCCTATGCACAGTGATGGAGATGCAATCTGATATGCAAATAGCTGAAATACAATCTCACACATCATTCCGAATTTTTCCTGCAGCTCCGGACGTTTTTGATTCGCAATGGTTTGTCCATACTTTTTAAGCAGGGTCCAGCTGCATATAAGACCTACTACCAAAGGTAAGTGCAGCATTCTTGAGTAATGGTGTCTTGAAGCTTGGGACATTGCTAGATAGCTAATGCACATTTGACAAATTGCATTCATTTGATTACAATATTATTGTGGATGTTGATATATCAAGTGATTATTTATCAGTATGATAAGCACCGCGTAATAGGGTGCAATTCTATTAAAGTGTCGTCCCAGTGAGCTAGAGTATTGCTGGTTTCAAGCACATAGTTCTGTTATGATCAAATCATTGAGTAAGAGACTTAAACAATTGATTTTTGTTCAAGCATGTTTACCAAAAAAAGTCCTATTTTGACACTACAGACAGATGACAATATGGGGTACTTCACCTGGAAAACAGAGACAACTCAGCAAGATGTTAGATGAATGGTAACTTTCTTAGCAACTCTTTTTAGGATCTCTTTGATTTGGATTTCTCACATCCAGTGATCTTTAGGGCCGTTTATATCCGAAGGAAGTGTGGAAATAAACAGTTATCATCGTCGACATACCTCAGTGAGGCTGAACTGTTTCTAGAACAGTATGCAAAGCGCAGTCCGGAGAATCAAGCTTTAATAGGATCTGCTGGAAATTTAGTGAGGGCCGAAGATTTTCTTGCCATTATTGAAGGACGCAGGGATGAAGAAGGTGATCTGGAAACTGATCGAGAAGTAGCACCACCAAGTTCCAGTCCCTCTGCCAGAGACTCCATTTTGAAGGATCATGGTCTAATTGTATTTTTTCCAGGTGTGTTTGTCTTTGCTGCTTTTGTGTGTGTGGGTGTGGGTTTTTTTTTTTTTTTTTTTTTGGGGGGTTGGGGGTTGAAGAGAGAGAGGTCCTCATGATATTGTTTAAATTCTTAAATAATCTGCCAATAAAGGTTCAATGGCTTCTTTCAACTGAAGATAACTCTGCTCTCTACAATTGTCATGGTCGTTGGGCTGCATGAAGTGCCTTTTGAGCTAGAACTGTCTTTTCTTGTTGATGTGTGTGTAGTCACTTGAGCAGCATTTTGCTCCCGTTGGTAATCATATCCGCTATTTTGAAAGATTCTCGCAGAGGCTTTTGAAGAATCCTCCACAACAAGAATTTTAGGAACTTTGGTCACACAACAGTTGAATTGAGTCTGCAGCCAGTTATACATCTATTCTGTGTTCATTTGAGAATGGGTTTGCAGAACTATTTTGTGTTTATCTTAATAACAATACCTCATTCTTCTTTGTTAAGGCATAGTATCATGGCAAAAGCACGCTGCTTTAGGACCAAATTTTTTAAATGTTAGCTTCTTTAACAATCAGATTCTATCTCAGACTGCGAGTTCTCACAAGTTTCTTATATGTCCAGTTTTTGCAAGATCTTTTTTGATCTTAGTTGCAGCACTGACTTTGTTATTTCTTTCCTTTTGAATAACTAATTGATATCAGTTAGTTATTGGTTGTAGTAATAATAAATTGGTCTCCAAAAATTCTCTTCTTATGCTTCTTGTGGATAATTTGTGACTTCAGATGTGGTCATTATGTTTTGATTCTCATATCTCAGGAATACCTGGTTGTGCTAAGTCGGCCCTGTGCAAGGAACTATTGAGTGCCCCAGGTGGTCTTGGGGATGATCGGCCAGTCCATAGTCTGATGGGTGACCTTGTTAAAGGTATCGAACATTGTTGAGATGTCATCAAACTTATGCTTCTGAAGCAATTAGGCTTTTGGCCAAAAAAGAAAAAACGCAATTAGGCCGTACCTCATTTGGATTTCAATACTTTTCATTGGTTTAATTTTGGCTGTTTACTATTCGCAATGTGTTTATTGCCTTGAGGTAAAATAAGGAATGGCCTCTCCATATCTGTGCCTGTCTGCCCCTGTAAAAATTACGAAGGACTAGGCCTGTTCACTGAAGCCTGGCAAATTAGGACAACCTCTCTTTTCTGTAAGTCTTGAGTGACAAAGAATGCATGATCATCGGCATAGTATGATTAAAACTGAAAGACATTTGGATCTTTAGCTGTTGGCACCAGATGATGAAGCACTAGAAATTTACTGATAAAAAAGAATAATAAGTGAGGCATCACAAGAGAGGATTTTTCAAGTGGAAAGGAGTACATGTCCCATCACATTAACTCAGCTGAAAGAAGATTGTCTGCCCAGATTTTAGTAGTTGGCTTGGTCCTCATTTCACTCCACTATTTATGGTGTCACTTTGGTTGAAAGTTTTTTTTATATGACAGAAAATCTATTGCCATGTATAGGCTTACTGTATTTAATTCAAATGATTATCAATTTTTGATCCTCCTTGTACACTGTACTTCCCCTTAAAATGTTCACGTGTCTTGTCAGAACAATTAATGATGAAAGAATCTTACTACAAGCAAGTATTATGGATGCAAACACTTTTTTTTTTTTTTTTTCTCCTTATACATTTTTTGAGAGTTTGTTTCTCTGTATTGGCATATGCGCAGGGAAGTATTGGCAGAAAGTTGCTGATGAACGCAGGAGAAAACCCCATTCTATAATGCTAGCAGACAAGAATGCTCCAAACGAAGAAGTTTGGAGACAGGTGATTTTCTTTCTGTTTTCCCTTTAGATTATGATTATTTAGTCTAAAGCTTGAATTTTCTTTTTCATTTTCTACTGAGTCAGCTTATAGAAGATTGCTAGCTCCTACAGAACGCTAAACAATAGACTTCCTTGCCATTGACAATGGCAAGCTCTGCAATTACGGGTACCATACGAATATATGCTACAAAACTGAGTCAGTACGTCCTGCTTCAATGATCACTCCAGATTGACTCATTTGATTTTAGTTGAACTCAAGCTCGCCAAAAACTCAGTTAAACAAGCTTGCTAACCTAGTCAAGCTTTTATTATTTGACTCCAAAATCCTTCAAATAATAGTATATCCACTCATATGTTTAAGGGCAAATACTTCGGTGTGCTCAATCTCTTTTATAATTTTGTCATAATAAAATTGAATTTGAATATCTCAATTTTTTATTTATGTGAAATTTTAGATGGAGAGAAATTGTTATTCTCATTCATATCTTCTGGTGCTTTACAATGTTGTATTTATAGGCTAATATACAAATAAATCCTAGCAAACAAAAATAAAGGAAATTTACAATGTTGTATTTATAGGCCTATACAAATAAATCCTAGCAAACAAAAATAAAGGAAAGAAAGCCTAAAAATGGAGAAAAGCTAAAATCCCACAATTTGTGGGTTTACAGCTATAATCCCATGATTTGTGGGATCAAATCAGAATCAAAAACCTTCTAAAAAATCCTATGTATTTACAGTCATATAATCTGTCTATTTACAGCTCAACACTCCTCCTCAAGTTGGTGAATAGATATTTTCCATTCCCAGCTTGGAAATTAGCTCATGAAAACTTCCACCATTAAGCCCTTTGGTCAAGACATCCGCCACTTGCTGTCCTAAAGGAACATAAGACAAACAAATCAATCCCTCTTCAAGTTTCTCTTTGATGAAGTGTCTATCAATCTCAATATGTTTCGTCCTGTAGTGCTGCACAGGATTATGAGCAATATTAATTGCAGACTTATTGTCACAAAATAGCTTAATAGGACTCTGCCACTCAACCTTCAAGTCATCAAAAATGATTTTGATTCATAATAACTCACATATTCCTTGAGCCGCTGCCCTAAACTCAGATTCTGCACTTGATTTTGCCATCACATTCTGTTTTTTACTTCTTTAAGTTACCAAATTACCTCTAAGGAAGGTACAATAACTAATTGTAGATCTCCTGTCAACCATTGAGCTTGCATAATCCCCGTCTATATAAGCCTTGGGGCTCCTCTTGAAAAGTATTCCCTTTCATGGACAACTTTTAAGTAGTGTAGGACTCGATGAACAGCCTATAGATGTGATTCATTTGGATTATGCATGAATTGACTAATCAAGCTGACGGCATAGAAGATATCTGATTGAGTATGAGTAAGGTAAATTAACTTTACCATCAATTGTCGATACATTTCTCGATCCACTGTTGCCTCTTCTTTTGCTTCTATTAGCCTCTAGTTCAGCTCAATTGGAGTAGCTACTGGTTTGCAACCAAGCTTCCTAGTTTCTTCCAAAAGATCTATCACATACTTTCATTGTGAAATAAAGACTCTTGCCTGCCTGGAGTACGAAACCTCAATTCCCAGAAAATACCGTAGCTTCCCTAACTCCTTTATTTCAAATTAATCAAGCACTGTTTCAGCCACTGTTTCTCCATTTCATCATTGCCTGTGACTATTATGTCATCAACATACACAAAAAATGTTGTAACTCCCCCATGTCCGAGTGTTTTGTGAACATTATATGATTTCCCTGGCTTTGTTTATACCCAGATGCCTTCACGATTTTAGCAACCGTCCAAACCAGGCTCTAAGGTGATTGCTTGAGCCTGTATAATGCTTTCTTAAGTTTACAAACCTTTTCTTCTGTTGTCTTTCCTTCAAAATCAGGTGGGATGCTCATGTAGATTTCCTTTTCCAAATCTCCGTGTAAAAACGCATTACATGATTTCCTTTTCCAAATCTCCGTGTAAAAAACGCATTCTTTATATCATACTATTGAAGTTCCCAATCAAAATGAGCAGCTAAAGACAATAAAATTCTTACAGTATTCATTTTAGCCACTGGTGCAAATGTCTCTTGGTAATCCGCTTTATATGTTTGAGTGTAACCCTTCGCAACCAATCTTGCCTTGTATTTCTCCAGAGAGTCATCTGCTTTGTACTTTATAGTGAATACCCACTTGCAACCAACTAAATTTTTCCCCCTTGGCCTGTCAACAATTTCCCATGTTTTATTTTTTTCGAGTACTTCCATCTCTTCTTTCACGGCATTCCTCTATTCCTCTTTTGATAGTGCTTCAGACAAGATGTTAGAGACAACAATTGTGTTTAAACTTACAATAAAGTTTCTGCATGATGATGATAACCTATTAAGGGACACATAATTTGATAGTGGATATATCGGTTTTTTGGTGCACTCTCTAGTCCATTTTCTAACGGCAATAGGTAAATCAAGATCACTCTCAAGTGATATACTGAACTGTTCATCCAAAGGAGATTTAGAACTTATTGTGCTTTCATTGACAGTACCCAAAGTAGTATTTTGGACCTGCTCGTGTTGGAACGGCTGTCCTCCTTGAATACACCTGAGAAAATCTCTTAGAATCATGAATATGAGTTGGACTAGTGGGAATAGGAACAGAGATAGGTTGCTGTGTGGGAGATTGTGGTGGACAAGAGACAGGATGCAAGATAGGTTCATGAGCAACAGTGGACGAGTTTTGGTTGATAGGGACATTGGATGATAAATCTAAGTTATCAATGACACCAAGGTCCTTATCTTCCATGACTGAAAAATCCCCCTGAAGATAAGATTGTGAAAAATAAGGTTTATTTTCAACAAAAGCGACATCTGCAGAGAGAGAGAAATTTTTAGGAGGATGGTAACATTTATAGCCTTTTTGTGTTTGTGAGTAACCAAGAAACACACATTTGATTGCATGAGGATCTAACTTTTCTCGTTGATGATGATGAATGTGGACATAAGAAGTGCAACCAAAGACTCGAGGTGTAAGACCATTAGATGTATGAAGGTGAGGATAAAACTGAGAAAGAACTTCCATAGGGGTCTTGTGGTCTAATGTACGTGAGGGTAGTCTATTGATCATGTATGTAGCTATAAGAACATCTTCCCCCCAATATGCTTTAGGAACTTGTCCGTGAAACAACAAGACACGAGTTGTGTTAAGGAGATGGCTATTTTTCCTTTCAGCAACCCCGTTTTGTTGTGGTGTATTCACACAAGATGACTCATGGATAATGCATTCCTTTTGAAAATAAGAGGACAATACTTGATTGAAGTATTTTCTAGCATTATCCGACCGAAAGACCTTGATCTTGACCCCAAATTGAGTTTGAATCATGGAATGAAACGAAAGAATGATGCTACTCTTGAGTAAGAAAGTCCATGTGACCCTAGAGCAATCATCAATTAGAGTGACAAACCAACAAGCTCCAAAGATGTCTGGAATCATGGAAGGCCCCAAAAGTCACTGTAGATTAAGTCAAAAGGATTAGAACTACGGTGATTGCTAATAGGAAATGGTACACGATTATGCTTGGCTTATTCACAAACATCACAATGGAAGTCTTTAATATTCAGATCTTTAAACAAAGATGGAAACATAATACTCAAGACTTGAAAGGATAGATGACCAAAATGAAAATGATGAAGCCAAATGGCTTTTTTATTTGAAGTACTAAGAAACGACGAAGACAGATTATTCATGATCCTTCTTGTAGTGAGAGGTGTCTCAAGGTAGTACAGCCCATTTCATTCCTTAGCAAATCTAGTCCTCCTCTCCGAGTCTCGATCCTGAAAAACACAGTAAGATGGGTCAAAAATAGCTTGACAATGTGAGTTTCTATATTGAGATAAGACTGCAGATAGTTTAGGGACATGAGGAACATCTTTAAGGACAAGATTAGGTGTGATAGGAACATTTCCAACCCTTGCAACAATAGCAAGAGACCCATTTGCCACAATAATCTTCTTATTGCTAGGACAAGGTGTATAAGTGTTGAAATGGGATGAGGTGTGAATCATGTGGTTGGTAGACCCTGAATCAATAACCCAATAATTACTTGAGAGTACTAATGAGCATGCACCAGAGGGTTTATTAAGAGACCCTAACAAACCTCTTAATTTCTCAATTTCTTCATAGCTGAAGGTTGCTTTCTCCTGAACTTCTTCTTGACCAACTTTCTCAGTTAGGTGGACCCGAGGCCTTGGCTGTGTTGCCCGATTCACCCACTCTCAACCTAAAGTAGTTGGTCTGCCATTCAATTTCTAGCATTATTCTTTTGTATGTCTGGGCTTCTTGCAGTAGGCATACCACAAGTTGTCTCGATTGTCTTTCCTTGGCAGGTTACCTTTTTCATCAACCTTTCTAGTTGTTAAGGCTGACCCTTCTACAGCTTGCGGTTCTAGCATGATGGATCGACGGCTTTCTTCCACCCGAATCAAGGAAATTATTTCCTCTAATGATGGCACTTCCTCCTTGCCAAGTATTTGAATTCTGACTTGGTCAAATTCAGAATTAAGCCCGACTAAGAAATCGTAGACCTGATCCTTTTCAATAAAACTCTTTAGAATGGCCACATCATCTGGACACCGCATCTGAAATACTCGATAATGATCAAGTTCTTGTCATAAGTTCTGCAGAGAATTAGCATACTCGGTAACAGTCTTACCTCATTGCTTTGTCCCACTGGTTTTCACCTTAATTTCATACACTTGGGCTGCATCATGAGCCTTTGAGTACATCCATCGAATGGAATCCCAGATCTCCTTTGCGATTGGTAGAAACATACAAATGTCGCTTATGGCTGGTTCCATGGAATTCCATAGCCATGACATGATCATGGAATCAGCCTTATCCCACGCATCAAAATCAGGATCTCCTTTCTTGGGTCCTGTCCCAAGTAAATGGCTGAGTTTTCCTTTCCCCTTCAAATACGTCTTGACAAATTGTGACCACTTGAGGTAGTTCTTCTCATTCAATCTATAGGTTGGCCTGATCTTCTAAGATCAGCTGTCATGTGTGTTGAGACGACCTCCTCGGATGGTTCATGGTAGGACTTGTGGCTTTGGGTGTGATTTCAGATGTGGCCATTTTGGAGAGTGGATGTTAAGAAGAGAACAAGGGCAATAGTGCAGCTATGAAGATTGTGTAAAGAAGAAGGAATTTTTGGAGAATAATAGACAGCAAAGAAAACAGAAGAACTGCCGCAATGAAGGCTGCAATTGAAATCCAGAAATCTATTTCTGGAGAATAATAGATAGCAATGAAGGCTGAAAAACGCAACAATGAAGACTGCAATTTTAAATTCAGGAATCTAGCCTAGAGCTCTGATACCATGTGAAATTTTAGATAGAGAGAAATTGTTATTCTCATTCATATCTTCTGGTGCTTTACAATGTTGTATTTATAGGCTAATACACAAATAAATCCTAGCAAACAAAAATAAAAGAAAGAAAGCTTAAAAAAGGAGAAAAGCTAAAATCCCACGATTTGTGGGTTAACAGCTATAATCCCATGATTTGTGGGATTTAATCGGAATCAAATCAGAATCAAAAACCTCCTAAAAAATCCTATGTATTTACAGCCATATAATCTATCTATTTACAACTCAACAATTTAGAGATGAGCTTTAGCTGGAAATTTAATACTCAATTTAGCTCGAGTCAAGTTTTGAGCATCAAAATCTGAGGCAAGTCATGAATTGCTATGGTATGTAGTGCGGATTCGGGCATGCAGAGTACTAGTTTCTTAGGTTTGTGGTTTGGGGGGGTAGGCTTAGTTGGTTCTTTAATAGGGATCGTGGTCCGTTTGTCTTAGGTGGTATGTCCAATAAACTACACATACCTTGACACTTAATCATATTTACTCTTTTTCTGAAATTCTGTCAAATGCTTGAGCTAAAAAAGTTTGTGCAGCCTCAACTAGGTAAAAGATATAATTCAGGTGTCTTCTCTTTAATTTGAGCAACCCCATGTCTTACGCAATAATTGGGCCATATGGATTTGATCCTTCGGGCTTAGAATTTATTTATAGGAGCTTATCTTGAGTAAGGGGGTCAAAAAGTCAAAACCTTGGGAATTGTCAGATGCATAGCTTGAGGAGAGAAATTTTTTCTTCATCTTCTTCTTAATCAGAAAAGACCAAATGAGTAAGCCATAGCTAAGCCAAGAAGCATTCTAACTTCCAGCAGCTCTGTAGGGTATCAGGATCCAAAACTGGCAACCCAAGTGGCATATGGACTGTGATCAGGGTCAAACAACCCAGATGACATATAGTGGGTGTTCCCACGAATATGGAACAATTTCTGAAGGAACTTATTTGTGCTAATTTAGGTTGCAGTAGCTAGCAAAAGTGAATAAAAATGGCTCAATTTCATCAAAAAATTGCTGTGGTTTCTTTTAAACAAAACTTAAGGGTAATACCTTGCTATATAGCTAATTCTGCATTTTATTTGGTGGCAATATGAGTCAGTCAACTGATTGAGCAATGAAACTCTTTGGCCAGATTATTGAATAAAGTTAAGGGTAGTTACAGTGATGGTCCCTGAACTTTTCTCTCAATATTCGATGTTGTCGCAGAACTTATTCAATCTAGTTCGTGAACTTTTGGAAATTGATTTTTAACAACTAAAGCAACTCCATCTTTAAGCAACTACTATCAAAAGATGATGCTGCACATCTGATGGCACATGCTTCAAATTTCTTTCCTTGTAAAACCCCAATAACAATGGAAAAATACATGTCTCAATTTGGTCCTCTTCTTTTGCTGTTTCAGATTGAGGATATGTGCAGGAGCACCAAAGCATTGGCTGTTCCAGTTGTACCTGATTCTGAAGGTTGTGCTTTCTCACTAGATAAGCACTTCACTATATATAGAGCTGTTTGAAATTTCTGGACATTACCTGGCAGTATCCGCTTCTCTGAACTGTTGTGGCTGGTTCTTCAGATCGACAGTACAAATGTCCTAACAAGTCAGCAATATACACATTTTGTTATTACCAAATCCATAAATATAGTGAAGCTTCTAAAATACCTCCTCCTGGCTAAAGTAAAGCTCCTTGTGACTCCTTTTTGCTCCTCACAGTTTCCCTACCACAAGTAGCCTGCTAAAAAGAAATTTTTGCCTTCTCCCCCTCATTTTAGTGCTTGAAGCACAGTGACTTTCTTGGGGTTGCCTGTATATGAAAGACCAGTTTTTTGGACTAGTCTACTACTTATTCTCCGTTTGCTTTGCAGAAAATGAATGATTCGAAAAACATTCACCTAAAAATGATTGCTTATATCACTTACAAAAATTAATTAACAAAAAATATTTTTATCATCCACGAAAATGTTTAGACGTAAATTGTTGCGGATAATGAAAATATTTTTTGGCTAACTATTTCAAGCAATACAAACAATCATTTTTAGGAAATTTTTTTCCAAATCATTCATTTTTCACAAAACAAATGGAGCCTTAATGGAAGATAATTTTGTTATTGATGAACTTTTTATTTTCCTAAAAAATGGCCTAGAAAATGCATGTTGTCATCATGGTTCTTCAGGAATCAGGAGTACTCTTCAAATCCATTTGCACAAGTAATGTGCCTGTATTTTTCTGGGTTGATTGTACCTCATAAGAGAATCTGAAGCTTTCTACTTGAGACATATGCTCTTTTGGTTACTTTGTAGTTTCCATTGAGTAATTGACAGTTATGTGATTCTTCCCCATAGTTCCATGGTTATGTTACAAGGAAGAATTAGAGCATCATTGGAACATTTTCCCCACAGTCTTAAATGTCCTTTTTGCACTCCATTTCCTTCATTAGATTGACTGGTGAATTATGTGGGGCTTCAATAACTTCTACTGCTTTGTTCTTGTCGTCTACTCATTTATTTCTTCATGTACACTCTAATTAGCTGTTATGATTGCTGGTGTAGATTATGCTACATGTAACTCTTGCAATCTTGTGTGTTAGGTTGTTGATGCAATGCACAATGCAAATGACTTGTTTTCAAACTTGCCTTTGAGTTCTTTTTTTCAAGTGTATTAGGCAATATGAATCATTTGACTGTTCCCAGAAGAATTAATCATGGTTTCTTGCAGGTACGGATTCCAATCCATTTTCTCTTGATGCATTAGCTGTGTTCATGTTCCGTGTGCTTCAGCGGGTTAATCATCCGGTAAGAATTTGTAAAGTGTTTCGAAGATTAGTTACTCATTATCATCTTTTACTGATGCATTATCTAATGCTTTTCAATTTGGAAGGGTAATCTTGACAAGGCATCTCGAAATGCTGGTTATGTGCTTCTAATGTTTTATCACCTTTATGAGGGCAAGGTATGAACCTGCTTTTCTTCCAAGATAAACTTCATGGCATTTCTCTTAGTGCAATGTCAATGAGACTGTTTGAGGTATTAGCTGATCGGTGTTGATATGCTTCAGAGTCGTGGAGAGTTTGAGAGTGAACTAGTTGAACGATTTGGCTCAATTGTGAAGATGCCCTTGCTGAAATCTGATAGGTAAAGTGACTCCTTGGTTCATTTTAAGCTTGATGTCTGTAAATGTGATCATGCAGTAAGCCAAATGCAGGTAACAGTACACAAGGGATGAAATCTCCCTACAACTACGACACATATTTTTCTTGCCTTATTAGAAGATCATTTTTGTTGCTGACACTTAAAAATAAGTGCTGTTGAATGCACAAGTAAGGTTACACAACATTTTCAAGAGTTGCATTTGTTATAAAACCATCAGTTACATAAGATTCATGTGGGACAACATTATTATGCAAGAACATTTGAGGGTCGATTACCACGGCATGGTTTTGTTGCATGTTCAGATTCTTTTTCTTCAGTAGTGAGAGGGGAGAGAGAGAGAGAGAGGTGGGGGAGTTGGTTGATGAAGATGTGAAAGTAGGGGGTAGACAGTCTGGGAACTTATGTTGTTTGCACCTCGAAAATGTTTGCCGTGTCAAGTTAGCTAGCATTCTCTAGCTCTTACCTGAAAGTTAAATCATTGCTGCATTTCGCTTTGCTTATGCAGGAGTCCTCTACCTGGTCCAGTCAAATCAGTTTTGGAGGAGGGACTTAATTTATACAAGCTTCATACAATGAGGCACGGGAGGTTAGACCTTTCTATGGCTCAGCTTAACCAATAGATGGCTATATTTGTTTCATATTGTGCTCCTCTGCAGTCACTTTGTGGTCATTGAAGTTGCAGTCCACTAGATAAAAATAGTGTAATACTTCCTTTTAACAAGCAAGCCCAGTTCTCTGATGTTCATTTCTGAGCACCGGTGGACTAAATTGTATAAAGAACTAGTGGAGCCTTGTTACTAGCATTTCTATAACTGCATGAACATTCTGAATGTTTATTCCAAGAGATAAATTGGTTCTTGTCTTTTGGTGTACTGACTGATTATGCATTCCTCTCTCTTTGATTTGGTGAATTACATGATCTGTATTTATAGGTTGGAGTCCAACAAAGGATCCTATGCAAAGGAATGGTCTAACTGGGAAAAGCAATTGCGGGAGACATTACTCAGCAATGCTGATTATCTCAACTCTATTCAGGTCCGTATACTCTCTTTTGTCCTGTCACATCCTCTCTCCATTCCACTTCTCAACAGTGAGAAACATGTTTTTCCTACGATGTCACTTCTCCAGATGCCATTTGACTTTGCTGTTAAGCAAGTATTGGAACAACTGAAGAAAATTGCCCAAGGTGATTACACAGCGCCTAGTACTGAGAAGAGGAAGCTAGGAACAATTGTTTTCGTTGCTGTCAGCTTACCCGTGACACACATACAAAAGCTTCTTAATGATGTAAGTGGGACAAAGCATCTGCCAAGTACCCTTGGCAATGCCTCGTCTTTGTTAAACCTTATGCGAATCTTGTCTATTAAATTTGTACTTCTTTTGTTACTGACAATTTTGCTGTCATCTCCCTGATTACTCCAAGCAGTTGGCTGAGAAGTACCCAAACGTAGGAACCTTCCTGCGAGACAAACACTTGGACAGCAGCCTCCAAAGGGCCCATGTCACTCTTGCTCACAAGAGAAGTCATGGCGTTACAGCTGTAGCTAGCTACGGCCTCTACCTCGACCGAGATGTCCCTGTGGATCTTACAGCTTTGCTCTTCAACGACAAAATGGCTGCGTTCGAAACTCGCCTCGGTTCTGTCGATGGGGAAGTCATAACCTCCAAGAACGAGTGGCCGCATATTACCATATGGACAGCGGATGGTGTTCCGCCCAAGGAGGCCAACACCTTACCCTCCTTGCTTTCAGAGGGTAAGGCTACGCAAGTAGAAATTGATCCTCCGGTCACCATCTCTGGTCTGCTCCAATTCTTTTAGGCGAGCTAATTTCCCTCATTTTTGCCCGTGTTGGAGGGGAAATTCCCACAAATTTTATCGCCCGAGAGACTTTGTATAGGTCGGCTGTTACGTATATTTACTTGTTTCGTATGATTTGACCAAATAGATACGAATTTTGCAGATTCGTAGAATGTATCGTTGTATCTATTAACTTAATGCGAGTTTCCTTTCTGAAATTTAATGAAATAAAATTGCTTCTTCGCACTGCTTCAGATTGTTGAGAACCCTGTTAAATGCAGTATTGACCTCGTGCCGTATGTGCCTCAGATATAGGCCGCCCTATTTGGTAACCATCTCAATAGTAACTGATTTTGATTTTTTTGTTTCCGGGAGCAGTTTGGGAACAAAATTGCGTTTGGTAAAATTTTTGTTCCCGGAAACAGATTTGGAGTAAAATCAAGAATAAGAAAAAAGTTTATTCTTGTTCTGGAAACAAATCTAATAATCAAGTCTTCTTTCATTTTTTCTTTTTCTCCTCTTCATCTACCGCCCTCCCGTGGTTGCCATCCACCGTCCACTACCGCTATCAGCCACCGGCAAAAGGTTTGGCGAGCTCATTGGAGGCTCACCAAGCCGGAGCCACCGTCCACTACCGCTATCAGCCACCGGCAAAAGGTTTGGCGAGCTCATTGGAGGCTCACCAAGCCGGAGCGAGGTCTGGCGAGCTCGCCGGTGGCCAAGCGAGCCTCGCCCAGCCCCGGCGAGGCTCAGCCAACGAGGGCCGACGACGCTCCGATGAGGTTGTTAGCCCTCGTCTGGCTAGTCGCTGGACTAGCGACTAGCTAAGAAGAATAGGAAAAAAAAAAAAAAAAAAGAAAAAAAAAAAAAAAATTGAAAAATTTAAAAAAAATCAATGATTTGGAATAGAATCACGTACTAAACACAATGCTATTCTAGAATCAGAAATTTTGGATAATTACCAAACGGTTTAACATGCTTAGAAATTGTTCCCGGAACAGAATAAAAAATAATAATTTTTAATTAAAATCTGTTCTCGGGAGTAGAATCGTTACCAAACGTGCCACAATAGTCTGAATTCAATTCTGGCTACAGTTACAAGCGTACGCATATCTTGATCTCTATGAGAAGTTCTTTTTCGTAAATGGAGAGTTATGCATTTCTCATACTAAATATATTAAGCATCATAGGATGGACAATGTAAATGCGTGGGCCACCCCCTAGCAGGGCCGATTCCCATACAAGCAAACAACAAATGTCTCTCTGACCAAAAAAAACTACAAATGTCTCGACCGGAAAGTGAACGTGCAAAAAGAAAAAAAAAACGGGGGAGTCCCATCGATCTTTCTCAGTGCGAGGCTGACTTGTTCGACATTGCAAGATCAACCACCAGGCACATAATATTAACGGACGACACCAAGAGAAAAGCCTCCACAGGTCATCACGGTGCATAAAGGAGTTGCATCATCGGACTGATTGCTCATGTCCCCGGTCACTACTATTCAGCTAGCATCTCATAGCAGCCAGAATGAAGAGGTTTTAATCCAAGGTAAGTGAAGGCAAAATCGCTATGGCCTCCCCATCGATGACTAGAAGCTCACCACTTTTGAAACATTTTGTCAAGAACTTTACCCTGCATGACATAATCTTTTTTGAATTACCCCCGGTCTCACAAGATTAGAGCAATTTAATAAAGTAACTTGACGTACATATATTTTTTCTTGCTCTCTCTGATGTTAACTGCCTGTACTTCACCCCTGACCTCATCTCCAACGTAAACAGGGCACTTGAATTGCAAGCTTTGGGACACATAGATGGCTCCAGGCTATTGATCAGCGATACATGAAAGGAAAAATAAGTACCTCAGATAAAAGCACATAAACCTTTACTCAAAATCAGATGTTCTTGTGCTGCAAAAGTGTTGAAGCTAATCTTTTGGGCTATATTACTTTGAAAGAGTCATCTTGCAAAGCAACTATGAAATGCTTTGGAGTGCCGCATTCAACCATTGGCTTTTCTAAAAACAAGGCACATCCAACGACTGAGATGCACCTGAAGCATTACTTGAGGAGAATCTAGTAAAAATGTCAACTCCAAAGCCACAATGACCACCTGTCACCAGATTTTCTCCATCAACATATGAGCATACATGGGTCCGCCTCGGCTTTTTAGTGTTAAAAAAGTAAGTTACTATGCCACTATCTATGCTTACCATACCATGAATAAAGATTCCTCTAGTATCCAACAACAAGTATCACAAATAGTCAAAAGAAGAAAGTAGAGGTAAAAAGGTATTGAAATAGACTTACGAAGCGAGAGGCAATAGTTCGTGGGAACAATGCAGCAACAAGCATCCCATGGACAAGTCGATCTTCAAAGCCTGAATTCTGAGCTACTCCAGCATCAAAATGAAGAGGATTTGAATCATGGCTCACTTTTGAATAATCAATAACGTCTTCATCAGAGAATATTCTACTTTGCCTTAAGATATCTCCAGTCCTCAGTATTTGGGGTCCAGATGATGAGAAGCACCTCAAAGAACCAAGAATATTCACATGCCTAAGAATTGACATGTTTGTCGTAGAGGCACACTTTGCTCTTACCCTGGATAATGGAAGTGAATTGCAGCTTGATCTTCTAACAAATAAGCAGAGAAGGAAGAGAGTGGGATATATGATTTAACTCCTGTAGACATCGATACATACACAGATAAGCACATACAGAAGGAAAGTGATACTCTGATTTAAAGATAATTGCCCGACCAATTACTGTCACCATGTGCTATATAAAGAAGCTCACAAAAACCATAAGTAGTGTTCTCATTTTTTTTCTTCATCATATCCATGCTTTACAAGACAAAATAATTGAATCGATGGAAAAGTGCAAACGGATTTATCAGTCTTTGAAGGGTTAACCAGGTCTAATACTTTAAAGGCAAATTCTGCACTTAATCAGGTTAGCATCTCAATCTAGTTATCCTTGTGTTATCTTTGGTTATTTAACCAAAAATGGAAGGATCAGGTGCAAAAGTAAATGTGCAGCCATGCAGTATATGCTATTCATTTGAATGGTCCAGAAACAGTACACAAAATGGTAATATAGACCAAAAGAAATTGAGATCTTCTCATCTTAGGACTACAGAGTGGTTTAAGGAACTAAACAGCCATCAACCTTCAAAAGAAAGACAAGGTATTGCTCCCCAGTAATATGACAGAGGTGCCAAAAATATTATGAAATGAAATAGATGGATGGAAGAGCTAATGAGATCCCTACCTGAATATATTTCTATGATCATCTTCAAACACACATTGAAGCTTCCTATAAGTATCTACACCAAGAACGTCCTTCTCTTGCAGGTCCTTCAGCAACATTATAGCCTCTTCTACCCTTCTTCGTCGGCATATCTCATCAAGGATTGTCCTATAGGTGATAAAATCGACTGATATCTGCTTTTCAATCATCTCCCACAAATAACTCACTGCATCCTCGAGTTCACCACCCAAAGCTAAAGCATTCACTAGTGCATTATATGACTTACTGCTAGGGGTATACCCTTTTTCCTTCATTTCATTACACATTTCGATCGCATTTATTGTCCTGCCTTGGGCACATAACCCATGAATTAAATAATTGTATGAGAAGGAGTTCGGCTGACACTTGTAAACCACACCCATCTGATGGAATATTCTTAAAGCATCATTCACGTGGAGGGAAAGCACGTAACCTTTTATCATGCAATTCAAAGTACAGATGTCTGGTTCAATCCCATCACTGACTATTTGTTTAAAGAGGCCTCTTATGGTCTCCATATACACATGATTAACATAAGAATTCCTTCCCCTGCTCAAAAATGCTGCAAATAGAAGATTGTAAGTTCTAATCGAAGGCCTACAATCCAACTTCATGCAGTTCTTCATATGCTTAAATATATTGACTGCTCTAGTCAGCTTCCTGGCCTCAGTGAAAAAGTATATGATAGAGTTGTAAAGAGGCTCGGTCATTATATGAGGAACAGCTAATACTTGATTAACAACATCATCCATTTCCTGGTACATTTGTGCCACACCGAGCTTCTTTATCGTGATATGATAAGTGGAAGCGTCATGTCTGAACCTAGGCTGTTGAGAAGCCCAGTTGAAGAGCTCCAAGCAAATTAGAGGATCCTCCTGGAGAGTGATGACATTGCAAAGTTCTTCAGATGAAAATCTGGGTGGGAGTTGGGAAAGAACCCGTCTAAATTGGGCTTCATCAAGCGTTGGTGTGCTCTTGGCTTTTAATCTTTTACTAGCTCTCCTTCTGAAGGACCTTGATGGGGGTTTAGATGAATAGAAGGAGTACAAGGAAAATTGGGCATAGGTATGATGTGAACCATTTAGACAATTTCTCCAACAAAGTTTGACATGGGTTTGCGTCAAATTGGACATACACTTTGATGAATTATAGAGAGTGGATAGATGATGGGAAGCATTATAATGTTGGGTAGCTGATGACAAAACAGGATGCATATAGTAAGTCAAGGTTTTAGGGGAAATTCGACCGAGAGAGCTTTTCAACAGCAGTCATATTGAAGTGTTGAGAGAATTAAGGAAAATTTTGCAGATGCCAAAGAAAGGAGGCTCAGATATCTAACCTCAGTGTCTCACACAGTAATGCCTATGAATTAAAAAAGGAAAAGAGCGAAACCGAGTGTAAATTTCAGGAACCAGCAAGCATAAGCAATGGGAATCAGCTTCCTTCTCAACCGAACGATCTTTGTTATATATGGATGACCCTACCCTTCATCAATGCCGAAGGGCCGTTCACACCAAAACAATCTGCGAAGGGTTCGAACAACCAATCAGACCGCACACCAAGAAAAGAGAAAACCAAAGAGCGTCTTCCCTCCACTTCCTATACCCAAGGAAGCCTCGGCTGCTCGTTCACACGCCAGACACGAATTCAATCACAGATTGGATTTCCGTAAGAAGCACAATCTAAAAGTTACACACAGAACGCTCGCATCCGAACATCAGTTCACGCACAACGCGCGCATAACTGCATAAGCCACCGCGCACTCTTGTACGCGGAATCCGAGGACGAGTTCAGCACAAGCTAAGGAACATCGCAGTGCATTTCTACGGCATAAAGTCGAAGCAGCCGGAATGGAGAAAGAGCGAAGCTAATCGACTTTGATTGAACAGAACTCGCGGCAAAAAATGCAGATGCGAAGCTGAAGAATCAGAGACCGAGACTCCCGATCGGGGCAACTGAAGCGAGAACCGGATCTCACCCTGATAAATGGAGGAGCTTCGCCGGAACCCTAGCCGGCGTGCGCGGAGACGGCGGAGCGAGGAGGATTCGAGGATCGGCGATTTCGACCGTTGCGATTGCTGCTAACGGAGAGGAGCAGCGTCGCCGTACTGGGCATTGCGATAGTGATGGACGGCCTCCTTCACCGGTTCTCAAGTGAACTTTATAAATATTATTGTGACTATTATCGCTATTGTTATTATTTAGGGGTGTTCACGTCAACCGACCGAACCGAATCGAATCGACTGATTCTAGGCTATCCTTGATTTCAAATTTTTGGATCCGGTTTCTAATTACAAGGGCAGAACCAAATTGTTAGGACCAATCGAATCGAACCGGTTTATATATATTTTTTTTCGATTTTTCCTTTTCCTTTAAAGATTAAATAAAAAAGGGATTACAAAAACTCTAAACCGGACAATTCAATCTAGACTGATCTAGTCTAATTCTCAGTTTTAGGGTGGAATCGGCTCAACCGAGAACCAATAATCATCATTATCATTATTTTCATTATTATTAATAGTTAGTAATTTTTTAAAAAATGTTAATTGGCTGTCGATATAGATTTACTTCTTTATTGGAAAAGTTAACTGACCTCTTTGAAATTATTACTTCTGATAGTTAGCAATTTCAAAAAAAAAAAATTGTAGTGCAAAAGCTAAAGTAATGAAAAATTATAAGCACTATGTAATGCATTGAACTTGCCTTGCCGGGGCTTATAATATCAAAGTCCAGCCCACCTCTGTTCAAATCCTCCTCCTCTGCAAACCAGTGGCCCAAAAATGAGCCCAAGGAGCTTAACAAGTCAGGACTCTCGAATTACTCATAATCAGAGGAGTTCTGGAAGCACAAACATTACCAAGAAAAAAAAAAAGATTTTGAAAATTTTGAAATAACCCAACGATCGAAAAAATGTTGTCCACTCTTGTTTTGGGGGATTTAATATCAGTGATTGTAATAGAATCGAATGAATGCTTCCGTCATAGTCATATCAGCATTCGTATGTATATTTACCCATCTTTTTAGAATATAAAAAAATATTTAGTTGAAAGCAAATTGGTTTTTGTCGAGGGGCGATTTACGTAGGTGAACGTAAGGCGTACATGTATTGTGTTTTGACGATAGGCCGTGTTCTATAAATACATTTACACTATATGTTCGCTCGTCTTATTGTCAATTTGGTTATTGACTATGGAAACATGACTTAATATGAAACCAGACTTCTAGGATAAAGAAATAGTAGGATAACGAAATAGTGAGAAGTGGCATAGCAATAGCAAATGATTTAATCTTATTTTGCTTAAGGAGGAAAACTAAAATCAATTGCTAGAACAAGAGATGATCAATTCTCGTAACACGAAAATCATCGATGATAACAAATCACTTGATCTTTTAAATTTTATAGCATTTGTCGAAATTTGAAATTTTATATCTTTCGACGATAATGAAAAAAAAAAAACCTGAAAAAAAGGGGAAATCGTCCGTGCTCATTTTTGATATCCAAGCCCCGAAGCATGCCATCAGAGCTCCCCACCCCTGCATTACTAAAATAATTGCTAAGACCCTATTTGTTTAAAATTGTTTATGTTCCTCGGAATAATTTTTTTTGTTCTTTTATTTCAAGAAACAACAAAAAAAGAAACGTATTTGATAAATTTTTATTTTCGAAAATATATTTGGAACAAAAAAATTAAAAATATTACTTCTTGACGTCTTTTTTTCCCTTCTCTTTCTTTTCTTTTTCTTCTTCTTCCTTTTGGCCGGCGGCCATGGCCGGCGCCGGCGATCGGCCAAACGAGGGCCAGTGATCTCGAACGGAGTGTCGCCAGCCCCCGGAGACGCCCAGCCACTGACGTGGCGAGATCTGGGCCGCGAATCCCCGGATGCCGTGATCCCCTTCGCCTCCCGTCGCTACGGCAGGAGAGAGGGGGAGAGGGGTCTTTCCCCGTGCGTGCCGCGATGGAGGGACGGGGGCGAGAGGCGAGAGACCAAAACCCTGCACGTGGACGCAGCGAAACTAAACCCGGACTTGTTCCCCGGTCGATAAGTTGGATTTCATAAGCCGCCGATCCGTCCGAGGCATTTTTTGTGGAACTTAGGGGCGAGAGGAGGAGGAGGAGCAGCAGGGAAGGAAGGGCATCACCAAAGCCGCAAGCCCAAGCGCAAGCGCACGACAGGAAGGAGGAGGAGGGCGGAGGGCGGAGGGCGGAGGATTCGCCGCTTGCTAGCGAAGCCCTAATTCGCCTCTCCCCGCGCGCCATCGACCTCGATCCATCGCGCGTAAGTCTCGCTTCCTCCTCCGGCGATGCTTTCTCGGTGCTTTGATTTGGGAGACCGTCTCGGTCGTCGCCATTTTACTTTATTTTTTCGGGGTTCGGTAATTTAGGTTCATTGGCGGTGTTTGGTGAGCTCCTCGTTGATGTGTTTTCGCAGTTTTTGATCGGATCACCTGGAATTCGCGGTAGCGTAGTCCGGACACTGCGTGTGCTTCCCCTGCTTCTGCTGACGGAGGTGGAAATGGATTTGGTCTCTAATTGCAAGGTACTGTCATTTAGCTGCTGGTGAATTTTCTGCTGCCGATGGCGGCGGCGGCGGTGTCGGTGGTGTTTGCAGTCCTTGAGAGTCTCGCGTCGTGATAGCCAAGACTGATTACGCATCCGACTTGTTCATCTCGGTCTTTGCATGCTGATTAATGCTCTTGCATCGATGGATGTCTGTTGTCGTGTCACGAGTGGTATCGAGGAGCGATGGTCGGTTGGTATTGAGCTTACAGAAAAATGCAGGTTTCTGGGGCCACTGATTTAGCTTCAAACGGTCAGGGAGCCTCAGATTGCAGTAATGTCAAAGTTGAAGGAGAGTCGATTGACCCATATCGGTCAGATGCAATGGTCAGATGTCCATGTGGAAGTTCTTCGGAAACAGAGTCAGTGATCAAGGTATGGATTGTACGAAGTGTTTGCATTTGGATACATCCTCATTTTGTCCTAGTTGTTGGCAAAAAGAAAAAAGGTGCTGTTAGTTTTTACTTGGTTTTCACGCATCCTAAAGTGAACCAATTTTGGTTTGTCACAGTTGTTGAAATTGTTACTTTTACCATACAGTTAAATTGGTTTTTGAGAAACCTTGAAGCCAGCACTTGTGCCTTCCCATGTTCACCCTTATTCCACCCTCTTGTGTTTTGATTTTCCTTTAAGAGTTTCTTCTGTTACGTTGAAATTTGTTACTCATGGTTGTTTTAGTGTCCAATCTCCCTTGTTATGCGGTACGATATTTGGGTGAAAAATTACCTGTGCTTTGAATGTGGCTAGAAAGTGACGTGAGTTGTCACTCATCATTAGTAGTCCACGGACTTGGTAGAACCCGCAAGTGTACCTTTTGAAATTAACGGATTTCATTCTTGAAAAATAAAGGAACTGTGAGTAGTTTCATGTCATACCATCATTTCTGCTTTCGTTGACATATTTTTTATTTTACTTGCTTACCTATTTTCTTTATTCTTTTTTAAAATTATGTGTTGTTCTTTTATCTTTTGGTTGGCAGTGTCAGGACCCAAGCTGCCATGTCTGGCAACACATGAGTTGTGTCGTCTTTCCTGAAAAACCTGGGGAGGAGGATCCTGAAAATTTTTATTGTGAGCTGTGCCGTCTCAGTCGTGCTGATCCGTACGTATCTCAGAGTAGCAAACTTTCGCATTTCATCAATATATCAACTGGGAAATGTGACATTCGGTCTTCATAGACGTGGCTTTTTGTATGGAATGATGATATTGACATCCCTCTTGAGAAATTTTATTTATTATTCCATGCGAAACAATGATCTAACTTCTCAGTTGTTTTAGTTAGTTTCATCTGATCTTTTAATTGATCACTGGAAGTGCTATAGAGAAGGTGTTCTTATAAATTGGATCGATACTGGATAATTAGAAGGAAAATTTCATTAGGTCAATGACAAGCGTTACCTGCTTTGATATGATTCTGCTTGTTACTGACATAATTGGCTTCGCCTTCATATTTTGAAAAGGAAGAAGCTGAACTTAGTGCCGTTGTTTTTGTCCTTGGGACACAGTGTCTTATGGCAGAAGCACATCTCTTGGCCTCCCAAAATGGAGGTTTAAGAAGTAGATCATATGGATGTAGAAAAAGCTTCTGATTTGGATGAATTGGAAACATCTCTTTCCCATTTCTATTTACCGAACCTGAAAAGTACGTCTTCATGTTAAATATGGCTGGAGGCAGTTTAGTGTTAGGCCCATATACATACATGTGCGTGTGGTGAATGTTGAAGGAAAATTTCATTAGGTCAAATGACAAGCGTTACCTGCTTTGATATTATTCTGCTTGTGACCGACATAATTGGGTTCGCCTTCATATTTTGAAAAGGAAGAAGCTGAACTTAGCGCCGTTGTTTTTGTCCTTGGGACACAATGTCTTATGGCAGAAGCACATCTTTTGGCCTCCCAAAATGGAGGTTTAAGAACCTGAAAAGTTCGTCTTCACGTTAGATATGGATGGAGGCAGTTTAGTGTTAGGCCCATATACATACATGCACGTGTGAGGTGAATGTCGATGCAGGAGCACATGGATTCTTTAATGGCACACAATTAAGAAAGAAGTCCTAGTTTTTAGATATTTCAACTTTAATAAAGCAGGGATAGCACTTAAAGAGAATAGAGCATCTGCGTTGTCCATTCTTGAATCTTTTAATATCTTTGAGAGAGAAGGCGCTATTTCTTTTTTATACCATGATCCATAGAGCAGGTTGGGTGTCTTATACTTTGTTTACATTCCTTGTGTTTATTCTATGCGAGATTTTCTCCCTCCTCTTTTGTATGCTAAGTTGTATGCTTGTGCCCTTACCTTGTGTTGGGAACAGTAACCATGCATGAAGAGATGTGGGGAAAAAATTCTACTTACGAAAAGTTGGTTATTCATATGAAGTAGATGTTTTGTCCAGCAAATACTGTATTGTTTGTCCTTCAATTGGATTGACATTTGCTTCCCCCCTTTTTATTTAAAGAAAATGATGCAGCTAAGCAGAAATGCACTTTTAACTGCTGGCGTCAGCCCTGTGCTTCTTAGCTTTTTTGTATGAGTTTGCTTTCAATGTGAGCACTGCAGCTCTAATGGTTATGGGGTGCGATTATCTTGTTTAATTTATTATTAACTTGCCATTGATTTCTTTTGGTTTCCTTATTTGAAATTTTGAATTAAATTCAATTCTTTGTATACTTTTCAGAAAGGAAAAAGTAAAAGCTCTTTTCTTCACTAAGTTCTGATCCTATCTTTTTTCATAGGTTTTGGGTTTCAGTGAGACATCCTCTGCAGCCTGTGAAGATGGTTACTACAAATATTCCAGTTGATGGGTGAGTTCTTTTGGCTTTGCATAAGTTTACTTGATGGTTATTCTTTTTCTATGTTGCATTGTTATTAGCTCTTCTGGGTTTACTTGGAATGGTTTATTTTCCCCGGTGCATTAGTGATGTTTATTTTTCCGGTTAAAAGACTTGTTATCTAAGATGATTTTTTTACTTGCCATTCTTATCACGTCCTAATGAATGTGTGCATGCACAGTACTAATCCCGTACAGAGTGTTGAGAGAACTTTTCAACTGACAAGGGCAGACAGAGACCTTTTATTGAAGCAAGAGTTTGATCTTCAGGTTAGTTTAACTACTTTCAACCTTATGTGCAAGAAGTGGGATTTTGGTTTAATTTGATTACTCAAGCTTGATGATTTGTATGGGATAATATCTTCGTGAAGGCCTGGTGTATGCTTCTCAGTGACGAGGTTTCATTTAGGATGCATTGGCCTCAACATGCAGACCTACAGGTCAATGGTAAGTCGTGAAGGTATTTCTACTTTAATACTGGTAGGGAGACTTTGTGGGCCACATTTTTTATGAAATAATCGCAAGCACTTAGCCTGAAGCAGAGATACTTTTTTCCTCTTAAGGCCCTGATCCAAATTTTGCTTTTTTGGGAACTGAAGCACTTAATGTTTCTTTGTTTCTTGTTTGCATTGATCATCGAAATGCTGTTTCCCAGTTATGGTTTTGAAATTGTTATTTTTTAGGGTCAGTTATGCTCATGTCATGCCCAGGCTATGGACCTATGGTTTTGGAAACGGTCTTTTGTTAATTTCCTTTTTGTTGTTCCACAGGTTCTGTTGTTCGTGCTATTAATAGGCCTGGCTCACAGCTGCTGGGGGCTAATGGTCGTGATGATGGTCCCATTGTGAGTTAAACCTTCAAAAATTTTCAATTGTCTCCTTTATGATGAATGCATTTTCTGTGCTTAGCAGTACTTACATATTTATTGCTTGTCTGTATGACTCTTTAAGCGCCTGATGCGTATATCACTTATAGTGTTTTCCTTTTGTGAGCTTGGGTGTGTCTGGTATATTTTCTTAGGTTTTTGGTTTTCCGTGGCAGATAACATTTTTCGTGAAAGATGGCATCAATAAGATCAGCTTAACAGGGTGTGATGCTCGCATTTTCTGTTTGGGAGTCAGAATCGTGAAAAAGGCACAGTGTTCAACAGGTAGCTAAGAAAATTATTGGTAGCTGTTATTAGAGTTTCCAAAAAAAATTTAGTGCTGTCCCGAAGTTTAATTATTCATCCTGTTTCTTATTTTCCTAATGAAAGCTGGAGTACACGCTTGTGTTAAAATGTACTTCTATTTGATGTCTATGTGACTGCCCAGCTCGTCTTATCATCGTTGTCCAGGATTTCATGAGATACTTGGAACAGTTTTAACTGTTGCTCAATTTGCTTTTAGCTGCGACAGAGTTACCGCTGTATGTTTTATAGTTGTGAAACCTAAGTCTTTTTCTTTTTTGTATGTACTAAGAGAATGAGGACTTCGCTGCTTTGTTATGACTTTTGTAGTCAAAAGCAAAAAGTATAGTATCATGTGTAAGTTATACTTTATTTTAGATGTATATCGCAAATTTAGATAAATGTTACTTTTCTTGTAACTTGGAGGTAGCATTATTTATGTAGTTAAAAGCAAAAAGTATAGTATCGTGTGTAAGTTATACTTTAAATAAGTAATAACGTATCAAAATTGAAATATTATATATCTCATCATAAGTCTGCCCAGATTTAAGTTAAGTGTCATGTGGTGAATTGAAAAAGTAAACATTTTCTCAATTTCGATTCTAACCATACACATTGGACCGATAAAGGGCAATAAATAACCTCAGTATCTTGAAAAAAACTACTAATCAATAAACGAATTTAAAAAAAATGAACAACAACAATTAACTGATCATTACACGATAAATACAAGTAATTGCTAAATAAACAAAGCCCAGAAGGCGACTTCAAGACTGAATCCAGCAAGCAGGCATGGAACAAAGAAGCTCGAAAAAGGCAGCTTCTCTGTAGGGGACATGGCACAACAGAACTATATTCCTCTTCAACTGTATGTACTGCCCTGATGGAAATCTGCAGATCCAGAAGTCGCTGCATCGATGGCCCTCGCGGGACACACTGAAGCAAATTCACAGAAGCTGCATTTCCACCGCTCCTGCTTGGGAGTGTATGTTGCTTCCCGTTCACCACGCAAGAACTCGAGACGAGTCCTGATTTCATCCAAAGACCAGTCTGGATCAAATGTGAACCAATCTTCGCCAAGCACTGAATGATCTTTTTGTAATTCATACCTGCTTCGTATAAGTCACATAAGAGTCTTTGCCATGTGTGGGAAAAAAATGATAATGCCGATTAAGGGAACTCCAGTTGCATCGAGAGCTGACTTAATAACTAAGTCAGCAAAGCATTTCTCGGGAAGAAGTATTATAGAGGCTTCAGCATGAGGTGAAGTTATCCATCCAAAACTCGGAGGCCTCTATAAGGCAGAAAAAAAATCTGACTGGGCATGCGTGGGCATGAGCATGTGAAAACTCATATAAAGAAAGAATATTCAGAGGTGAAAACTCAATTAAATTCTGCCAGTATATATCCAATGTAATGACAGCACTAACTTCAGAGAAACACTCGAATCAGATTAAACAAAGCATCTGGTTGGCCAAATTTTCTCTCAGTCCTGACAGCTATATTTTATGCACTTCGAACAATGCAGTTTAACCTAAAGCATTAACTTCAAAATGCATGCATCATCAAGCATGTGAGGACAATAATGCCAAGTCACGAACCGACGTACCTAAGTATCAGCTGATCATTAGCCTTGGGTAGCATTGAACATGTGTTCGTGTAGTATCTCAGTATCTCATTAAGGTTCTGCAGAAAACCAAACAGAAAAACAAATATGATCCATGAAGGGGAAAAGTGAGCGAACCAAAGTTCCTAACACGTTGTGCAGAAGGCGTTCCTTATATGAATAAGTCCTTTCTGTTTTCATCCTACTGATTATTGTCCCAGTAATACAAATCAATAGACAAACCCCAAAGGATGCTGCATGCACGTCTTTTCAGATAAAGGCCCATCATTGCAAGGCCGAAGAATCCCCTAACAACCTAAGGCGCCTCTTACCATCTTAACATGCATTCAATCTTAACATATCAAACAAAGCATTAACAAATGCACATCATGTGTCAGTCAGAAGGATCAAGACAACTTTCTGCAAATTGGAAGTAACTAATCAAGGTAAAAGGACTCTTTACCTCTGCAGGAAGACCTGCATTAGCAGCAATATCCCTGATATCTTCAGATAAAATGTGATAAGGATTCAAATTATAATAATCAAAGAATTGTTTAGTGGGGAAGTTTTCGCCCACT
Organism: Eucalyptus grandis; assembly: GCF_016545825.1. NCBI lineage: Eukaryota > Viridiplantae > Streptophyta > Magnoliopsida > Myrtales > Myrtaceae > Eucalyptus > Eucalyptus grandis. The sequence goes on from NC_052613.1 coordinate 41,294,568, forward strand.
GATTTATCCCACATATGCTTGTAGCACATCAACTGAAACCTGCAAATATCAGTAGAAAGAAATGTGTTTGATTACTTCAACTTAAGACATCAAGGCAAGGGAGTTTTCTGCACTTGCATAGAGATTCAAATGGATTCACTCATAATTCCTCAAGTTACACCTTCCATTTCTTCTTTGCGGTTCAGATGGAAGTGAATTTCGGACGCGAGTTTTGATGTCCACCAGTATTGGGTTTCTCTCAGTTCCATTGACAGGCATTCGAACCTCATCAATCACTCCCTTTACCCAAGCATCTTCTAAAAAGCACGTTCTGAAAATGTAAGCAAAAACTACCCATTAGCGAGGAGTACACATACATACACAAACTCATAATTTAAAGACCCATCACAGAATATTTAGTTAATTCTAGCATATAAAATGGAATTAAAGCCATTTAGTTCTCCCTAACACAATAACACTGTTTTTAGACGCAAAAAGATGTACTATACAGCTGCAGATTAGTTCGAGCATGAATATTGGACGTCCTAGCAGTTAAGGATGCAATAACATAGTCATCACTACCATTACAGCATCAGTGAATTGCGATCTGGGTAAACCGAATTTGGGTACTCTAACATTCGGTATTGTCAAAGTTGTTGATCAGAGTGATAAACTCCCTACTTGCTCAATTAAAAGTCAACAAAATGTATCCGATATTCATAGTTTACTCTATTGCAGATATTGAACATTCTTTGACCTCATTTAGGCTTTTCTATTTACAAAACCTAAGTAGAATAAGCAAATAAACTGATTGCGCTTACCTCTTCCAATGAACCCTTTTCTTGACATATTTTACAAAAGAGGCCAATGTTCTTCATTGTAACTAAGTTAGTTAGAGATGCAGCAGCAATATGCTTGCCAAAACTACCAAGAAAGAGGACCCCAAGAGGGAAATGGAAATGCAGGCACATGGACTCACATTGGCAATTCACGAGTAAACCCCTCGAACAACAACTGATGAGCACCTGTTATAAAGTTCAGGAACCTTGTAGCGCAACCATCTTCCTTTGATTTTATGCGTACCTTAACTTTTTGAACAAACTGAAATAAACAATAAGTTTAATATCTGATATGTTTATCAAATAAAAGTTGGAAAACTTGACGTGATGTTGCGTCTGTTTGCAACTGAGTTCCAAAAGTCCACAAAAATGTCCAAGCATCCTTTTCCAAATGCATAAAGAGGAAGCAACCTGAGAAGCACACCTCTTGTTCAAGCTTCTCATGGCGAGCACTGCCTGCTTTCATAGCTTTCGTCGTTTTCCTCTTCCCCGAAAGGAGAACAAACTCCATCTGCTTTTCACACCACTCCTGCCATTTATGTAAGTGAAATCAATGAGATTCACTCCAATATACGAAATGTAAATGAAAGTAACTCAGCCTTTTTAAGGCAAAAATGCAGGGCAGGGTATTCAGATAACTAATTAGCAGACGATTGCAACTGCCATTTTCGGTTAAGAGTGGATAGCCCAACATCCAAATCCATCTCCCCACCACCTATAAACTGACTTATCGCCGCATTAACTATACGCCGACATTTGAATTTGCAGGCAGTCATGACCTTAAATACATCGAAACAATAGCACTGACAAAGACTACGCAAACATGTCGAAACAGTGGCTCAAACTATACGCAGTAAAAACCAAAGGCATTTTGACCATTGCGCAAATTAGCCACAAGAACGCCAATATGACAAGACAAGTCAGATTTTACTTTATGATCTTCGTATTGCATGCTGTAGCGAGATGCCACCTCTGAATCGGGAAAAATGGGGAGGTTTCGAAGAGTACCGCGCCGGTAATATCCGTGACGGACAAGCCCTTCTTCCTCCTGAACCGGTCCAAGAACGCCGGCGCCGCTGCGTTCCCATCCTTCGCCGCCGGAGCTCCGTCGCGGTTCCCGAAGTCCTCGAGGTCGGGTTCGGAGCAACCCGGCGGCCTCCTCTTGGAGAGGGCCGCGACGGACCCGATGGACCTGGCGCTTCTCTGAAACACGGGAGGGAGCAGGGCTTTTCCGGCGAGGGAAACGCGGGCGGCGGCGGTGGTCAAGGCGGTCTCGAGAAGCGCCATCTCGTCGTCGCTCACGATCTCGATCTCGATCGGGATCTCGCGGCCTTTATAGGGCGCGGGCTCGGATGGCGAATCGGTCATTTTCCGAGCGGGCGAGCGAGCTCGGGCGTCGTGGAGGGAGTGACCGTTGGAATCGCCGGGAAGTTGCGCGGTTCGTGGGGGGAACCGGTTGCGTTCGTGGCTCCTCCTCCGGAGAAGGAGAAGTGGATTTGAAGTCTGATGGCGAAATCCCCGATGTACCCCTGCGGTTCCCGCCTGTTTGGGGTCACCTTCTGGGGGCCCTTTCGACTTTTCGCACAGAGCCGACCGCTCGAACACGCTTCAGTGGCTCATTTCCTTCTCTCACACGACACGACAACCGTTTTACGAAAAATTAAAATATAAAAAAGAAAAAAAAATTGCATATTCAAAGGTTTTAACTTCCACGGGACGAAAATCTTGGGTATGAATTTTTCGACCGTGCGACCTCATCCATTGTACATTCGCCGGTTAGTAGCCCGCTAAATAAGCTATGAAGTGAGATAAAATTATAATTTGTCATTCAATTGCTAACCAATCGGAATTAAGTTGATATAAAATCAATTTGCGAAAATGAGTACACTCTAATCCACAACTATTTGTTTATGTCAAATTTGAGTAAAGCAAGATGCACCAACATAATGGTGTCACTTGCCTCGAGCACCATGAAAAGTATTTGCCTTGTTCCTAGAGAGACTATTGAGTGTTGACGTGCTTCACATTATTTAATGATCTAGAGGAGAGGTATCAATCATTGCATTAGTATATGTTATCTCTTTGTGAATAAAAAGGTAGGAAGATGCGATAATTTTATATACATAAAGACTTCCAAACATCCTTTTTAGTTTGTTTTTCTTTTCTTTTCTTTTTGGTTTAAGGGTGTGTGCTCTTCATGACACTGACTCAACTTATAAGACTACGGCGCAATTAGAAAATTACAACAATAGAAGCTAAATCCGGTATTTGTTCTAGAGAATCTCCTCTCCTAATTTTCCTGGAGCATACGTGCGTAGGGCGGGTGGAATCGATGATGGACCTAGTGCTTTGACAGGGCCGTTCAGGCCCATCTTCACGCATCAAGAACTCAATAAATTATTCTGAATTATAAATCGGATTCGTAGGCCCAATTCTCTGAGGCCCGCCGTCCACTGATAAGCCGAGCGGCGAAGAAGAGAGAAGGGAGCAGCGGCACGAAGTATGGAGGAGGAAACTGACGCCGCGCGTGGAGGCATGGAGAGCGAAGACTTCGTCCACGTCAGAAACCGATCGTCGCATATTTCTCGCCAGACGACCGACGTGTCTCCCCCGGAAGCCGGCCAGCAAATCAACAAACTCCCACGTCGCCGAACCCTCGATCCTCTCGCTCTCCCCTCCCCCATCATATATACGCGCTCCCAGCTCGCCACACAGCAAGAAAACCGCAGAGCGAACTGGTGCGGGAGCGAGCGATATAGACTGACCAAAGTGCGTGCACAGAGCGACTCGGCAATGGGAACTAAAGCGACCCTTTTGCTCCTGCTCGCCGTGCTGTGCTACGGCCTGGCGAGCACGGCTGCTCACCACCACCACCATGGCGAGGAGGAGGAAGGAGGAGGAGGAGGAGGAGGAGGAGACTGGAGGGGAGAGGGGGAAGAGATGGAAGATAGGCACCACAGAGGAGAGAAGGCGTTCCTGCTGCGGGACTGGAAGCGGGTGGTGCACACGGACGCCGGCGAGATGAGGGTCCTGAGGAGCTTCCGAAGCCAGAGGAGCGCCGAGAGGTCGACCCGCATCGGCTTCATCAACATGGAACCCAGCACTCTCTTCATCCCTCAGTATACTGATTCCGGCTTAGTCCTCTTCGTCCGAAAAGGTAAGTCTCGAGTGTATTATCGGCTCTTGCTTCGGACTGCAACGGGCATGATTCGAAAAACTTGGTTTGATTGCTTGCAGGAGAAGCAAGGCTCGGGACAATATACAGAAACGAACCCGTCGAGAGAAGCCTGCGAAAGGGGGACGTGTACAGGATTCCCGCCGGTTCCGCCTTCTACCTGGTGAACACTGGGGAGAGCCGGAAGCTCCGCGTCATTTGCAGCATTGAGATCGACACGTCTGAGGAGGACTTGCCGACGAGGAATTTCCAGGTAATCTGTCCAAAAGTCGTTCCCAGAGATCGAAAGAATGTGGTTTGGCTAGCGTTTTCTAACATGTTGTCGCGACTCGACAGTCTTTCTTCCTCGGCGGAGGGCCGAACCCTGCATCAATACTCACTGGATTCGATCCGGAGACGCTGGCCACCGCGTTTAATGTGAGCAGACAATTACGCAAATCCTGTTAAAGAAAATGCTCGAACTTTTCTGACGTTTTTCTGTGATACGATGCAACATCCATTGCGAATGTGGTGGCCGTTTCAGGTTTCTAGTGGAGAAGTGCAGGAGATTTTGTCCCGGGAAATAGAAGGTCCGATCGTGCACATGAGCGATTCGCGCCGACCGAGCGCATGGTCCAAGTTCATGGAGTTGGATGAGCAAGACAGGCTGAGGCATCTCCGGAAAGCGGTCCGGGAGTACGGGGACGAGGACGAGGACGAGGACGAGGACGAGCAGATCGAGTGGTCGTGGAGGAAGTTGCTGGAGTCAGTGTTGGGACGCAGGAGGAGGCCGGAGAGCAGGGACGAATGGGGACATCGCCACGCGCCGGACTCGTGCAATCTCTACGACCGGAGCCCCGATTTCAGGAACGATTACGGATGGAGCGTTGCGCTCGACGAGTACGATTACAAGCCTCTCCGGCACTCCGGAATCGGCATCTATCTCGTTAATTTATCCCCGGTGAGTACGTGAACATGAGAGAAGGTCTAAAAGGAAGTTTGATATCGAATGAATTGTATCCAGATTCGTCCAAGTTTTTCATTAATCTTCGTAGCTTACAGTCTGTTTATCTTGGTCACGGAATCGAATTTCCGCAGGGCTCCATGATGGCGCCGCACGTGAATCCGACCGCGACCGAGTACGGCATCGTCCTGAGCGGCTCCGGCACGATCCAGATCGGGTACCCGAACGGGTCGTCGGCGATGAACGCGCGGGTGAGAGAAGGCGACGTGTTCTGGATCCCGAGGTACTTCCCCTTCTGCCAAATCTCCTCCAACAGCGGGTCCCTCGAGTTCTTCGGGTTCACGACCTCGGCCCGCAGGAACAGGCCGCAGTTCCTGGCGGGCAGGAACTCGGTGCTCCGGGCCATGGGCGGGCCGGAGCTCGCCAGGTCGTTCGGCGTGAGCGACAAGAGGTTGGCGGAGCTGCTCCGCGCGCAGAGGGAGTCCGTGATACTGCCCTCGCCGGAGGCGGCGGCGGGCGGTCCCGATCAGGGCTTCGACGGCGGAGATCTGGTTGCGGACTTCTGAGTTTTTGCTTGAGGTTTTATCTCCGGTGAATAAGAAGGGATTGGCGGAAGAGACCAAATCGGGGGCGGGGGGAGGGGATTGTCCAGTGAAGTTTTCCTTCAATTTAATTTTTGTTTTGTTGATGTTGCAGAGCTTTTTGAATGAATTCGAGCAGTTCTTTTCCTTTGCTGTTCCTTTTTCCATTTTGGTCAAATTGACTTCTTTTTTTCCAAGTATTTATAACTATATATTCCGTCTTTTTTTTTTTTTTTTTTTTATAATCGCCTAACAAATGATACTAATTACCTTTTCATTAAGTAACCACGTACTTTCTTTATATTCATGATTCTCCGAATAATCCTCGTCTCATTTCCCTCTTCCAAAATTTGATTGGATTTTGCTTTTAGTTTTCGAAAGAATAGCAAAACATCCGTTCATGGGTTGTTTTCTACATAAGAAATTTTGTAAAATGGTAAAAAAGAAAAGCATATAGTTTTAAAATATTTTATTTCTCCATCGAGTTAAAGTTACTAGTTTTATGATTAATTAATTATGATGTTGCAAAATGAAAAATAATTGAGCATGCGCATGGAAACTGATGCTGAATACGGACCAACTATGGTAATTTAGTGGCATGCCTGTTATTTTGGCAAAGAAAACTATGTAAATACTCGACTTCTTCAGCAAAACGCGGTTTGATATTAAAAAGAATTTACAACGATCGGTCTTAAGCACACTTTTTTTGTCAATTATAATTTATTCCCATTCTAATTCTCACTCTTGAACTCTTGCCCATCTTATTGCAAAACGTAAGAGTTGTATCCCACATCTGAAATTAAATCATCTCCATCTCAACCCTGAGAATGTGATGATTCAAATCTCTACCTCCCCTTTCACATGTAAGAAGGGTCTGTGATTACCTCGAGCACACTTAAACTAGTGATAAGTTGTACAATAATAAAAGTGTCACGTGATAGATTTTGGCTTGGAATATTAGGGACCGTTGTTGATCACGTTAAATAATAGTAACACTTTGTGAGAATAGATCGCGTGCCTTTATAAACGATGTATCATTTTCCAAAATAATGTACGGAAAATTTGACTTTTAGTACTATTATGCCATTACGTAATCCCCATTACTTCGATTGCGCCGTTTTGTTAACTAAACCGATTTAAAGCAAACTAAAATCTTCCGTGGGATCTTTAACAATTTTTTCATTTCCACATGGCTCTTTTAAGTAATTCTTAAAAAAAAAAGTAACAAAAAATCCCAAATTCCACCTACCATGATATAATTATTTTAAACTTTTTTTGTGATACAAAAAAAAGTTTAAGATTTTCGACATCATGAAAAAATGTTCGAGATAAATGTATTATAATGGGTGTAATTTGAGATTTTTGGTAACTTTTACTATTTTTTAAAATTATCGGACAAAGAAATCACGTTGTTTTGTGACGTGATGTCAATGAATTAAAAAAAAAACTAATAATAAACAAATTAAAGAGATGGAGAATTTAAAAAAAAAGAAGTTCGAAAATTCAAAGAGGGAAAGATCGAAGGCAGGGGTCCACAGGGGGCAGTGTACCGACCCCTCGTCTGCTGGGCTCACGTTGAGGGCGATCGGGGTCCGCCGGTTCCGCCGATTTCGAGCGAAGGCCCGCACTTGCGAGGCGCTCGTCCCCGCTTCTTCTATAAAACACGAGGAAGTTCCCCGGCGGTGGGGGCAGAAACCCTAAACCCTTCCTCCCCAGCAGCGTCGTCATCTCTTCGCCCTCTCCCGTCTCACGTCGCGGCCTCGGCGAATCCCGAGGGCCCTCTCGTTCTTTGAGGCGAGTCCCGAGTCCCGTCCTCGATCAGCTCTTTTGCTCTGTTTTCATTGCCGCGCGGCTTTCGTTGTTGTTTGATCATTTATACTTTGTAGTTCCATTTTCGTTTGCTTGAACCGAATTGATGAGGCGCTGCTTAGATCTCGCTTTCCGTTCGTTTCTTTTTAGCGCGTGATTGTACAGAGCGTCTTGTTTGTGATGGCTTTGGAGTGTAATGGCTGGTGAGTAGAGTGAATCGATGTGTACACTCCAATGGTGGGTCGTCATAGTTGAGTGCCAGAATTCTTGGTCAGCTTGTGTGCTGAATCGGATGGGGTTGCTCTGTGCGTGAGTATTGCTGGTGTATAGTCATTTTCAAGTATTCAAGTTCGTACGCTTGATCTAGTGTTCCCCAATTTGCTTTCGCTTGGTGATGGGGAGAACTATTGTTTTGCCGATGCTCATCCGGCTAGTGTTGATCAAAGAGCAGCTATATTGCCCTGTGAATGAATGAGCGTGCTTGTTGGTGTATGCTTGCCATGAATTTTCTATTTTTTTTTTTTTTTTGGTAACTGAGGACTCCACCATGGACCCCATTGCCCGAACGGCTCCTAAGGGCCGGGCTCCTATACCTCAGAGGAGACTAGCCCAACAACCCACTACCAGGCCCCCACTTAAATCGCTAGCAACCGCGGGGGTCGAACTCTCGACCTATGTGATGAGGGAGGGACTCTCAACCAACGCAGCTACCCACAGATGGTTGAATTTTATCTGTTGCAAGCTTGATTTTGTTAATTTTTATCCGGCATAAGACTGTGCTCCATTCTTTCTCTTCGAACCTAGAGTAGATATTCATATCCATTTTGTTGGCTTGGCTTGGCATATCTTGACCTTGGTTTTGATTTGGTTCCTTCCTCCCTTTTTGAGGAAATGAATAGTTAACTTGTGTATTTGTGGAAAAATAGTTTGGCCTTGTCAGAATTTGTCAGGCATGATAAGTTCTAATGCCGATGCTTCTCATGACACTAAGATTGTGTTTTGAGACTGTCCGTCTATTTTCATCCCGTCTCACACTTAATCAATCATGATCTCTGTTTTCCTTTTACTGCGTTAAATGATTTTTGATGGTTGATGGCTGGTGTGTGTTATTCCTTTTCGTTAACAAGCGACTCTCTCCTTTTCCCAGCTGTTAATTCATTAAAGTTTCACTATGGGTAAGGAGAAGGTTCACATCAACATTGTGGTCATTGGCCATGTTGACTCTGGGAAGTCGACCACCACTGGACACTTGATCTATAAGCTTGGAGGAATTGACAAGCGTGTTATTGAGAGGTTTGAGAAGGAAGCTGCGGAGATGAACAAGAGGTCTTTCAAGTATGCTTGGGTGTTGGACAAGCTCAAGGCAGAACGTGAACGTGGTATTACTATTGACATTGCCTTGTGGAAGTTTGAAACCACCAAGTACTACTGTACTGTCATTGACGCTCCCGGTCACCGTGACTTCATCAAGAATATGATCACTGGTACCTCACAGGCTGACTGTGCTGTTCTGATCATTGACTCTACAACTGGTGGTTTTGAAGCTGGTATCTCTAAGGATGGGCAGACTAGGGAGCATGCTTTGCTCGCTTTCACTCTTGGTGTCAAGCAGATGATCTGTTGCTGCAACAAGGTAAATCTCCGGCAATCTACGGCTAGTTAAACATGAAAGTTTTTGCTGTTCAATGACAGTAACCTCTGTTTCTTCTTTAATTATTGTCTAGATGGATGCCACTACCCCTAAGTATTCCAAGGCAAGGTACGATGAAATCATTAAGGAAGTTTCTTCCTACCTGAAGAAGGTGGGTTATAACCCTGATAAGATTCCATTTGTCCCCATTTCGGGCTTTGAGGGTGACAACATGATTGAGAGGTCCACAAACCTTGACTGGTATAAGGGCCCTACACTCCTCGAGGCCCTTGACCTGATCCTAGAGCCCAAGAGGCCCACAGACAAGCCACTCCGCCTTCCCTTACAAGACGTCTACAAGATTGGTGGTATTGGAACCGTCCCCGTGGGACGTGTTGAGACTGGGATCCTCAAGCCTGGTATGGTTGTCACATTTGGCCCTTCTGGATTGACAACTGAAATTAAGTCTGTAGAGATGCACCATGAAGCCCTCCAGGAGGCTTTGCCTGGTGACAATGTTGGTTTCAATGTCAAGAATGTTGCCGTGAAGGATCTGAAGCGTGGTTATGTCGCTTCTAACTCGAAGGATGATCCTGCCAAGGAGGCTGCTACTTTCACCTCTCAGGTCATCATCATGAATCATCCAGGTCAAATTGGTAATGGATATGCCCCCGTCCTCGACTGCCACACTTCTCACATTGCCGTCAAATTTTCTGAGATCTTGACTAAGATAGACAGGCGTTCTGGTAAGGAGCTTGAGAAGGAACCCAAGTTCTTGAAGAATGGTGATGCAGGTTTTGTGAAGATGATTCCCACTAAGCCTATGGTTGTGGAGACTTTCTCTGAGTACCCTCCACTGGGCCGTTTTGCTGTTAGGGACATGCGTCAGACTGTGGCTGTTGGAGTCATCAAGAGTGTTGAGAAGAAGGACCCAAGTGGAGCCAAGGTGACCAAGTCTGCTGCCAAGAAGGGTGGAAAATGAACTGTGCAGGCTCATATTGGTTCTATAGCAGATGGAACTTTCATTCCTAAAGGCAGTCTTTTTAAAAAATTTGCGTTCTTGTTGGGTCATTACTTGCTTTATACCGCGTCTTATAGTGTTCTCTACAAACATTCAAGCCACAGAAGTTCGCAGCACTGGGTGCTCGACAGGCGATGGTGGAGACTGTTGATAATCTGAGTAATTAGCATGTGAATCGATTGGCCGGTCGAGGTGCGTTGGACTTCCAAGGCGGCTTAAAAGTTTTGAGGCCTTGTCCTTGTATTGAACTCCCTTCGTTGTACGTCCCTTTGTTGTTAATGTCGCATACTTTATACGTGTCCATTATCTACAACTTTATCCATCGGTTGAATTGCTTAGGTGATTTGATAGCTTTTAGTAGCTGGAACATGCTGTGAGCCAAGCAAGTGAAAAGTGTTACCTAATGGAAGCTGTATTTCACCAAGAGACGTTCTTTTCAGATGGTCTCTGGATGAGAGTTAAAGCCGTGAGATCATTGGAGCAGGCATCTCTAGAAAGTGGTCAAACCAGCTAAATCTCCACCCACCATCAGTCCTGTGCCGATGGCTGCGCGGCTTATTTTATTTGGGTTTCGTCACCCGAGAAGGTCACAGAAGTCTTATACATCCATTGTTCAGCCTCGTACATTGCCATCTATTGTTCATACTTCAATATTCAAAGCACGGTTGCAAGCTTTGGAAACTGGTCCAGATCAACACCAAAAGAAACGATGGACGACAATTCCATCTATACCTACTTAATTCCGAATTAGTGTGAGCAAATGGTGTTGCACCAAATCCTTGTGTCACGGGCCAACAGTTCCCTTGGCCGCGGAACAACTCGTGCGGTGCCTAGTGAGCGAAATTTGTCAAGCCAGCCTTTCTTTTATAACTGTTTCAACGAACAATACGGTAAATAACTTATTTGTATGAGATTGTACCAATCAAATGAGATATTAGATTTCTTTAAGCTCAACAATTGGTTTCGGTATGCCCTAACCTCATCAAGAGAGCGGTATCGCTCCCGACCAATTTGTACATGGGAGACTAAGCTCGCCTCCAGAGCTCCTAAGTTTCTATCCTAAAAATTTTAGCACCAACCGTCCCGACGATCTTTTGAAAAAAAGATTCATTCTCTTCAAAAAAAAAAAAAAAAAAAAAAGAGGTAAAACCAATAAAGATTTCTTTTTCGATTCATCTGAATACCTCATTCAAGAATTGTTTTTGATCTAATACGTAAGAATAAAAGGCCAATCCCTTATGATACACCAAATCCAGCTCAACAAAACAGGTTTTGCTCCACTGATACTGTCTTTTGATCTTAGCTATTCGGGCCTTTCTCATTCAACTGCATTTTCTTTGGCAAGTGTGGCATTTTTTGCCAGCCGCCTTTTTTGGCAGCACCATTTTTGCCTACTAAGAATCTTGGCTCCAACCAACTAAATGCAGGTTCTTTCTTTGTTAAAAACATGGCGGTAGACCTCTTCTTCGAATTCACCGATTAATCCATGAACATTATCCCTATTTAGCAAGGATTCGGTTCTTTTTTAACTCTTTGTTCGCTTATCGAGAAATCGACTTTTCCTAGTACCTCCATTGTCATCCTAGGAGCTTTACAGGGTCGTGCTTTGTCCGAGCACCTTTTGCCCCGGTGATTCACTCTCCGCTCTCGTAGGATCGAGTATATCGCTAGTACTTCTCAATTCAACGGAGCGCGAAGTCCAATTCTCCAACTCACTCACTTACTGGAGGGATTCTTGCTCTTATACCATATGTCACGGGTTGACAATTCCCTTGGTCGTGGAACGACCCATGCGGTGCTTGACGAGTAGAACTTGTCAGGCTAGCCTTCCTTCTATAATGCCTTCCTCCTATAATTGTTTTAGTGAACAATACGATGAATAGCTTCTTTATACGAGATCGTACCACAGTTAGTTTCGCTCAGGCGTTTAGTCCATCAAGTGAGATAGCAGATCTCTTTAGACTTAACAACTAGTTTCGGTTTGCCTTGACCTCATTAGGAGAGTGGCATCGGTTTTTGACCAATTTATGCATGGGAGGCCAACCCTACTTTTATCAGGAGAGCAGTATCAGCTCTCGACCAGTTTGTGCATGGGAGACTAAGCCCGCCTCTAGAGCTCCTAAGTTTCTATCCTAGAAATTCTAGCACCGACCGTCCTGACTGATCTTTTGATAAAAAGATTCATTCTCTTCAAAAAAAAAAAAAAATGAGGTAGAGCCAATAAAGATTTCTTTTTTGATTCATCTGAATACCTCATTCAAAAATTGTTTTTGATCCAATACGTAAGAATCCATAGAAAAGGCCAATCCCTTATGATACACCAAATTCAATTCAACAAAACAGGTTTTGCTCCGCCGATACTCTCTTTTGATCTCAGCTATTCGGGCCTTTCTCAGTCAACTGCATTTTCTTTGGCAAGTGTGGCATTTTTTGCCAACCGCCTTTTTTGGTAGCACCATTTTTGCCTACTAAGAATCTTGGCCCCAACCAACTAAATGGAGGTTCTTTCCTTGTTAAAAACGTGGCGGTAGACCTCTTTTTCGAATTCACTGATTGATCCAGGAACATTATCCCTATTCAGCAATGATTCGGTTCTTCTTTAACTCTTTGTTCGCTCAGCGAGAAATCGACTCTTCCTAGTACCTCCATTGTCATCCTAGGAGCTTTACAGAGCCGTGCTTTGTCTGAGCACCTTTTGCCCCCGCGATTCACTCTCCGCTCTCGTAGGATCGAGTATATCGCTAGTACTTCTCAATTCAACGGAGCGCGAAGTCCAATTCTTCGACTCACTCACTTACTTGAGGGATTCTTGCTCTTATACCATATGTCACGGGTTGACAATTCCCTTGGCCGTGAAATGACCCATGTGATGCTCGACGAGCAGAACTCGTCAGGCTAGCCTTCCTTCTATAATCGTTTCAGTGAACAATACGATGAATAGCTTCTTTATACGAGATCGTACCACACCCAGCTTCGCTCAGGCGTCTAGTTCATCAAGTGAGATAGCAGATCTCTTTAGGCTTAACAACTGGTTTCGGCCTGTCTTGACTTCATTAGGAGAGCGGCATCAGTTTCTGACCAGTTTGTGCATGCCAACCCCGCTTTCAGAGCTCTAAGTGATAAATCATTTTATTTTAGAACCTCTAGCATCAATCGTCTTGACACCACTCTCACGGACTAGTTATGTTTGTCCCCTTTGCTTCATCACTTTTCGCTTGATAATCCAAGTACCGTTCACAAGTGTCACGAGTACAGAATGATTCACGGACCGTAACACTTGCGTGCCGGTAGTAACATATGGTTATGATTATTGTATCCATAATTGTATGCCACTCTTCATTCCCATTGGGCATATAGCATAATTAGAAACTTAACCGAAGAGTCTGCATCGATGGGGTAGACGTTTCGGGTCCCCTGCCGACGATGTTCATATGCACAGGTGCCAGGTGATGTAGACATGCACGGATAAAGTGAAAACATCGATACTCAAACTCGTCGATATTGAAATTTCTCCCTCGGGAGTCTTTTCTGACAGCCATCTTTGTAATTTCCCATCCTTCCGGGTTGTGCCTTAGCAGCCATGTGCTCAATCATGCACTTTTGTGAGGTCCAGGTAAGAAAAGCCGAGCTGCTCTCCCTCCGGTCACTTTGTCACGACATGGTGTTTTTGGAGCCCTAGCAACATCTAAATCAATGGCCGACTGCACTGACGCATTCAAGGTAGGGATGAGCTGGGAGCATAGCATCAGGTCCCGCGATAAGGACCCGACAAATGGCCTCATCTGTTAAAGGGAAGTTCCCGGGTTCAATGCTTCGATGCTATCGGGCGCACAGCTGTTCTATGTGCTTTCGCTGTCGGGAAGGTCATTCTTAAAAGTTTGCATTAGAATGCGCAAGAAACGCCGGCAACTTATTCGTGTGCTCCTTTCATTTGAATTTTCCCAGTCTTTGCAACACATACCGCGGGGTGCTGCTTCCTCTGATTCGAAAAATTGATAGGGAGAGAAGGGTCTAATCAGATTCTGATGTGAATTAAATGTTTTCTTTGAAATGTCGTCGATTCAATGCGTATGAAAAGTCAACGCGTTGAAGCGTTCCAACATGTCGAGCTTTCTTTAATCATTCACGCCAGAGGCGGTGTACGTGGTGGGGCATGCGTTTTCGACATTAAAAATTCGGTCGAGCATCGCTATTCCACGAAGCTGTATGACCAAGACAAGGAAAGCATCACTTACGTGCGGATTATGCCGAGAACGTGCCCCGCTGCCCCTGATCATTCCCCAGATTTTTCCGCGTTTAAGGTTTTCTGGTAAGGGGTTCCACCGAGGAGCGGTGGTGTGCCTTTGTCGTCTTTCACTTTAATCAATGAAAAATGCTATGATATACGACTTTTGACTGTTCTGGGTACAAACGACAAGTAGACTAGTAGTCTACAGGAGACCAATTTGAAGACCCCCCATCAATTTCTCGAAGCATCGATCATGTCAAGGGCATGCTATCCTTTCAAGCTAAAAGCCTCGTTTCTCTCGTTCGAAATCGGCCCGCCACTTGTGGGCCAGCTTACAGTAGAGCAAGAAGGAAAACAATAAAACGAAAGAAGAAAAGTCAAAAAAGCATTATGAAAGGAGGAGGGGGCGGCTTGGTGCGTGCCCTTAGGCCGACAGAGCAGAGGAGAGAGAGTGCGCCGAGAGCGAGCGAAGGAGAAGAAGGAAAGGGGAAATCTTTGCGATATCCATTTTGGAAAGCTAAATATTGACGGGATTAGCCCAAATTTAAATATGTTATTAATCAATTTCGTTTATTGAGAACATTTTCTAAATTTTCTAATTGTAATTAAAGTTTTCTTGCTTTGTACATGTTAATCCATCTTTATGATGTGAAAATATGGTTGTATTGTTGATGCTTCTAGTGTGTGATTAGAGAATGCTACATTGTGTATTTTACTATGCTTAGTAATTAGTGAAAATTTTTGGACAACCTTTGATTTTTCCCTCGTTAGGTATTTGTGTTAAATCTTGTGTTGTTAGTATTTTTTTTTTCTCATTATTTTGGCATTATATATTGATGGTTGTTACTAGGGTTGAGTTGATTTTCAGTTGGTTTAATTTTGGGAGAGATATTGATCCTAGATTAGTTTAGTTCTTAGTGAATTGTTATCCCGGTTCTCCTCAACAAAAAGTACCCTCTTTTGAGTTTGATTTTAGTCAGTGCTTTTAGATTGTGACTCATATATATTAGGATCCTCATTACTCCTGAAAAACAATCCAACATAACTTTTAACTTTCACTGTAATCATCTCTTTTGTTCATAAATGTCTAGTGCCAAGCGCTAAAGACAGCTATTAGATCATGCAAGATTAACCAAAAGCACTTGAATCCTAGAGCCAATCAAAATTGTCAAACCTGCCAAAGATGAATCGGGTTCAATCAAGTACTTAACTGGAGCAATGAAGTACTCAAGTCAAATCCAAAGTGCCTTACCAAACTGTTGCCATACTCATGGGACGGCTTAACTTAACGGTAGATAAGTTCTCGCAACCTAAAGTAGCATATATTACATTATTTTTCCTTCTAGGAAAATGATACCATCCTATGTGTAGGGCGAACTACATAAGATATGTGGACATGCCGGCCGCGTGCATGTGGATAACAATGCATAAACATCCACATCAAAGCTCCTTGCCTATTTCATTAAGCTAAAGTCGGCTGACGCAAGGACCGTGACATCAGTGACGGGAAGCAGATTAAGGTATGAGGAAATCCCAGCCACATGTAAATCCACCCAGCAAGAAATCAAAACCAGCATCAATCAATCCGGGGACATGGGTTCCCTCTATATAGGCGAACGATCCCAGAGTTGCAGGAGAGTCAGGCCCAAAGCTCCACCCTCTCTCTCTCTCTCTCTCTCTCTCTTCTCTTTCTCTCTCTCTCTCTCCTGAGTCAAGCTGCCTTCTACCTCGAAGAAGCATGGCCGAGGTTCGCTACGCAGGAGTGATGACGCCGTCGGCCTTGGTTGTCCTCTGCATTTTGGTGAGTGGGTATTACATGGAGTTCCTCCCGGTGTTCGTTTCAGAACAAACCGTGGGGATTTGTCAGTTTTACAAACTGTAGACACCCTTGGCAGATCTCCTAGGGTTTCACTATAGCGAATCCTGCGTTCGAAAATGCCATAGGTTCTCTCCCTTGCAGTTGCCCTATGAGTCAGGTCTGTCAACCCACCCGGTCAAATGTAACCTTAATTATACGATGTACGTGTGCGTCCGGTTCGGACAGATTTGTCATGTTTACAAAGGAGAGTTTCCATATCAGAACGGGTTTCTCTCGAAAACTCAACGTGGGTTTGTTCTGTCGACGGAGTTGCTCCATGTGGTACTCTCGCGCCAACGAGATCAGGCCGCCGGCACCATTTCTCCTGTGTAGCAAACCTTCGTTTTGCATGTCTTGTCCGGAATACGCAGCGACGAGCTCGGTTTCAAGGCAAATGGCAACGCAGAGACACGACAGCTAGTCGAAGGTCAGTGGTGTTCATTAATCTTTCGTTTCTCGGTTTCAGGTGAACAGTGGTCGGCTTTCAAAAGCTGGCCTTCTGCCTCGAGTTGAGTCTGAGGAAATGCTGCCCAGATTCGTGATGATTTTCTCTTTCTGTCGAGAGCTCTTTTGGGCATTCCATGCGACGGCGGATCCGCCAGGAGGGCCGACGAGGAGATGATTTCTGCAATTTTTGGGCATAACGGCATCCCGAATGAAGCCGTCGCGAAGGGCCAAGGCGCGCCGGCGAAGCATGTAGGATGTCCATTTGGAGTCGTTCTCGGGTGCATCGGCTCATCTGAGCCCAACACATTCCTTTCCTTAGTTCGTGCGACTCCCACCGGGACCGATCGACACGAAAGATCCAGGTGCTCCGAACTTACATGCGACCGGATCGGTTAAGAAATTTTTCTTCGTTTGTCGGATATAATCCGATTAAGTTCCTTACGCCGGCTAACGTGTGCGACCCGCTCTCCACCTGTTTCATGTGGTCTTTAAAAAATTCGGTTATTGGTTGGACTCGAGGTCGACAGGTTCATCAACTTGCAAGAACTGGCTCCAGCCATTGGTAGTGTACTATGTCTCTCCTTTGTTAATTTGTATGGATTCTCTCTTTTTGTTTGTCTTAGTCATTGGATGGCTTCTGGTTGGCTTTCGCATGCCTCAATTGGTCTGCTTTTTCGAGTGATTTTAAGCTTGACTCCTCAATATTGACCTAATGCATTCAGATTTGTAAGTTTGAATTTAAGATCTCGAGAGTAGAGAATTCCGAATGCCCATTAATATAAAAAAAAAAAAAGGAAGAAAGGAAGAAAAGTATTTAGTCAATAATTCGATGACATCTACTTCATGACATCGATATGGATAATGACTTGTGACCTAGAAAAGCCAGTGAAAAAAAGAAAGGGAAAAGAGACGAGATATGACTTGGTCGTCTTTGAGAACTTCAACAAGCAACAACTTTCCGCATGTTTAACATCTTCGCCTTTGGTTGGCCGTAGATTGAGAATGTTTCTATACAGCAAGTTGCATTTTCATCCACGTAGTACTAACACTCTCGTTTGTAATAAATTACGAAAGAATTGGAGCAATAACTGTTCGATTGAAGTACAAACCTTAATCCAAAATGTCAAATTCATAAATTGAGAATTGAGAATTGAATTGAATCTCAAAATACGTTACAATAATGGAACTGACTTTTTTTTTAATACATAGAAACGTCTAAAGCATCTAAAGCAAAATGTAATGAATGTAAAATGGCGAGTTTTAGCAAAATTAATATCGATTACAACGATACCTTAGTGTCGAGCACATGTCAAGCACAACATAAGATATTGCAACACATCATTCTTCCTAAATACTCTATCACATTATTCATTATGGGTATGGAGGTGGAAATAGGTTGAAACATACTTGATGCGATATGTAAAATATAACAGCGGGTGCGTGTTGTTAGAGTCTCGCATGTTTGCCTACTGTTCACCCACTTCGGAGTCTTCGCTTTTGGACAACAATTGGCGTCCGTCCCTCAAGTTGCCAAACTACAACGAGAGTTTCGCCTTTTGAAGCGTTGATTGCATAGGGCAACCGAGCCAAGCTGAGTCCGAAAGGCTTTGGTGGTTCAAGGTTCATCTTAGGAGAAGGAACATTGGAATTCTTTACTCATGAGATCGTCCGAAACTACTCATAACATTTCACTAGAAAGATGAAGCCTAGAGAGTGGACAATTGCAGGGAACATCACGGCCAGCAGCTCCATTCTATTCACTGATGAAAAAATTCACCCTAAAGAGCAAGGCCTAGTCTCTCAATCCTCCATATTCTAGTACGAACTAATAATGGCGATAAATACATATTAAATTGGTAGATTCGGTGGTAACAAATAGATTCACATATAATACAACACGTTATAAATTCGCCCAATAGATGCGCTTACAATGCAAAATTTGTATTCCACGAATTAAAATAAAATCGAAAGTGGAAAACTAACAGAAAGAAAAAATAATTAACCCATCGAGCTTTTGCAATTTGGAGTTGGGGGAGGACGAGATGCATTGAACTTGCCTTGCCGGGCTTATAATATCAAAGTCCAGCCCACCTCTATTTAAATCCTCCTCCTCTGCAAACCAGTGGCCCAAAAATGAGCCCAAGGAGTTAACAAGTCAGGAGACTCAGGACCCTTGAATTACTCATAATCACAGGAGTTCTGGAAGCACAGACATTACAAAAAAAGAAAAAGAAAAGGGATTTTGAAAATTTTGAAATAACCCAACAATGGAAAAAAGGTTGACCACTCTTGTTTCGGGGGATTTAATATACAGAACCGAATGATGATTCCATCATAGTCATATCAACGCCCTATGTATATTTATCCATCTTTCTGGAATCTATGCAAGAACTACTGACTCGCTATCCAACAGTAGTGAAGATATGCGAAAGAGGGAGAAAGACTAATGCAAAACATTTGGCGGCTCTTTTTGCTAGTTGTGCACGGAATCGAGAAAGGTCTGTGTTCAGGTAGCTATGGAATTGCTCCCGCAAGGCCCCTTACTCTTTCAAATAGGGTTAGACATGCCAACCGCAAAAAGTTTCGACTAGGGTACAAGAACAACTGGGAGGATGCTACTTCTCGCCTTTTCAAATACAGTATCAAGAAGTATCGCAAAGCCCGATAGCGGCAGAAATAACGAAAGCGGCAGAAATCAATGGATTCATGATAAGTTCCTCACCTAAGCTGCGCAGGAAAGGCCCAAAGCCAATCCCAGGGAACAGTAAAGCTTTATAGGGTATTTTCTGTCCAGGTGCAGGTAATCTGCAAAAAATTGGTTGACAGACGGTATTCAAATAAAGATCCTATTTCATTTTTACCTTAAACCTTGGCACAAATCTAAGGTATTCTTGAACAACTAGGAGCCGGGCCTTCGTTTCGTACTATTACAGATACGAAAATAATAGAAAAAATTGGATTCAATCCAAGATGGAGATGCCAAAACTTCTGGATAGGTACCCTACATATGAACTGAATTCTTTCTGGTTAAAGAATCTCTTTCTAGTTGCTTTGGAAAAATTAGGAGATTCTCTAAAAGAAATACGGGGTTCTGCTTCTGGCGGCAACATGATATGGGGTGGTGTTCCTGCTTATGGGTTCAAATCAATATTGTCGCAACCAATTTTTCGGGTGAGCCACCTAGGTTTGACTAATGGATTACTAAGCCTAAACTTAGCTCAAGCTCTCCCAAGCCCATACCAATTCACGACTTAGGTTCAAATTCTTAACAGGTAATTGATTCTTAATTAGGAGTCGCCACTAATCAGTTTATGATAGGTCGATTAGATACCGAAGTAAAATAATGAGAGAATTATTTTATTCCTACGAACCAGAGAGTTTGGGTACGGGGACTTGTTGGTTACACTAGATTTCTTTAATGTCTTTTTGGTACCATTCTTTTATTTTCAAAAATGCTTTTGCAGGCAGTTTTGATTGATTTTAAATTTATTTTCCTAACATATGAGGTGATCATATGGGTACGCAAACCACCAATTTAACACCCAAGAAAACGATGAATAAGTTACAGAATTTACCTCAAAGCAACGAAAGTATCTACAATATTAAATCATAATTCACATCAACAACTTTAGATATGATTTCTAATTAACATGCAATTGTTTTTTTTTTCACTTATTTAATGAAAATCATGCAATATGCAATGCAATATAATTAAATGAACTAATTCTAATGACATGCAATTTCTAATTAAATGGACCTAATAACAATCTCTAAATGACGTGCATTTCATGAATCTAATCCTATATGACATTTACATGACATTTTTTTATTTTTCCTAAAATATGCAATCTATCCTAATATGCAATGACGTGCAAATAATTCCATAATTCTAATTTTTTTTTTTTTTTATTACGAAATTCGAAATGAAAATTGCCAAATAATTAAACGTGCAATTCAAATTTAAAACTAACATCCTAAATGATTGCATTTTTTTTGGATTTTTATTTAAGGAATTCGAAATAAATAAATTTCCTATTCTAAACATGCAAAATATATTCTAACATGAACCTAATCTAACTCAAATATATATTTTTGGGTTTTTCTTTTATGGGAGCAATCAAATAGAGGCATCAAGAAAGCACGGCACCAAATCAAGCAAGATATCATTCATGTCCATTTAATTTTGGGAAATAAATTGACAAATCGTATCTCGCGCATGAGATCGGATTGACCAATTTTTAAATAAAATCACAAATCGTATCTCGAGCGTGAGATTGGATTGGTGATTTTTCCGTACGATTGCGAGTTGTATTTTGAGCGTGAAATCGGACTGTCAATCATATGTACGTTGCGAAATTAGGAATATTTCCCAATTTAAAAAGATACTCGATATTTTGTGGATACGATAGCATCGTTTAAAGATTCATACAAGATAGCAATTTCACAAATTAGGCAATAAAAATATACGAAGATCAATTTGATGAAAATTATTACCTAAATTGCAATATCGCTCGGATACCGTTTCCAAATTTGAATGACTGAAGGCTCGCAATGGGTGATCGGGATTGCAACAAGCTCCACAATGCGGCATGACCAACAGTGAGAGAAATGGCTCACATCGGGGACGTCATGGTGGAGATTGGGTGTGAGGTGGGTTTTGCTTCATTATCATCGAAGAGAGAGAACCGCCAACATGGGAACTGGACTTGCGACTGAAACTTGATAATAGATTTTGGCGACGGATGTGCTCTTGATTTGCAAACGTCACGTTGCTTAATGCAACTGAGATCTCCAATTTCCACTTTCCTTGATGTTGTCTTTTTCTTTGGAATTCACTGCTCTGGATCACGTGGCCATGAATTTCAATTGAAGCTCCTTATTTTGGCCGACATGTTGTGATAATGGAACAAAATTCGTCTCCTGGACTCATGATGATTCGGCATAGGCACAACCAATCTTTCTTTTTTTCTTTTAATTGGCCTTCACTGTTGGCTCCATGAATCCACAAGCTCAACAAAGCTTTTCCTCGTAGAACCTTTGACCGTGTGCTCTTGTTGTGGCTGCCCCAAAGAAGTAATTCTTGCTCGTCCACATGTTGGTCTGGCGAAGTGGACTATTGCTTTGTTGGGTGATGGTCAGCAAACTTCAGCGATGAAGGCGTGAGGGGATGAATCCGTTGGTCGTTTCGTCGGGCACAATTGCGAGGCACCGAAAGGACGTGATGAGCACGAGAATTGCGGACTGTGAGCAAGAACGTTGGTCTCCGTGTCAACGAGGGCGCGATAGCAGGAACTGGTCGCAGCGCTGGATCTTCACTGGTGCAGGTCGGCTTTGAGGCAAGAGGAAGCGGCTGGGGTACTCGATGAGGTACGGTAGATGTGATGGAAGAACTAGGTTTTGAAACTTCTCTGGATGTTCTCCCTTCTTCTCAATGGGATACCTCTCGCTATGGTGTTTCACATTTGGCCGCGTATTCAATCTATGTGGCCTTCTGAAACCCTACGCGAAAAACCTTTTTATAGGTTGAAGATTAGGGTTTTAATTTCATTTTCAAATCAACATTCGTGAATATTTCTTTTTCGCACACAATATCACTTTTTTTTCCCCATCTCCTGATTTTATCGCCTAAAGATAATATTGCAACCCGATTTTCTTAAATTTAAAAATCCATCGTAATATCATTTCAAATCTCCATTTAGGTAATTTTTGTCATTAAAAGAAAATGGGCTCGGGCCAATTTACTTGCTTCGTGGGCTTAGTCCGACCTATCAAATTAAAGCTTAGAACCACTAAATCAAACTCATTTGTCACCGACTAAATGTAAATGCAAATTAAAATAAATGCATCTAAAACTATATGCTATGCAATTAATTAATTAACTAATATTTTTTAGGGGTTAAAATTAATCTCTAATTTTTTAATGCGATAAATGACTAAACGAGTTGCTAAAATTTAAGTGTCAACAACTGTCCCTCTTTGAAGGTGAGCTCAAAGAGGTTGCCTTCAAAGACAAATTGAGACCTAAATTTTGACCATGCAAATGCACTTAATGATTTGATTTTTTTTTTTGTTGGAAAATGAATTCCCATTTTAAAATGCAATTTATACTATACATGGAAATGCTAATGCAAATGCATGATACGAAAGAAAGGACGTACCTACAATCACTTACCAATCAGTGCGGTAGAACATCTTGAGGTACATGATAAATTCACATTTACTCCACAAGTATCCAACTCTCACTCAGGTTCCTTGAAGAGTGTAATAGGTAATAGATCAAGACTGAGAAGAACATTCACATACAAGTGAAATGTTGAATGAAAAAAATTGAGACATCCAGATCTAGACTAAGATGTCAAGATTTTTAAAACTCGAAATACCTAGATCCAGACTACGGTATAACGAGAAAGCTCGAAAAACATTCACATCCAAAGTGAAATGTTTAATCGAAAGAATTAAAACATCTAGATCCAGACTGAGATGTCAAAATTTTAGAATTCGAAATACCGAGATCCAGACTAAGGTATAACGAGAAAGATTGAAAAACATTCACATCCAGAGTGAAATGTTTAACATAAAGAATTAAAGACATTCAAATCCAGACTGAGATGTCAAAGGAACCTACTTGGAATATCTTACCTTCAAGGAGGGTAGAGTGATTCAAGATAGTTGATGTTACTTGTGCAGGACTCCGTATCATTCTACGGTCGCCCAGAATAGTAACATAGCTTTGTAAAGAGACTGCTTTTCCAGGACCTGTACCATTCTACGGTCGCCTAGTATGGCAGTGTTTGGTTGTCTAGGACTCATACCATTCTACGATCGCCTAAACAAATATTCGCTTTCCAGGACCCGTACTATTCTACGGTCGCCTGACTAGGGAAATAAAAATTATTTAGGATTCATACCATTCTACGGTCGCCTAAACGGTGATTCACTTTCCAGGACCCGTACCATTTTACAGTCGCCAGAATAAGGAATAGTAGTTGTCGAGGACCCGTACCATTCTACGGTCACCTTGATGAAGAAAATTGTTTTCCAAGACCCATACCATTTTACGGTCGCTTGAATGGGGAAATTGCTTTTCCAGGAGCTGTACCATTTTACGGTCGCTTGTTAGAGCAATAAATGTTGTTTAGGATCCGTACCATTCTACGGTTGCCTAAACAGAGATTTTGCTTGGCTAAGACCCGAACCATTCTTTGGTCGCCTAGCATTGCAATAGAGATCATCTGACCAGGACCCGAACCTTTCTTCGGTCGCCTTAATCAAACTGAATCTGGAGAAAAATCTTTTGGGGACAACTCCATTGAGTGTCGGTGTAAAAGGGACTCTGGGCTACGAAAGTACGCTAGGTCGATAAAAGAAGTCCGGTCTACGGAAGCACGTCGGTTCAATAAAATGGACTTTGGGCTACGAAAACGCGCCAGGTTAGGAACTCTGGGCTACGAAAGCATGCCGGGTCAATGAAGGGGACTCTGAGCTACGAAAGCACGCCGGGTCAATGAAGGGGACTCTGAGCTATGAAAGCACGCCAGGTCGATAAATGAAATCCGGGCTACGAAAGCACGCCGGTTCGATAAAAGGGACTTTGGGCTATGAAAGCACGCCAGGTCAATATAAATGGACATCGGGCTACGAAAGCACGTTGGGTCGATAAAGAGGGACTCTAGGCTACAAAAGCATGCCGGGTCAAGAACTCTAGGATACATAAGCACATTAGATCTATTAAAAGGGACATCGGGCTACTGCAGCACGCCGAGTTAATGAAAATGGACACTGGGTTATGAAAGCACGCCGGGTCAATCATGAGGGACATCGGGCTACAAAAGCACACCGAGTCGATAATGAACTCTGGGCTACGAAAGCACGCCAGGTCAATATATAAAACACTTTGACCAAATCAAGTGTCGATACACTTGAGAGAGAATACCTGCACAATGACAAGTATTTAGAGTATGGGTAAAAATATACTTACCTGGCGATATCTCTTATTCTTGGGGAAATGTCTTCTGGAATTTAGATATCCTGTGAAGGTCTTTCACCTCTTGGTAGAAATAAATTTTGGAACATCAAGGATGCACCTTGAATGTTAGTAAAGGTTTCTGGAAGGAACCTGAATGTCGAGCTCTTGTATCTTTGAGAAAACATTACTCGTCAGACATGATTTAAAGCAAAAATGCATTTACTAAAGAAATAAGCAATTAAGGCTATTCTAGAATGCACACTTCAAAATTCACTGAAGTTTTTATTAATTCAATCAGGGTTCATGCATAATGACCCTTGCATCACCCAAATTTCCACTGGAGAAAATCATCGTTCAAGACAATTTTCATGACATGGATTTTCTAAGAATACTAAATGAGAGACTTTTAGTTAGGAAGGACTTTCACTCCCTCTCATTCAGAAGGGCTATTTTATGAGAATCACTCAATCTCACTATCACCATACCAACAAGGGGGCGAGTATTCTCGCAAGCAATACGACCTTGCCAATTTGAGAGGTTTTTAATAGGGACCGTAATGTGGACTCGATCAACGGCATAACAAATGGACTCTTTGAGTCAAGGCTATTGAAAGAACAACTCTACAATCATCTTCGGGTTTACAAATCAAGAACCCTGCAAAATGAGAAAGAAATAATCTTGCTCGCACTTCTTCGAGTGATGCTTAAAAACATATGGACTCCTATGTTAATTCAAGTGACCTAATCTGAAGAGACTTTGTAAATGACGTAACATATGCTGGGTTCATGGGTTGAGAAATGAAAGGATCATTACGCTCAAAATGTGTGTAAAGGGTGAGAGTTGATGATCATCTTGGCATTGCCACCAGTTTTCTTTTTCACCATCGGGGATTGTCTTCATGAAGTGCCCCATTGATCGTAAAAACTCAGCATTTGAGTATTTGAGTATTGCTCTATTGGGATTCAATTCTTATAATTGACAATCACCTATATTGACTTTTTCTTTTCATCTATGGGCATCGGCCTCGCTTTTACTAGGCACACTACTTTTTCATGCCCCTAGTTTTCATGCATTTTTTTCACATCTTTTTCATAGGCATTGGCCTTACTTTTACTAAGCACACTGCTTTTTTCATGCCCCTTAGTTCTATTTTGATTTCAATGCATGTGTCAAGCAATTACACTTTGAATGACATTTGAACTTTCAAAGGTCTTCATCTGTCTCTTGCCTTGCCCCAGTGTGGGGGATGATCACCAACTGGGTTTAAAAGAAATGAAATTGCAGGCTCAAGTGGGCTATGCAAAGGATATAAGTATGTAGGATAGAGAAAGAAATGCTCTTCGTCATCCTAAGACACTTAAATTATCACATGAATTCAATGTAATAGCACAACTTGAAAATTGATGCAAGTGAAAGCAAGAAAATTTTAATCCATTTCTTTACCTTATGGTGTTATCTTACCCTCCAATTTGCCCCAATGTGGGGTGGTTCTTGATAGGGATAATTTAAAAGAATTTTCACAAGTGTATGGGGCTCAAAGAGGTTACGCAATGGATCACTTGTAGTGTTTAGGATAGAGAAATGAATTGTCTCTCATCATTTTGGTTATCGTACCTTTCGTAAGAGAACTCTTTACCTTGCGGATATGGAACTTCCTACACTCATCTCACAAGTGTATCAAGTGCATAAGTAAGGGACTATGTATAGGATAGGGCTTACCTTTCATCATCCTGATACGTCTCATTCAGCATTCTTAAACATTGATGTCACTCCATTGAGTTGTCTATTTTAACAAATCTCCACATGAAATTGGTGAGCTAAAACAATATGGAAATTCTCTTTTCAAAAGAGTCTAGCAATTTTAAGCGTGAAAAGAGTTTGTGACTTTACAACAAATAATTTATTGCACTCAAAACATGGTTTCAAGCATTCATTCAGGGAATTGCTCCACAAAGGGACTGCCTTAGCAATGGATGTTTTTGGATTATCTTTATCAATCAAAAGTGAAAATCCGCTTTTGCCCCTGCACAAGAGAACGTGCATGAATAGGATAATATGCAACATTAAAGTAAATTCAAATTGCACGTCCATTTTGGTTTGGATCGAAATTTTATCCTAGTCGGGTCACTATCAAAATCTGCCATGCCCCTAATCTGTCATCTGATGCGTCATTTTCAGATGCTTTCTCATCAAGACAAGAAAGTAATGCTCTGAAACATGAAATAAATGAGTCAGAAAATTAAATAGGGCTAACCTAAAGCATGCTTTTGGAAATGGCTTGAAAAATGAATTTTTTTATTCTCTTTTTTTTTGGAAATTTTTTATGAGGAAGCATGACGAAGTCCAATCCTCAGATTTTCTCAATGGATGATATTTTCTATTCATTATTGGATATCGTCACCGGGCTGGTTTGGTGTACCCCATCATGTCGTCAAAACAAAACTTGTAATTTTATTGATATTTATCAATCGAATTACATCTATTGGAATGTATTGTTCAAGCACGGAAGAAATTGAAATCAATCCCTAAAAGGCGATAAAAATTATCACGCAGGGGAAGGTGTATGCCCTTAATTAAATGAGGAAATCGAACTACTTAGGACCACGAATCATGTGTACTTGAATTCTTCACCCTTCTTGATCTTGTGATGCAAACCCTTCAGGTCAGATATTCTTCCATCTAGATATGCTACCTTAGGAAAATGAGATAGTTCAAAAAGTCTTCTTGGCTCTCTTCTTGGAATCGCAATTTCTCACTGAAGATAGAGCACTTATGTCATCGCAGTACTTTTGCTTGACAAGATAAGCTCTTTTTATCTGTCATTTTAGCTGTTGATCGTGAACAGATGAGTGAGTGAGATCGCTCCATAATCACCTAAATCAAATGAACGGGAACATGTAAGCATGATGTGTAAATAGAAAGTTAATCTATGACAATGATCTAATCAAATTTTCATTTTTTCATTTATGAAAAGTTTGTACAAGAAGGGCAAAATGGACTAGGAAAATAAAGATAGACACCCTAGCAAGACTAAATTTCCTAGACATGAATTGAAAACAAGTTCTCCAAAGTTTTTTTTTGGCAAATGATTCATTGCATGACAATTTCCTCATTTCATTTTTAATTGACAAATGAATTAAATCAATAATTGATCTAAATTGTCATGGATAAACCAAGAGTATGACAAAGTAAGTAAATTACATTAGTATAGGGATTGAAGACTTACTTCACCAAGACAAATCGACGGCAATCACATAGACATGCGCATGGTAAGTGGTTTGATTTCTAGTCTATAAGGCTTATCAAGGTGGAGCCACAAGGATGATCAGACTAGCCACAGGCTTGTGGACTATGTCGGGTCCTCATGACTCTGGCTTGGTCAAAGAGCCGACTCGAGTCGTGAGCATGTGGACCGAGGTGGGTACTCTTGACACTATGAAAGAAACTTCAGGATTGAGATGGGTGACTCGTACCGCAAGCATGCGGTCGGAGTGGTATCCATCTTAATACCATCCTAAATGATCCTATGCGGCCCAGGTCCGGTGGCAGGCTATGTGTGCAAGAGTGTAGTGCAAATGCAATGCATGCACAACAGTTTATATCAAACAACACTCCAATAACTCGAATCTAAAACATTCATTCTCAACTCCAACCTGCAAGACAAGGTTAGCAATCACTACTCCCCTTATATCTCCCAATCTGCAAGAACATTTAACACCTAAATGTTAGAGATGTACCTGGGATTCTCATTGCAAATATATATATATATATATTTTCAGAAAGAAAATTGGCCTAAGTCCACTAAGGGTTTCAACTCAAGTCCCTAGTGGAATCGCCAAACTATCGTGACCAATTTTTCGGGTGAACCACCTAGGGTTTGGCTAATCGATTACTAAGCCTAAACTTAGCTCGGGCTCTCCCAAGCCCATACCAATTCACGACTTAGGTTCAAATTCTTAACATGTAATTGATTCTTAATTAGGAGTCGCCACTAATTAGTTTATGGTAGGTCGATTAAACACCTAAGTAAAATAATAGGAGAAATATTTTACTCCTACGAACTAGAGAGTTTGGGTATTGGGACTTGATTACACTAGATTTCTCTAATGCCCTTTCAGTGCCATTCTTTTAATTTCAAAAATGCTTTTCTAGGCAGTTTTGATTGATTTTAAATTTATTTCCCTAACATATGATGTGATTATACGGGTGCGCAAATCACCAATTTAACACCTAAGAAAGCGATGAATAAGTTACAGAACTTACCTCAAAGCAACGAATGCATCTACAATGTTAAATCAGAATTCACATCAACAACCCTAGATATGATTTTTAATTAACACGCAATTGTTTGTTTGTTTTTTTTCACTTTTTTAATGAAAATCATGCAATATGCAATGCGATATAATTAAATGACCTGATTCTAATGACATGCAATTTCTAATTAAATGAACCTAATAACAATCTATAAATGATGTGCATTTCATGAATCTAATCCTATATGACATTTACATGACATTTTTTTATTTTTCCTAAAATATGCAATCTATCCTAATATGCAATGACGTGCAAATAATTCCATAATTCTAATTTTTTTTTTTTTTTTTTATTACGAAATTCGAAATGAAAATTGTCAAATAATTAAATGTGCAATTCAAATTTAAAACTAACATCCTAAATGATTGCATTTTTTTTGGATTTTTATTTAAGGAATTCGAAATAAATAAATTCCCTATTCTAAACATGCAAAATATATTATAACATGAACCTAATCTAACTCAAATATATATTTTTGGGTTTTTCTTTTACGGGAGCAATCAAATAGAGGCATCAAGAAAGCACGGCACCAAATCAAGCAAGATATCATCCATGTCCATTTAATTTTGGGAAATAAATTGACAAATCATATCTCGCGCATGAGATCGGATTGACCAATTTTTAAATAAAATCACAAATCATATCTCGAGCGTGAGATCGGATTAGTGATTTTTCCATACGATTGCGGGGTCGTATTTCAAGCGTGAAATCGGACCATCAATCATATGTACGTTGCAAAATTAGGAATATTTTCCAATTTAAAAAGATACTCGATATTTTGCGGATACGATAGCATCGTTTAAAGATTCATACGAGATAGCAATTTCACAAATTAGGCAATAAAAATATACGAAGATCAATTTGATGAAAATTATTACCTAAATTGCAATATCGCTCGAATACCGTTTCCAAATTTGAATGACGGAAGGCTCGCAAGGGGTGATTGGGATTGCAACCAGCTCCACAATGCGGCATGACCAGCAGTGAGAGAAATGGCTCACATCGGGGATGTCATGGTGGAGATCGGGTGTGAGGTGGGTTTTGCTTCATTATCGTCGAAGAGAGAGAACCGCCAACGTGGGAACTGGACTTGCGACTGAAACCTGATAATAGATTTTGGCGACGGACATGCTCTTGATTTGCAAACGTCACGTTGCTTAATGCAACTGAGATCTCCAATTTCCACCTTCCTTGATGTTGTCTTTTTCTTTGGAGTTCATTGCTCTGGATCACATGGCCATGAATTTCAATTGAAGCTCCTTATTTTGGCAAACATGTTGTGATAATGGAACAAAATTCGTCTCCTGGACTCACGATGATTCGGCATAGGCACAACCAATCTTTCTTTTTTTTCTTTTAATTGGCCTTCACTTTTGACTCCATGAATCCACAAGCTCAACAAAGCTTTTCCTCGTAGAACCTTTGATCGTGTGCTCTTGTTGTGGCTACCCCAAAGAAGTAATTCTTGCTCATTCACATGTTGGTCTGGCGAAGTGGACTATTGCTTTGTTGGGTGATGGTCAGCAAACTTCAGCGATGAAGGCGTGAGGGGATGAATCCGTTGGTCGTTCCGTCGGGCACAATTGCGAGGCACCGAAAGGACGTGATGAGCACGAGAATTGCTGACCGTGAGCAAGAATGTTGGTCTCCGTGTCAACGAGGGCGCGATAGCAAGAACTGGTCGCAGCGCTGGATCTTCACTGGTGCAGGTCGGCTTTGAGGCAAGAGGAAGTGGCCGGGGTACTCGATGAGGGACGGTAGATGTGATGGAAGAACTAAGTTTTGAAACTTCTCTGGATGTTCTCCTTCTTCTCAATGGGATACCTCTCGCTATGGTGTTTCACATTTGGCCGTGTATTCAATCTGTGTGGCCTTCTAAAACCCTACGATAAAAACCTTTTTATAGGTTGAAGATTAGGGTTTTAATTTCCTTTTCAAATCAACATCTGTGAATATTTCTTTTTCGCACGCAATATCACTTTTTTTATTTTCCACATCTCCTGATTTTATCGCCTAAAGATAATATTGCAACCCGATTTTCTTAAATTTCAAAAATCCATCGTAATATCATTTCAAATCTCCATTTAGATAATTTTTGTCATTAAAAGAAAACAGGCTCGGGCCAATTTATTTGCTTTGTGGGCTTAGTCCGACCTGCCAAATTAAAGCTTAGAACCACTAAATCAAACCCATTTGTCACCGACCCAATGTAAATGAAAATTAAATAAATGCACCTAAAACTATATGCTATGCAATTAATTAATTAACTAATACTTTTTTAGGGGTTAAAATTAATTCCTAATTTTTAATGCGATAAATGACTAAACGGGTTGCCAAAATTTAGGTGTCAACAAATACGTTCTAAGAAGAAATATTGGAATATCAGTCTCATCGATCTCATAAGTATCATATCAAATCCCATCCATCGAATCACTTTTTCAAAAAAGACGAGACATCTAAGTCATACAAGTAAAGAGATCTATTCATTGATAAGAAAAAGAAAAAATGTGAACGGTGATTGGATTGACGATAAAATAGAATCTTGGGTCATGAAAAGTGATTCGATTGATGATAAAGAAAGAGAATTCTTGGTTCAGTTTTCCACCTTAACAACAGAAAAAAGGATTGATCAAATTCTATTGAGTTTGACTCATAGTGATCATTTATCAAAGAATGACTGGTTATCAAATGATTGAACAACCGGGAGCAATTTACTTATGATACTTAGTTGACATTCATAAAAAGTATATAATGAATTATGAGTTCAATACATTCTGTTTAGCAGAAAGACGGATATTCCTTGCTCATTATCAGACAATCACTTATTCACAAACCTCATGTGGGACTAATAGTTTTCATTTTACATCTCATGGAAAACCCTTTTCGCTCCGCTTAGCCCTATCCCCTTTTAGGGGTATTTTAGTGATAGGTTCTATAGGAACTGGACAATAGGTTCTATAGGAACTGGACAATCCTATTTTTTCAAATACCTAGCGACAAACTCATATGTTCCTTTCATTATAGTATTTCTGAACAAGTTCCTAGATAACAAGCCTAAAGGTTTTCTTATTGATGATATCGATATTGAGGATAGTGACGATATTGATCGTTACCTTGATACAGAGTTGGAGCTTCTAACTAGGATGAATGCGCTAACTATGGATATGATGTCAGAAATAGCCTGATTTTATATTACCCTTCAACTCGAATTAGCAAAAGCAATGTCTCCTTGCATAATATGGATTCCAAACATTCATGATCTGGATGTGAATGAGTCGAATTACTTATCCCTCGGTCTTTAGTGAACTATCTCTCCGGGGATTATGAAAGATGTTCCACTCAAAATATTCTTGTTATTGCTTCGACTCATATTCCCCAAAAAGTGGATCCCACTCTAATAGCTCCGAATAAATTAAATACATGCATTAAGATACGAATGAAAGACAATTTCGAATCAACTTTGTCTATGAACAAGGAAGCTATAAGTAATGCAACTATGAATCTCATAAAGAGTTCGATCCTGGCTCAGGATGAATGCTGGCGGCATGCTTAACACATGCAAGTCGGACGGGAAGTGGTGTTTCTAGTAGCGGACGGGTGAGTAACGCATAAGAACCTGCCCTTGGGAGGGGAACAACAGTTGGAAATGGCTGCTAATACCCCGTAGGTTGAGGAGCAAAAAGAGGAATCCGCCCAAGGAGGGGCTCGCGACTGATTAGTTAGTTGGTGAGGCAATAGCTTACCAAGGCGATGATCAGTAACTGGTCCAAGAGGATGATCAGCCACACTGGGATTAAGGCACGGCCTAGACTCCTACGGGAGGTAGTAGTGGGGAATTTTCCGCAATGGGTGAAAGCCTGACCTCACAACAAGTTAACAAACAACTACAATCACTTGCATCAGAATAATAAAAGCCTTTCCTACCAACTATCCCATGACTCCCACGCACCTTATCACTCCATACATGAACTTGGCTCTAATACCACTTAAACGGGGTTGTCATGCCTCGAACCTCGAGGCACGTGCACAACCCGCCATGGTCATGTATATGCGACATTCCCAGGTAGTGTTGTCGACCCCATTCAATTATTATGCGCATGCGGAACGTGCTAAGAAGCCCCTGACAAAACATACGAGATATGACAGCAGGAAAATCAATTCAAAATCAAACAAACATACTTTCATATATCATCATTCTAGGGTTTACATACACCAACAGGATCCAGAGACTATATACACCAAAAATGGGTCAGAGTTTATGTGCATGAAAAATGGGTCAGTTTACACAAACATGGATCGGTCCACCAAAAAGAGGAATAGTCCTATGACTACTGGTCGGCCTCGTTCGTCGATCCCACATCCTCCACATCTGACTACACTGGGTCCGGAGACGATGGGTTGTCCACTCTACTATCAGGAAGGTCAGCTATACCTTCACCCAAAATAGCATCCATCACGGCCAGTGGAATATCAAAACTATCGAGTGGACTAATCCTAAAGCCATTGGCCCCAAAACGGAACCAAGCCCTAAACCTATGTGGTACCTTAACATCCTCGGTCTCTTGAATCCAATACGGTGGTCCTGATCAGCTCGTAGACCCAATGGCTCCCAGGATCAGGAAGGTTGTGCACCTGCTCGATGATCTGCACTGGGATGCCCATTCTTCTCCGGAGGTCCTGCCATCTACGACCCTATAATATTTTTCCCATAACGGGGTGAGACATTGTCTCAGCAAGTTCACCCCTCCTAAACCCCTATTAGAAAGAAAATACGCCCTAGAGTGGTCTAGCCACATAGCACAAAAGACTTACCTCGCCTTCTTGCCTTCCTGCAGATTAGTACAATTCATATAACTCAATCACGGGTAATAATAGGAACTTAAACCATTGGAACACAATCAATTTCACTTAATTTCGCAATCACAACAAGCGTTCCAAAATTATTATTCACCGCCACACAAGGGCATAGTCTACTCGCAGTTCAACTATCTACTGACATATAGCCAGGCATCACCTCCCCACATTGGAGTGCGGTTTCGTCAGTACATCGATGACGTTCCCGAAGGATCATGGGCCCAGAATCAACTGCGACCCGCATCCGTTGTATGGGTCATCCCATATAGGGGCAATTCCAGCTCAATAGCTTAAGACAATTCCTCTTAATTATCATACAACAATCTCATAATCAACTCAAGGCACTTTGCACATCACTCACATACTCCAATTACAATATTAATCTTTAAAAATCCAATTTCGATGCCAAACCCGACATTTGGGATTTTCTAAATAAAATCCATATTTTCCATAATCAACACTCAATTTGCATTAATCAACCATAAATTTCAAATTCTAAATATATAAAGAATGATCAAAGACGAAATTCGAGCAATTGGGATCAAAAATAATTTTTCGAATTTTTTTAAATGATAATATTTTAATTATTTTTGGAATATAATATATTATTAAATAATCCAATAATTTTGAAACATTTATTTAAATCAGAAACAAATCCCTTTAAGTCACATCAAGGCTTATATTAAAATAAACCTACTTAACCTTTAAACTAAACATACTTTATCTTAATTAATCACCATAATCTAATCCACAACTAAATAAACAAATCTAACCACATAATCTCAATCAACCTAAGCTAAATACACTTAAGGCATTATTAACCCTCTAATCAAGGCTTAGTGAGCTAAACTCACCGGAATCGCTTTCCGACGAGTCTCCTGCAAAGAGCACGACGATGCCGACGACAAATCTACACGGAGCAACACTAAAGGAGGTCGGGAAGAGCTCGGAAACGCTCCTTGAAGATCCGGATCTTGCTGGCCGAAGGTTGCTGCTCACAGTTGGAACGGAGGCACGTCGACGGCTACTTGGACGGAGAAGGACCGATGGAAGCAGCTACGGCTCAGGACGGCAACTAGCAGAGACGAACGGCGGCGATGGAGGCTTCGGCGAGGGGCTGCGATGTCGAGCGGCGGTTGGGGACGGCGGACGACGGCTGGAACTTGCGGCGAAGGCGGGGCAGCTCGCACACGGGACAACGTGCGGTCGTGCGCTGACGAGTGGCGACGGCGAGCGGCAAGCGACGACGAGCGAGCAGGCGAATGGATGATGAAGGGGGTCGGGTTCACTGGTTCAAAATAGCCGCTCCTCCTCTCTCTCTCCTCCAAGCTTGAAGATGATGGAGACAAGGGGGAAGTGACATCCCACCTTTTTGAGATTCAATCTCCACCCTCCAAGTGTCACCACCCTAGCCCATCTTGCCCTACCCCATGACATCACTTGTGATATCACAATCCACTAACTCCAATTTCCCACAACCTTAGTCCAATAGGTTCAATTTCACTTTCCGCCGGGGCATAGAATCTTGTGTGCTAATTTCTTCAATTCCATTCAATCCTCTTCCAATTGAGTCCAATTAAAGTCCATAAATTAATCCAATGTTCCTAATAAGATGTGTGACACACCATGACTTTCAATTTCAGAATTCGATCTCAATTTCACGATTAATTTCACTTTGGTACAATACTAGCGCATCCTGATCTGCCGGGTAGCTTATAGAAATTTTTATGCATTTGACATGTAGTTGATCAACTCAAGCCACAATGTACATCTTTGACACATTGGCAACTTTCGGTTGTCGGGATAATCTCAAGGTTTCAAATACAGGTACAGGGTACACAATCGATAGAAAAGTCAGTCCAGTGCCGATCGACAAGAAGTGTGCAATCAGGTGGAATCACCCACCCCTAATCACATGCCTCTGTCGAGTCGACCTATCTCCGATCTCTAATCGATTTTTATTTGTGCCGTAATGACCCTTGCAGATTATCTCGGTCGAAAGGTCGCTTCCTGATCAAATTCTCGAGTCTGATGCATTAAAATCCCTTAACGACTTGACTTGATAGACTAGTTTTCACATGAGTGGCCGATTCAAGAAAAGGAACTATATGCATGCCAACGAAATGCCCATCTCAATTTATTGAAATTATAATTGGAAAATCGGGATGCCACAACTCTTCACCTCTTATAAAAATTTTGTCCTCGAAATTTAAATCATTACACATATGAAGTAAAAATGTGAGGGTACAATTCTCTCATCGAATCTTTGGTTTCCCAAGTTGCTTTTTCAGTGCCGTGGTGTTGCTAGACCACTTTGACCAAGGGGATGGTCTTGGTGCACAAAATCTGCTCTTTGCGGTCCACGATTTGAACCGAGCTTTCAATGTACGACACCCTATTATCCACGTCTAATTCCTCAAAATTTAGAACGTGTGTTGGATCAGGTTCATACTTTCTTAACATTGACACGTGAAAGACATCATGCACTTGTGCCAACATCGACGGTAGTGCAAGACGATACGCCAAAGTCCCTATTCTTTCCAAAATCTTAAAAGGACCTATGTATCTCGGACTTAGTTTCCCCTTTTTGCCAAAGCGGGAAGTACCTCTCATCAGTAACACCTTCAGAAAGACGTGCTCACCAACTTGAAACTCCAATGGCCTTCGACGCTTATCGGCAGAACTTTTCTGACGGCTCTGAGCGATTTTTAATCTGTTTCTGATGACTGCAATTGCCTCCACTGACTGCTGAACCAACTTTGGACCGGTGATCTTTCTTTCCCTGACTCCATCCCAACACACTGGCATTCTGCATGCTCTGCCATACAGAATGAGCCATCTGAATACTCTGCTGATAACTGTTATTGTAGGCAAACTTGACCAAATGAAGCTGTTCTTCCCAGTTTCCTTTGAAGTCCAAGACGCAAGCTCGCAACATGTCCTAAAGAGTCTGAATTGTCCTCTCAGACTGGCCATCAGTCTGCAGGTGATAGGCCGTACTGTACTGCAGCTTCGTTCCAAAGTGGATTGTAAGCTCTTCCAAAAAGCGGCGGTGAACCTCAG
Source organism: Eucalyptus grandis (assembly GCF_016545825.1). Lineage (NCBI taxonomy): Eukaryota > Viridiplantae > Streptophyta > Magnoliopsida > Myrtales > Myrtaceae > Eucalyptus > Eucalyptus grandis. The sequence goes on from NC_052613.1 coordinate 41,331,275, forward strand.
GTCTCTGTCTGAAATAATTGTAACTGGCACTACATGCATACGAACTATCTGACGTACATACAAATCTGCAAGTCTATCCAAACTCAAGTTCTTTCGAACTGCAATGAAGTGAGCTGACTTTGTCAGCCTGTTGACTACTACCCAAATCGAATCATTTCCTCTTTGGCTCCTCGGTAGTCCCGTTACGAAATCCATCGTGATATGCTCCTATTTCCATTATGGGATCTCGAGGGGTTGCAGAAGTCCTCCCAGTTTGCAATGCTGAGTTTTCACTTGCTGACACGTCAAACATTTGGCAACATGCTTGGCGATCTTCGCCTTCATGCCACGCCACCAGTAATGTTGATGCAGATTCTAATACATCTTAGTACTACCAGGATGAATGCTGTAACTACTACAATGCGCTTCTGATAAAATCTCCTCTCTAAGCTCCACATCATTAGGTACAACCAACCGTCCTTGGAACCTCAACGTTCTATCTTCAGAAATCTGAAGTCAGCCTTCCTCTTCTCAGTATCCTCTTGCAGGATTTTCTGAACATCCGGATCGTCTACTGAAGCGTTCTGATTCTGACTTGCACTTTCAGCTCAATTCTAAGGGTGGCCATAAGATTTGAAAGGTGGCCCACCTCAAATTTGAAATCTGAATCTCGTGCTCTCTCAATTAGACCCCATTTCTTAAGTACCATTTGAGTAACTGAAGACTTTCTACTCAGTGCATCGGCGACCTTATTCGCCTTCCGGGGTGATACAAAATCTCACAGTCATAGTCCTTTAAGAGCTCCATCCATCGACGCTGTCTCATATTCAACTCCTTCTGAGAGAATAAGTACTTGAGACTTTGATGGTCAGTGAAGATTTGGAATCTTTCTCCGCACAGATAATGCCTCCAAATCTTCAGGGCAAAGATGATCGCTGCAAGTTCTAAGTCATACGTCGGATAATTCAACTCGTGAGGTCTTAACTAATGGGATGCATACGCAACAACCCTACCATGCTACATCAATACGCAACCCAATCCTTTAAACGACGCATCACTGTAGATCTCAAATCCTCCCGGACCAGATGGAATAGTAAGCATAGGTGCGGTAGTTAGTTTCTGCTTAAGCTCTTGGAAACTACTCTCGCATTTATCCGTCCACAGAAATTTTTCTTCCTTCTTCAGCAATCTCCTCATTGGCGATGCTAACACTGAAAACCCTTCTACAAACCATCTGTAATACCCTGCTAAACCCAGAAAACTTCTGATTTCTGTCACTGTAGTCGGTCTTGGCCAATTGATCACTGCTTCAATCTTGGCTAGATCCACTGAGATTCCCTCTCCGGAGATGACATGACCTAGGAAAGCCACACGAGTTAGCAAAAACTCGCACTTACTAAACTTGGCGTACAGCTCGTGATCTCTCAAAGTCTAAAGCACTATCCTTAAGTGCCTTTTATGATCCTCAGTACTCCTTGAATGCACCAGGATGTCGTCGATGAAAACGATTACAAACTGATCTAAGTACTCTCTGAACACCCGATTCATTAGATCCATGAAAGTAGCTGGAGCGTTTGTCAACCAAACGGCATCACAGTAAACTCATAATGGCCGTATCGGATGTGAAACACCGACTTCGGTTTGTCTTCCTTCTTGATCCTTAACTGATGATACCATGTCCTTAAGTCGATCTTAGAAAATATCGATGCTCCCTGAAGCTGATCAAACAAGTCATCAATCCTCAACAATTGATACTTGTTCTTAATCGTCACCTGATTGAGTTAACGATAGTCGATGCACAAGCGCAAGGAACCATCCTTCTTATTTACGAACAGAACTAGCGCTCCCCAAGGTGATGCACTAGGACGTATAAATCCTTTATCCAACAACTGTTGCATATGCACCTTCAGTTCCTTAAGTTCTGATAAGGCCATCTAATAAGGAGCTTTAAAGATCGGCTCTGTCCCGGGGGCTAATTCAATCACAAACTCTATCTCTCTCTCTGGCGGCAAACCCGACAACTCTTCCGAGAACACGTCTAGGAACTTTTGTACCACTGCGATATCTTCAATCTTCGACTCCTCCACTGTCGTGTCTACGATACGCTCGCTGTAACCTTGGCAACTCTTGTATAGCAAGCAAGTTGCTTCGAGCGATGAGATTAAGGAAACCGAGGGTCCTCCTCGACTCCCAATAAATTTGAAACTCTTAGCCCTTAACAGGTTAAACTGAATCACCTTGCGATAACAATCCATTTTAGCTCGTTGCTTGGTGAGCCAGTCCATACCAATTATCACATCAAAATCAAACATGGCTAGGACTATCAAGTCTATCCTCCCCTCTCGCTCACCAATCACTAACTTGCAACCAAGACAACCCATTGTAGCTAACACATTATCCTTCAACGACATAGATACGCTAATCACAGACTCCAACAACTCAGGAATTAATTCTACCAACTTAACATATCTTTCAACTATAAATGAATGAGAAGCTCCGGGATCAAATAAAGCATAGGCAAGTTGGTCGTTTCAGTAAGACCATACATGTGATCACGTTAGGCCCTTCCTCCGTTTGTCCTCTGGTGATTGCATAAGCCCTTCCTTGAGATGGAGGTCGATTCAATCCACCTTGTGGCATGATCTGCGGCGTGATTCCTCTGTTTTGACCCAATAGTGGCAGCAGCGGCAACTGATGCTGTCCCATTTGATTCCTGGGGCAATTCCTAGATATATGACTCTACTGGCCACACTCATAACAAGTACCTGTCCTAGAGGGACACGGGGCTAAACCATGTCGTCTTCCACATGAACGACACACTCCATGATGGTTCGGTGATGGTTTCCCTATCCCGCCCTTCCTGTTGAGTGGAAAAGGATATCTTCCTCCAGACATCAGCCTCTTCCCAAACTAATTACCTTCTCTGTTCGAATTAAACCGCGATCCAGATGTGGCAGCTCTCTCATTCTAGTCTTTCTCAATCAGCTGGGCCCGTTTATAAAGGTCCTTATACTCCTTCAGATCTAATGGTACCAAAAAGCTCCACACCTCCGGTTGGAGCCCATCTCTAAACCTTCGAGCTCGGTCTGACGGTCTCTAAACTAACTCTGGGGCATACTGCGACAGCTCAGCGAACTTCGCTTCATACTGATCGACTGTCATCGTACCTTGACGAAAGCGCTGAAACTCCGCCATTTTCACCTCTCTAGCACAATCAAAAAAGTACTTCTCATTGAAGACCTCAAGAAAAGCATTCCACTCTAGAGCTACACCTTCAGGGAATACTATCCCTTTAGTAGTCTTCCACCAGGTAGATGCGATCCCCCTCAAATGATAGGCTGCCAGAACGACCTTCTCTGCTTTGGTGCACATCAGCAACTCAAAGGCATTCTCTAACTCCTGAACCCATAGTGTTGCAGCTTCAGGATCTCCCACTCCCGTGAACGTTGGCGGATTCAACCTCAGAAAATGTTGTACCAACTTCTGCCTAGGCCTCCTAGCGGTCACATTCTTAGGTGGAATTTCAACAGGATCCACTTCAGGTTCAACGATTGGTACGGCGACAGTAGGTGCGGCGGCAGCTACAGCAGCAGCAGCAGCAGCAGCATTGGCGGCATTAGCAGCATTGGTGGCAGCGGCGATAGCGGCGGCTGAAGTGGTGGCCTGTTGGTCCAGTCTATCACCCATCAACTCAAACATCTGCATGATTCCAACAAACCTTGGATCCTCAGGGGCTACTGCATCGTCTAGAGGCGATGCTGCACCACTCGCACTAGCCTCAACCTGCGCTCTCCCTAGGGCACCTCGGGCACCGACCCTTATCGGCGACCCTTCCCGAAACACGGGGCCTACTGCTCTCTTCCTAGTAGCTCTCGGCACTCGGTCACTCATGCTATAAGCTCAATATAGATGCCTATTTGCAAATTCCAATACCACATTAGAATCTGAGTGACCTCGCAACAAGTTAACAAACAATTACAATCACTTGCATCAGTATAATAAAAGCCTTTCCTACTAACTATCCCATGACTCCCACGCACCTTAACACTCCATACATGAACCTGGCTCTGATACCACTTAAACGGGATTGTCACACCCCGAATCCCGAGACACGCCATGGTCATGTATATGCGACATTCTCAGGTAGTGTTGCCGACCCCATTCAATTATTATGCGCATGCAGAACGTGCCAAGAAACCCCTGAAAAAACATACAGGATAGGACAGCAGGAAAATCAATTCAAAATCAAACAAACATACTTTCATATATCATCATTCCAGGGTTTACATACACCAACAAGATCCATAGACTAAATGCACCAAAAATGGGTAAGAGTTTATGTGCATAAAAAAATGGTCAGTCTACACAAACATGGATCGGTCCACCAAAAAGAGGAACAATCCTATGACTATTGATCGGCCTCGTTCGTCGATCCCACATCATCCACATTTGACTGCACTTGGTCCGGAGACGATGGGTTGTCCACCCTACCATCAGGAAGGTCAACTACACCTTTACCCAAAATAGCATCCATCACGACCGGTGGAATATCAACACTATCGAGTGGACCAATCCTAAAGCCATTGGCCCCAAAACAAAACCAAGCCCTAAACCTATGTGGTACCTTAACATCCTCGATCTCCTAAATCCATACGGTGGTCTTGATCAGCTCGTAGACCCAATGGCTCCTAGGATCAGGAAGGTTGTGCACCTGCTCGATGATCTGCACTGGGATGCCCATTCTTCTCCGGAGGTCTTGCCATCTACGACCCTATAATATTTTTCCCATAACGGGGTGAGACATTATCTCAGCAAGTTCACCCCTCCTAAACCCCTATTAGAAAGAAAATACGCCTTAGAGTGGTCTAGCCACACAGCACAGAAGACTTACCTCGCCTTCTTGCCTTCCTGCAGATTAGTACAATTCATATTACTCAATCATGGGTAATAATAGGAACTTAAACCATTGGAACACAATCAATTTCACTTAATTTCACAATCACAACAAGCATTCCAAAATTATTATTCACCGCCACACAAGGGCATAGTCTACTCGCAGTTCGGTTATCTACTGACATATAGCCAGGCATCGCCTCCCCACATTGGAGCGCGGTTTTGTCAGTACATCGACAACGTTCCCGAAGGAGCATGGGCCCAGAATCAACTGCGACCCGCATCTGTTGTATGGGTCATCCCATATAGGGGCAATTCCAGCTCAATAGCTCAAGACAATTCCTCTTAATTATCATACAATAATCTCATAATCAACTCAAGGCACTTTGCACATTACTCACATACTCCAATTACAATATTAATCTTTAAAAATCCAATTTCGATGCCAAACCCGACATTTGGGATTTTCTAAATAAAATCCATATTTTCCATAATCAACACTCAATTTGCATTAATCAATCATAAATTTCAAATTCTAAATATACAGCAGCGATCAGCACGAAATTCTGAGCAATTGGGATCAAAAATAATTTTTCAATTTTTTTAAATGATAATATTTTAATTATTTTTGGAATATAATATATTATTAAATAATCCAATAATTTCGAAACATTTATTTAAATTAGAAACAAATCCCTTTAAGTCACATCAAGGCTTATATTAAAATAAACCTACTTAACCTTTAAACTAAACATACTTTATCTTAATTAATCACCCTAATATAATCCACAACTAAATAAACAAATCTAACCACCTAATCTCAATCAACCTAAGCTAAACACACTTAAGGCATTATTAACCCTCTAATCAAGGCTTAGTGAGCTAAACTCACCAAAATCACTTTCCGACGAGTCTCCAGCGAAGAGCACGACGATGTCGACGACAAATCTACACGGAGCAACACCAAAAGAGGTCGGGAAGAGCACGGAAACGCTCCTCAAAGATCCGGATCTTGCTAGTTGAAGGTTGCTACTCACAGTTGGAACGGAGGCGCGCCGGCAGCTATTTGGACGGAGAAGGACCGATGGAAGCAGCTACGGCTCGGGACGGTAACTAACGGCGATGAACGGCGGCGATGGAGGCTTCGGCGAGGTGCTACGATGTCGAGCAGCAGTTGTGGGACGGCGGACGATGAGCTGGAACTTGTGGCGAAGGCGGGGCAGCTGCACGCGGGACGACACGCAGTCGTGCGTGGACAAGCGGCGACGGCGAGCTCCAACGATGAACGACAAGCGGCGATGAACGAGCGAGCAAAGGGAGGACGAAGGGTGTCGAGTTCGCTGGTTCAAAACAGCCGCTCCTCCTTTCTCTCTCCTCCAAGCTTGATGATGATGGAGATAAGGGGGAAGTGACATCCCACCTTTTTGGGATTCAATCTCCACCCTCCAAGTGTCACCACCCTAGCCCATCTTGCCCCACCCCATGACATCACTTGTGATGTCACAATCCACTAACACCAACCTCCCACAACCTTAGTCCAATATATTCAATTTCATTTTCTGCCGGGGCATAAAATCTTGTGTGCTAATTTCTTAAATTCCATTCAATCCTCTTCCAATTGAGTCCAATTAAAGTCAATAAATTAATCTAATGTTCCTAATAAGATTTGTGACACACCATGACTTCCAATTTCAGAATTCGATCTCAATTTCACGGTTAATTTCACTTTGGTATGATACTAGCGCATCTTAATCTGCTGGGTAGCTTATAGAAATTTTTATGCATTTGACATGTGGTTGATCAATTCAAGCCACAATGTACATCTTTGACACATTGGCAACTTTCGGTTGTCGGGGTAATCTCAAGGTTTCAAATACGTGCATAGGGTACCCAATCGATAGAAAAGTCGGTCCAGTATCGATCGACAAGAAGTGTGCGATCCGGTGGAATCACCCACCCCTAATCACATGCCTCTGTCGAGTCAACCTATCTCCGATCTCTAATTGATTTTTATTTGTGCCGTAATGACCATTGCAGATGATCTCGGTCGAAAAGTCGCTTCCTGATCAAATTCTCGGGTCTGATGCATTAGAATCTCTTAACGGCTTCACCTGATAGACTAGCTTTCACATGAGTAGCCGGCTCAAGGAAATGAACTATATGCGTGCCAACGAAATACCCCGTCTCAATTTATTGAAATTAGAATTGGAAAATCGAGATGTCACATAGACTGCCGGTGATAAACCGGAGGAAGATGAGGATGATGTCAAGTCATCATGCCCCTTATGCCTTGGGCGACACACGTGCTACAATGGCTAGGACAAAGGGTCGCGATCCTGCGAGGGTGAGCTAACTCTAAAAACCCGTCCTCAGATTGGATTGCAGGCTGCAACTCGCCTTCATGAAGCTGGAATCGCTAATAATCGTCAGTCAGCCATACAACAGTGAATTCGTTCCCGGGCCTTGTACACACCGCCCGTCACACTATAAGAGCTAGCCATGCCCGAAGTCATTATCTTAACCGCAAGGAGGGGGATGCTGAAAGCATGGCTAGTGACTGGAGTGAAGTTGTAACAAGGGAGCCGTATTGGAAGGTGCGGCTGGATCCCCTCATTTTCAGGGAGAGCTAATGCTTGTTGGGTATTTTGGTTTGACATTGCTTTACACCCAAAAAGAGGCGAGCTACATCTGAGTTCAACTTGGAGATGGAAGTCCTCTTTCGTTTCTGAACGGTGAAGTAAGACCAAGCTCATGAGCTTATTATCTTAGGTCGAAACAAGTTGATAGGATCCCCTTTTTGACGTCCCCATGCCCCTCCCGCGTGGCGACATGGGGGCGAAAAAGGGAAAGAGGGCGATGGGGTTTCTCTCGCTTTTGACATAGCAGGCCTCGGCGGGAGGCCCGCACGACAGGCTATTAGCTCAATGGTAGAGTGCGCCCCTAATAATTGTGTCGTTGTGCCTAGGCTGTGAGGTCTCTTAGCCACATGGATAGTTCAATGTGCTCATCAGCACCTGACCCTGAGATGTGGATCATCCAAGGCACATTAGCATGGCGTACTTCTCCTATTCGAACCGGGTTTGAAACCAAACCTCTCCTCAGGAGGATAGATGGGGCGATTTAGGTGAGATCCAATGTAGATCCAACTTTCTATTCACTCGTGGGATCTGGCCAATCCGGGGGGACCCCCACGGCTCCTCTCTTCTCAAGAATTAATACATCCTTTATCAGTGTATGGATAGCTATTTCTCGAGCATAGGTTTAGGTTCGGCCTCAATGAGAAAATAAAATTAAGCACCTAACAACATATCTTCATAGACCAAGAACTACGAGATCGCCCCTTTCATTCTGGGGTGACGGAGGGATCGTATCATTCGAGCCATTTTTTTTCATGCTTTTCTCGGAGGTCTGGAGAAAGCTGCAATCAATAGGATTTTCTTAATCCTCCATTCTCGAAAGGAAGAACGTGAAATTATTTTTCCTTTTCGCAGGGACCAGGAGATTGGATCTAGATGTAAGAAGAATGGTTGGATGATACCGGACTCAAAGGTAGGGCATTTCCCATTTTTATAGGAACTTCTGTACCAGAAATGATGGTATCTCCAAACTCTTTTATTGGAAACTTTCCTTTAATGAATTCCCCGGGAACTTCTATAGTAAATGGAATATACAAAATTGTGATCAATCAAATATTGCAAAGTCTCGGTATCTATTACTAGTCATAATTGGACCATAATAGAATTTCAGTCTATACCAGGACCATAATATCAAATTGGGGAGGAAGATTAGAATTAGAGATTGATCGAAAAGCAAGGATATGGGCTCGTGTGAGTAGGAAACAGAAAATATCTATTCTAGTTCTATCATCAACTATGGGTTCGAATCTAAGAGAAATTCTACCTCTCAATGCTCTAATGCCCACACCGAATATGGACTGGACCGTCTCACGACATTCTGAACCCAGCTTGCGTACCACTTTAATGGGCAAAAAGATAATGCAGATATGTAGAATTTCGATATTCTATATAAAATGGGTTGCCCGAGACTCGAACCTGGAACTAGTCGAATGGAGTAGATAATTTCTTTGTTAAATTCCCAAAATGAAGGAATTATGGCATCCAACAAAAAAAAAAAACATCTTTTAGTTAAAACAAATTGATTTTTGTCAAGGGGTGATTTACATAGGTGAATGTAAGGCGTAAATGTATTGCGTCTTGACACTAGGCCATGTTCTATAAATACATTAATTATATGTCTTTTTTTTTGGGTAAAAAACATTCATTATTTGTTCGCTTGTCCTATTGCCAATATAATTATTAGTTATGGAAACATGACTCAATATGAAACCAGACTTTTAGGATAAGGAAACAACAAGAAGTGATGTAGCAATGGCAAATGATTTAATTTGATTTTGCCTAAGGAGGAAAACTAAAATCAATTCAATCGATAGTCTACTTCGCGCTAGAAAATAAACGAATCACTTGATCTTCTAAATTTTCTAGCATTTGTCGAAGTTCGAAATTTTCTATCTTTCGACGGTAATGAGAAAAGGAAGAAGAAAAACTGACAAAAAAGGGGGAAATTTTGTTCGTGCCCACTTTCGATTTCCAAGCCCCGAAGCATATGCGACCGGAGGTGCCCGACCCCACAGTAATAAAATAATCGCTAAAAACTTTCCACGCGAACGAGAAAAAAGCAAAGGAGTGGTGCCAGTAGGGGTGTGCAACCGGTCCGAGTCAACCCGGTTCCCGGATCGGCCCACCCGAAAACAGGGTGGAACCAGGCTCTGGTCCGGAACCGGTTCCCAAATATTAGAAACCGGTCCGGGAACCGGTTCCGAGTGATTACCCACCTAGGAACCGGATCGACCGGACCGGTTTGGGAAACGGTTGGAGAACCGGTTTGGGAACCGGTTGGAGAACCGGTTTGAAGCCCCCCAAAACGCATGAGCAAAACCTAATCTGTCTGTGTCTTTCTCCTTTCCTTTCTATCTCTGCCGAAATCCTGAAATTGCAAAGCACCCAAGCACCAACGCCGCCTCTGCCGCTCTCGTCAGTCGTCACCCCCATCGCGCTCGCACCACCGCCGCCATTCCGCCGGTCATCTGAAGCTCCGTTGAGCCGCCGACCCCCGCCGAGCTCCACTGGTTTTGCCCGCGAAGCCGCTGACCCCCGCCGAGCTCGCACTGAGCACCGACGCCGCCTCCGTTCGATCGCCTCATTCCACCTACCGCTGCCCTCGCCGACGCCCCGACCCGCAAATCTCGCGTCGCAAATCTCCCCGCCGCCGATCTACCGCCGCCCGAACGACGCCCCTCCCGCTCGCTCGCCGACACCAGTGGCCGTGTCGATCCTTGCCGCCCTCACCGGCCCGCGATACCGCAGCTGTCGAAGCCACCGCCGAGCCGATGCCGCATCGACCCGACGTCGCCGCGTCCCCACCGAGCCCCCTGCCGCAGCGCCGCGCCGCGCGCCCTCCCCGCAAAGCCACCGCCGCCCTTTGCTTTGGGTCCTCCTCGCTCGACGCCCGACAGATCCGCTCCGAGGTTTACCTCTCTATAGCAAGTTTCGTTATTTGGATGACATCTTCTTTCCGCAATTAAAAAGTCTTGGAGAGTTTTGAAAGCTCTTGTTGTTTCTTTGGTTGTTTAGATGTTTATTCCCCGCATTGTTAGATTCGTTAAAGCATGAGCAAGCTAAAGATAATACCAATAACATTAGATTATGTTGCTTGTGGAATGATGTATTATAGCATGGTAGGTTAAGTCTGGTTCATTTTCGTTTTCCATGAAAATGGGGGTCAATCAAGCATTTCGATCATCGTTTGTTGTAGCTTTCTCATTCTTAATCGAAAGGTTCGCCCTAAATTTTTTTAAACATGGAGTATGGTTTGAAGTTGGTTTGGTCTTGTCAGTAACTTAATAAGATATGTTGTGCGGCAAAGAACGCCGCTCTAGCTATGGAAGTTGTTGGGGGATGAGTATGACGAGATTGTTTGTGTTGTCCGAAAGAGAAGATGTTTAGCAACTAGTCTAGGACTCGCCGCATTTGTTGAAAGCTTGGTGAGGAACGTTAGCTACTTAAATCACGCACTAATTTCTCTAGGCACGTAGGTGGACTTTTACCGATTCCGCCCGCATCCGAAGAAGAATGGTCTAAATGTCGTTAAGTGTAGAGAACGGGAAGAGGAGCCGATGAAGTCCACTATATTTCCCTTTTCTTCTCTCGGGGCTGTTTCGAATGGTTCTTTTTTAGTTGTCTCGTGCTATTAGTATATAAGACCCTGTCAAAGGAGATCTTTTGATGACTAATACAAGGTAGGGTGTTAGAGCATGGTAGGTTAAGTCTTGTTCATTTTCATATTCCATGAAAATGGGGGTCAACTGTTGAAGCATTTCGATCATCGTTTGTTGTAGCTTTCTCATTCTTAATCGAAAGGTTCGCCCTAAATTTTTTTAAACATGGAGTATGGTTTGAAGTTGGTTTGGTCTTGCTTTGTAACTTAATAAGATCTTTGTGCAGCAGGATGAGATGTTAAGACGGAGATTTATGGTTTATAATGGAGTTAGCTCAATTGATACGTCGCAATAGCTACCGAGTACATGCCTACGTGTAAATGGCTTCAAAGATAGACTCCAAGCTCATGAAGTGATGATGCTGAGCACCGAGATTGAAGATGGGATCAATTTAGATGACCGAGAAGTGAAGAACAGAGTTCCTTGTATAGCATTAGGTTGAGTAAAATTTTGGAGTTTTCCTTTGTGTATTTCGTCCTTTACTTCTTCAAGGAAAGTTAGATTGTATGCGGAGAAAAACGGAAAGGGAAAATCAAATCGTAAGTCTTTGAAGTCTTTCTCGATCTTTACTAGTTATGAGCGAACTAAAATCCTTTCTTGAGCCATATGTTAAACTTGATATAGCCGGTGAAGTTTGCTTATTGCAATTTACTAGCAAGATGTGAAATGTGCACGTTCGTAAAATTTTGCAAAACAGGTTCTAATATAAACGGGGTTGACTCTGTTCCCTGACCAGAAAACAGGGTGGGTCGGGAATACGTGGCCCAACGTCAAACAGGGTAGAACAAGGCCCAAAAAAGAGACCTGGTATAACGGGGTTTAAGGAGAATGCGGGCCCGCGCTTCTGCACTACCCACCCCTGACGATCACCCCTATGTGCCAGCCACCCCCACCACCAGCGTTTTGACCCTTATTTGATCTCATCAGTGACGTGGCGAGATCTGGGCCGCGAATCCACCTGATGCCGTGATCACCTTCGCCTCCTGTCGCTACGGCAGGAGAGAGAGGGAGAGAGGGGTCTTTCCCCGTGCGTGCCGCGATGGAGGGACGGGGGCGAGTGGCGAGAGACCAAAAACCCTGCACGTGGATGCAGCGAAACTAAACCCGGATTTGTTCCACGGTCGATAAGCTGGATTTCATAAACCGCCGATACGTCCGAGGCATTTTGTGGGGAACTTAGGGAAGGGAAGGATTCCGAGTTTTTGGTTTTTGGTTTCTTTGGTCAAAGAGGAGGATCCGCAGGGAGGAAGGAGGGCATCAGCGTCGCCATAGCCGCACCAAGCAGCCCAAGCGCAAGCGCACGACCTGAAGGAGGAGGAGGAGGCCGGAGGATTCGCCTCTCCCCGCGCGCCATCGACCTCGATCCATCGCGCGTAAGTCTGGCTTCTTCCTCCGGCGGCGGCGGCGGCGGCTCGCTCCGGCGATGCTTTGATTAGGGAGACCGTCTCGGTCGTCGCCATTTATTTATTGTTTTTTTTTTTTTTTGGTTTTGTGTTTTTTGTGGGGTCCAGTAATTTTGGTTCATTACCTGTGTTTGGTGAGCTCGTCGTTGATGTGTTTTCGCAGTTTTTGATCGGATCACCTGGAATTCGCGGCCACCTAGTCCGGACACTGCGGGTGCTCTCCCTTGCTTCTGCTGACGGAGGTGGAAATGGATTTGGTCTCTAGTTGCAAGGTAGTGTCATTTAAGGGCGGCGTTGGTGTTTGCAGTCCTTGAGAGTCTTGCGTTGTGATAGCCGAGACTGATTAGGCATCGGCCTTGTTCATCTCGGTCTTTGTATGCATTAATGCTCTTGCATCCATGGATGTCTGTTGTCGCGTCGCGAGTGGTATCAAGGAGCGATGGTCGGTCGGTGTTTCTGGAGGATGTGCTATTCTTAATAACATGAGCGACCTGACCTTTCATTGCCGTTCAATTGCATCGTGAATTCATGTTTGCATTCATTGCATGTATTCCGTTTTAATAGCTTTGACTCGTGTGGCATTGGGCGAATTTGGTAATGCTATTTGTCTATCAGAAAGGGATGTGGCTTGTGATCAAGCTTCAGCCAATTTCTGTTTACCGAGACCTCATTTGTATGTACTCAGCAGTTGATGTCGGTGGAAATAAAATATTTGAAAGAAGTTTTAACTTTTGTTTAAGCACGATCTCATCAGTCCTCTCATTCTTGCTGCTTCTGCGATTGAGCGATCCTTTGGATTTTTGCATGTCAGTGCGAGATGGGCCGGCTATTGCGCTGTATTTGCACCTGCATTGTCATACATTTCTAATGACTAATTGGGAAATTAGGAATGACAGGTTATACTGTTTGACTTAATTGTGCTTGTAGTAAGTGACCATCTTCTTGATTGGGTATTTGATTTTATGAATCCTTTTGGCGTGTCACTTGAAGGTCATGGGGAAGGATGAGCAGATTACTTCAGGAAATGACCTGAAGTCGTCCTAGTCCTTCTCCATTGCCTCTCCCCAATTCTATTTGCATTTAGCATCGTGCTTTGCTATGAAAATGATCTGGTCTTTCACATTGCTTAAACAATCTTTGTGTCTTTCATCGGTACAAGAAAGAGTGCATAGAATAATTGAATCCGTAAGTTCCATCCGTGCTAGTTGCTGCACAGAAAAAATTGCATATCGATGCTTTGCTTGCATGATTGATATTCTGGTGGTTCTTTCTCCTTGTCGGCTGCTTGCACCAATATAACAATATTATTTAAAAAAAAAAGAGGGTAGTATGCTTGATCATACCTTATTTGCATGAGTATCATATTTTACTCTTGTGGGAAGACATAAGTTCATAATAACCTTTTCTGTAATTGTTCCTCTGTGAAATTCCTTGACTCCCTTATGCAAGGAGCAGCAAGTTGTATCTGGAGGCCTGTCTAACTTTAGCTATTGTTGTATCAACCAATATTCCATTTGAGGTTAATCCCGGCTGTCCCGTTGCTGTAACTGATAGATCCTGTCATGTACAGGACAAATTAGCGTATTTTCGAATAAAGGAACTGAAGGATGTCTTGACGCGTTAGGACTTTCAAAGCAAGGGAGGAAGCAGGTTAGATCTTAAGTTGATACTAATGTTGCTGTTTGCATGCATCTCATTTATGAGCTTTTAGAGCTGTTGCAGTTCGTGATGCACTCATACTGTGCGGATTGGGTTACGACTGTTTTTCTTCACATGGAACTTTGTCTTGTACTTGTAAGTTGTTCTGCAAATAATTTTTTGAATCATTTGGTCCTGTGGAAGATGGCTGTTTCCTTTTCTGTCACACATTGGGATCCATGTTGTTCGACTATTTTCATTGCTGTTCTTGGCTTGGCTACTTCACTAGCTTGACATTTTCTTCAAGTAAATTCTAATGGGGAAACTGTTGGATTTCATTTTTTTTTCTTGGTTCATGTAGGATCTTGTAGAACGGATATTATCAGCTCTTTCAGATGAACAAGGTATGTGATGAATTTCTTTGCCAGTTGTACATTGTTTCTAGTTCTTTCAATTGACAAATATGATCGTTTGGGCTTTATTCACCCCTCTGAGTTTTGACGCAATCTTGTGTGTTGTAATATATGAATTCATGGGAATTTACATTAAAGTGTTATTTTATTTGTCATTTACTGATTTTCTGTGACTGTGCATTCTTTTACCTGTTTTTAAAGAAATGTCCACAAGTCAAATTAGCGTATAGCTTAGACTTTGTGCCTCTTATCAAAGATATTTTCTTATGTTGATATATGCCGCTTCTGACAGAGGTATGAAGTTGTCGGAATCTTTGTTTGTGTCGGTGCTTCTCTTACCATAAGCTGATTTTCGAGTTCTTCTCTCCTCCTTGTCAGTTGTCTTTCAAAGAGAGTGAACAATATTAGTGGATAACATGATTACTGAAGGCTCATCTCTCATAGTTGGGCTTATTGTGCTTTAATTGGTCAGAATGGGTCACATCTATTAATGCGTGATTTTCATGCAGCGTGGACTAAAATGTTAATTCTTGGTTTTTTTATAGTGTCCAAGATGTGGGCAAAGAAGAACGTGGGGAAGGAAGATGTCGCAAAACTAGTTGATGACATTTACAGGTCTTTTCTTGTTTATTGCTCTGTATCTGTATCATTTGTCATGATTTGCACTCTGCCTTCTATCTGATGTATGTTTCTGGGTTGAGCTTACAGAAAAATGCAGGTTTCTGGGGCCACTGATTTAGCTTCAAATGGTCAGGGAGCCTCAGATTGCAGTAATGTCAAAGTTAAAGGAGAGTCGATTGACCCATATCGGTCAGATGCAAAGGTCAGATGTCCTTGTGGAAGTTCTTTGGAAATAGAGGCAATGATCATGGTATGGATTGTACGAAGTGTTTGCATTTGGATACATCCTCATTTTGTCCTAGTTGTTGGCAAAAAGAAAAAAGTGCTTTTAGTTTTTACTTGGTTTTCATGCATCCTAAAGTGAACCAATCTTGGTTTGTCACAGTTGTTGAAATTGTTACTTTTACCATACAGTTAAATTGGTTTTTGAGAAACCTTGAAGCCAGCACTTGCACCTCGGCATGTTCACCCTTAATCCACCCTCTTGTGTTTTGATTTTCCTTTAAGAGTTTCTTCTGTTATGTTGAAGTTGTTACTCATGTTTGTTTTAGTGTCCAATCTCCCTTCTTTTGTGGTACGATATTTGTGTGAAAAATTACCTATGCTTTGAATGTGGCTAGAAAGTGATGTGAGTTGTCACTCATCATTAGTAGTCCACGGACTTGGTAGAACCTGCAAGTGTCCCTTTTGAAATTAATGGATTTCATTCTTGAAAAATAAAGGAACTGTGAGTAGTTTCATGTCATACCATCATTTCCGCTTTCGTTGACATATTTTTTATTTTACGTGCTTACCTATTTTCTTTATTCTTTTTTAAAATTATGTTTTGTTCTTTTATCTTTTGGTTGGCAGTGTGAGGACCCAAGATGCCATGTCTGGCAACACATGAGTTGTGTCATCTTTCCTGAAAAACCTGGGGAGGCTCCTGAAAATTTTTATTGTGAGCTGTGTCGTCTTAGTTGTGCTGATCCGTACGCATCTCATAGTAGCAAACCTTCGCATTTCATCAATATATCAACTGGGAAATGTGACGTTCGGTCTTCATAGACATGGCTTTTTGTATGGAATGATGATATTGACATCCCTCTTGAGAAATTTTATTTATTATTCCATGCGAAACGATGACCTAACTTCTCAGTTTTAGTTAGTTTCATCTGATCTTTAAATTGATCACTGGAAGTGCTATAGAGAAGGTGTTCTTATAAATTGAATCGATATTGGATAATTGACCTAAATTGTCATGGACAGACCAAGAGTATTACAAAGTAAGTAAATTGCATTAGTATAAGGATAGATGACTTACTTCACCAAGACAAATCGATGACAATCATATAGATATGCGCATGGTAAGTGGTTCGATTTCTTGTCTATAAGGCTTATCAAGGTGGAGCCACAAGGATGATCAGACTAGCCACAGGCTTGTGGACTATGTTGGGTCCTCATGACTCTGGCTTGGTCAAAGAGCCGACTCGAGTCGTGAGCATGCGGACCGAGATGGGGACTCTTGACACCATGAAAATTCTTCGGGATTGAGATGGGTGACTCGTACCGCGAGCATGCGGTCGGAGTGGTATCAATCTTAATACCATCCTAAATGATCTTATGCGGCCCAGGTCTGGCGGTAGGCTATGTGTGTAAGAGTGTAGTGCAAATGCAAGGCATGCACAATAGTTTATGTCAAACAACACTTCAATAATTCGAATCTAAAACATTTATTCTCAACTCCAACCCGCAAGACAAGGTTAGCAATCACTACTCCCTTTATACCTCACAATCTGCAAGAACATTTAACACCTAAATGTTAGGGATGTACCTGTGATTCTCACTGCAAAAAAAATATAAGAAAATTGGCTTAAGTCCACTAAGGTTTCAACTTAAGTCTCCAGCGGAATCGCCAAGCTGTTGCGATCAATTTTTCGGGTGAATCACCTAGGGTTTGGTTAATGGATTACTAAGCCTAAACTTAGCTCAGGCTCTCTCAAGTCCATATCAATTCACGACTTAGGTTCAAATTCTTTAACATGTAATTGATTCTTAATTAGGAGTCGTCACTAATTAGTTTATGGTAGGTCGATTAGACACCTGAGTAAAATAATAGGAGAATTATTTTACTCCTACGAACCAGAGAGTTTGGGTACGGGGATTTGATTACACTAGATTTCTCTAATGCCATTTCAGTACCATTCTTTTATTTTCAAAAATGCTTTTGCAGACAATTTTGATTAATTTTAAATTTATTTCCTTAACATATGAGGTGATCATACGGGTGCGCAAATTACCAATTTAACACTTAAGAAAGCGATGAATAAGTTACAGAACTTACCTCAAAGCAATGAAAGTATTTGCAATGTTAAATCAGAATTCATATCAACAACCCTAAATATGATTTTTAATTAACACGCAATTATTTGTTTTTTTTTTCACTTTTTTAATGCAATGTAATATAATTAAATGACCTAATTCTAATAACATGCAATTTCTAATTAAATGGACCTAATAACAATCTATAAATAACGTGCATTTCATGAATCTAATCATATATGACATTTACATGACTTTTTTTATTTTTCCTAAAATATGCAATCTATCGTAATATGCAATGACGTGCAAAGAATGCCATAATTCTAATTTTTTTCTTTTTTTATTACGAAATTCGAAATGAAAATTGTCAAATAATTAAACATGCAATTCAAATTTAAAACTAACATCCTAAATGATTGCATTTTTTTTTTTTGGATTTTTTTTTAAGGAATTCGAAATAAATAAATTTCCTATTCTAAACAAGCAAAATATATTCTAACATGAACCTAATCTAACTCAAATATATATTTTTGGGTTTTTCTTTTACGGGAGCAATCAAATAAAGGCATCAAGAAAGCACGGCACCAAATCAAGCAAGATATCATCCATGTCCATTTAATTTTGGGAAATAAATTGACAAATCGTATCTTGCGCATAAGATCGGATTGGCCAATTTTTAAATAACATCACAAATCATATCTCGAGCGTGAGATCGGATTGGTGATTTTTCCGTATGATTGCGGGTGGTATTTCGAGCATGAAATCGGACCGTTAATCATATGTACGTTGCATAATTAGGAATATTTCCCAATTTAAAAAGATACTCGATATTTTGTGAATACGATAGCATCGTTTAAAGATTCATACGAGATAGCAATTTCACAAATTAGGCAATAAAAATATACGAAGATCAATTTGATGAAAATTATTACTTAAATTGCAATATCGCTCAGATACTGTTTCCAAATTTGAATGATGGAAGGCTCGCAAGGGGTGATTGGGATTGCAACCAGCTCCACAATGTGGCATGACCAGCAGTGAGAGAAATGGCTCACGTCGGGGACGTCATGGTGGAGATCGTGTGTGAGGTGGGTTTTGCTTCATTATCGTCGAAGAGAGAGAACCGCCAACGTGGGAACTAGACTTGCGACTGAAACCTAATAATAGATTTTGGCGACGGACGTGCTCTTGATTTGCAAACGTCACGTTGCTTAATGCAACTGAGATCTCCAATTTCCACCTTCCTTGATGTTGTCATTTTCTTTGGAATTCATTGCTCTGGATCACGTGGCCATGAATTTCAATTGAAGCTCCTTATTTTGGCCAACATGTTGTGATAATGGAACAAAATTCGTCTCCTGTGACTCACGATGATTCAGCATAGGCACAACCAATCTTTCTTCTTTTCTTTTAATTGGCCTTCACTGTTGGCTCCATGAATCCACAAGCTCAACAAAGCTTTTCCTCGTAGAACCTTTGATCGTGTGCTCTTGTTGTGGCTGCCCCAAAGAAGTAATTCTTGCTCGTCCATGTGTTGGTCTGGCGAAGTGGACTTTTGCTTTGTTGGGTGATGGTCAGCAAACTTTAGCGATGAAGGCGTGAGGGGATGAATCTGTTGGTCGTTCCGTCGGGCACAATTGCGAGGCACCAAAAGGATGTGATGAGCGCGAGAATTGCTGACTATGAGCAAGAACGTTGGTCTCTGTGTCAACGAGGGCACGATAGCAAGAACTGGTTGCAGCGCTGGATCTTCACTAGTGCAGGTCGACTTTGAGGCAAGAGGAAGCAGCCGGGGTACTCGATGAGGGACGGTAGATGTGATGGAAGAACTAAGTTTTGAAACTTCTCTGGATGTTCTCCCTTCTTCTCAATGGGATACCTCTCGCTATGGTGTTTCACATTTGGCCGTGTATTCAATCTGTGTGGCCTTCTGAAACCCTACAAGAAAAACCTTTTTATAGGTTGAAGATTAGGGTTTTAATTTCCTTTTCAAATTAACATCCGTGAATATTTCTTTTTCGCACGCAATATCACTTTTTTTATTTTCTACATCTCCTGATTTTATCGCCTAAAGATAATATTGCAACCCGATTTTCTTAAATTTCAAAAAAATCCATCGTAATATCATTTCAAATCTCCATTTAGATAATTTTTGTCATTAAAAGAAAACGGGCTCGGGCCAATTTATTTGCTTCGTGGGCTTAGTCCAACCTATCAAATTAAAGCTTAGAACCATTAAATCAAACTCATTTGTCACCAACCCAATGTAAATGCAAATTAAATAAATGCACCTAAAACTATATGTTATGCAATTAATTAATTAACTAATACTTTTTTAGAGGTTAAAATTAATCTCTAATTTTTTAATACGATAAATGACTAAACGGGTTACCAAAATTTAGGTGTCAACAAATATATTCTAAGAAGAAATATTGTAATATCAATCTCATCGATCTCATAAGTATCATACCAAATCCCATCCATTGAATCACTTTTTCAAAAAAGACGAGACATCTAAGTCATACAAATAAAGAGATCTATTCATTGATAAGAAAAAGAAAAAATGTGAACGGTGATTGGATTGATGATAAAATAGAATCCTGGGTCGTGAACAATGATTCGATTGATGATAAAGAAAGAGAATTATTGGTTCAATTTTCCACCTTAATGACAGAAAAAAAGGATTGATCAAATTCTATTGAGTTTGACTCATAGTGATCATTTAACAAAGAATGACTCTAGTTATCAAATGATTGAACAACCGGGAGCAATTTACTTATGATACTTAGTTGACATTCATAAAAAGTATCTAATGAATTATGAGTTCAATACATTCTGTTTAGCAGAAAGACGGATATTCCTTGCTCATTATCAGACAATCACTTATTCACAAACCTCATGTGGGACTAATAGTTTTCATTTTACATCTCATGGAAAACCCTTTTCGCTCCGCTTAGCCCTATCCACTTTGACCAACGGGATGGTCTTGGTGTGCAAAACCTGCTCCTTGCGGTCCACGATCTGAACCGGGCTTTCAATGTACGACACCCTGTTATCCACGTCTAATTCCTCAAAATTTAGAACGTGTGTCGGATCTAGTTCATACTTCCTTAACATCGACACGTGAAAGACATCATGCACTTGTGCCAACATCGGCGGTAGTGCAAGACGATACGCCAGTCCCTATTTTTTCCAAAATCTCAAAGGGACCTATGTACCTCGGACTCAATTTCCCCTTTTTGCCAAAGCGGGAAGTACCTCTCATCGAACACCTTCGAAAGACGTGCTCATCAACTTGGAACTCCAATGGCCTTCGACGCTTATCGGCATAACTTTTCTGACAGCTCTGAGCAGTTTTTAATCTGTTTCTGATGACTGCAACTACCTCCACTGACTGTGACATCCTGAAATTCGACCCCGTTTCGATAAAATGAAATGTGCATTTCTTCGACGTGCCTATGGTCCTTTTTCTCTGAGTTGATCACTCACGACTTAGCTAATCTATTGGGTGAAGCCGTTAAGGGATATAACCGCGGTAAAATCCCTAAAAGCTACCTAATTGGTTGAATTTGACTAAAATCGCGTCCGGTCGATTTTAACCATGAAATTTAATTCGGTCTTGGGAAATCGAATATTCAAGCGTGTCACAATTCATTTTTAGGACCGTCTCATCGTCTGTCAATTTATTGACGAGTCCGAAATTTCAAGAAAGAAATTATCGGAGGAATAATCGAAGACCGGAAGAAAATAAAAGGGAATGAGAAAAGGAAAATAATATAAATAAGAAAATTGGGTTTTCTTATTAAAGTGTTATTTTCTTTCCTTTTCTTTTCTCTTTTCTCTCTTCTTTCTCTCTCTCTTCTCTCTCTCTCCCCTCCCCCTCGTGCGAATTCCCTTCCCCTTTTCCACCGAAGTGTGGGCTATCACCCACTTGCCTTTCCTCTCTCCCTTTGACCATTCAAACCCATCTTTTCTCTCTCTTATCTCTTCTTCTTTCTCCTCTCTCTTCTCCCTCTCTCCCTCGTAACCGACTTCTTCTTCTTCCTTCTTGTCTGTGCGAACCAGCGAACCAGAAACGGGAGAAGCTGAGACAGCAGCCAGCCGCTGCCGTCACCGCCCATGCACCGCCGCAGCTCGCCCGCCTCGCGCTCCGCCTCGCTCATCCGTCGCTCGCCGCCGCCTTCCCCGCGCGATCCAGCGTCGTTCGGCCTCTGTTCAGCCACCGTGAGCGGCCGAGCAAGCCACCGGAGCCGCCGTGCAGCCTCGTCAAACCACCGCCTAACTTCCCAACCCCTTGTTGCCCCCAACCGTCTCTCTTTCTCTCTGTTTTGCAGCCGAACCAGCAAACCCGCGAGTGGGTTTCTAGCCGGTTTGTGGGCCGTTTTGGGCCGTTTCCGGGCCCCGAACCCGAGCCGTGCTTTGAAAAGAATTGTTCCTCGCGTCGCCCCCGTCGGATTGATCCGATTTGCGCGCGATTTGGTGAGTAATCTCACTAATCCCGGATTAGTTGGCTAATTATGCTTAAGGTTGGTTTAGTTTTAATTAATTATGTTTAGGTTGTTAGATTAGAATAAATTAGTCAATTGTGATGCGATTTAGATAAATTGAATGTGTAATTAGCAAGTAGACGTGGTCTACTATTTATTGGAAGTGTCTCGGGATTTTTCCCGACCCTTAGTGGGCTTCAATTAGGCTTTTCGGGCCTAAGTGGAATTTTTGTATTTAAATATTAATTTTCGGAATTTAATTAATTAATTAATTATTTTCCGAAAATTCAACTGGGATGGCCAGTGATCGGAATATTATGCTGATGACTATGGTGAAGTAAATAATGCCCTTATTTTGAGCTAAACAGAATTTTTAATATTTAATAATTAATTTTCGAAATTAATTAATTAATTAATTAATTAATTATTTTTCGGAAATTAAGATTGAGATGGCTGACGACCGAAATTTCATGCCGATCGTCGTGGCGCAGTCCATTTATTTATTTGAGCTTTAATTTGTGCTGAATTGATTTAATTGTGGATTTTTAGGATATGTTCCTAAATTGATTATTTGGGTAAATTGAGTATGAATTAAGGTTGTGGATAATTACTTTAGAAATGGAATGAATCATCATGAAAGGCACGTGGCTCGGTGAATAGTACATCATCTCGGAGAATGCACGTGGCTCGGTGATTTGGTATACCGCTTCGGAGAATGCATGTGGCTCGATGATTAGTACGTCGCCTTGGAGAATGCACGGGGCTTGATGATTAGATATATCACCTCGGAGAATGCACATGGCTCGGTGACGAAATATGTCGCCTTGGAGAATGCATGTGGCTCGGTGATTAAGTGTGGCATCTTGAAAGAGACGTGGGCTCGGTAATTTGATGCATTACCTCGGAGAATGCACGTGGTCTTAATGAGTACATTTGGCATCTTGAAGAGACACGTGGACTCGGTGACTTGATGCATCACCTCGGAGAATGCACGTGGGCTCGCTGATTCAGAATGGCATTTTAAAGGGCACGTGGGCTCGGTAAAGTAATGCATTAACTCGGAGAATGCACGTGGCTCGATGATCGGTTCCATCACCTCAGAGAATGCACGTGGCTTGGTGATAAATAATATCGCCTCGGAGAATGCACGTGGCTCGGTGATTGGTTTTATCAATTGAGATTGTAAAGCAATGACTAGAATGATCTAGAGATAGTCCGTCTGACATGTAATCAATTAGGTCGATTGATCATTACTTTGATTTGACGTTGTGAATTAATTGACTGAATGGAAATGACTGTGAGTGGTCTTGTTGGAATATAATCGACTAGGTCGATTTGATCGATGCTTCGATCGGTGATATGATTGCTTGGGTGCCTATTATGAATTGTACTACTTGCAGGTGAGATCCGAGGCCAAGGTAAGTCCTCTCGCCCCCGTGCGTGTTTAGGCAGCCTGTAGTATAATAGTTTACTAATCTGGCCTTAGTGGGGTAGAACTCGCTGAGACGTAGTTTCATCCCGGTTTGGGGAAATCATTTTAGGACCCCGCTGAGGAGATGAGGAGGAGGAGTCTGAGAAGGATTTTTGGGAGAATAAGATAATTCCGAGAGGGGCCTTGAGCACGGCCCGGGTGAACTAAAATTCTATCTTCTTTTGAGATCTCCATTTTGATGTATAGAGATAGAGTAAAAAGTTGTGAAGTACTCTCTGGTTTATGTTTTGTATAAAAGTTTAGTTATAAGTTTCAATATGAAAAATATGGCCCTGCTTTTCTATCCCATCGTTTTATTGTCTGGGGATTTTAACTGCTTCTGCATGTGCTTAATAAATGAAAAGGTCGGCGATACATAGTCCTGGGATATCGCATTATAAAATCGACCAAAGGAGAAGGATCTGTGTGTGCTCGAGGATCGGGGCGTGACACTGACCGCTGAACCAACTCTGGACCGGTGATCTTTCTTTCCCCTACTTCATCCCAACACACTGGCGTTCTGCATGCTCTGCCATACAACACTTCAAAAGGAGCCATTTGAATAATCTACTAATAACTGTTGTTGTAGGCAAACTCGACCAGATGAAGCTATTCTTCCCAGTTTCCTTTGAAGTCCAAGACGCAAGCTCGCAGCATATCCTAAAGAGTCTGAATTGTCCTCTCAGACTGGCCATCAATCTGCGGGTGATAAGCTGTACTGTATTGCAGCTTCGTTCCTAAAGCGGATTGTAAGCTCTTCCAAAAAGCGGCGGTGAACCTCGGGTCTCTGTCTGAAGTAATTGTAATCGACACTCCATGCATACGAACTATCTGACGTACATACAGATCTGCAAGTCTATCCAAACTCAAGTCCTTTTGAACTGCAATGAAGTGAGCTGACTTTGTCAGCTTGTTGACTACTACCCAAATCGAATCATTTACTCTCTGGCTCCTCGGTAATCCCGTCACGAAGTCCATCGTGATATGCTCCCATTTCCATTATGAAATCTCGAGGGGTTGCAAAAGTCCTCCCGGTTTGCAATGCTGAGCTTTCACTTGCTGACACGTCAAAACATTTGGCGACATGCTTGGCAATGTTCGTCTTCATGCCACGCCACCAGTAGTGTTGACGCAGATTCTGATACATTTTAGTACTACCAGGATGAATGCTGTAACTACTACGATGCGCTTTTGATAAAATCTCCTCTCTAAGCTTCACATCATCAGGTACAACCAATCGCCCTTGGAACCTCAACGTTCCATCTTCATAAATCTGGAAGTCAGCCTTCCTCTTCTCAGTATCCTCTTGCAGGATTTTCTGAACATCCGGATTCGTCTGCTGAAGCGTTCTGATTTTGACCTGCACTTCCAGCTCAATTCTAAGGGTGGCCATAAGATTTGAAAGGTGGCCCACCTCAAATTTGAAATCTGAATCTCGTGCTCTCTTAATTAGACCCCATTTCTTGAGTACCATCTGAGTAACTGAAGACTTTCTACTCAGTGCATCGGCGACCTTGTTCGCCTTCCTAGGTGATCCAAAATCTCATAGTCATAGTCCTTTAAGAGCTCCATCCATCGACGATGTCTCATATTCAACTCCTTCTGAGAGAATAAGTACTTGAGACTCTGATGGTCAGTGAAGATCTGGAATATTTCTCTGTACAGATAATGCCTCCAAATCTTCAGGGCAAAGATGATCGCTGCAAGTTCTAAGTCATGCGTCGGATAATTCAACTCGTGAGGTCTTAACTAACGGACGCATACGCAACAACCCTACCATGCTGCATCAATACGCAACACAATCCTTTAAACGACGCATCACTGTAGATCTCAAACCCTCTTGGACCAGATGGAATAGTAAGCACATGTGCGGTAGTTAGCTTCTGCTTAAGCTCTTAGAAACTACTCTCGCACTTATCCGTCCACATAAATTTTTCTTCCTTCTTCATCAGTCTCATCATTGGTGATGCTAACACTGAAAACCCTTCTACAAACCGTTTGTAATACCCTGCTAAACCCAGAAAACTTCTGATTTCTGTCACTGTAGTCGGTCTCGGTCAGTTGATCATTGCTTCAATCTTGGCTGGATCCACTAAGATTCCCTCTCCGAAGATGACATGACTTAGGAAAGCCACACGAGTTAGCAAAAACTTGCACTTACTAAACTTGACGTATAGCTCGTGATCTCTCAAAGTCTAAAGCATTATCCTTAAGTGCCTTTTATGATCCTCAATACTTCTTGAATACACCAGGATGACGTCGATGAAAACAATTACAAACTGATCTAAGTACTCTTTGAACACCCGATTCATTAGATCCATGAAAGTAGCTGGGGCATTTATCAACCCAAACGGCATCACAGTAAACTCATAATGGCCGTATCGGGTGCGAAACGCCGACTTTGGTATGTTTTCCTTCTTAATCCTTAACTGATGATACCTTGTTCTCAAGTCGATCTTAGAAAATATCGACGCTCCCTGAAGCTGATCAAACAAGTCATCAATCCTCAGCAATGGATACTTGTTCTTAATCGTCACCTGATTGAGTTAACGATAGTCGATGCACAAGCGCAAGGAACCATCCTTCTTCTTTACGAACAGAACTAGCGCTTTACAAGGTGATGCACTAGGACGAATAAATCATTTATCCAACAACTCTTGCATCTGCACCTCTAGTTCCTTAAGTTCTGATAAGGCCATCCAATAAGAAGCTTTAGAGATCAGCTCTGTCTCGAGGGCTAATTCAATCACAAACTCTATCTCTCTCTCTAGCGGCAAACCTGGCAACTCTTCCAGGAACACGTTTGGGAACTCTTGTACCACTGCGATATCTTCAATCTTCGACTCCTCCACTGTCGTGTCTACGACAGTCGCCAGGTAACCTTGGCAACCCTTGCATAGCAAGCAAGTTGCTTCGAGCGATGAGATTAAGGAAACCGAGGGTCCTCCTCGACTCCCAATAAATTCGAAACTCTCACCCCCTAACGGGTTAAACTGAATCGCCTTGCGATAACAGTCTATTTTAGCTCGTTGCTTAGTGAGCTAGTCCATACCAATTATCACATCAAAATCAAACATGGCTAGGACTATCAAGTCTATCCTCCCCTTTCGCTCACCAATCACTAACTTGCAACCAAGACAACCCACTGTAGCTAACACCTTATCCTTCAACGACGTAGATACGCTAATCACAGACTCCAACAACTCAGGAATTAATTCTACCAACTTAACATATATTTCAGCTATAAATGAATGAGAAGCTCCAGGATCAAATAAAGCATAAGCAAGTTGGTCGTTCAGTAAGACCATACATGTGATCACGTTAGGCGCTTCCTCCGCCTGTCCTCTGGTGATTGCATAAGCCCTTCCTTGAGCTGGAGGTCGGTTCAATCGACCTTGTGGCATGATCTGCGGCGTGATTCCTCTGTTCTGACCCAACAGTGTCAACGGCGGCAACTGACACTGTCCCATCTGATTCCTAGGGCAATTCCTAGATATATGACCCTGGTGGCCACACTCATAACATGCACCTGTCCTAGAGAGACACGGGGCTGAACCATGTCGTCTTCCACATGAAAGACACACTCCATGATGGTTTGGTGATGGTTTCCCTATCCCACCCTTCCTGTTGAGTGGAACAAGATATCTTCCTCCAGACATCAGCCTCTTTCCAAATTGATTACCTTCTCTATTCGAATTAAATCGCAATCCAGATGCGGCAGCTCTCTCATTCTGGTCTTTCTCAATCAACTAGGCCCGTTTATAAAGGTCCTTATACTTCTTCAAATCTAATGGTACCAAAAAGCTCCTCACCTCTGGTCGGAGCCCATCTCTAAACCTTCGAGCTCGGTTTGACGGTCTCTAAACTAACTCTAGGGCATACTACGACAGCTCAGCGAACTTCGCTTCATACTGATTGATTGTCATCGTACCTTGACGAAAGTGTTGAAACTCCGCCATCTTCATCTCTCTAGCACAATAAAAAAAGTACTTCTCATTGAAGACCTCAAGAAAAACATTCCACTCTGGAGCTACACCTTCAGGGAATACTATCCCTTTAGTAGTCTTCCACCAGGTAGCTGCGATCCCCCTCAACTGATAGGTTGCTAGAACGACCTTATCTGCTTCGGTGCACATCAGCAACTCAAAGGCATTCTCTAACTCCTGAACCCATAGTGTTGCAGCTTTGGGATCTCCCACTCCCGTGAATGTTGGCGGATTCAACCTCAGAAAATGTTGTACCAACTTTTACCTAGGCCTCCTAGTGGCCACATTCTCAGGTGGAATTTCAACAGGATCCACTTCAGGTTCCAACGACCGGTACGGCGGCAGCTACGGCAGCTACGGCAGCAGCAGCAGCATTGGCGACATTAGCAGCATTAGTGGTAGCGGCGATAGCGGCGGCTGAAGCGGCGGCCTGTTGGTCCAGTCTGTCACCCATCAACTCAAACATCTGCAAGATTCCAACAAACCTCGAATCCTCAGGGGCTACTGCATCATCTAGAGGCGATGCTGCACCACTCACACTGGCTTTAACCTGCACTCTCCTCAGGGCACCTCGGGCACCGACCCTTATCGACGACCCTCCCCAAAACACGAGGCCTACTGCTCTCTTCCTAGCAGCTCTCGGCACTCGGTCACTCATGCTATAAGCTCAATATAGATGCCTATTTGCAAATTCTAATACCACATTAGAATCTGAGTGACCTCGCAACAAGTTAACAAACAATTACAATCACTTGCATCAGTATAATAAAAGCCTTTCCTACCAACTATCCCATGACTCCCACGCACCTTATCACTCCATACATGAACCTGGCTCTGATACCACTTAAACGGGGTTGTCACACCCCGAACCCCGAGACACGTGCACAACTCGCCATGGTCATGTATATGCGACATTCCCAAGTAGTGTCGCCAACCCCATTCAATTATTATGCACATACGGAACGTGTTAAGAAACCCCTGACAAAACATACGGGATAGGACAGCAGGAAAATCAATTCAAAATCAAACAAACATACTTTCATATATCATCATTCCAGGGTTTACATACACCAACAGGATCCAGAGACTATATGCACCAAAAATGAGTCAGAGTTTATGTGCATAAAAAAGGGGTCAGTCTACACAAACATGGATCGGTCCACCAAAAAAAGGAACAGTCCTATGACTATTGGTCGGCCTCGTTCGTCGATCCCACATCCTCCACATTTGACTGCACTGGGTCCGGAGACGATGGGTTATCCACCCTACCATCAAGAAGGTCAGCTACACCTTCACCCAGAATAGCATCCATCACGGCCAGTGGAATATCAAAATTATCGAGTGGACCAATCCTAAAGCCATTGGCCCCAAAACGGAACCAAGCCCTAAACCTATGCGGTACCTTAACATCCTCGATCTCCTAAATCCATACGGTGGTCTTGATCAGCTCGTAGACCCAATGGCTCCCAAGATCAGGAAGGTTGTGCACCTGCTCGATGATCTGCACTAGGATGCCCATTCTTCTCCGGAGGTCTTGCCATCTACGACCCTGTAATATTTTTCCCACAACGAGGTGAGACATTGTCTCAGCAAGTTCACCCCTCCTAAACCCATATTAGAAAGAAAATACGCTCTAGAGTTGTCTAGCCACAAAGCACAGAAGACTTACCTTGCCTTTTTGCCTTCCTGCAGATTAGTACAATTCATATCACTCAATCAGAGGTAATAATAGGAACTTAAACCATTGGAACACAATCAATTTCACTTAATTTCGCAATCACAACAAGCGTTTCAAAATTATTATTCACCGCCACACAAGGGCATAGCCTACTTGCAGTTCGGCTATCTACTGATATATAGCCAAGCATCGTGTGACATCCTGTGACATCCTGAATTTCTCAACCTGTTTTCTATTGAATTAATCGGGCATTTTGTTGATGCGTTTATAGGACTATTCTCATAGCCGATCACTCTTGAGATAATTAGATTGTCTTGGTAAGTAATTAAGAAAATTTAAGGCAATAAACTTGAGAGTTCGATCAAGAATCGGCTTTTCAACCGTGCTCATCTTTAGAAGCCATTGCGGTATAGTTAAAAATCGATTTAAGATCAGAGATAGGTCTGTTCGACTGAGATGTATGGCCGATCGTGGGTGACTCCACTAAATTGGAAAATTCTCGTCAACCGACACTAATTTGATTTTACTGTCGTTTTGGTACCCTGTATCCGTAATTGAATCATCGAGATTTTCACGACAATCGAGAATCGCCATTGAGTCGAATAGGTTTATAGTGGTTCGAAGAAAATCGACCACGGGTTATTTGCCTTAAAAAGTTCTGAAAACCACCCGGTAGCCTAGGTTATGCTAAAAACGCGCCAAATGGAAATTAACCGTCGATTCAAGTCTCGATTTCGAAATTGAAGGTTCTCATGTCACAATAAATTCTAGGATCCACGACTCGCCTCGAAGATTTTTCTGACAACCAAGACTTTTTGGGAAAAAGTCAGGTTAAGACCGTTTTCGTTCAGTTGAAGCCGCGGATTAATTTTGATGGTGAAATTGAGGAGTGTGAGGGATTCTTGGATAAAGAAAATAATCAATTTGATAATGGAAATATCAATTGATTTTAGAAGAGTTATTTGAGAGAAATTTAAGAGGGATTTTGGATGCAATGGCAAGTGGGGACCAAGAAATCCAAGTTAATATTTCTCTTGAGTTTCTATGAGCCAATTTAAAAGAAATTAGGATTAGGATTTTCTATTTGAGGAAATCCTTTTATTTTTGTGATATTCCCATTTCTTTTCCCTTTGTAGCCAAACACACCTTTTTCCCCTTTTCTCTCACTTTCTTTCTTTCTTTTTCTTTCTCTCTCTCTCCCTCTCACGGTTTGAGCAGAAAACAGAAGACAAAAGCAGAAACTGCACAAAGACAAGAGCCGCTCGCTGCCGCTCGCGCTCAGCCACCCGCGTGCCGCTCGCGTTGTGCCGTCCGCCGCTCACACCTCGCCTCCGCCTCTCCCGCACCACCTTTCAACCGCTGTCAAAGCTCTCTTTCTCCCCCTCTCTGTTTCATGTGAAGCCCCGATGGAAGTAGCGAGTAGCACCGCCGAAGAAGCAGCAGCCAACCGCTTGGACACCGTCGAATCGAAGCTGCCGCACCGCCGCCCACGCGACGCCACGTGCTCCGTCACCTCACGCCCGCGTCTGCCGTCCTAGTTGTGCGCCATTCAGCCTCGTTCGGTCTTTGTCCATCTCGGACCGACCGCCTCCAGCCGCCGCCCAACTCTGACCGGTCGCCGTGCAGCCTACCCGGAGCTCCGCCCATCCTTCCTGACCCTTGCTGCCCCCATCCCTCTCTCTTTCTCTCTATTTTGCAGCCGATCCAGCATCCCCGCCGTGTGGGTATCCAGCTGGTTCGTGGGTGGTTTTGGGCCGTTTTCGAGCCCTGAACCCAAGCCGTGCTTTGGAAGGAATCGTTCCTCATGTTATGCTTTGCACGCGATTCCGGTGAATAATCTCACTAATCCTTGCTTAGTGGACTAATTACGCTTAATGGTTGTTTAGTTTTATTTAATTAGGGTTAGGTGGTTAGATTAGTGTTTATTAGTTAATTGTGATGCAAATTAGACAAATTGAATGTGTATCTAGCAAGTAGACATGGGCTACTATTTATTGAAGGTAGCTCGGAAATTTTCCGACCCCTAATCGGGCTTCAATTTGTCGATTCGGGCCTAAGTGGAATTTTTGGCATTTAAATATTATTTTTCAGAATTAATTAATTATTTATTTATTTTCCGAAAATTCAATTGAGATGGCTAATGACCAGAATATTATGTTGATGACCGTGGTGAAGTTCGTTTATTTAATTGGGCTTTAATTTAAGCTAAATTGAATTTTTAATATTAATTATTTAATTTTCGAAATTAATTATTTAATTATTTATTTTCCGAAAATTCAACTGGGATGGCTAGTGACCAGAAGATTATGCTGATGACCATGGTGAAGTCCATTTATTTAATCGGGCTTTATTTTGAGCTAAAATGAATTTTTAATATTAATTATTTAATTTTCGAAATTAATTAATTATTTAATTATTTTTCGGAAATTAAGATTGAGATGGCCAATGACCAAAATTTCGTGTTGATTGTCGTGGTACAGTCCGTTTATTTAATTGAGTTCTACGTTGTGCTGAATTAATTTAATTGTGGATTTTTAGGGATTTTTCCTAAATCGAATTAATTTGAGTAATTGACTGGTGAATAATTGGGTATTGGTTGCCAGTGATAAAGGTATTGTGGTAGACTACCGATCATACTGGAAATTGTGAAAATGAAAGTGGGTATGTAAGATGTATGCTGACCTGATGACTCGGCATGTCATCTAGGGATTGGGTCATGTATATAGTGGATCCATGATAAATTCTATGTCACCTTGGAGAAGGCATGTACACTCGGTGAATTGGTCTATCACCTGGGAGAACGTACGTGGGCTTAGTAATTAAGTGTGGCATCTTGAAGAGACACGTGGGCTTGGTAATTTGATGCATTACCTCGGAGAATGCACGTGGTCTCAATGAGTACATTTGGCATCTTGAAGAGACACGTGGGCTCGGTGACTTGATGCATCGCCTTGGAGAATGCACGTGGGCTCGCTGATTCAAAATGGCATTTTAAAGGGCACGTGGGCTCGGTAAATTAATGCATTACCTCGGAGAATGCACATGACTCGATGATTGGTTCCATCACCTCAGAGAATGTACGTGGCTCGGTGATAAGGGATATCGCCTCGGAGAATGCACGTGGCTTGGTGATTGGTTTTATCAGTTGAGACTGTAGAGCAATGACTAGACTGACCTAGGAAATGGTTAGAGTGTCACGTAATCGACTAAGTCGATTAGTCTTTGCTTTGATTCGATGTTGTGAATTGATTAACTGAATGGAAATGACCGTGAGTGGTCTTGTTAGCATGTAATCGACTAGGTCGATTTGATCGATGCTTCGATCTGTGATGTGATTGCTTGGGTGTCTATTTGATCTATGCTAACATGCAGGTGGGATCTAAGGCCAAGGTAAGTCTTCTAACTCGTGCTGTGTTTAGGCAGCTATGTGGTGTATTGGTTCCCTAATTGAGTCTTAGTGGAGTAGAACTTGCTGAGACGTAATTTCATCCCGATTGTGGGATATCATTTCAAGCCCTTAGAATGGCAGGACCTCCACCTCCTCGTCCTCGTATGCACTACGGTGTTCCAGAACATATTTCAAAGTTTGAGACCAATTTCCACGTCCACCCTCATCCGGAAGGATTGGTGTACGTATTAGTTCAATCGACCATCTGGGTCAATGTGGGGGAAGAAGACCAAAGGGCCCACAAGTATCGGTCGTGGTACTGTGATTACTTTGATAGGCGCAGAGAAGGTCCTATTCCGGAAGAGGATGTGCCTTTTGACGTGATGGAAAAGGCATTTGGAGAGGGAACAGCCGATCAAGTGGATGGATCGGTAGTGGATGCGAGGGACCTGCAGTAGGAGGCCGGGATTAGCACTCCCGTATATTCGACCGAGGAGGACAATGGGCATGAAGGTAATTGTGAGATGCCGCAGTAGGAGGTGGAAGCACCGGAGGAGGATGAAGACTGGGGAGCAGCTGAGGAGATGCTTGAAGATGAGCCGGCGTCTGAAGCCGAGGATGAAGCTGAAGAAGAGAATGATCTAAGTGAAGAGGAGTCAGAGGAGGATCAGGAAGATCCAGAGTATGACCCAGATGAGGATTGAAATCCCATCTCTTTGTGAACCCTTTGTATATGTGTAGATAGAGTGAGATTTTGAAGTTGTGAATAGTTTATGAAGTGCTCTGTCTAATGCCATGTATAAAGGTTTGGTTGTAAATTTCAATATGAAAAATATAGCTTGTTTTTTTATCTCATTGTTTTATTGTTTGGGGATTTATAACTGCTTTCGCATATGCTTAATAAATGAAAGGGTCAGCGATACATAGTCTTGAGATATCGCATTCTAAAATCGACCAAGTAGAAGGATGTGTGCATATCCGAGGATTGGGGCGTGACACATCGCCTCCCCACCTTGGAGCGCGGTTTCATCAGTACATCGACGGCGTTCCCGAAGGAGCATGGGCCCAGAATCAACTGAGACCCGCATCCGTTGCATGGGGCATCCCATATAGGGACAATTCCAGCTCAATAGCTCAAGACAATTCCTCTTAATTATCATACAATAATCTCATAATCAACTCAAGGCACTTTGCACATCACTCACATACTTCAATTACAATATTAATCTTTAAAAATCCAATTTCGATGCCAAACCCAACATTTGGGATTTTCTAAATAAAACCCATATTTTCCATAATTAACACTCAATTTGCATTAATCAACCATAAATTTCAAATTCTAAATATACAGCAGCGATCAGCACGAAATTCTGAACAATTGAGATCAAAAATAATTTTTCGATTTTTTTTAAATGATAATATTTTAATAATTTTCGGAATATAATATATTATTAAATAATTCAATAATTTCAAAACATTTATTTAAATTAGAAACAAATCCCTTTAAGTCACATCAAGGCTTATATTAAAATAAACGTATTTAACCTTTAAACTAAACATACTTTATCTTAATTAATCACCTTAATCTAATCCACAACAAAATAAACAAATCTAACCACCTAATCTCAATCAACCTAAGCTAAACACACTTAAGGCATCATTAACCCTTTAATCAAGGCTTAGTGAGCTAAACTCACCGAAATCGCTTTCCGACAAGTCTCCGGCGAAAAGCATGACAATGTCGACGACAACTCTACACGGAGCAACACCAAAGGAGGTCGGGAAGAGCTTGGAAACGCTCCTCGAAGATCCGAATCTTGCTGGCCGAAGGTTGTTGCTCACGGTCGGAATGGAGGCGCGCCGGCGACTACTTGGATGGAGAAGGATCGATGGAAGCAGCTACGGCTCGGGACGGCAACTAGCGGTGGCGATGGAGGCTTCGGCGAGGTGCTACAACATCAAGCAGCAGCTATGGGATGGCGGACGACGGGCTGGAACTCGCGGCGAAGGCGGAGCAGCTCGCACGCGGGACGGTGCGCGATCGTGCGCGGACAAGTGGCGACAGCGAGCTCCGGCGACGAGCGAGCGAGCGAAGGGCGACGAACAGGGTCGGGTTCGCTAGTTCAAAACAACCGCTCCTCCTTTCTCTCTCCTCCAAGCTTGAAGATGATGAAGACAAGAGGGAAGTGACATCCCACCTTTTTGGGATTCAATCTCCACCCTCCAAGTATCACCACCCTAGCCCATCTTGCCCCACCCCATGACATCACTTGTGATGTCACGATCCACTAACACCAACCTCCCACAACCTTAGTCAAATAGGTTCAATTTCATTTTCCGCCGGGGCATAGAATCGTGTGTGCTAATTTCTTCAATTCAATTCGATCCTCTTCCAATTGAATCCAATTAAAGTCCATAAATTAATCCAATGTTCCTAATAAGATTTGTGACACACCATGACTTCCAATTTCAGAATTCGATCTCAATTTCACGGTTAATTTCACTTTGGTACGATACTAGCGCATCCTGATCTGCCAGGTAGCTTATAGAAATTTTTATGCATTTGACATGTGGTTGATCAATTCAAGCCACAATGTACATCTTTGACACATTGGCAACTTTCGATTGTCGGGGTAATCTCAAGATTTCAAATACAGGCACAAGGTACCTAATCGATAGAAAAGTCGGTCTAGTGCCGATTGACAAGAATTGTGCGATCTGGTGGAATCACCCACACCTGATCACATGTCTCTGTCGAGTTGACCTATCTCCGATCTCTAATCGATTTTTATTTGTGCCGTAATGACCCTTGCAGATTATCTCGGTCGAAAGGTCGCTTCCTGATCAAATTCTCAAGTCTAATGCATTAGAATCTCTTAACGGCTTCATCTGATAGACTAGCTTTCACATGAGTAGCCGACTCAAGGAAATGAACTATATGCGTGCCAACGAAATGCCCCGTCTCAATTTATTGAAATTAGAATTGGAAAATTGGAATGTCACATAGACTGCCGGTGATAAACCGGAGGAAGATGAGGATGACGTCAAATCGTCATGCCCCTTATGCCTTGGGCGACACACGTGCTACAATGGCTAGGACAAAAGGTCGCGATCCCGCGAGGGTGAGCTAACTCTAAAAACCTGTCCTCATATTGGATTGCAGGCTGCAATTCGCCTGCATGAAGTTGGAATTGCTAATAATCGTCAGTCAGCCATACGACAGTGAATTCGTTCTTGGGCCTTGTACACACCGCCCGTCACACTATGGGAGCTGGCCATGCCCGAAGTCGTTATCTTAACCGCAAGGAGGGGGATGCTGAAAGCATGGCTAGTGACTGGAGTGAAGTCGTAACAAGGGAGCCGTACTGGAAGGTGCGGCTGGATCCCCTCCTTTTCAAGGAGAGCTAATGCTTGTTGGGTATTTTGGTTTGACATTGCTTTACACCCAAAAATAGGCGAGCTACATCTGAGTTCAACTTGGAGATGGAAGTCCTCTTTTGTTTCTGGACGGTGAAGTAAGACCAAGCTCATGAGCTTATTATCTTAGGTCGAAACAAGTTGATAGGATCCCCTTTTTGACGTCCCCATGCCCCTCCCGCGTGGCGACATGGAGGCGAAAAAGGGAAAGAGGGGGATGGGGTTTCTCTCGCTTTTGACATAGTGGGCCTCAACGGGAGGCCCGCACGACAGGCTATTAGCTCAGTGGTAGAGCGCACCCCTGATAATTGCATCCTTGTGCCTAGGCTGTGAGGTCTCTCAGCCACATGGATAGTTCAATGTGCTCATCAGCACCTGACCCTGAGATGTGGATCATCCAAGGCACATTAGCATTTCTCCTATTCGAACCGGGTTTGAAACCAAACCTCTCCTCAAGAGGATAGATTGGGCGATTTAGGTGAGATCCAATGTAGATCCAACTTTCTATTCACTCGTGGGATTCGGCCAATCCGGGGGGACCCCCATGGCTCCTCTCTTCTCGAGAATTAATACATCCCTTATCAGTGTATGGATAGCTATCTCTCAAGCATAGGTTTAGGTTCAGCCTCAATGGGAAAATAAAATTGAGCACCTAACAACGTATCTTCACAAACCAAGAACTACGAGATCGCCCCTTTCATCCTGGGGTGACGGAAGGATCGTATCATTCGAGCCATTTTTTTCATGCTTTTCCCGGAGGTCTGGAGAAAGCTGCAATCAATAGGATTTTCTTAATCCTCCCTTCTCGAAAGGAAGAACGTGAAATTCTTTTTCCTTTTCGCAGGGACCGAGAGATTGGATCTAGCTGTAAGAAGAATGGTTGGATGATACCGGACTCAAAGGTAGGGCATTTTCCATTTTTATAGGAACTTCTGTACCAGAAACGATGGTATCTCCAAACTCTTTTTATTGGAAACTTTCCTTTAATGAATTCCCTGGGAACTTCTATAGTAAATGGAATATACAAAATTGTGATCAATCAAATATTGCAAAGTCTCGGTATCTATTACTAGTCATAATTGGACCATAACAGAATTTCAGTCTATACCAAGACCATAATATCAAATTGGAGAGGAAGATTAGAATTAGAGATTGATCGAAAAGCAAGGATATGGGCTCGTGTGAGTAGGAAACAGAAAATATCTATTCTAGTTCTATCATCAGCTATGGGTTCGAATCTAAGAGAAATTCTACCTCTCAATGCTCTAATGCCCACACCGAATATGGACTGGACCGTCTCACGACATTCTGAACCCAGCTTGCGTACCACTTTAATGGGCAAAAAGATAATGCAGATATGTAGAATTTCGATATTCTATATAAAATGGGTTGCCTGAGACTCGAACCTGGAACTAGTCGAATGGAGTAGATAATTTCTTTGTTAAATTCCCAAAATGAAGGAATTATGGCATCCAACAAAAAAAAAAAAACATCTTTTAGTTAAAAACAAATTGATTTTTGTCAAGGGGTGATTTACATAGGTGAATGTAAGGCGTAAATGTATTGCGTCTTGACACTAGGCCATGTTCTATAAATACATTAATTATATGTCTTTTTTTTTTAGTAAAAAACATTCATTATTTGTTCGCTTGTCCTATTGCCAATATAATTATTAGTTATGGAAACATGACTCAATATGAAACCAGACTTTTAGGATAAGGAAACAACAAGAAGTGACGTAGCAATGGCAAATGATTTAATTTGATTTTGCCTAAGGAGGAAAACTAAAATCAATTCAGTCGATAGTCTACTTCGCGCTAGAAAATAAACGAATCACTTGATCTTCTAAATTTTCTAGCATTTGTCGAAGTTCGAAATTTTCTATCTTTCGACGGTAATGAGAAAAGGAAGAAGAAAAACTGACAAAAAGGGGGGAAATTTCGTTCGTGCCCACTTTCCATTTCCAAGCCCCGAAGCATATGCGACCGGAGGTGCCCGACCCCACAGTAATAAAATAATCGCTAAAAACTTTCCACGCGAACGAGAAAAAAGCAAAGTAGCGGTGCCAGCCGCCCCCACCACCAGCGTTTTGACCCTTATTTGATCTCATCAGTGACGTGGCGAGATCTGGGCCGCGAATCCACCTGATGCCGTGATCACCTTCGCCTCCTGTCGCTACGGCAGGAGAGAGAGGGAGAGAGGGGTCTTTCCCCGTGCGTGCCGCGATGGAGGGACGGGGGCGAGTGGCGAGAGACCAAAAACCCTGCACGTGGATGCAGCGAAACTAAACCCGGATTTGTTCCACGGTCGATAAGCTGGATTTCATAAACCGCCGATACGTCCGAGGCATTTTGTGGGGAACTTAGGGAAGGGAAGGATTCCGAGTTTTTTGGTTTTTGGTTTCTTTGGTCAAAGAGGAGGATCCGCAGGGAGGAAGGAGGGCATCAGCGTCGCCATAGCCGCACCAAGCAGCCCAAGCGCAAGCGCACGACCTGAAGGAGGAGGAGGAGGCCGGAGGATTCGCCTCTCCCCGCGCGCCATCGACCTCGATCCATCGCGCGTAAGTCTGGCTTCTTCCTCCGGCGGCGGC
Source organism: Eucalyptus grandis (assembly GCF_016545825.1). NCBI lineage: Eukaryota > Viridiplantae > Streptophyta > Magnoliopsida > Myrtales > Myrtaceae > Eucalyptus > Eucalyptus grandis. The sequence goes on from NC_052613.1 coordinate 41,369,835, forward strand.
GGCGGCGGCTCGCTCCGGCGATGCTTTGATTAGGAGACCGTCTCGGTCGTCGCCATTTATTTATTGTTTTTTTTTTTTTTTTTTTTTTGGTTTTGTGTTTTTGTGGGGTCCAGTAATTTTGGTTCATTACCTGTGTTTGGTGAGCTCGTCGTTGATGTGTTTTCGCAGTTTTTGATCGGATCACCTGGAATTCGCGGCCACCTAGTCCGGACACTGCGGGTGCTCTCCTTGCTTCTGCTGACGGAGGTGGAAATGGATTTGGTCTCTAGTTGCAAGGTAGTGTCATTTAAGGGCGGCGTTGGTGTTTGCAGTCCTTGAGAGTCTTGCGTTGTGATAGCCGAGACTGATTAGGCATCGGCCTTGTTCATCTCGGTCTTTGTATGCATTAATGCTCTTGCATCCATGGATGTCTGTTGTCGCGTCGCGAGTGGTATCAAGGAGCGATGGTCGGTCGGTGTTTCTGGAGGATGTGCTATTCTTAATAACATGAGCGACCTGACCTTTCATTGCCGTTCAATTGCATCGTGAATTCATGTTTGCATTCATTGCATGTATTCCGTTTTAATAGCTTTGACTCGTGTGGCATTGGGCGAATTTGGTAATGCTATTTGTCTATCAGAAAGGGATGTGGCTTGTGATCAAGCTTCAGCCAATTTCTGTTTACCGAGACCTCATTTGTATGTACTCAGCAGTTGATGTCGGTGGAAATAAAATATTTGAAAGAAGTTTTAACTTTTGTTTAAGCACGATCTCATCAGTCCTCTCATTCTTGCTGCTTCTGCGATTGAGCGATCCTTTGGATTTTTGCATGTCAGTGCGAGATGGGCCGGCTATTGCGCTGTATTTGCACCTGCATTGTCATACATTTCTAATGACTAATTGGGAAATTAGGAATGACAGGTTATACTGTTTGACTTAATTGTGCTTGTAGTAAGTGACCATCTTCTTGATTGGGTATTTGATTTTATGAATCCTTTTGGCGTGTCACTTGAAGGTCATGGGGGAAGGATGAGCAGATTACTTCAGGAAATGACCTGAAGTCGTCCTAGTCCTTCTCCATTGCCTCTCCCCAATTCTATTTGCATTTAGCATCGTGCTTTGCTATGAAAAATGATCTGGTCTTTCACATTGCTTAAACAATCTTTGTGTCTTTCATTGGTACAAGAAAGAGTGCATAGAATAATTGAATCCGTAAGTTCCATCCGTGCTAGTTGCTGCACAGAAAAAATTGCATATCAATGCTTTTCTTGCATGATTGATATTCTGGTGGTTCTTTCTCCTTGTCGGCTGCTTGCACCAATATAACAATATTATTTAAAAAAAAAAAAAAAAAAGAGGGTAGTATGCTTGATCATACCTTATTTGCATGAGTATCATATTTTACTCTTGTGGGAAGACATAAGTTCATAATAACCTTTTCTGTAATTGTTCCTCTGTGAAATTCCTTGACTCCCTTATGCAAGGAGCAGCAAAGTTGTATCTGGAGGCCTGTCTAACTTTAGCTATTGTTGTATCAACCAATATTCCATTTGAGGTTAATCCCAGCTGTCCCGTTGCTGTAACTGATAGATCCTGTCATGTACAGGACAAATTAGCGTATTTTCGAATAAAGGAACTGAAGGATGTCTTGACGCAGTTAGGACTTTCAAAGCAAGGGAGGAAGCAGGTTAGATCTTAAGTTGATACTAATGTTGCTGTTTGCATGCATCTCATTTATGAGCTTTTAGAGCTGTTGCAGTTCGTGATGCACTCATACTGTGCGGATTGGGTTACGACTGTTTTTCTTCACATGGAACTTTGTCTTGTACTTGTAAGTTGTTCTGCAAATAGTTTTTTGAATCACTTGGTCCTGTGGAAGATGGCTGTTTCCTTTTCTGTCACACATTGGGATCCATGTTGTTCGACTATTTTCATTGCTGTTCTTGGCTTGGCTACTTCACTAGCTTGACATTTTCTTCAAGTAAATTCTAATGGGGAAACTGTTGGATTTCATTTTTTTTTCTTGGTTCATGTAGGATCTTGTAGAACGGATATTATCAGCTCTTTCAGATGAACAAGGTATGTGATGAATTTCCTTGCCAGTTGTACATTGTTTCTAGTTCTTTCAATAGACAAATATGATCGTTTGGGCTTTATTCACCCCTCTGAGTTTTGACGCAATCTTGTGTGTTGTAATATATGAATTCATGGGAATTTACATTAAAGTGTTATTTTATTCGTCATTTACTGATTTTCTGTGACGGTGCATTCTTTTACCTGTTTTTTAAAGAAATGTCCACCTAAGTCAAATTAGCGTATAGCTTAGACTTTGTGCCTCTTATCAAAGATATTTCTTTATGTTGATATATGCCGCTTCTGACAGAGGTATGAAGTTGTTGGAATCTTTGTTTGCGTCAGTGCTTCTCTTACCATAAGCTGATTTTCGAGTTCTTCTCTCCTTCCTGTCAGTTGTCTTTCAAAGAGAGTGGACAATATTAGTGGATAACATGATTACTGAAGGCTCATCTCTCATAGTTGGGCTTATTGTGCTTTAATTGGTCAGAATGGGTCACATCTATTAATGCGTGATTTTCATGCAGCGTGGACTAAAATGTTGTCCTTGGTTTTTTTATAGTGTCCAAGATGTGGGCAAAGAAGCACGTGGGGAAGGAAGATGTCGCAAAACTAGTTGATGACATTTACAGGTCTCTTCTTGTTTATTGCTCTGTATCTGTATCATTTGTCATGATTTGCACTCTGCCTTCTATCTGATGTATGTTTCTGGGTTGAGCTTACAGAAAAATGCAGGTTTCTGGGGCCCCTGATTTAGCTTCAAATGGTCAGGGAGCCTCAGATTGCAGTAATGTCAAAGTTAAAGGAGAGTCGATTGACCCATATCGGTCAGATGCAAAGGTCAGATGTCCTTGTGGAAATTCTTTGGAAACAGAGACAATGATCATGGTATGGATTGTACGAAGTGTTTGCATTTGGATACATTCTCATTTTGTCCTAGTTGTTGGCAAAAAGAAAAAAGTGCTTTTAGTTTTTACTTGGTTTTCATGCATCCTAAAGTGAACCAATCTTGGTTTGTCACAGTTGTTGAAATTGTTACTTTTACCATACAGTTAAATTGGTTTTTGAGAAACCTTGAAGCCAGCACTTGCACCTTGGCATGTTCACCCTTAATCCACCCTCTTGTGTTTTGATTTTCCTTTAAGAGTTTCTTCTGTTATGTTGAAGTTGTTACTCATGTTTGTTTTAGTGTCCAATCTCCCTTCTTTTGTGGTACGATATCTGGGTGAAAAATTACCTATGCTTTGAATGTGGCTAGAAAGTGATGTGAGTTGTCACTCATCATTAGTAGTCCACGGACTTGGTAGAACCTGCAAGTGTCCCTTTTGAAATTAATGGATTTCATTCTTGAAAAATAAAGGAACTGTGAGTAGTTTCATGTCATACCATCATTTCTGCTTTCGTTGACATATTTTTTATTTTACGTGCTTACCTATTTTCTTTATTCTTTTTAAAAATTATGTTTTGTTCTTTTATCTTTTGGTTGGCAGTGTGAGGACCCAAGATGCCATGTCTGGCAACACATGAGTTGTGTCATCTTTCCTGAAAAACCTGAGGAGGCTCCTGAAAATTTTTATTGTGAGCTGTGCCGTCTTAGTCGTGCTGATCCGTACGTATCTCATAGTAGCAAACCTTCGCATTTCATCAATATATCAACTGGGAAATGTGACGTTCGGTCTTCATAGACATGGCTTTTTGTATGGAATGATGATATTGACATCCCTCTTGAGAAATTTTATTTATTATTCCATGCGAAACGATGACCTAACTTCTCAGTTGTTTTAGTTAGTTTCATCTGATCTTTAAATTGATCACTGGAAGTGCTATAGAGAAGGTGTTCTTATAAATTGGATCGACACTGGATAATTAGAAGCAAAATTTCATTAGGTCAAATGACAAGCATTACCTGCTTTGATATTATTCTGCTTGTTACTGACATAATTGGCTTCGCCTTCATATTTTGAAAAGGAAGAAGCTGAACTTAGTGCCGTTGTTTTTGTCCTTGGGACACAATGTCTTATGGCAGAAGCACATCTCTTGGCCTCCCAAAATGGAGGTTTAAGAAGTAGATCCTATGGATGTAGAAAAAGTTTCTGGTTTGGATGAATTGGAAACATCTCTTTTCCATTTCTATTTACCGAACCTGAAAAGTACGTCTTCATGTTAAATATGGCTGGAGGCAGTTTAGTGTTAGGCCCATATACATACATGCACGTGTGTAGTGAATGTTGAAGGAAAATTTCTTTAGGTCAAATGATAAGCGTTACCTGCTTTGATATTATTCTGCTTGTGACTGACATAATTAGGTTTGCCTTCATATTTTGAAAAGGAAGAAGCTGAACTTAGCACCGTTGTTTTTGTCCTTGGGACACAATGTCTTATGGCAGAAGCACATCTTTTGGCCTCCTAAAATGGAGGTTTAAGAACCTGAAAAGTTCGTCTTCATGTTAAATATGGATGGAGGCAGTTTAGTGTTAGGCCCATATACATACATGCACGTGTGAGGTGCGTGTCGATGCAGGAGCACATGGATTCTTTAATGGCACACAATTAAGAAGTCCTAGTTTTTAGATATTTCAACTTTAATAAAGCAAGGATGGCACTTAAAGAGAATAGAGCATCCGCGTTGTCCATTCTTGAATCTTTTATTATCTTTGAGAGAGAAGGCGCTATTTCTTTTTTATACCATGATCCATAGAGCAGGTTGGGTGTCTTATACTTTGTTTACATTCCTTGTGTTTATTCCATGGGAGATTTTCTCCCTCCTTTTTTGTATGCTAAGTTGTAGCTTGTGCCCTTACCTTGTGTTAGGAACAGTAACCATGCATGAAGAGCTGTGGGGAAAAAATTCTACTTACGAAAAGTTGGTTATTCATATAAAGTAGACGTTTTGTCCAGCTAATACCGTATTGTTAGTCCTTCAATTGGATTGAGATTTGCTTCCCCCCTTTTTATTTAAAGAAAATGATGCAGCTAAGCAGAAATGCACTTTTAACTGCTGGCGTCAGCCCTGTGCTTCTTAGCTTTTTTGTATGAGTTTGCTTTCAGTGTGAGCACTGCAGCTCTAATGGTTATGGGGGGCAATTATCTTGTTTAATTTATTATTAACTTGCCATTGGTTTCTTTTGGTTTCCTTATTTGAATTTTTGAATTGGATTCAATTCTTTGTATACTTTTCAGAAAGGAAAAAGTAAAAGCTCTTTTCTTCACTAAGTTCTGATCCTATCTTTTTTCATAGGTTTTGGGTTTCAGTGGGACATCCTCTGCAGCCTGTGAAGATGGTTACTACGAATATTCCAGCTGATGGGTGAGTTCTTTTGGCTTTGCATAAGTTTACTTGATGGTTATTCTTTTTCTATGTTGCATTGTTATTAGCTCTTCTGGGTTTACTTGGAATGGTTTATTTTCCCCGGTGCATTAGTGATGTTTATTTTTCTGGTTAAAAGGCTTGTTATCTAACTGCTTTTATCTGTGAAATATGCAAGTATCTTGTTTGTACAATTTCATTTCTATGCTAACAAGCAATGATGCTTTCCTGTTTGTGGTGATGGTGGTTCCAACTCCCTCCCCCTTCCCCCCTTTCTTTTTCCCCTTGTATAAGGTGATTTGGACTTATTCCGGGCATTGATGAATTTCCAATATTTTATAATCTATTGGCATTTGTCATATGCTTTGCAATGAGCAAAGAAATTTTTGAGGATGATTTTTTTACTTGCCATTCTTATCACGTCCTAATGAATGTGTGCATGCACAGTACTAATCCCATACAGAGTGTTGAGAGAACTTTTCAACTGACAAGGGCAGACAGAGACCTTTTAGTGAAGCAAGAGTTTGGTCTTCAGGTTAGTTTAACTACTTTCAGGCTTATGTGCAAGAAGTAGGATTTGGGTTTAATTTGATTACTCAAGCTTGATGATTTGTGTGGGATAATATCTTCGTGAAGGCGTGGTGCATGCTTCTCAGTGACAAGGTTTCATATAGGATGCATTGGCCTCAATATGCAGACCTACAGATCAATGGTAAGTTGTGAAGGTATTTCTACTTTAATACTAGTAGGGAGACACTTTGTGGGCCACATTTTTTATGAAATAATCGCAAGCACTTAACCTGAAGCATAGATAATTTTTTCCTCTTAAGGCCCCCGTCCAGATTTTGCTTTTTTGGGAACTGAAGCACTTAATGTTCTTTGTTTCTTGTTTGCATTGATCATTGAAATGCTGTTTCCCAGTTAGGGTTTTGAAATTGTTATTTTTTAGGGTCAGTTATGCTCATGTCATGCCCAGGCTATGGACCTATGGTTTTGGAAACAGTCTTTTGTTAATTTCCTTTTTGTTGTTCCACAGGTTCGCCTGTTCGTGCTATTAATAGGCCTGGCTCACAGCTGCTGGGGGCTAATGGTCGTGATGATGGTCCCATTGTGAGTTAAACCTTCAAAAATTTTCAATTGTCTCCTTTATGATGAATGCATTTTCTGTGCTTAGCAGTACTTACATATTTATTGCTTGTCTGTATGACTCTTTAAGCGCCTGATGCGTATATCACTTATAGTGTTTTCCTTTTGTGAGCTTGGGTGTGTCTGGTATATTTTCTTAGGTTTTTGGTTTTCTGTGGCAGATAACACAGATTGTGAAAGATGGCATCAATAAGATCAGCTTAACGGGGTGTGATGCTCGCATTTTCTGTTTGGGAGTCAGAATTGTGAAAAGGCGCAATGTTCAACAGGTAGCTAAGAAAATTATTGGTAGCTGTTATTAGAATTTCTTTAGCAACTCTAGTGCTGTCCTGAAGTTTAATTATTCATCTTGTTTCTTATTTTCCTAATGAAAGCTGGAGGACATGCTTGTGTTAAAATATGCTTCTATTTGATGTCTATGTGACTGCCCAGCTCGTCTTATCATCATTGTCCAGGATTGCATGAGATACTTGGAACAGTTTTAACTGTTGCTTAATTTGCTTTTAGCTGCGACAGAGTTACCACTGTATTTTTTATAGTTGTGAAACCTGAGCCTTTTTCTTTTTTGTGTGTACTAAGAGAATGTGGACTTTGCTGCTTTGCTATGACTTTTGTAGTTAAAATTTACAGGGGTAACACCCACTGAAATGGAGGAAAAGATGCATAGTAGAAATCAGAGTTTTGTTGTACTAATGCTCCTTTACTCTGTTGTATAGATTCTCAATCTGATTCCAAAAGAATCTGATGGTGAACGTTTTGAAGATGCTCTTGCTCGTGTTTGTCGCTGCGTTGGGGGTGGAGCAACCGAAGCTGATAGCGACAGTGATCTGGAAGTGGTAGCAGATTCCTTTGCTGTTAATCTACGATGCCCTGTAAGTTGCATCATGGAATTTCTGAAATCCAAGCCGTCTTGTATCTCCTCTTTATCTTTTGAACCAAATTCTGTGTAAGCGTGAGGAAAAGTCTGGTAAAGATATTTTCTATGATGGCTTCTCTTTGATTAGTTAATAATTCTGTGAAGTGGTTACCATTAGCCAACTGGTTGCGTCCACCTTTGGTCCTTTAACTAACCAGTATTCCACTTCCTTCTTCTTACTTATTTGAAAGTAAGTTATTTAACTTGTCCAGTCTGGGGAATGGAATCCTTCTGCCACTGACTGCAACTCTCTGTTAAATTGCTGACGTGAAATATGTCATGATGATTGACACGTTCTATGAGGCATGTCAACAATTTAATGGAGTCAGCAATGGGAGGTGACTAAAGGCCTTAGATTGCACAAATTGAGCAGATGAAAGGACTTGATTTTTCAAAAAAGAAGTGACTGGTTATAAGCTAAGAGGGTCTAATCTCAAGTTAACCCTATCAGTGATTAAACTGATAAATGCTACTATTACCTCATTTGGTCTTCCATGGAGGAGCCATTTTTCTTTTTCCTTTTTTATCATAGGCTGGTTTAAGCAAAAGGCTTTGGATGGCAGAAAATTATTTCCTTTTTGTAATTGAAACTGCAGGTACTCATTTCTGGTTTTAATTTGTTTTCACCTTTCTAATTATGGACTGCAGATGAGTGGTTCGAGAATGAAGGTTGCTGGTAGATTTAAACCTTGTCTTCACATGGGATGTTTTGATCTGGAGGTATATGTGGAAATGAATCAGAGATCCAGGAAGGTAATGAACTGTGGAGGAAATTTCCCTTTTGGCTTTAGCTATTTTCTGTCAGTAAACTTGAGCTATTGTCATTGCAGTGGCAGTGTCCTGTATGTATGAAAAATTACTCGCTGGAGAATATCATTATTGACCCTTACTTTAATCGCGTGACATCTCTGGTATTTCCTCTGCCTTGTAAATTGTATTGTTCATTAGTTGTCAGTTTTTTTCTGTATATTTAAAATATTTTGTTTGTGTGATTCAGATGAGGAATTGTGGAGAAGACGTGACAGAAATTGAGGTCAAGCCTGATGGTTCTTGGCGTGTTAAGACCAAAACCGAAAGTGAACGGAGAGATCTGGGCAATCTTTCTCAATGGCACCTTCCTGATAGTACACTTTGTCTCTTGACAGAAGAGAATTCTCCACCTAATGCAGAGTATTTGAAGCAGATTAAGCAAGAAGGTGTTTCGGACAGCCATACTGGTTTGAAACTTGGAATTAGGAAAAACCGCGATGGAATTTGGGAAGTCAGCAAACCGGATGAGTTGAATAACTCTTCCAGTAACAGATTGCTCGATAAATTTGGAGACCATGAACTGAAAGTCATTCCAATGAGCAGCAGTGCCACTGGAAGTGGTAGGGATGGGGAAGATCCTAGTGTTAATCAGGAAGGTGGGGGGAATTTCGATTTCTCTACCCACAATGGAATTGAACTTGATTCAATTACTTTGAATGTAGACCCCTCTTTTGGATACACTGATCAAATTCCTTCTGCTCCAATGGGTGATGCAGAAATTATTGTTCTTAGTGACTCGGATGAAGAGAATGACATTTTAGTATCTCCTAGAAGTATCTACAAGAATGATCATTCTGAGCCTAGTGGGATTAACTTTTCCATGCCTCATGCTGGGATTGCTGATACATTTGAAGATCCTGCTCTTGGTACTGGGGCAAATTCGTGTTTGGGGCTTTTTAATAGCAACACTGATGATTTTGAAAATATGCACCTCTGGTCATTACCACCAGGAACTCAAGGTGGTCCTGCCTTTCAGTTATTTGGTTCAGATGGTGATGTTTCCGATGCTCTGGCTGATTTGCAGCATGGTTCAATGAATTGTACCTCTTCGACAAATGGCTACGCTTTGGCACCAGTGACTATGACGGAAGCCCCTGCTCTAGTTCCAGATCCTTCAGTTGGTCATGCTGATGATAGTTTAAATGATAATTTAGTTGATAATCCCTTGGCACTCGGCCGGGTTGACCCTTCCCTTCAGCTATTCCCCTCTGCTGCGTCATTGCAGCCTAACATAAGGGATCAATCTGACATGTCAAATGCCCCACGTACAGAGGATTGGATATCTCTGAGACTTGGGGATGGTGCCACTGGTGGTCATTGTGAACCTCCTACTGCCAATGGATTCACCCCAGGACAGCAAATTCCTTCTGGAGAAGGGTCCATGGAGACTTTGGCCGACACAGGTTTGTACTCCTATTCTTGTGTAAATTAATGTTTGGCTTTTAGTCCAAATGAAAACTTAGATCACATTATTGCTAGTTAGATGGATTGTAATGTATCAGTCATTGTCTTCAAAGAGAACAATTTTCTGTTTCTTGTAAAAATAGTGGGAAGGTTTTCCTTTCCTTGAGGATACTCAATTAATCCTTCTATTGAGTTTGATTTCCGGTCGTTTTTCTCTGGCCTTGCAAATTAGTTTGTTCCAGATCATATTTTTTCTTTGTTGCAACTAGTGATGAATCTTTCCTTGGTCTAACTTCCAAGATGTTCTTCCATCTCATGTAGCTTCTTTGCTTCTGGGAATGAATGATGGTAGATCCGAGAAGGCAAGTAGGCAGAGATCAGGTAGCCCCTTATCATTTCCTCGACAAAAACGTTCTGTGAGACCAAGACCAAGATTGTACCTTTCTATTGAATCAGATTCTGAATAGAAGGATTCTCACTCCTCTTGGACGGTTTCGGCCATACAAAATTTGCTGAAGAATTGTGTTGAAGGATCTCTAGCGATCCAATTTAGTCCTCAATAACTTGAATAGTGCTAGCACTTTCATATTTGTATTTTGCTGGTTTGGGCTGAGGCATACGACAGAGCTAGGCAAATGCTGAAGCCGTTCTGACTAAATTTTTGCTCGCAACTGACAAGTACCTTTAAATTGGTGAGTTGTGGGACCTTTCTGTTATTCTTGAAGTCCTTCTTATTCTAGCCTTTAGTGATAAAATTTGTTTGTGGCACAGGTTTCCTGCATATACCAACGAGATCTGCAGTTCATATTCGGGTAAACTGTACAGTGGACACTCATTTAAATCCGATACTTTCTGGTACCATCCATTGAGGTTATAGGATGTAGCGCGCAACATAAATGTTTTGCCTTTTACTTAGTGATGAAAGCCGGTTAGCTTTGTAAATGTTTCTCCAGTCGGTTAGTAATAGAAAAAGATAAAGAACGACTTATGCTGCCTGTACTGCCCGTTCGTTTTTGGCCATGTGTTGTCCTTTATGAATTGGATGCGATTGCTTAGTTTTTGTTTTGCTCTAGAAAAGTGGTGTCGGTGCACAAGAGGAGTGTTGTTGCTCAATGGCTCCGTGGCTAGTTGATCATAGTAGTCATATAGCAAGCCGGACCAAGAGTTCAGCAATGAAGGTCTTGATGAAAGTTGATGGCAATGAGAGGAATCTTTTTTTGTCCTCTCTCTATCTCTCTCTCTCATATGCAAGTACATGTGTGTGTATAGGGAGCGTTGGTTCACATTTTATGAGAACATTAGTAAGGATGTATGTAAATCAGCACATTATTTATCGCATTGGATGTTCAATGCCAGAGTTACGGGTGACCCCACTCTTTCTTTTCTGCGTCGATGGCTTCTTACACCAGGTAATGAACAGTTGCGGTAGCAGAAACCGAGTTCATCGAAGCAAAATTCTTGTCAGAAGAGCATTTAACTTCTTGAAATGGATCCTGCTCGTACCTTGCTTGCCAAAGTCAAAATCGCCAGGGCACAGTTGTTTCGTCATATTTTATACCTTCGCTTCTAACCAACGATTCCGTTGCATGTCCACATGCTTAAGAAGAGAAAATTCATTCAATATTCGTGCGCTCTTGCAATGAACCGTTGGCGCATTGAGTGCGGGAATTGAAGTTGGAGAATTGCATCAGTGATCTTGCTTGCTGGATTAAACGTGTGTCATTTGAATAAATGTCCAGTACACCGAAAGAGACAATAAAAAAAAGCTATTTTCCACCTTCGGAGTGAGAATGATGGATTGAAAAGATGAGGATGTTCGGATTCGTAAGGGTGACTTAGGTCCAAAAAGGTCTACCCTCATAGCGCTTAAAAAGTCAAAGGTCGCCCACCGTGGGGCTCGAACCCACGACCACAAGGTTAAGAGCCTTGCGCTCTACCAACTGAGCTAGACGGGCTTGTTGATGTAGCATATAGACATGATAAATCTAGTCATTTTGCCCAAGAAACAAAATGCTTTCAATTTTGCTTACATTCTGTTTTCTTCCTTCTTGTTCGTCGAAAATGGAGTCTTAAATATTGAAAATCAGTTCCATAATGTTCACACACTTAGCCGCGTAGAGATTGGAATGGATCCTCTTAAATATTCATCAATAACTTGATCTAAAGTAGTCATGTCACACGTATGCAACAAGCAAAGCTTCTTTGTTACTTTCTCTTGCATATATGTATGTATTTTGTGTATATGTATGGGGGAATGAGACACTTCAAAGTTAATAATGCGATACCTATATAGTTAATTTTTTTTATTGCATTTTGCATATAAGGTTTGAATAGGTAGGTCCCTCCCCTTTGCAAATTAGGTTGGCATTTATTGTATTCGTAAGTATAATGTTTAGTTTAAGACATCAACAAAGTGCTAATTACTTAGTGGATGAGTCTATCATCGTAATTTCATTTAGCATGAATGTTGAAACTCAAAATTGATAGTATATTTATATTCGTACCCTTCTTTTATAGGTATATAAAAGTTTTTTGAGATGGACACTATTTTGTGAAATCAAAATTGCGAGATTCGGATTGCAAATCGAGTCTTCCGCCATTGGACTAAATGATTGGTGGGTGAAAAGACATGTTGCTTCTTTCCCAGAGAGACGTGTGGAATAATTGTAACTTGCGCGGATCATGGAGGACGTGATCACCCACGTGGGAACCCTATCACGAGCTCTTCAAACTGGGTGAGGATGCTGACTCCTCAAGTCATTTTGACTTATCCTTGCCCAAGTTCCCGAACTGAAGACTCAAACATTGGATTTTCCCCACCTTCAAATCACCGATTGATTTTCTTCGAATGGTCACGCTTGATGAATTTTTCAAATGTTAATTGCCACTCTTGCGGGAACTACATTCAATAAAGTTTCTTCTTGATTATTAGTACGAGACATGCTAACTAGTTTTATATTCATCAAAATCTACTTAGGCTCGACATCCATTTTTCTTCAAATAAGTTAGAGTATCGATTTACATTACACGAAAGGTTTGAGTGAAAATATCCTAATCATTAATTAAACATGAGATTCATGCCACATAAAATTTTTGAAATACGAATAATTTCTCATTATCTTTTCTATTTCGTTATAATTCGCATAAAGATCTGTTAAGTCATTATAGCTATCGAGAGAGAATCTTACAATGATGGTAGGAGATAATAGTGAAAAATGCTTTAAAATGACTAAAATTTTCTTTTGACCATTCAAGCCATTAATTAAACGCTTAGAAACGTGGGCTGTTGTCGTCATCTTTCTATGAGCAACTTCCACGTGCAGTTGTATAAAGGAAAGCTTAGCTCACACCAAATAGTCTTAATAATGAGAACCTGATTTAGGACCTGTAGATATTCGTACAACATCTCCTATTCATAGATGTGCGCCCGCCTTTATCCAGTTAGATATAAAATTATCTATTTTTGAAACGGGAATTAAAGTAGTAGATCTTTTAGCCCCTTATCGGCGTGGAGGAAAAATAGGACTATTCGGGGGGCTGGAGTGGGTAAAACAGTACTCATCATGGAATTGATCAACAACATTGCTAAAGCTCATGGGGGTATCTGTATTTGGAGGAGTAGGTGAACCTTAACGACCAATGGTTAACAATGGCTCTGATGGGTGGTTTTGCTAGAATAGGCAATAATGAGATCACTATTTTAGTAAATGACGCCGAAAAGGGTAGTGATATTAATCCACAAGAAGCTCAGGAAACTCTTGAACTAGCAGAAGCTAACTTAAGAAAAGCCGAAGGTAGGAGACAAACAATTGAGGCAAATCTAGCTCTCAGACGAGCTCGTCTAGGACACGAGTCGAGGCTATCAAAAATATAATTCTTTTACTTTAGCCTAATTTATTAAATATCATCTTTAAACTTCGGTATATGTTCAATATAGTCTTTAGACTTAAAAAAAATATTCAATATTATCCTTTTAATAATTCAATTTAAGGGATAATATTACACAATTTTATATAATTTATGGACTATATTGAATATTTACCATAAACTCATGAATTATATTAAAAAAATTAAAAATTCAATAATCGCGTTGCAAAATTCAATTACTAGATATATAATAATTATCCCAATTGTCTTTTATCCATGGTGGCTACGGATAAAGAACAAGCAATTACTAGCTCCCCGGCATTTATAGGGAGGAACGGAACTCCGGCTCGGCGGCATGCACTTGAATCGCAGCTTCACTCCCTCCCCCATTCCCTCTCCTTCTCTTTCTCCTTCTCCTTTTCCTTCTCCTTCTTCTTCCGCGCTAAAGCATGCAGAGGCTGTTAGCAGCGACGTCCCTCTCTTCTTCCTCTCCGTTCAGAGGACAGAGCCGGCGAGCTCGCTTCTTCTCGTCCCTCCTCTTCGACGACACCCATCTCCAGGTTTCCCGCTCCCTCCCTTTTCCTTAATTTTCCTCGACGAATCCACGGCTCGCTGCCTCTCTCGTGCGGGGCCTTGTGGCGACGATTTTCTCGTCGCGTTGACCTCGTTTGCTTTGGAGTGTTGGACGGAGCTCGATTGCGAGGGATGGGGAAACGAGTGGAAATCGAGATGAAATTTCGCTCCTTTAGCCCCCGTTCGCCGATTTCGATTGCTCTTCTTTTTTGGTTTTTTTTGGCGATTCAGTACTTGAATGATTAGTACCGTTTTTTTTTTTTTCAAGAAAAAAATGATTAGTACCGTTTTGTTCTTCGCTGACGACGGCTCCGTGCTTCGAATGTTCGACAGTTCAAAGAGAGCGTATCGCAATTCGCAAGCGAACATATCGCCCCTCATGCTGCGAAGATTGACCACTCAAATTCTTTCCCGAAGGTGGTGATCAATCACTGCTCTCTCTCTCTCTCTCTCTCTCGGTAATTTTGTGTTGGTGCAGCGGTGATGATTGCTTTTCGCTTTCTTGTTGCAGGAGGTGAACTTGTGGAAGCTCATGGGAGACTTTAACCTCCATGGGATTACAGCGCCAGGTAAATTTCAAACGTAGATTTTGTTATTTTCCCCTTTTTGAACAGAACAGATATTTGTATGGATTGAAAGGCTGAATTTGTTGGATCCTTTTCGTGAAGCTTTTGCACTTAAACTCTTCGTGTTCTATAGTACAGTCCCTTTATTGTTGGAGTGATATGTCTCTAGTCCCTCGCTCTCTTTCAAATTCGCTGTAGATTCTTGTTCATTACCTAAGTTAATCTCACGCTGTCCCAAACATTGGCTCTGGATTGTTTCTAGAGGAGTACGGGGGACTTGGTCTCGGGTATTTGTATCACTGTATAGCCATGGAAGAAATTAGCCGTGCTTCGGGGTCGGTTGGCCTCTCCTATGGAGCTCATTCTAACTTGTGCATTAATCAATTGGTAAGAATAGAACCAAGCAATTGTCATAACGCATCATAATCTGCTCTCTGTTTACCCATCAGTTATGGTTTTGTAGGCGAGGAATGGAAGTCCTGCTCAGAAACAGAAGTACCTGCCAAAGGTCCAAGCTTCTTTTCCCTGTCACCGCAAAATGGAAAATGATCATTTTCATAAGGATCGTGGTGAAAAAGTGCCCCCAGGGCAAGAAGTCTTTTAATGGAAGTGTGGAATTTTTTACTGCATTATTTTTCTCGTATATGTGAAACCAACGCTCTGTGAATCGAAACATTCCCCATTACATATAAAATGCTCTGGGTTATTCATTAAGAAGACCCTTCTTATAATTGTTTTATGTTAATTAGAAAACAATCCTTTCCTCTGGCTTCTGTGTTCTTCTGTTGGGTTTGGCTTATAGCTATCTCAAAATGATGCTTCCTTGAGTTCCATTTAGAGGTCAGAGGATTTTTTTTTTTTTTGGTGGTAATCTCCGCTGATTAAGTTTTTCTTTTTGTGAAGCTTATCAGCGGTGAACATGTTGGAGCTCTTGCAATGAGTGAACCCAATGGTATCTTCTCATGTCTCTCTTGACATGTGCATTAGTATTTAAGCTCGTCAAGGATAATGTTTCTTGAGATTAGTCGTGATCTTGTTAGTATGATTTTTGCAGCTGGCTCAGATGTTGTCAGTATGAAATGCAAAGCTGATCGTGTGGATGGAGGCTATATTATCAATGGAAATAAGATGTGGTGCACAAATGGTCCTGTTGCTCAGACGCTGGTATACCTGTACATTGTTGATTCTCTTCTTTTTTTTTTCCTTTTCTTTTCCTTCCGTTTTGAACCATTTTGCTGTTGTGTCTCCGTCGAATGCCACTTTTGGCCTGGTTATTCCCGACCATGCTCATATGATCTTGTGTGAATTAGGTTTCTTTCATATCTTATTAACTGATATGTCAACCTTTGGTCAGGTTGTGTATGCCAAAACAGACATTGCAGCTGGATCAAAAGGCATTACAGCTTTTATCATCGAGAAGGGGATGCCTGGGTACTTTTGTTGAAGCATATCAGTTGAATCATATTTTAAGAAGTGCCGAAGGCACAAAATTATAATGTGGAAGTTCTTAGGGAATCTGGAAATGAAAAGAGCATAATGTCATCATTCAACATAATATGGTTTTTCATGTGGAACTTTGCTAATTGATCAATTTATTGTCTGAGAATTCCAGCTTGTACAACATTTCTTGCAGATGCCATTAGGAGTAATGACAAAACAATATGCATCAGTACTTCACCTTTGGATGCATGCATCATAGAACATTAAGTGCATGGTCCAATTGCGTGATGGTTTGGTTTGGCTGCTTGCGTATGGTAGGAAGGATGTTTAATGCAACTAAGCCAGTGAAAAATCATTCAATGCGACTAAGCCAGTGAAAATCATTCAATGCGACTAAGCCAGTGAAAAATCATTCAGTTTGTTATATAGCATTCTTTTAAACAGAAAAAGGTACCTAAATTAGCTGTTCACTTTGAGGAATGGTAGGTGCTGGAGAAATAGGTTCAGAAGACCTGTGATCATCATTCTTTAAGAAGCTTTTATCTAATGCTGCAGGTTTAGCACAGCCCAGAAATTGGACAAGCTTGGGATGCGTGGAAGCGACACGTAAGTATGCATTCTTAAACTGGAATTTCTCTTTAATTGTACCTTTTTCTCCTATTCTGTGCTTCTTCTGATGACACAGATGCTTTGAACAGGTGTGAACTTGTATTTGAGAATTGCTTTGTTCCAGAAGAAAACATTCTTGGGCAGGAAGGAAAAGGTTGCTAAACTTGGTTATAAACAATTGTTCTTTAATAGGAAATGGCAGGATTTACTTCGTGGATTACTAGTTGGATTGAACACAGATGCTTCTTGTGAGAGATCTTTAGTTATTAATGGCAGGATTAAGCAATCTGAATCTGAAGAACAATTAGTTGAAATCATCATCTGAAGCTGATCAAATTGTCAATGAGTTGCACGAGGTGATTTTGCTTAAAGAATTAGAATGGTATAAATTTAGGCTGTGTGTGTCATGAGAATGGCTTCTAAAGACCTTGAAACATCAGATGAACTTGTAGTTTCTCCTTGACATATTCTTTTTTCCTTTACCTTCATCAGAACCTTGTGCTTCTAGAGAGACTAAAAATTCTTGAACTTGTAATTTTAGATTGATTTATAAGTCTATTGCTATAACGAAAGCTAAACTATCCAGCTTAAGTATTGAGATGATCAAGAATAGCAGTAGGTTCTCCTTTTTGGTCTATTCTGAACTTTCAAATTGCTATATAATGTTTGGATCTTGGTTCATATGTTCAGAAGAAATAATTTCTTCATCTTGCACGTCCCTGATGTTGCATTATTTTGGCAATTTCCTCGATACTTTCAGGTGTATATGTTATGATGTCCGGTCTAGATCTGGAGAGGCTTGTTTTGGCAGCAGGACCTCTAGGCATAATGCAGGCATGTCTTGATGTTGTTCTTCCTTATGTCAGACAGCGAGAGCAGTTTGGCCGTCCAATCGGGGAATTTCAGTTTATACAGGTCTGGTTTTGTTTCATTCCTTTTCTGAATGATTTGCAGAATTTGATTCTCCTATGCTGAATTGCATATGGAATTACAGGGAAAAATGGCTGATATGTATACTTCTTTGCAATCTTCAAGGTAAGTATTCTGGTTCATTTGTCCACTTTGGTAAATTCCAGTGGCAAAGCGCTATGGATTTCATGTTCTCTTGGCCCCAATTTTTTTAAAATTATTTTCTCAGGTCTTATGTATATTCTGTGGCGACAAGCTGTGACAGTGGAAAAATTGATCCCAAGGTGCATCACTTCCTTTATGTTTGTCATACTTTGTGACCTTTATCATGCCCAATCACTGGTATTCTTTGAGTAATAACTCTTTCAGCTGTGACGGGGATCGATTGGTCTTTCTTTGCCAAATCCTGTTAAATGGAAGATTTTCAAGCTAGTATCATGTAATGCTCTCACTTTATAAGAATTATAAAGTATGTTCAAAAAAACTTTCAGGATTGTGCTGGAGTTATACTTTGCGCTGCCGAAAGAGCCACACAAGTTGCTTTGCAGGTGAGGTGATCCCGCTGAATTTGTCATTCACGTCAATCCCTTTTTGGTTGAATAGACTTGGGAACAAAGAAGCCTATGATAGAGATTGCTGTCTTTTGCAGGCAATACAATGTCTAGGTGGTAATGGGTATGTAAATGAGTACACGACTGGCCGTCTACTTCGAGATGCCAAATTGTATGAGATTGGCGCAGGGACTAGCGAGATTAGAAGAATAATCATTGGCCGCGAGCTCTTCAAGGAACAATGAGGAAAATGTTATGTTCCGATTTTTTTTCCCTGGGTTGGTGGAGGCTGGGGGAACGTTCTCCCCTCCCATTTGAAGTTACACCTCTCTCTCAAAGGAAAAGCTTGCCTTGATGTTTATCATCGTTGTGGACGGGCTTATCGATTGTTAATAAATGGTATTTTTCAAGAATAACAGTTGATTCACCAATGCCAATGCTTACATTATACTAGAAGTCCTGATACGGCAGGCTGAGAAATCTTTGCCCGGGGGTTTTGTAGTATATGAGATCACAAACAAACAAACAAATCTCGGTCATTAATATAAGATTTTTAAGTTTTTAAGTTCATAAAGAAATTAGTGCAAAATGCAGCACATCAATCAAGCCCAAAGTTTAAGGCAAGGCTCTCAGGGTCGGGACCGACTTGTTCATTAAAAATCATGTCCAAGAATGTCTCGGCAGAAATTGACGTTCTTCGAGCTAAATCAGTAATCATGTCCAAGAATGTCTCAGCAGAAATTGACGTTCTTCGAGCTAAATCAGTGGGCATTACTTGTCGCGCATTGTGCATGTTGGCTGATTTGATAGGGCAATAGTCGATAAGAACTGCTTTTACAAAAGATGCACACACACACAAACAGCGAGCCTAAATGGCTCCAAGTACCTCGACATATTCAGGAGGCTGAATCGAGTTTTTGGTCCAGAACTCGACATGTTGTATTGTGCAGATGCCGCCACAGGGTCAGCATCTCAAGCTTATTCTAGTTAAGGGATACGTTGGAAGACAGCAAACCTTGGACATTAAAGCCTAACGACAGTAGGTGAACCATCTGGCTGGCCCACGGAAGATGACTTGGATGCTTCCATCATCAGCGGCGCCTGATCCAGACAGCTCTGAGTATCGTCGCTGATCATCCCTGTGGTCATCTTTTCCACTTCTTCCTGGGTGTAGATGTGTATTTTCGTCACCACATCGCAAAACTCACTGCACAGAAAAGAACGCTATTTACAAGACTGACAGATTTAGAGGACAGGAGGCTGTTATCATTTCATATTTGTCGATTTCCTCAGCATGTCATTAATATTGTCTATCACCTTCTTTTGTAAGTGATTCCTTGGAATCAAATCCACATCCTCTCGTCATACATGTGCAGTGGATTTGTTTTGAAGCATCCTAAGAGTTCTAGAAACTTTTGACAACAATCAGGGCAGGAAAATTCTCAGGTGTGAAATTTCTAATGCTGAATCAGCAGGTAATGGAGGCAAATAATGCATCTCAATAACATTATGACACAAAGTGACATCTAACAGGAGTGAGTGTCCTTACTGCCATGGGATATCCCCGAGAACCATCACATCATTCTCGCTGTCGGTGTACAAGATTCGCCAACCTTTGTCATGATCTCTCAGGAGCCCCTCCATGCTGAACAGTCGCTCCAGGTCATTTAGCAGGTCTTGGTAACTATTCAGCCTTGAGAGATCAATGGCTCGTCCCACCAAATTTCCTTGCTTGTGAACCTTTAAAAATTAATTCATGTCATTAGCAAGAATATTCAATTGAAAGCCACATTACAAAATCAATGTTAAAAAACATCTTACCTTGGTACAACTCCTCTTACCAGAATTTTGCAGAGTAGAAGTAGGCGCTTCTGCAGTCAAGGGATAACCGAATAATTTGCAACCACTTAAGAGGCTGTCAATACTCCCATTTGCCTGAGCTCTTTGACTGTCCCCAAAATTGGGAGAAGTGCATATGCTCTCCAGATTCCTGACGTCAACTTTGGTTCTTTCAATCGCTTCATTCTGAACCCTCAATGACCTAACGGAGGCAACCTCTCGGAGGAAGTTGGTTGAATCGGAACACCTTGTGCGATCTTGGCTGGATTTAAGAATGTCATTATATGGAAAGTACACTTTCTGAAGGCTTTCGGATGATTTCACTTGGTCGAAATGGTACTTGGGTGCCTGATGCACACCGAAAGAACTGCACGAAAGACTGGATTTCCCCCAGGTCCCTAGGTTGTACTCAGGTTTAGTCGTCAAAGACTTCAGTGTGCATATTTCTTGACCTTGCAAGACCCTTGGGAATCTATCGGATTCCACAAAGCCTGCATAACTAGGGGCATTAGCCCTCATGTACTCATTGATATTGTTGGCCTTTTCTACTACAACAGATGCTAGACCCTGATGTGCAGGGGATTGTTCGAAATCGACCTGACAGTTTAGGGTGTCACGTCCATAGACAGGTGACACCAAATGCAACTTTTCTTGACCTTGCAAGACCTTAGAGGATCGTAAAGATTCCTCAAAGTCCAAAAGCCTGACCCCTCCACCTAGAGGCACAAAGATTATGAAGAGAGGTAAGGAAAAAACATATACAGATCATTTTTGCTATCTCAATTATTTTATTTTATTTTTTTACCAGGGACAGGCGGCATTGTTGGCAGACTAGTCCGCGGCCTTTTAAGCCTTGGAGAGGACTGAATGCTCAAAGGTGAGTGAGAAACAGATGGATCAATTTCCCAGGGTGAGACCCGATCTTGATGCCCATTCGTGATATCATCATCCCATTGAACCTGTTGAATCATTAAACATTATCATCTCATGAGACTACAAGTTCAGCAGATTTTTCATATCCTAGTGCGAGCACATAATGTTTGGACCTGGTTTCCAGGAAAGTCAACTTCTTGGATACAAGAACACATACCGAATGCTCTAGCAATTCAAATTCCACGTAGAGCAGAAGCTTGCCACATTATCAAACAAGAGAAACTGAAGTTTGCTAAGAAAAAAAATTGGCCTCAAAGCTACTGATGAAAAGGTTAGAGCGGATCGAACTCTAATGTTCGAGGAGAATTACTTTTCACAGTGATTGTAGGCAAGTTTATGAGTTGTGACATATTAGGCGTGCCACCGGCGTGCAGCCAGTGGAAAACTCTTTTAGCCCAAAGGCCTTTGCATTTTCCCAAAGACATTTCCCAAAATTGAACCATACACACCCTATTTAGAGATATTTTAGCAGATATCATCTGTGTTCTTCAACTAATAAAGCAGCAGAAGTAGCTATGTAACGAAAGGAAGAATGAAAGAGTGGAACTTGAAGAGGAGCCAGAAGTAAAAAAGTTGAGATAACTTAAAAATGGCAATATCACATCACCAAAAAGAACAACTGACATGGCAATCCCTACAAAGGAAGCAAACTTTGATGTTTCAGCTAACCATATCTCTGGCAGAAAATGCTTACCATCAGGCATCTCCATTTTGAGTTGGGCCACCTATAAGGATCCAAGTCGCCTATCCTAGTCACTACACCAGTACACCTAAAAAACAACCAAACAGGATATGCATTCAGATAGACAAGGTGGCATGAAAAGGAAGAACAGAGATTATTTCCGCCATGTGATATAGCCATAAACAAACCTCTTTTCTGGTGCATCATCTACGTCAACTCTCATTTTGAACCTTGTCCCAATGCATATCACGTTGTTGATGCTTTTGAGATACTTCTGATAGGGAACGACAAACTCTGCATGGCTTGCCCTGCATTTTGCCATTTTATCAGAAAGCAAATATAGCTGCCTGGAAAGGAAGTATACCATTCAAGTTTTGCGCCTGCCTATTTACAAGTCAAGTGTTCTCTAAGGTCAATGCATTTAGGCGAGTGTAAATGAAGAGAGAATTGATTTCGAGGACAGGTTCCCGTTATGATAATTCTGGAACATGAAACCCTTATACAGTCAATGGCAGAGTTATAGGCCTAAAGCCAAGTAAGGCATGTCACTAGAATGATAAGACATGGAAATCCTGTCAAGTAATACTTATAATTTATTGATTCAACTACACTGAGAAAGATCAACCACAGTCTCCAATCCATGTCCATGAGACCACAAAGGAACTTATGTGACGAACTATTCCAGGCACAGACTTCAGGCATTGACCACATGCCGTGAGATCTCTCACCCTCAGGATTCTCAGTTGAAAGTGGAACACACAGCCATGGTTGATGCTGTAAATTCATCGACTGCTACTATTTCTCTCAAAAAAATTATAATCAGCCACTGCCATATTGGCAACACTATGAAGTTCTTGCAATGGTCAAAAGTTAATATAACACATAAAATCTTAGCAGTTTCATTTAACTGTTGAGTGACTCTCAACCTGAAACACACTGTACTGCTGTGACAAGTACAATCCCTATAATCTTGAATAGTACATAACTCCATAATCTTCCTTTACTTTTTATTGCTTGATCTTTTTCTTTGGCTGAGGTTGGAGTAGACTCATGGGATCAAACCCTAACCCATTGTTCAACCATCATTTCAGAAAGAGCAACATCCCATAATACAATTCTCACACAGTCGACAATGAAACCCTTTTGATATTTTTCCTATTGTACTCACTTTTAGCATCACAACAACATTTTAGACTGCATATGCATGTGATTAATTTCGTTCTCTATTTCTTGATAAGAAGCTGGTCTAATGTGAGTTAAATCTTGTACAGTTTTGATTGAAGAGCTGATACAAACAGGTCCAGGGTCATGACTACAAAATTAACAAATCCATCATTTCTAAATTACAATTACCTTGGACTGTAGAATACATGAAAAACGCTTTTGGTGGATACAGCACTAGCGACAGCTGAAAGAACGGCAGGGCACATATTCTGCTCACCGACAGTTGAACCAGGAAGAACATTTCTTGGTCGATGCGCTCTTCTTATCCCTAATCTCAGTTCACCATCTTCTCCCCTAAAATGATTCAGTGGACATATAGTCAAAAGACAGGACCTCGATTATTTTTATAAGCTAACTATTCGGAAAGTTTTTACTGGACATTTCATTTATTCTACAAGTGATGGTAACATGACTATTGCTCAGTATTCTGTCCAAACAATTCAGTAATACAAGAGAATTAACATATGCACCTCAAGAAAAGCACTGCATCCCCAGAAACAAGATTCTTTTGGCTCACAAAAACACTCCATCCTGTGGTAAGCAGATGCCTTCTTGGCTGACCTGAGGAATAGCAAACACCCATCTTTAACAACTTGGATATCAAATCGATTTTACACCTTGCGATTTGAGACATTACCTCTATAAATATGGCGAAACCTCCATTCGACTCCATGCAAATCCTTGGCGACAAGTTCCTGAGAAGGCCTTTGCTGCTTATAGTCCTGCAACCTAAAGACTTTAGCTTCTGTACAAGGAGCTCCTATTAAAAGACAGAGGAACCTAGTAACAAAGAAGGTAAGGCAGAACATCATGTAATACCAGAGGGGGAAAGCAATCTTCAGCTGCTCGACGTGGGACAGAAAACCCTCCGTGGGTGCTAGTATCAGAAGCTGTGAGTGTCTTACAGAACATGTGAGGAGTTGATCTTGGAGGAGATCCTCCGATATCATTCTCATCTACCCCCAGCTCCTCAAGAGCTCTGCCTTCAGAATCCAACCCTACCAGCTACAAAGTTAATGAAAGTGTCATCATCTACATTAGAAACAAAATTTGTGCCATACCAAAGAGAGCAATACATTTGTTCTTAATCCCTGAAACAAAAATTCTTCCCTGAAAGCCAACTATAGAGCCAACTATAGTGTACCCATACATCGTATACCCTACCTTCAAGTATATGAAAAGTAAATGACACACGATAACCGAATGGGTCGCTTAAGAAACACATACCTCTAGTTGAGGAAGCAGTGTGACTTTTGTGTATACCTCATCATTGTCCTTATTAGCCTGTGTAACATAAAGTGCAATTGGCAAGGGGCACATGAAGAAGCAAAGTTTAGCAGCTGCCAGAGAACTTCAGAAACAGGAGCACTCACCAGTAGCTGAACATTCACAACTCTGCAAAAGATTTGTGGCTGAAGATCAAAGGTGGGCATCTCCATGGGCGAATAAGGAGAAGCTGAGGCAACTTGTTCCAAGTGGCCCTGTGGGAAGTACAGGACCACATTTCCTTTCTTGGGCAGTGAGGTGAGTCGTCCAGCACAAGCATGCCACAGCTCAGAGTAGATTGAGCAAGGCACAGCGGATGAGGAGGATGATGATGAAGAGTTGGAAGAAGTGGAAGACAAACAGTGGAGACAACCATTGCCCTTCTCACAATGCCCATCACAACATGCATTGCTGGCGTTCTCTACATCACTCACTGCATGATTTAGATCAATTTCCATGAACACCCACTTTCCTTCCAATTGATGTTCCACACAAGCTCAACTAAAAATCCAGCTTTTTTGCCGAGAGGAGAGTGGAACATCAAGAAATATGAAACCTTTGAGCAATCAGGAGGGCGTGAAACTGGGAAATGAGTTCAAATCATGATTAAGAGGGATGAAGTGTTTGGACAAAAATGAGTAAGTGGAAGATGGGAAGGGAAAAAAGGAGGCGAAGCAAATAATAACGAGGAACTCATATAGTGATTCCTCCTCCATTTGCAGGTACTGTTATGAGGGAGCAGAAGTAGCAGCAGACAGACATATCTATGGGAAGCACCAAACAAAAGCCAAAAGAATTTCTTTAATTTTATAAATAAAAAGCCCAATTTGTGTGTGAGAGAGAGAGAGTGAGAGAGAGAGAGAGAGAGACTGTGTTCAGTGGGGGGACAAGCCAAGACAGTACAGAACCCACACTACTTTGCTTTGTTGCCTTAGCTTTAACTTTTTCTTTTTCATGCTCAATAACAACTTTTTTCTTTTGTTTTTTTTCCCACCCTTTTGATTGTTTCCTGTGACTATACTCATTGAGCTTTCCACAAAGACAAAACAAAAGGTTGGTTTTCGTTCAATGCAACAAAAGTGAGTTTTTTTTTTTCTTTCCATAAGTTATTCCCAGCATGAAGAAAGTCACAAATAACCAATTCTACTGGGGGAATTTATGGAACTGAAAGTATACTCTCATTTAAATAACGACCGCATCTGCATTAGAACCAACCAAACACAGCTAAAACTCCATTCTTTAGAGCCCAAAAGAAGGCATCATAGAAGTATCCACTTAAATGGCCACAAAAAGAAACTGGTCCAAGAAATGGACCATTTTGAATAAAGTCAATTGTGTGTTTTTTTCTTCTGGCCAGGCTTCAAGATATCAGAACAGAGAGACAGAGCGAGAGAGAGAGAGAGAGAGGGGAGAGAGAGTTAAATGTTAATACTGAGTACAAAAGAAAAGGTGGGGTCAAGAGGGGTTTTGGCAGCAACTAAGGTGGGGCGAGTGGGGTGGTGTTGTTAGTTGTTGGGACTCAGTGACTGAGAGCGCAAGCAGTCCATTCTCTTGCATCTCTTGTCTCATCACTCTTTGTTCCTTCTGTATATCCACAGATACCCATCTCACTCTCCCCTCCTGGCGCGTTGCTCTCTCTCTCTCTCTCTCTCTCTCTCTCTCCCCTTCCATTTTCATTATTCTCTTTTCATTCTTAATTGGTAGTCACTAATCCAGTGTGTTTCCATAATTATCAAGGATTCGAGGCCAGAGACCTGACGCAGCTGAAGCCCTGAGAGCTTCTAAGTTAGGACAGGACCAAGAATGGGAAGATAATGGAAGGAATGAGATGCCTCTGTTTTTCCATGTCCCATGACACTTTTGAAGCAATTAACAATTGGAAATAGCTGTAAACTATCATGGTTAGATGACCAAATGGAAATAATCTAATGCACGAAGATGCATCAGCAATATTTTATACATGGAAATATGATTAGCTGCATTAACTGGAGCGAGAGAGCTGTCGGACATTAAGAAGAGCCAATAGATGAAGTCGGAAGTTGGATGATATAGTAGTGGAAAAGACAATTCCCGTAATTATTTACTTGGAATCTAAAAAGATAATACTTTATTTTTCAAATAAAGCTAACAAGATGCGTTAAGGGTAGGTTTGGTTTGATTTTAGGGATGTCTCTCGAAAAATGCAAAGGCCATTAAATTAAATTAATTTTTTGAAATGCAAATAATGTTTGGTTAAAAATATATTTTAAAAACATATTGCAAAGCAACTTTGAAAAAATGTAAAGTAATTTAGCTTAAAGACTTTTGAGGAAATGCAAGAACTATTTCGTAAATTCTGCTTTAAGAAGCAACTTTATTAGAGTAGCTGTTTAGTAGAAGCGAGTCCATTTGGGTGATTGATTTAAGCTTTTTAATGTTTAATTTGTTTATAATTGAAAAAAAAATAATGTTTGTAACTTTTTTTAATTTAAATATTGTTGAGAATGTTAAAGATGAGTTATAATAAAGTTATATAAAAAAAAATTGCACAAAAAATTCAAATGAAAAATTCACATCAAAGTGAACTTTTTCTCATTAAAAAAATAGTGTTTTTATCACAATAAATGTGGTAATATATGTCCTAAGGTAAGAAATTCATTATCTTTAAAAATTACAAATATCCTTAAACATTTCCTAAACTTCAAATTGTAGTGAAGATGAGTATAGTTAAACTCATTTTTATAAGTGCAAGACCTTGTTAAAATTCAGGCAAATGAGATCTAAAGACCGCAAACTACTCGTAAGTGAGATTTGGATATCCAACACCTACTAAGTAGTATTTGTCCACACAAAAATAATGTAAATTTAATCAACATATGACACAATAGAGGAGTCCTTTGAAGCTTTTTTTTTTTTCTCATATTCCTCTTTCTTGATCTGACTTTGAAGGAGTATCTCCAACAAAAACAACGCCCATGAAAATCCTTGTTTGATTTAGATTAATGAGCACATCTAAATTTGAACATCCTCCAAATGGATCGAGTTTCGTATAAGACTTAAATTCATAATTTAACATAATGGTCTAATTGCAAATACGTACATGGAGTGATTATGCTAATGGAGAAAACGAATGGTGACGAGGCTTTGACAAGCTTTTCACGCAAAAGCCCTGTAAAGTTCCTTACTTTTTAGCATTTTTTGGTCGTTTTATAGTCTTCTATTCAAAATCTCTCTCACTCGTGCATGTAAATGTTTTCTGTAAGAATGTATTTTTATGATCATGGTTTATTAGAACTAAATCACTTTGATGCATTAGTAGTGGGTGCATTTGTTTCACATAAAATACAAGATTTGTTCAAAAAATGATTTTTATATCGCTAAGAAAAATTAGTCAGCTAAAAATATTTTTATCGTCATTCTAAGTGATATAAGAGATTATTTTTATTTATTTTTTTAAATCTGGAGGTTTTATGAAAGAACATATTAGCTTTTTCAAAAGGAAAAAAAAGATCTAATTCAGGCATGCCGCTAGTATAAGAGATTTTTTTTGCCCAAACTTCTTTTTAACGTATATATCGAGACTAAAAAACTGTACACGTGTCAATTTGTGCAATGACTTTTTACATTGTTAGCCTATCACTGAAAGCACAAAAAAAAAAAAAAAGGAGAGAAAATAAAGAAGTAACGAGGGGAAATTATTAATAAAGGGCAAACATCACAAAATCTCCCAACTACGTCTACGGACATAAATATCTAAACTTTTTTGTGTCGCCAAAAGCATGACGCAAATAACCTCAATTTTTTATGTGCTATTTAAAAATCTGAAGTGACACCTATGTAACATACAAACTATTTATTTGGTGTATATTTCTCATAATGGGATAAATTCGAGATTTTTTATACCAAAAATTTGAGGTATTTGTATCATAATAAGTAAATTTAGGATTGTGAGCGACACAAGAAAAATTGCAGGATGACTATAGTTTTGAATTTTTTGTGGTATCAATTCTAAGTAAAAAGAAAAGGAGGGGGGTAAGAAAGAAAAGAAGAAAGCGACGAACGAATGAAGTGCACGCGAAGGAGAGGGGGGGGAAGGGAGGAGGAGTGACGTGGGCGAGCGGTCGTATCAATTCGCCTGCGCCTTTGGCGCTGCATCTCAAGCCCCACCCCCTTCATTCCTCTCTCTCTTTCTGTCCTTTCTTTTTCTATTATTTTTTTTTATGCTTTCGCCCTTATAATTTTTAGTTTTTCCAATCGACCCCCACCTCCCTTCACTCATTTCATGCGCCCCGTTCCCTTTCTCAAGCGTCCTCCGCTCCACCCCCATTAATCTACCCCTCCTAACTTTCCATCGATTCAGTATCTCGACGCCCGGAATACTAAATCTCATGCCTCGACTACTTAGGTCCAAATGTTTCACATTCGTTCTTTATTCTAAACTCAACGTTAAGTATCCCGTGGGACTAAAGTTGGGCGACAAAGACCGTCAACATGGGTATCGGATAGTTATCCTAAACAGCGAAGTTTGTAGCCGATTAGGAGGCATATACAAAATTTAGAAAAACTTCCTAGTGCGAGTTCACTTAAGACCGGTCTACATGATGTGATGATTGCAAAGAATTACATCATTCGAGAGACAAAGGTGCCTTGTTATAAGCCATTAGGAGAACCAGAAGATAACATAAACTCAAGATCTAGTTTGTCATTATCCAAGTATATATGGAAAAATCAGTTTGGTTTTCATAACACGAGGTCACGAGGGGGGGAGGAGGAAGGGGGTTTCAAATTATCATGGAGCTTCGGCTTGGCGGCATGGCCGTGCCGATACTGAAACGTCACATTGACTGAAGCGTTCGCGTCACAGAAGATAACAGCAGTTGCAGAGCACACAGCAGCCCAGCGTGTGGAGTATCTTTGAAGCGCGAGAGAGAGAGAGAGAGAGAGAGTCAAAAGGAGGTGATGTCAATGCGCGAAAACGAAACGAGAGAAAGGGGAAAAAAACAACAGGCAAAAGGATAAAAAAGGAGCTCGTGGGCCGTCGCTATTGCTCCCAAGCGTCCCTCGAGACTCATGCTGCTGCTGCTGCTGCTGCTGCTCTCTTCTCCCTCTCGTGACAAGCACCACACGAGGCTCTCGGCACATGAACACATCCACTACGAGTCCGACACGTTCAGGGCTTAAAAAAAAAAAAACAAAACAAAATAGAGAGCGCCAAACATGCATTCACTCATCATTTCACTGACAATTGCACTGATAACATAAATCGAAATTCACATGTTTTGTTCTTCTTCTTCTTATTATTATTATTATTTTTTTGCTTTTTCGTGTCGTAACGCACGGAAAATGCGAGGGCGTGGGTAAAAGTGAAAAGTGAAAGTTTCTTTCTTTGGTGTTTTTTTTTTTCCTCTTTTCCCCGAACCAAAAGGGCAAAACAGTAGCGGATTCGGATCGCCCGCGTTTGTCGTACCCTTTATTGAGCGACCGAAATATCCAAATCGAGCCCCAATCCCCGATGCGCTCTCGTGCAGGAGCGCAAGGACAGCGCTGGCCGATGCAACGCTGTACGAGCCCATGCTGGGGCCTTTCGGCTTTGCCGTACGTCTTCCTTCGCATCCCCAGCGTCACGTTTCTACTCCCTTGTTCTTGGGTATCTGTATTTGGCATGCTCTCGTCCTCGCTCCCCGCAAAATTAGCAGTGCAGTCTATGGCACAGTCGTTCAGCATGCGTTTATCAAGTCCAGCGCCTGTGTCTTGAGTTTGGGCTACAAGAGACTAGAGAGATCGTTTCGTGACTTAAGCTAGGATTTCGCTCTCACGCCGAGGGATTATGGTACGGCCATAATCAAGATTAAAGGTTGGATCTTGGCTAGCTCCATCTTCGGACTAGGGTGGATGGAACTTCAAGGGGTCATGATCGAATCTGTGTGTGGGATAGAACGTTATAGGAAATCAATTGGCTCCTCATCGACATTTCAAAGCACTTTTTTGTCTCTAAGTTAAACTTGATTACGTTCATCAATCTTCACACTCACTAGGTCATATACTAATGAATCGGAGTGAATTTACTGTCCTTAAGTCCATCTTATTTAGTTTCTGAGCACGTGTTTTACTCTTCTAAAAAAATCAATTATCATGTTCATAGCAAAGAGTAGCTTTGATGAAACATCAATATGAAATGTTTCGCGAGACATATTACATGAGGGGCTAGCAAGTAATGCCCTAGAAAGAAAAAGGTTGGTCTGCAGTGGCTTAATTCCCAAGACCCCAACTTTAGGTCCAATCTCACTTTACCCCAGATTTTTTTTCTCTAAAAAAGAAAAAAAAAATCATAGATTTTACTATAGTGCCAAATCTAAACTGAGTTAAAAAATGACTGCTAGCATCTTTAAAAATGTCAACTTTAAGGCCAATTAGAAGTTTATTATTAAAATTTGCGTTTTTGCTAATATCTTTATTTTTGCATGAAACAATAGTAACCTCCCAATATTGAAAATCTTGAAGAAATCGGCAGCGATTTTCGAACGTGGGGAGCAGATTTGGAATTAGAGCGAAAGTCGGTGATTTTTGTTAGACAAAAAGAAAGTCCGGGGGCAGAATTGAAGTTGGACATAAAGTCGGAGATTTTTCAAAGAAATTAGGTCGGCTTGAAATTGAGAACTCGGCAAACTTCCAGTGAGGGAAACAAAGAAAGAGAGAGAAAGGAAGGAACAAGGTGGGTCCGAGACGAGGAGACATATGGCATCAGCATGATTGCGAACTTACAATTTGGTTGTTCGCATCTCTGCCATTCGCCCCAACACTGCTTTTTACAAAGTCGCCCCCCTTCCCCTCATGGACGGTCTCCAAAAGCTGGGAGATGTCACATTCCTTTCCTTTCTTTCGTCGTTTTCAGTAGGATTACGCCCACCTTCGTATGCACGTCCCCGCTTAGGTCCCGTTACTACGAATTCGGGAAAAACCCCCACGACACGATTAAGGAAGGAGGAGGGGGGAGGTCTATGATTTCGCGTGTCGGTTCTGCCTCCTCTTTTGATCCTTGATTTTCTCGATTTCCTTCGCTCGAGGAAAGGCGTGCAAGCCAAGATTTGCAGACCACAAAGGTACCCTTTTTCCAAATAAGAGGAGTTTTCAAAAGGTATAAAGTAGGCATAAGCTTTTTCGATTCAAGGCAGTCGTCGTCCCCATCAAACTCGTCAAGGATGCAATTCGTCTTGCCTGGCCCATGAGACATCGAGAACGGCAGACCATCGGCGCAACTTTCTGGGTCCTCCGATCCCGATACCGAGCAGGAACCCGAATTTCTTGTCATATCGATGTTTCGTCCTAAAAATTAGAAATGGTCTCGTGTTTCGAGTCTTTCTAAGCCGGATGAGTTCAGGTATTGAACCGAATCGCTAATGGAACTGAGGGCGAGGGGCCGGTGGATGGTAGGGATCGGTCTGAAGCTCTGGCAGCATTTGGTCTCTCATGTCGCGAGGGCAACAGATCGATCCGGAATTAACCTCAATTAATGTCGATGTTTCATGCGGGTGTCTTTCATGCGGGTGTCGCCCAACTCCCACATGAAACAATGCACGGTTTTGTGTTCTGTCCCCTCGCGACCAAAAGGAAGTGGGGGAAGAGAACAGCAGGGCAGGGAAAATCTTGTCACCAGCAAAATGTGACGTGACCACTGTCTTGGGCCATGCGCGGGCGAGAGAACGATGAGACGTCGGCGGTGTTATTACGCTCGAATAATTGAGCAGCTAATTGGGCGGATCACGGTTGGAACATCTTAATCAAAGCGCTTAATGGGGTCGTGGGGAACGTCTCGCGGGATTTGACGACACGAATCGATTAGCTCCTAATCGAGGTCAAGTCCACCGTCGAAACGGGATCGCCCGACTCGTGGGGCAGCCGCGATGGGCCGGGGGAGCCATGTCGTCCTCCTCGTGCTCTCGTCCAAGTTGGGTATTTGATGGATCCGAGAGGGAGCGAGCGAGAGAGGAGGAGGGCCGACATGTTTCGATAACTTCGAGAAGGCGACGTCCAATCGCGTACGGACGTTTTTGTCGGGCGTGTTCTTTTTCTTTTTTTTTTTGCGCGAACTGATTCATAGCTAGAAAAGAGAGAAAACAAAGCAAAAGGGGGGAATCGCAAAATCAGAAAATGTTAACTGAATTCACGAAACGACACAGAAAACGAAAGCAATTTAACTTTTGCAATGGGCCGGATCCGAAGATTTCTAGGCCTGTCGAGGTTCTGTTCCTACGGGTCCATTTGGTGTTGTTGGCTTTTATATAGACTATGCTGATTTATTGCTATGTCCTAGCTTAACCACACAATAGTAATTACCAGGAGGGGTCATGTAGCAAAAAATCACACAAAAATCATTAATTCTTTCGAATTAGTGGTAATTCGGTTTCTAGCTAGAATTTGGATGTGCCTTCTGCTCTAGTTACGAGCTTTTTGGTTTGGTTTGGACTCAAGATGGTTCAAGTCAAATTGAAATGCACTTCTCCAGCGTTTTTGCACAGAAAATATTATTAAAAGTCTATCCCAATTTTCGATTACCGTACCTTTATCTTTTCTATGTAAGATCTTCCATTAGAATGCGCAATAGTAAAACTATAATTGATTGAAAATGGAAGGTTTGTTTCCACGGCGATGTATAAATTAACAAATCAATGGAAACCGTCCTTTTCCTTTGAAGAATTCGAAAAAAAAAGATATTGTTCATGCTTCATCAAAATTGGGGTATGTATACTTAATTCTATGCTCTATACCTGTGCATGGTCCTTGCTCACTTGTTGTGACAATTCTATTCGCACAAAATCAGATGGACCCTCAACCTGGCCAAGTTCACGATCGGAGCCACTTTCTTGAAATTCCTCGGTGATTTCGGCGGTGCCGGAAATCTCAGCAAACGTGGGCGCTCGATGATGGGAAGAAGACACATCCGAGTTCGTCCTCTCACTATACCGAATGGTCGATGAATAGTCCTCTCGACTGTGATTACTTGCATCTTTCTTCTGTTGCTTTCTCTTCTCTCTAACTCCCGCGTGCCATTGCTTTATCACGCTCGCTGTTTGCTCCTCCAAAACTGCACTTTTGAATTGCGATCCCATCTGGAGATCAAAAATGAAGGCGCCGTGGATGTTAAGATTGCTTCATAAATTAGTTCTACTAAATCATGGAAAACAAACTATAACCGGGTTTTCAAATAAGTGGATCTTATATTAGCTTTCAATACGAGCTTGTCATTTAACTTGGTAAACTAATTCTGCAGATCGCGAAAATATATACGTCTAAGAGATTGTTCGTTTCGTTTGTCCCTTTAGGGCATTCTTATGTTGAGATTAGGCGAAATGGTACCTGGGTTACGAGAGCATAGAGGGGAAGCGTGATGTAACTGCAAAGGACTTGGACAGTAATCCTGGAACATATTGCACAGGCTAGTTAGTTTAGACAAAAAAAATCAGTACTTCACATGTATGTAGTCATGGAAAATGGAGAGGAATTGTGGGCACTTACGCTAACACCACCCTAACAATGATTATCTCTATATGTTCATGGTAGCAAGATTTTATCCCAAATTGCAGCTGAAAGATGTAGAACTTCAGATTATCAGGCATTAGTTTTTTTACGACAAACAAATGAAGAATAACTTTACAATGTGATTAGTAGAAAGAAGAGAGTCCTGTACCGTGACCCAAATGAAGAAAGCAAGCTCAAATGCATTCTGAGAAAAAAAGAAATGAAAAATAGGGTTTCGGTCAGTGAAATGCTATTAGTATAGAATAGTCCTTCATTGAAGCCGAAATGATGGGAGTGTCTTTACCATGAACAATGTGTAGTGCAAGAGTGTCAAGACATATTTTGGATGGCTGAACCAGAAGAGCTTGTCATTGGGTTGCACCAGCGGCGTTCCTTTGATAACAGTGTTCTGGTTTTGGAGCTGAAGCGCCATCCTTGCTACAATCACCTCCAGTTTGGTCCCAAGTACCAGCACTATCTGCAACATCCAAGATTTTAGTGGTTACAGCAAAGTTTTTAGGACAAGGAATTATGAGAAGTTGAAAAGTATTAGGAGAGAAATCATAGACTAATTACCATTAGAGGCATAAATGACACCCAAAGGTACACGTACCACCCTGTTGTTTTCATTGACAGTCATCAGCAACATATAAAGGTGTTGAATATTTCGAAAAAAATGAACAAACAAAGATGTTTTTGGACATTGATCATACCATGCACGTCGACGAGCATAAAGATGACCACAATGAGCCACATGAAAGGGCTGTTCATGGATTTACATCAAAGGAGGGATAAAAACATGTTAGATTGGTTTCCATGGCAAATACAAGATCAGCAAAAATTTTCTATGTGACAAATAGGCAACCGCTCAACCTGATGCCAACGACTGCTCTGAAGTCATCCTCCAGGGATCGCTGTATATACTTTTGGAAATCGAATGATTTACTTGTAGACAGATGGGCCTATCAAAAGAACAGCGAGAGACAATATGATAGTATTCAGCAAACGGCAGCACTACGCTTTAAATTTCCAGCTTCACTTTGACCTCTCCATTCTGTGTAATTTTTAATGAAACAATAAGAGGAAGTTAAGACAAAAATGTGGGTGTGCGCACCGAAATGAATCCATGGCGCAAGGTGAGATAATCAACTTTGGCGACGGAGTGGAAGAACTGCCGGAAGAAGCATTTCTGTTCCAATAATTTCCCAAACAAGTCAATAGAAGAAAAATCAAACGGTGGTCGTTTTAGGAGGAGACCATAGGGCTCTGTATGCTCACCGTCCACAAGTGAAAGGATGTCTCTGTGAAAGCTCCCATGTGCCTACGGCCGAACGTGGTCTGCCTTGTAAATCTGAACCGATTTGGATCTACTCATAAAGACAGAAAGGAACGATTGCAACTTCATCAGCGTAAGAACCTAACATTAAAATGTCAAGGTCTGCAATTACTAAACAAATTAAATTTCGTTTTCATATCAAATAATGCTGTTTTTAACACTTTGTTTTTAGTCTCCCTTGTGAGATCATTCGCGGACAAGGTCAATATGAGTGCAACTTATGCGAACCGATCTAAGGACTCCCAATATTGTTGACCTCATGAAAAATTTAAAAGCGACATCGACGTATCCATCAATCTGCATTGTCAATTTACTATTTCTGTCGGTAAGCAGGCACTAGGAAAGTGACATTTCCTTGCGTTACCACTTTGCCTGCAAGGCACCGCAGCATTGATACTAGAGATTAGCAAACAGAATAGAAGGAAAAAAGACTGTGGTCCACAGTGACGAGCTTAGGCAGCACCGTTCATTTTGAGAGATATAGAGGGATGGCAAAACTATGAATTCGAGCGAATATCAAGTCGAAATTTTACAGTTGCTTATTAGTATGTTGATATTCCATCATTGTCACACATGACAAATGACATCAGAAAATTTGGTAACGTTGCTAGTTTAATATATAGATTAAGGACTTTAATGTCAAAATAGAAGGGTATAAAGAATCGGCTAGCAGAGACAAGATGTCATCCCATTCCTATAATAAACAATGTCAATGTGATCAGCAAGCAAAAAGCAGGAGAAGGTTGGTCCAAAAAGCAATGCGATTTTGACTTCTGAGCAGAGACAGATTTAGATTAAAAGAGAGTTCATCTGACATATTACCATTAGCTGTTTGATACTCCACCGTTTCAGTCTCTTTCTCCCAGCCTTCCCATCGCCTCATCTGCCAAGACAGTACGCAGAAACAGTTTCATTTGATCAGTGATAAAATCTGACTTTGCTTATCGAAAAAACAGAAGTTTCCTCGACGACAAAAACACGAGCGCAGCAGATGCGTGCGGTCAAGAGTGCCATAATCAAGCGAAGCAAGTGGGTATGGCAATGGTCCTACGTTCCCCAACTGTATGGACTCTGACCGATTTAATTCTCTCGACCCTCTTCTGTTTTTGAAGCGGAAATTTCAGTAACGTGCACTTGAAAAATGACAAACGCGCACAACGAATCGGACAATGGATTGATGAGGGTGTTGAGGAGTGGGGACCAGGTCTGAATATGGTCGCAATTCTTGCCGAGAGGTCAACATGTGTTTGCTTATTAAAAACCAAAATTAAGTGCAAGCGAATAACGAAAGACCGCGCATGGTTTAACCTATTATTCTTGTTATTTGGAAGAAATTCCGGATAGACAGGTTGTCTTTTTCTTTGCATATCCTTGCTTTACTCCATCCACTTTTTGCACACATTTTGACCCATGAAAAAAGAACGCTCTGCGGTCTTTGATAAAATAGATATGGATGCTTCTCAAAATCTTGATGTAAATAGTAAAAAAAAAGAAAAAAAAAGAAAGGTATTATGGAATCGTGACTGTGGTACCTTAGCTCTTCCCAAAGCCATGGTGAGAACACTGTAGACAATCTGCATGACAGCTAAAACGAAGATGAAGATGCTGAGCTGGTTGAGGCCTTCTTGTGATATAAGCGAGGTCATTCCCTGCAACATTCCAGCATAGCTAATTTGAGAAGGGTCTAGTATCCCTGAAGTGCTTACCCATTTGCCGAAAAATTGTAATGGAAATGCGGTCATAATAATAGTAAATTTCCACGGTCAAACAAATTCAATCAAATAGGGCATAAAGTACGTGATCAGAAACGCGCATGTACCTTAGCACCACAATAATCGGAGCCCTCGCCATTCTCGGCCAATCTCCGCTCCATTTGCCATGGAGCATCATCGTTCAGGACACCTTTGGCTATCCAATCTAGGGACGAATCGGCCACCAGAGTCCGGCCAAACGCAATCTTTAATTTGGTGGTTTTGGTGGGAGCACTTCTGCGGCATGGAAGCATCTTGTCGGCAACTCTAGTTGGTACGCAGATCTTTGAGATATATCTTTGGGTTACGGCCAGGATGAGAGACATGAAGCCCAGAAGCATGAGCACTGTGGCAGATTAAACAACCCCAAGCCAGGAAATGGTCAAAAAGGCGATAACTTATGGTCAGGGTTAACGTAGTAAAATGGAGTTGGTAGCATACATAGTCGAACATTATTCAATGCAGGGGGTCCAAAAGTTTTGTGGGAAACTGGCCAAAGCACACAAGAAAATCTTCCAGGGGAAAAAAGATAACTTATCTTTCTATTTGTCTGGGATTCTTGCCATGCACGCAGGTTGAAATTAAGAAATCACTCAAGCATTCACAGATTGGATTTAAACTACACTCGCCTTGCATGGACTCTCATTACTTCGCGAAAATGTTATTTGCACCGAACTCTTTCAAATTCAGACATACATAGCCAATTCGAGTAAATCAATATTTCCTTCTCGGTGTAGGTAACCTCGGATATACAGCTATTGCCTCGACACGAGTGACTGAACACGCCTTACCTGATTTGAGCTTTTCGACGGCCTCGAACAGCGCAGTCTTCCGGTGCCGTTTGAGCCACTGGAAGGACAACAGAACCATAAAAAAAAAAAAAGACAAAAAATCAATCATCACGAAGCTTTTTCAAGTCCTCTGCGAAAGTAGCTAACTCCAAATGCTTTCTCCGTTCTCATCTTCCCTCTCCTTTCTTCCCTGGTGTCCAGGATAAGTGGACTTACATGGCAGAGAAGGTGGATCGAGTGCTCGATGAAAATGGAGAAAGAGATGAAGAGGAAGCAGACGGCGGCCAAAGCCCATGTGGGTGTATCCTGCAGAGAGCGAGTGGCTGCTGCTGCTGCTGCTGCTGCTCCTTCTGCTCCTCCAGCCATAACTATCTGATTCTGATGATGAAGCTCCTTTGTTATTTGGAGACTTTTGAGGTATCTCTTTATGGTGAAGGGGGTCCGTATCTATACTTTCGTGGAGGATTTGGTCTGAAGAAACAGTGATATATTCGAGTTAAATATTGACTTGTTCGCGCGATCGAGAAGCGTTCAATCATGGGAGGAACCGAACAGCAACGAAACTCGGCCATGGCCAGAGAAGTCCACGCAAGTAGCACCGCCACCAGGTGCAGGTCTCTTCCATCAATCTGTGCGCTTTGACACGTTTCTGTCTAGTCCGCATCTGGGTCCTTTCCCGCCTCCCCGCATTAAAAGATAGATACTTACGTTTTTTAGACGCCCTAAAAATTAAAACCCTATAGGTTTATTATCGATATATGACATAAAAGGCATGAACTCACCATGCGTGGCGTAACTTCGATTTTCCGCACCGTCAGTACAGATGATTCCTTGTTAAGGCCACGGCTCGAGTTTTAACTCGCATCGTACAATGGACTATTTCGTTAGTCTAAAGTTCATTTAGAAAAAAAAAAAATGAAAAGCTTACTTGATGGAAAAATAACTGACAACAAACGCGACTCGGAAAATAAAAACCCAGGTCCAACTCGGTCTCAACGTGTGCAGGTGGGATCTAGAATTTGTGGAATTTTGAAAAGCTTGTTATCTATGCATTTCTCTTCTTGACTCGAGCAGAGGGAAATGCGCTAACTCTCGTATTGGTCGAATCAGGGTAAATGCTCATCGCAAAAGGGAAAAAGGTATGTTGGCGAAGATTCCTTTTGTCCCATAATGTTTCTGTTAATTAAGCAAATCTACTCTTGCGACATCTTTAGGCATAATAGATTTAAACTTATCGAATGCTTTTGCACGACCTTTAATGATCGGAAAAAGGATGCGAGGAAAGATTAAAGTAGGTGATTAATTGTCATTAAGGAGCTGTTGGCGGGGTCAAGGGCGGATAACTACTACGATTTCCGCAAGTATAAATAATTGGGGAATCAAGACAATGGATTATTAGTCACGTGTTGAGTTTGCTCGCAAACGTAAGGGGCTATTAAACCTCGAAATTCTGATCTAGAAAGGTCTAGAGGGGGAAACCGAAGACGTAGTAAAATGTTCAAAACCATGGTGCTCATCCAACGTCGGAGCATCGTACACGACGGCTGGATAGACAACTGGTGAGCCTGGCTGCGGGACTCGACGTTATTATTACGTCCAACCGCCTAGAAATTCTCGTTCGGTGCATTTCACTTTTAGAGGTACAAGAAAGGATTATCATTACGCATTCGCTCGGACAAAAAATACCTTGGAAAAATAAAGATAAATCATTTTCCCTCATCTATCTTTCCCTTAGACCCAGCATGTTCTCCTCCCGTGCACTCCTTTTAATTTTTTTTTAACTTTTTTTTCTTTCATTTTCTTTTTACTTCTTCCTAGATCAGCCACAACAATGGCGAGTGGCCACGAGTGAGCTCAAGCCTTGCTATATGCCTGTGGCGAGGCTTGGCGAGGCTTGAGCTTACTGATCTGGCAAAATTTGAGCTTATTTGTGATTGTTGACTAGCCAAGGAAGAAAGAAAAAAAAAGAATAAAATGTAAATAAAGAAAAAAAAGAAAAAAAATTCAATTTTTTTGATAATTATCTCTAGGATTAGATATTACGAATCAAATAGTGAAAAATAATTTTTTATTTCATTTTCAGATTTCAGTTAAATACTATGTAGTACGGACATTTTCTAAAAGTGTTCGTGTTGTGTTCGACACTCCGACACGTGTCCAACATACTCCGACACGTCCCGACACGCAGTCAACGAGTGTCGAAAAATCCGACACGTGGTCAACTCTCTCCGACACGCGAGTCCCGGAATTCGACACGCGATTCCGACACGCACGGGGTCAATTTTAAAAATTTATAATACTTGTGGGGTCAAAATATAAATATACACAAAAGAAGTAATAAAATAAGTAATAAAAATGCTATAAATATACACGCACGAGGTCAATTTTTTTTTTTTTTTTGGTTGTTTTTTTTTTAGAATTGTTTTAGTTTTTTAAAAGTCTTTTACTATAAAAGAAGTAATAAAAAAAATGCTATAAATGATAAATAAATAAATTTAAAAATATCATTTCAGCATTTTTCTTTAAACAATGTTTTTTCCTCTAAGTTTTATGTATTATTGTAACAAATTAAAATAATGAATGATATTATTTAATATTTTTCGTGTAAATTAACTCTAGGTTGTTGTTGTTGTTGTTATTATTATTATTATTATTATTATTATTATTATTATTATTATTATTATTAAATTATTATTATTATTATTATTATTATTATTATTATTTCTGCATTTATATATAAAAATATATTTAATATATAACGTGTCGAATGATAAATTCTCTATTTTTAAGAAATCACGGTCGGTGTGTCGTGTCGTGTCGTGTCGTTTCGCGTGTCGTTTGTCCGTATCGATCTTTACATCGATTAAATATCATAAAATATTATCATTTTTCTGAAAAATGATTTTCCAAAAACGTTTTCTAGAGATGATAATTTTTTTCGCAGAACAAAAAGGAACCATAACTTTTGAATTTTCATGAACGAGAAAAGGTGATGATTGTATAACTTTTTTTATAAAATTCTTCTAATGATACGCATCTTGAACTGCAAATTTCTTACATAAGCAATCGCTGCTACTTATGGGAAGCAGCTAATCCAGCATTATTTGAAAAACATATAATTTTCGATTTTTTTTTTTTTGTCGGAAATATAATTTTCGATTGAAAAGGGACGAATTCCAGCGTCATGACAAGCCGGAAAAGAAGGGCAGGTTATTGATTGTGGAGCTCTCCACGGGCCCCTGTCAAGTCTATCAATCAAAGATCTCACTTTCGCTCTTCTTTTATTATATAACTTTCGAGGGAACGACTAGCCATCCTATTTTGAACATGTCAACTGGCGTTGGATTGGATGCAAAATTGCAGATGGCTTGTATCGTTCGGTATGTCGCATCTGGGGTAAGCCTTAACTAAAGGAGAAAGTATATTTTCTGACTATTTTTCAAACCGTTGAAATTAGAGTTTATTAAACTGATTATTCAAAAACCTTAGTTTAATTCCTTCCAACCGTGTTGGCACTTTAACTAACCACAAAAGCTGGCACAAGGGTTAATTTTATATGAGTTGCCTGACCAGTTATTGCTTCCCCACCAGCAATACTATATAGTTCGTTGACTAGCTCAATTCAACTAATTTGATGGTTTAGGAAACGTTGAAGAGTCATTGATTTTTGAGTTTTACCATCATAACGTTCTTCCAGAGCTTGTTATAAGTTATAAATTTTCAAAAAAGTGCATTCCATAATAATTTATAATAATTTATCATTTGATTTTTTGGTGATTTGTTATTTTCACAATGGATTAAAGAATGTCACCTAATTGTTTCTCTTGATTTTTCAACATTAAGGGCTGGAGGCTGAAGTATATAGAAAACATAAAGGGTGCATCGCGCCATCCTCATGTCTGTTCTCCAGCCTTTCCATGGCCCTGCAAATGTCATTTTCCAATAATAGAAAGTTCTAATGTGCGGGACTTGCATAAGAGGAGAGAGAGAGAGAGAGAGAGAGAGGCTCTATTATATATACTCGAGCGAATTCAGATCAGAAACTGTAGCCATGCGGCATTGGCTATGTCAAAAGTCAACAGCTTATTGGCTTTGATGAAGAATGGCGTTCTGCAGAGATTTCTCCAAGTCAACTGTAACCCGTGAGCGAAGCATGCTGGTTTCCAACTGAACTCCAATGATGTTACTCAACACCATTTGTCTTCTCGATGAGATTAATCACTGGATAGCTAATTCGAGGCCGGACACGCTTATCTGATCAATGACAATTCGCAAATGCTATTGGAAGAAGGGCATGATCGTATTACCGTATCTTATGACGTATATTGTGTATGTTCAACTAAGATCCCGAATTGTATACATATACTACATTCACGGGACATGCGATGGTCATTTCCATGTCATAAACTAATCTCAGCTTCCTGCGCAACAGGATATTACTACGTTAGAGTGCCATCTATATAAAGAGAGCTGGTCGATGATTATGCGATAGGTAGATACACCTTGATAGAATTCGGGATGATAATCTATCATGTGATCTAATATGGGCGTATCCAAAATGGAGATATTCCTGAATGTTTCATCTAGATGCAAGAGAGAACAATACCGGTTGGACGAATCTTCAGTTTCCACAGCCGTTTATACTTTCCCTGGCCAAATTTCCATTGACTTTGCCTTTCAGTTCGAGCAACATTTTCCTGACAAATCTGCTTCGTTCTGCAGTTCCAGTCATTTAGGGTCGTGAAACCGAACCCAAATGACAAGCTTTTGGCCGGCCCCAACAATACAATATTACAATCCAGGACTATTATGGAGTCTTCAGTTAGGTGATGGGCAAAGTCTTTACAAAGTGCTCTAAACTTAAAAGGCGCGCCATCTAGAAA
Source organism: Eucalyptus grandis (assembly GCF_016545825.1). Classification (NCBI taxonomy): domain Eukaryota; kingdom Viridiplantae; phylum Streptophyta; class Magnoliopsida; order Myrtales; family Myrtaceae; genus Eucalyptus; species Eucalyptus grandis. The sequence continues at coordinate 41,412,185 of NC_052613.1, forward strand.
CAGGGTTGATTTCCAATTCCACTGCTTCTCTTTTGGGTTTGATTGAATGAAGAGAGAGACGCCCCTATTAGAAAATCTGCTGATGAATCAAGAGTTAAAAGAACCTGTGGGGGCGACTTTGAAAATCTTGCACCAAATGATATGTGGCGATTGTAATTTGCAATCAGTGCACCGTGCTAGTCGTTGTGATTTGGACCCATTTAACGTCCTCTTACGCTGCCGATTAGAGGCCACCGCTCTTATTTTCCCATCTTACCATCGACCGGTCGTGGATAAGACCAATGGCATTTTATCGGTCGATTCTTTCCGCCATATGAACTCAAGGATAGGAACAGAAAATGTCGCAAATTATGAGCGATCGGCAACTCTCTATTATCTCAGTCACTATCTTTTGCAATAATTACCAAAAGAAAAAGTTTTGAGCAGATGCTAATTTTGACTGGACGTTGGAAATATATCCGGAGATTCCGATATCGATTATGTTCAAAGATTTTGATATCAATTATGGATAAATTGATTTGGTTAATCTGTGATTAATCGAAAGAATTGGAAATTGTATTTCTTGTGTATTTTTTCATTTTTTTTTCTCTTCCTTTCCTTTGCATAATAAAGGAACGTTGTACACAATACACAGTAATATACTGAATACAATTTTTTCCATTTCTCTCTCAATTTTTGACTTGGTATCAGAGTTTGCTTTCCTGACCTAGCTTCCACATGTCGTAACCATGTATAGGACCATACCTTGAGCTTATGTTTCTAATGCATCTACTGGGGAAAAATTCATTTTGATGATGCCTTTCACTGATGCTCTCAATTAGGGGTGTGCATAGTTCGGGCGGGCAATTCTTGACCTAGAACCGAGAATCGCCCGCTAAGAACCGGTTCCGAAAAATTAGAATCGGGATTTACCCGTTAGTTGCATGGATCCACCCGGGAACTGGACTGCTAGTTCGGTCCGGTTCCCGTGGATTCATGGAACCGATCTTGACGCGAAACAATTTTGGTTTTTGATCGAAATTGCTAGTTCTTCGCTCGACCTATTCTTCTCCTCCTCCTCTTGTAGCCCCGCTTCTTCGCACTCTTGCTTTTTGCCCACTCACTGCTCGCATTTTGTCAAGGACTCAAGATGTGCTTTAGACATTTTAGCTTATGGATCTCTGTATTTGGTTTGACTGGAGATTACTCAGCCCTTATTCTTTGCGATCTTTACTTAATTTTTTTAGTTATTTGATTTGGGTTTATTAATTAGTAATTTCAATTTTTTAATATTAAAAAGTAATATATTATCTTAATATAATCAGTCCGGTTTGGGCGGGCGGATCCACCCATGGAACCAGGAACCAGACCGGTACCCACCGGTTCCCATAAATTGGAAGCGGGAACTGGACCAGTTCCCTCAAGAACCACCGGTTCCAGGTGGTTTCGGTTCGGTTCCAGGTGGTCTGAGCGGGTCCCTGTTCTTTTGCACACCCCTACTCTCAATCATGTGCTGGTGATGCGGTGAAAGTGTCTTTTAAGACCAAGATTCTGTCATATTTTACATTTTATGTGATAGGTTTGAGATTCAACACTCCACGAGTTAGTATGGTGATCCTAAGTGACTAGTTAATTTTTCGAAATTGCCTTGCACATGCATGGTGGTGATCATACTTCAATGTGTAACGGAATTGAGTATAGTGGTTTGTGTTTCAAACATTGTATAAAGGAACTTATAATTCCCCATGGAGATGTTTGAAGGAGACATTTCTGGAATTGAATGCTTGAAGTGATTTCATGAGAATATGCTTCTTTCCTTGCCTTCATGAACAATATCTGTCTAGTCCACAAAGAAATCGTAACAAGTTTGATATTGTCTTTCTATGCCCTAAGTCCATCTATTTCCCATAATAAATTCGATGCTTGGATAGCATAAAATGAGTAAAGGGATGTATAAATTATTCTCGTCAACACCTAATGCTGTGAAATAATATGACTTCCCACTTATTTGCAAAACATAATGTCAAACACTAAATACCTCAAGTGACGAAATCTAAAGTTTCATAAACATATTCAATCGTTGGATTTCCAAATTCTCAAGTGGAAATGACAACGCACCAAAAATCTAAACATTATAGTCTTCCGATTCTCGATTGAATTGGGTATCCGAATATAACATTACTGTTAACGAGGGATATCTGAAAAATCGATGTCGGTGGTTGAAGGCCAATCACAAGAGCCTTCTTTTTATGTGACCTTGAATCAATCCCAGCTCTCTCTCCCGACGTGCAGTTCCGCCGAGCCATCTTTAGCCACCCGTTCTGCCACATGTCATCTCATCCTATCCCAACCAAAAGTCTCAAATTTAAAAAGCAACTCTTGAAAGAGCGTACCCAAGAAAAAGGGGAAAAAACTCCACATGGGCCGCGTAAATAATTCTGTCAACGATTCTAATTTACGATAACTAAAAAACACTCATAAAATCTCGATACTGAATGTTCCCTATACTCTAGTTAAAGTTGATTTCAGAAATATTTTACCGAGCCATTTTTACTCTTCTAAAATCGCTTAAGTGAAAGTTATGGCGTTTAACAAAAAAACATTTGGACCATAATAAGTTAAGAAAATTGATTTCCCTTGAATACTAAAAACTATTTTATTAGCATCATATTATGAAAAGATATTCATAATTCAAAATTCCATCGTCATCTCTTTTAATTTGGAGTTACTTGTTATAGAAAGAGACATGAATGTTTATTAACCCCTAAATTTTGACGACCTGATAATTCATCTATTGCATACAAAATTATGGATTAATTTTTAATCCCTTAACGAAAACATTGGAATTAAATTGTATAGCATGTAGTTGTAGAAGCATTAATCATTTAGTTTATATTTTCAATTGATTGCATTAGCATTTGATCGGCAGTAAATGGTTTTGAGCTTCAAATTTGATAAATTGAGCCCGCGAAAGGAGAGAAAATTCAGCTTAGCCTACGAGAGGTAGTGGCCAAAATTCATAGGCTTGGAGGGCTTTAATCGGCCTACTTTAAACTTAATTCAGCTCACTGAGCATTTAATTAGGGACAAGCTTTAGATTATTAGAGCCCATCACATTGAAAAGGCTAAAAGTTAAGCCCATGATATTAAAGTTAGTCTAAACTATTTGTGAGCCGAGCATATGTGGTCATGATCATCAACTCTATTTGTACTGATTTTTCTTTTCCGTCACCTGCAAATGCACCCAATTTCAACAAACCATCAGAGTTTCCTCCTTCAATTTGCGTATCGAAGAAACAATCTGAGCTAATCTAGCCTATCCGACCTTAACTCTTGCTTGGGTAAATAATAAATCCAAATCCAATTGGACATCAAGGGCATTTGGTCTAGTGGTATGATTCTCGCTTAGGGTGCGAGAGGTCCCGAGTTCAATTCTCGGAATGCCCCCTATCCCAATTTGCTTTTTAGCGGTACCTTTGTTGTCGCGTTGTCGGACCGGACCAACCACGGGCTTTTTCATTTTCCCGATAGTTTCATTCAGCCCAACTTTCTAGTGGACCGAAGGGCTTTTCTTTCTTTCGAGGTCAATTTCCAAGAAATTAGGCTAGGGATTTGATTATTTAAACGCAAAATCATTACTTGGGTCACTTTGAACAATCGTAACCCAAAGAGCTTCTCGAAGCATGAGGGCGGGAGTTTCCGAACACGAAGGAGCCCATTCCACACCGATCCTCTATTCCTACATTCGCAGTGCGGCAACTAAGCTTATCTCCATCTTTCGATGTCCCTCTTTCTTAATCGTTATGTTCAAGAATGCGATTGAGTGTGAACTCTTTTAGTTAGGATAATCGAGTCGTAAAATTTGAAGCAGGACTTAATTGTTGTCTCTCTCGAAAGTTGAAACTAAATGCATTGTTGTGGACATGATTTGATTGGAAATTCATGTACACATTAGTATCTCAAAGCTCGAAATTAAAAAAAGTTAAAAGTCTATCCACAGACCAACCCTCAGAATGTTTAGAGTGCAAAGAGCGTAATGCTCAAAGTCAAACTAGCCGACTAAATTGCTTATATCATTAGTTAGAGAGAAAATGGAAGAACATTTTGGTAGCTTTTCCATCAAATGAACCAAACATTTCTCATTTTATTTTCCATATCAAAATGACTGCAATGTCGTTGTTGACACAGACATCTTGTTGCTTCCGAACCAAGAAAAGTTACACGCTTGATGAGAAAAGTTACATGCTTGACGAAGTGCTGATGTGCCATCCCAGTCAATGCACATCCGATTCCTGGACCACCAATGCGTACTCATAAAAGAGAGAGCGAGATACTGGCAAAGTCAAGAAAGAAAGACCTACGCAAAAGATGGATCATGCATCATCTCTCGTACCATATAGGCTATGGCACGGTCATCACATCATCTCTCGTGAACATTTTGGTAGCTTTTCCATCAAATGAACCAAACATTTCTCATTTTATTTTCCATATCAAAATGACTGCAATGTCCTTGTTGACACAGACATCTTGTTGCTTCCGAACCAAGAAAAGTTGCACGCTTGATGAGAAAAGTTACATGCTTGACGAAGTGCTAATGTGCCATCCCAGTCAATGCACATCCGATTCCTGGACCACCAATGCGTATTCATAAAAGAGAGAGCGAGATACTGGCAAAGTCAAGAAAGAAAGACCTACGCAAAAGATGGATCATGCATCATCTCTCGTACCATATAGGCTATGGCACGGTCATCACGTCGCGTAATAACTCGGGCGAAGCTACGTGAACATATTCTCGGCCACGAGTTCTTGAAAGCTTTGACTCTTTGGGGATGTGGATCGAGTTACTGATCGATCTTCCTTTTCTCACGAGACAGTCCATATACGAAATCATTAAAATGGGCTTCTTTGGAAATGGAACGTACATCGATCGGTTGTCAGAGATGGTCCGGTTGGTGTCCTTTAGGTGGAATAGGTGGAAAAGTTACCCCCACTTCGCTTTATCTTCGGTTATTTTCAGTATAGTTTTCACACCCGCCATCGTGGGAATGCTTTATAACCTCGCGACCACCTTCTGTCAACGTGAGGCGATCCTCTAGAGGGTCGACAGACGATCCGAGGACTCGGATTCAGCTTGCTCGTTCTTATTTGATCAGCTCATGGAAGAAGAGAGGCATGCCGTTATTGACTGATGGCAGGCCTCAGTTTGTCCTTTTTTTTGCGCAATTTACAGAAGCTCGTTTTCATTTTTGGACATGTGCGCGCCTGATTTATATGAACCGAATTTATACGAACCTTCATATCATGAGAGTCTTAAGTGGAGTCCGCCTCATCCCATGATTCATATGAGCTAGACTCTGAGTTAAATGTGTAACAGTAGATCAAAAGTCTTATCCACTCCTCATCAGCCTGGATCGAATTTTTCCGGTTGGATAGGCTTAGACTACGTCATATGATCGTCGATTTTAGGACATAGAGCAATAGGAGCAATTACTTGATTTGAAAACCAAAATTTCTTGAATTACGGTGGGTTTTAGCATAAAGATGCCCTTATACATGATTAGAGAGCATAAGACAATAATATACATCCATAACCTTTCGATAGCGAAAACTTAGATCATTAGAAGATGAAAATGGTTATTGTGCATATTATATTTTAGCCTTAAACACAACCTTTCCAGTGGGAAAGGGAGGAGAGGAGAGAAACTCATCGGTGTAGACCTCATTTTCTCATGTCCACAAGTAGAATTTTTCTTTTAAGATTCGTTTATTTTGTGGAAAAAGCAACATTTTCTTAAAAATGTAACTTTTAAAGGATTTTAAGGAAAACGACAATATTTTTCTAGTATTTGACTGAAACATGAAAACAATTTAGAAAATATTTTCCGCTATTTAGTATGGAAAATTACCAAACTAATCAAATATTTAATTATTACTTTTTATTTTTTTTATTTTCCTTCTTCCTCGATTGACCGTCGGTGAGGACAAGCTTTCACAAGGTCAGCAAGGCTTCACAATGCTAGATCTGGTGAGGTTGAGCTTGCCCGATGCCATCGAGTTCAAGCCTTAGCTTGAGCCTTGCCTAGCTCCCAGTGAGGCTTGAGCTCACTGGAATCGGGCAAGTTCGACCTCATTGGATGTGGCAAGGTGGAGCCTTAGCGAGGCTCAAGCTCGCCTGTGGCGATGGTCGAAAATAGACTATAGAAGAAGTAAAAAGAAAAGGAAAGAAAATAAAATAAAATAAAAATTCAAATTTAAAATAGAAAAGAAAAATAAAAATAATTAGCAGGAGTGCTCATGAGGAGAACATGCTTTGTTTTGGTAAAAGAAAGAGGAGGGAAAATTATTCTCTTTTGAGAAGAGGAAATCACTTTTCCCACTTTCCTTAACTAGTTTATTTTTTGAGAATCAAACGTTGGAAATTTTTTTCCTGAAATTTGTTTTCCATAAAACAAATGGAGCCTTAGGATATGTTTATTTCATGAAAATGAATAATTTCAAAAATATTTTCCTAAAAACAATCATTTGTATTATTTACAAAAATGAATAAACGAAAAATAATTTCATTGTCTATGAAAACGATTAGACATGAATGAGTATTGATAATGAAAACATTTTTATTGACTAATTATTACAAGTGATATAAGCAATTGTTTTTAGGAAATTGTACTCCAAACCATTCATTTTCTGTAAAACAATGGAGCCCTAATATAATTTAGGGTGTGTTTGTTTTGAGGAAAACTTTATAATGAAGGAAAATACTTTTCTGAAAATCATTTTGAGAAAAAAATGTTTTCTTCTTTTAGGTTATGGAGTTCATTTCCTTAAGTATAAGCACCCATGTCATATTTGACCATAAATGGTTTTCTAACCGACTAATTATTTTCAGCAAACTAATTGTGTAAAAGTCTGGAAAATTAATTTGCGAAAATTTCTTTCACTCGAACAAACATACTTTTAAATATCAAACGCTATTAGTAGTGACAAAGACAGAGAAAAAACAAGGGAAATCTCAGCAAATTTGCAACCAGAAAATCATTTCTAAGTTTCTCTACGTGATGAAGATTGAAGAGGATCACAATCATAGAAGTTAAAAAATTTACCCCAAACTTTATAACTGATTATTTAAACAACTAGAAAAAAGCTACCAAAAACCCCAAATTTTGCTCAAAGTGACAAATTTATCCTAAACTTTTTTTGTGACATGAAAAACCCCAAACTTTATTAACCGTGACACATTTATCCCACCAAGGGCATTTTCATCTTCTTCTTCTTCTTCTTTTTTTTTTTTTTTTTTTTTTTTTTCTTCTCTCTTCTCTTCACCGGCCATGGCGAAGGGAAGCCGGACTCAAGCAAGGGTGGCTCTTGCCCAACGTCGGCGAGGGCCACCCCAACTAGCCCAAGCGAGGGTGACCCTCACCCAACGTCGACGAGGGCAGCCCTCACCTGAGTCCGGCTTCCCTTAGCCATGGTCAACGGAGGGAAGAGAGAAAAAGAAGAAAAAAAGAAAAAGAAAAAAATTTAAAAAGTAAAAGACAAAAATGCCTTATAGATTGGGGTAAATGTGTTACATGGATATAAATTTAGGATTTTTCATGTTACGAAAAAAAATTGAGATAAATATGTTACGGTTAGCAAAGTTTTGGATTTTCATGTCACGAAAAAAATTAGGGTAAATTTCTCACTTTGGACAAAATTTGGGATTTTTGGTGACTTTTTTTCAATTGCTTAAATCATCAGTTAAAGAGAAAATGGAAGAACATTGTGGTAACTTTTCCGTTGAATGAATGAAACATCATTCATTTTACTTTCCGGATCAAAATAACCGCGATGTCCTTGTTGACACAGATATCTTGTTGCTTCCAAAGCAAGAAAAATTACATGCTTGACGAAGTGCCAATGTGCCATCCCAATAAATGCACATCCGATTCCTGGACCGCCAATGCCTACTCATAAAAGAGAGAGAGATACTCGAAAAGTCAAGAAAGAAAGACCTACGCGGAGGATGGACCATGCATCATCTCTTGTATCATATGGGCTATGGCACCGTCATCACGTCGTGTAGTAACTCGGGAACATATCCTCGGGCACGAGTTCTTGAAAGCTTTGACTTTTTGGGGATGTGGATCGAGTTACCGATCGATCTTCCTTTTCTCACGAGACGGTCCATTTACAAAATCATTAAAATGGACTTCTTTGGAAATAAAACGGACATCGATCTGTCGTCAGAGATAGCCCAGTTGGCGTCCTTTAGGTGGAAAAGTTACTCCCACTTCGCTTTCTCTCCAGTAATTTTCAGTATAGTTTTCACACCCGCCATCGTGGGAATGCTCTAGAACCTCGCGACAACCTTCTGTCAACATAAGGCGATCCTCTAGGGGGTCGACAGACGATCCGAGGACTCGGATTCAGCTTGCTCGTTCTTATTTGATCAGCTCATGGAAGAAGAGAGGCATGCCGTTACTAACTGATGGCAGGCCTCAGTTCGTCCTTTTTTTCCGCAATTTACGGAAGCTTGTTTTCATTTTTGGACATGTGCGCGCCTGATTTATATGAACCGAATTTATACGAACCTTCATATCATGAGAGTCTTAAGTGGGGTCCGCCTCATCCCATGATTCATATGAGTTAAGACTCTAAGTTAAATATGTAACAGTAAATCAAAAGTCTGATCCACTCCTCATCGGCCTGGATCGAATTTTTCCGGTTCGATAGGCTTAGACTACGTCATATGATCGTCGATTTTAGGAGATAGAGCAATGGGAGCAATTACTTGCGCTGAAAACCAAAATTTCTTAAATTACGGTGGGTTTTAGCGTAAAGATCTCCTTATACATGGCTAGAGGGCATAAGACAATAATGTTACATCCATAACCTTTTGATAGCGAAAACTCAGATCATTAGAAGATGAAGATGGTTATTGTGCATATTTTAGCCTTAAACACAACCTCTCCAGTGGAAAAGGGAGGAGTGGAGAGAAACTCATCGGTGTAGACCTCATTTTCTCATGTCCACAAGTAGAATTTTTCTTTTAAGATTCGTTTATTTTGTGGAAAAGATAACATTTTCTTAAAAATTAAAGGATTTTTAAGGAAAACGAAAATATTTTTCTAGTATTTGGCAGAAACATGAAAAAATTTAGAAATTATTTTTCCGCTATTTAGTATGGAAAATTACAAAAATAATCAAATATTTAATTATTAATTATTAATTATTATTTTTCCTTCTTCCTCGGTCGACCATCATTGAAGACAAACTTGCACAAGGTTAGCAAGGCTTCACAACACCAGATCTGGTGAGGTTGAGCTTGCCCGATGCTGTCGAGTTCAAGCCTTAGCTTGAGCCTCGCCTAGCTCCCATTGAGGCTCGAGCTCATCGGAGTAGAGCAAGTTTGACCTTGTTGGATGTGGCAAGGTGGAGCCTCACTTGAGGTTAGTGAGGCTCAAGCTAGCCTGTGGTGATGGTCGGCAATAGGCTATTAAAGAAGTACAAAGAAAAAGAAATAAAATAAAATAATTAAAAATAAAAAATAATTAAAAGGAGTACTCATGAGGAGAACATGCTTTGTTTTGGTGAAAGAAAGGAGAGGAAAATGATTCTCTTTTGAGAAGAGGAAATCATTTTTCCCACTTTCAAAAGTTTTTTTCTATTAACAAAAAAATACTATTCTTAACTAGTTTATTTTCTGAGAATCAAATGTTGGAAATTTTTTTCTAAAATTTGTTTTCCATAAAAAAAAAATGGACCCTTAGGTTATGTTTATTTCATGAAAATGAATTATTTCAAAAATATTTTCCTAAAAACAATCATTTGTATTATTTACAAAAATGAATAAACGAAAAATATTTTCTTTGTCTATGAAAACGTTTAGACATGAATGGGTATTGATAATGAAAAATATTTTATTGACTAATTATTAAAAGTGATATAAGCAATTGTTTTTAGGAAATTGTATTCCAAACCATTCATTTTCTGTAAAACAATGGAGCCCTAATATAATTTAGGGTGTGTTTGTTTTGAGGAAAACTTTATAACGAAGGAAAATACTTTTCTGAAAATCATTTTTGAGAAGAATGTTTTCTTCTTTTAGGTTATGGAGTTCATTTTCTTAAGTATAAGTGCATATGTCATATTTGACCATAAATGGTTTTCTAACCGACCAATTATTTTCAGCAAACTAATTGTGTGAAAGTTTGGAAAATTAATTTGCAAAATTTCTTTCATTTGAACAAACATACTTTTAAATATCAAACGCTATTAGTAGTGACAAAGACAGAGAAAAAACAAGGGAAATCCAGAAAAATCATTTCTAAGTTTCTCTACGTGATTAAGATTGAAGAGGATCGCAATCATAGAAGTTGACAAATTTATCCCAAATTTTATGACTAATGATTTAAGCAATTGGAAAAAAGCTACAAAAAATCTCAAATTTTGCCCAAAGTAACAAATTTACCCCAATTTTTTTTTTTTTTTTTTTTTGATATAAAAAACTCCAAATTTTGCTAAATGTGACACATTTACCTTACAAAGAGCATTTTCATCTTTTTTTTCCCCTTTTTTTCTTCTTCTCTCTTCCTTCCGCTGGCAATGGTGGAGGGAAGTCAGACTCAAGCAAGGGTGGCCCTTGTCCAACACGAACGAGGGCCGCCCCGGCCAGCCCAAGCCAGCCCAAGCGAGGGCAACCCTCACCCAATGCTGGCAAGGGCAGCCCTTGCCTGGGTCCGACTTTCCTTTGCCATGGTCGGTGGAGGGAAGAGAGAAGAATAAGAAAAAAAAGAAAAAAATTTAAAAAGTAAAAGACGAAAATGCCTTATAATTTAGGGTAAATGTGTTACATGGATATATAAGTTCAAGATTTTTCATGTTACGAAATTTTTTTTTGGTAAATGTGTCACGGTTAACAAAACTTGGGAATTTTCATGTCACAAGAAAAAGTTTGGGGTAAATTTGTTACTTTGAGCAAAATTTGAGGTTTTTTGTGGCTTTTTTTCAATTGCTTAAAGCATCAGTTAAAAAGAAAATGAAAGAACATTTTGGTAACTTTTCCGTCGAATCAACGAAACATCTCTCATTTTACTTTCAGGATCAAAATAACCGTGATGTCCTTGTTGACACGGACATCTTATTGCTTCCGAAGCAAGAAAAGTTACATGCTTGATGAGAAAAATTACACGCTTGACGAAGTGCCAATGTGCCATCCCAATCAATGCACATCGGATTCCTGGCCCGCCAAAGCTTACTCATAGAAGAGAGAGAGACAGCTACTCGCAAAGTCAAGAAAGAAAGGCCTACGCGAAGGATGGACTGTGCATCGCCTCTTGTACCATATGGGCTATGGTACCATCATCACGTTGCGTAGTAACTCCGGCGAAGCTATGTGAACATATCCTCGGACACGAGTTCTTGAAAGCTTTGACTTTTCGGGGATGTGGATCGAGTTACCGATCGATCTTCCTTTTCTCACGAGACGGTCCATATACGAAATCACTAAAATGGACTTCTTTGGAAATGGAACGTACAACGATCGGTCGTCAGAGACAGCCCAGCAGTTGTCCTTCAGGTGGAAAAGTTACTCCCACTTCGCTTTCTCTCCGGTTATTTTCAGTATAGTTTTCACACCCGCCATCGTGGAAATGCTTTAGAACCTCGCGACCACCTCCTTGTCAACATAAGGCGATCCTCTAGGGGGTCGACAGACGATCCGAGGATTCGGATCCAGCTTGCTCGTTCTTATTTGATCAGCTCATGGAAGAAGAGAGGCATGCCGTTACTGACCGATGGCAGGCCTCAGTTTTTCCTTTTTTTGCGCAATTTACGGAAGCTCGTTTTCATTTTTGGGCATGTGTACGCCTGATTTATATGAATCAAATTTATACGAACCTTCATATCATGAGAGTCTTAAGTGGAGTCTGCCTTATCCCATGATTCATATGAGTTAGACTCTGAGTTGAAAACAGTATATCAAAAGTCTGATCTACTCCTCATCGGCCTGGATCGAATTTTTCCGGTTGGATAGGCTTAGATTACGTCATATGATCGTCGATTATAGGAGATAGAGCAATAGGAGCAATTACTTGATCTAAAAACAAAAATTCTTGAATTACAATGGGTTTTAGTGTAAAGGTCTCCTTATACATGGCTAGAGGGCATAAGATGATAATGTTACATCCATAACCTTTCGATAGCGAAAACTCAGATCATTAAAGGATGAAGATGGTTATTATGCATATTATATTTTAGCTTCAAACACAACCTCTCTAGTGGGAAAGGGAGGAGAGGAGAGAAATTTAATCGATGTAGACCTTATTTTCTCATGTCCACAAGTAAATTTTTTCTTTTAAGTTTCGTTTATTTCGCGTAAAAGTAATATTTACTTAAAAATGTTACTTTTAAAGGATTTTTAAGGAAAATGACAATATTTTTATAGTATTTGACTGAAACTTGAAAACAAATTAGAAAATACTTTCCTCTATTTAGTATGGACAATTACCAAAATAATCAAATATTAATTTTTTTTTTCCTTCTTCCTAGGTTGACCATTAGCGAGGACAAGCTTGCACAAGGTCAGCGAGGCTTCACAACGCCAGATTTGGTGAGGTTGAACTTGCCCAACGCCATCAAGTTCAAGCCTTAGCATGAGCCTCGCCTAGTTCCCAGTGAGGCTCGAGCTCATTGGAGTCGAGCAAGTTCGACCTTGTTGGATGTGGCAAGGTGGAGCCTCATTTGAGGTCAGCGTGGCTCAAGCTCGCTTGTGGTGATGATTGGCAATAGGCTATAGAAGAAGTAAAAAGAAAAATAAAGAAAAGAAAAGAAAAGAATTAAAAATTCAAATTTAAAAAAGAAAAAGAAAAAAATTAAAAATATTTAAAAGGAGTGCTCATGAGGAGAACACGTTTTGTTTTGGTAAAACAAAGAGGAGGGAAAATGATTCTCTTTTGAGAAGAGGAAATCATTTTTCCCACTTTTGAAAGTTTTTTTTCTATTAACAAAAATAACTTTCCTTAACTAGTTTATTTTCTCAGAATCAAATGTTGGAAATTTTTTTCCTGAAATTTGTTTTCTATAAAACAAATAGAGCCTTAGAATATGTTTAATTCGTGAAAAATGAATAATTTCAAAAATAACTTACCTTTACCCAAAAAAAAAAAAAAATATTTTCATAAAAACAATCATTTGTATCATTTGCAAAAATGAATAAATGAAAAAATATTTTCATTGTTCATGAAAACGTTTAGACATGAATGAATATTGATAACGAAAGCATTTTTATTGACTAATTATTATAAGTGATATAAGCAATTGTTTTTAGGAAATTGTACTCCAAACCATTCATTTTCTGTAAAACAAAGGAGCCCTAATATAATTTAGGGTGTGTTTGTTTTGAGGAAAACTTTATAACGAAGGAAAATACATTTCTGAAAATCATTTGTGAGAAAAAATGTTTTCTTCTTTTAGGTTATGGAGTTCATTTTCTTAAGTATAAGCTCATATTTGACCATAAATGGTTTTCTAACCGACTAATTTTTTTTTTCAGCAAACTAATTGTGTGAAGGTCCGGAAAATTAGTTTGCGAAAATTTCTTTCATTCGAACAAACATACTTTTAAATATCAAACGCTATTAGTAGTGACAAAGACAGAGAAAAAACAAGGGAAATCTCAGCAAATTCGCAACCAGAAAATCATTTCTAAGTTTCTCTACGTGATGAAGATTGAAGAGGACCGCAATCATAGAAGTTGTCCATCCGTCGTAGATCTCACGCGTCATCTTTGGCTGCGATTTTGGCACGTTCTTTAAATTTGACTAACCTGAAACTTAGTTTAGATCGTGAATGTGTGTGCACACTAGACCTAAGACTTATTTTCATTGTGCATATCTCCTCAATCTTTGGATATCATCCGCAACACCACGTTCTTGAGAATTTTCATTGCTGATTTTAAGCTTGACCATCCTTTCCGTTTGGAAATCGTTAGTGGTGCAAATGCCTTTTACACATATGGTGAAGGTGATGAAATCTCCATATGACATACAATTTTCTTTGGCATTTCTTCGAGGGAATAGAAATGGGCCGTTATGATTTCTGCCGGTTCTTAAGCGGTGGCAGTGAAACTTTTCTTCGTTGTTGCCTCTGAAGATTCCATAGGAATTTCCAATAAATTCACATCAAAACTAAGATGAAAGCACAGAGTGAGTGAGTGAGTATGAGATGGAGTGAAGGCAAGAAAGGGCTGAGGTGAGTTTGGACTCAAATAAGTTGTTAAACTATTTAAAACTCATTTATGAACAATTTATAACCCATAGAGTTGACTCTAAACTCATTTATAACTTATTTACAGAATATAATTAACTCATATAACAACCTAACTCATTAAATATGAATTAAGAAATGGGTTAATCCTATTTTGACAGCCTAGTGCACACATGGCATGACTAGCATGTCTTTTTAAACTTGGTAAGACTTTGGATATTTTCATCTTGCATCTTAACGCTTGCCGATGAACTTATTCGCCATAACTGCTTTGTTAATTTCGAAAAAAAAAAGTAATTTGAAAAATATTTTTCCCAATATAACTGCTCATATTACTTGCAACAATGAATAATAATTTCATCTTAATGAAAAATTTATCATCAATTGATAATTTTTAGTGATATAAGTGATTATTTTTAAATTGTTTTAAAATTATTCATTTTTTTTTTTCATAAAATAAGCGTGCCCCACATTCAATCTGTAAAACAATATCACCCAAATTAACGGGTTACGTTTCAACACGACATAGCAAAGGAAGACGTACGAGAACACTCAGCATATCTCGTGCCATATAATTTCCACCCGTTTACCTTTTCAAACTCTTTGAACCATTCCCAAACGTGGCAAATTCCAGCACGTGCATTTTTCTAAATGACACTAACGGCTTCCATACGAAAAGAAGTTGAAGCGAACGGATTCGGCGTCTTTGGTCCAATATAGTAAGCCGTATGTCCCCAAGTTTTAGACTCTCGCACGTAGGAAATTCCAAAATCTTGTTTGTTCCTCAAAATTCGGGAAAAAATAATTGTTTAGTTGTGGAAGATTTAGAGAATTATGGAAAAAAAAATTGTGTACACAAATCGCTGGGTCGATGTTTCTAGACTTTGAAAGTCCAATAAACAACATTTTAAACATCAAAGAAATTTTAATTAAGTGACTTCTTGCTTAAAAATGTCAGAAATCGACGGACCAACTCTAAAACATCACAACATTTGTGAAAACTCGAGAGAGGGAGTTGATATTTTCTAAATTTTTGATCTTTTGAAATCACGGCTTGTGATTGCATCTCAACCACCATTCGTTTTCTAGCGTGATATGCTATAACATTGAAGGCATGAACTGAGTCAAGTACTCAAGAGCATAAAATAAAGATAAGCAGCGAATGTCGCTAACGCGTAAATAATCAGTTTTGTCGTCCCACATTCAAAGCTAACCTCGTTTGTCTTCGGTTACTGAAGTAGTCGTTCCACGACATCGAGAAGCTTTCGGCAAGGAACCCCTTTCGTCGAGCTTTTTGATTTTTTTTTTTTTTTCGTTTGGTCCGGCCCGACTTTTCGTTTCTCTTTTTCACCCCTCGTGAAGTCCTCTGTTCACAGTCTTGGATGTCGGAAAAGACATGTTATGCTATCAATACTTCATCGCAATCGTCAAGGTCCTGCGGAAACTGATATTGGCCGACCAAATTTGAACATCAAGCGATGGATCATTGACCCGGAACTGGGGCCAAACTTAAAAGAAGAAAAGAAAAAGTCAACGATCCAAATCAAATAACGACGATACACCAAACCAATGAAAACCCATTCGATAGAATGCCTAACAAGCTCTCTAATAATGGATGTCATTATAATGCACGATCGACCAAGTGCCCATCAGTTAAATATTTGAAGAGCTAGTTGCTCATGAATTTCCAATGGATAGATTTTTAAGTAGAGTTCATGACATGTGGCAACAATCGAATAATTCGAAACAAGGAAGGAAGTTTGGATCCGAGTCAAGAAGATCCATTGACCTATGGAACTGTAGCTAAAGGATCAGCAGGAGCAGTTACAAATCATCTTTACAGAAGCATGCAATTTAAGAGGCAAATTGAGATTTCTGTGGAGTAAGATCTAAGATACACAGAAGGAGTGACCCATTAAAGATATAGAAGCGATCAAAGTAAAAGGGAACGCAATACTTGACACATAAGGGACGTCGAATGCAATACCTGGCACATTGAACACAGACAATACACCACAGCATCAATCAAAGCATCAGAAATCGCGAGGGGTTCACCAAATTTTGAAGAAGATCAACTGGATTAAATTTTCCTTGAGTTTCAATTTCAAATTCGAGTTAGATTAGCTTTCCTAATTCTAGCTCTTGTCTTTGACTATAAAAGCCTTCCATTTGTGTCTTGTAAGTTTTTACTTTTTCTACACACTTCATCAATTTCCTTTAAGAAGTTTACATCCAAATTTAGCTATCCAGTAAGCATGGTTTTCAAGAACATAAACCGTTCGTTCCGATTCAATAAATTTCCTCGCATTCTGAAATCCATTTGCTTTTAATCTGAAGTCAAATTTGATACTCTGATCGGCCATCGCTAACCCTTGATTCGGAGTTAGTAATTGAAACTACTGAATTTTTTGGGTGATCTTGATCGGTGGTTTGTCCTCACTTGACCAGCTTGTTTGAGTTAAATTCCCGGGGTAAAGTGATTCCACGCGTAACGTCCGATGTCCGAGGTTCCAGCTGCTCGGAGGTGAAAATTCTCTGATCGTCGGTATGAAACCGGGTGGGTCCCGACAACGACCTCCTCCAATTCCGGACAGGGACGAGTGTCATGGAAAGCACCCCCCGATTCCAATCATGAGTCAGTCTCTCAACCCCGCGCTTGACCAAATTGGATTTCGTGATTCAGCGATTACGTATGACCCGCGGTACTGTGCAATTGTGCATGCATCGTTCATCCTATCGAGTGGATGTCGGAAACGCATTCTATCTTTGCCAAAGGAGCACCGTTTTTGGTCCTCCAACACGTGCATGTTTGACTTTCTTTCGACCTGAAAGAGAGATGAAGAAAGGCGGAAGAAACGTAAGTCGACCGGATCTCCATCTTCTAATTTAAGAGTGATCGATGTCAAAATAGTAGGTTTCATTTTTGAAATGTGAAATCTACTTTATTAGAACCGCTTCTTAATTTTTGAAATCCGAAACCGAAACCTATCCTATTTGCTCTTGAACTGACCATGAAATCTACCGTATTTTTATGATCCGATTCGAAAGTCTACTCGAGAATCTATTTTTTTGTTCTTTTTTATTTCATTTTTTATAGCAAAGTAATATGAGTGACAAAACTGTTCAAAGTAAATGATGAATGTGGGTGGGTGAGTGAGCAAATGTGAGTCAAGAACAAGCTAGGGTTGTAAGGCTTGAACAAGCAAGGGCAAGCTACGAGAGAGAGAGAGAGAGAGAGAGAGAGAGAGAGAGAGAGATGCTAAGAAAAAAATTAGGATTTTTAGGGTTTATGAAACCAGCTCCAAATTCGATGTTGATTCCCAAGTTATTCTTCAGTTTGAATTGGGAACCAGATTGATTCCAAAAAGAACTTAGAATCAAATTTGTTTCTTAGATGGCTAGTCCAGTTTTCGAACAGAACCAATCCGATTGCACAACCCTAATCTCACTCGCCCTAGACTTCACGTAGTCTATTATCATTGTAACATGCCTTGATGTTCCATATCCATAAGTACTTGCCATGGAAGGCTCGACTAATTACTAATTATCCAACTCTTTTGAAGGCTTCTTGATTAAGCGAGTTGCTTAATAACTAAATTAGGTAACTGATTTAACGTGGAAGAACAAAATTTAGGGTTTTGCTCGTTCCACTTGCACCTCTTCTAATCTCACTCGGTGCACAACCCTAATCTCACTTGCCCTAAACTTCACGTAGTCTATTATCATTGTAACATGCCTTGATGTTTCATATCCATAAGTACTTGCCATGGCAGGCTCGACTAATTACTAATTATCCAACTCTTTTGAAGGCTTCTTGATTAAGCGGGTTGCTTAATAACTAAATTAGGTAACGATCTAACATGGAAGAATAAAATTTAGGGTTTTGCTTGTTCCACTTGCACCTCTTCGATCTCACTCGGTGCCAGGAGACGCGTAACCTTAGCATGAGAACTCGTATAATTAAGTGAAACTCCTTGAGAGAAAAAAGAAGAAGAAGATGCTTTTGAAAAAAAGTTATATACTAATTTTGGATTGTGGACTCCATATAATTAAATTTCATTCTGAATTTTCAATAATATCCATCCATCAATATTGGTCATATATCGAGAGATAGATTACCCTTTAATCAACCTGAATAAGTTGACTCTGCATCGTTTCTACATATTCTATATGGATCAGCCAATCAATTTCGACCAAGCAAATTTATAAAAAAAAGGAACCCATGAACGTGGACATTATATATTTGAGCCACGGATATATAAATTCCAGCTGGAAATTTCTGAGCCGCCGGGAAAATGATGCGTCCACAATTTGTCAGATATTATACTTCTAGTGTCCACTCAATTAAAAGATAAGGGGAAAATAGTTGTTGGAAGGGACCGCAAAATACGGCGCGTCAAAGCAAAAGTTCAGTTAAATGATGCATGGAGACAAAAATATAAGCATTAGGAAGGCGTGATTTAATATATATTTATTTTAATATTAGCTATTAATTAAATAGCACGTACAATTTGGACGCACTTAACGTCAAGCTCATACTCACGAAGGACGGACAGAGAAATTTAGAACATAAAATTTACATAGGATTTTTTTTTTTTTAACCTTCCTTAGGCAAGTTAATTTTTTTTTCAATCGCTGGCCTAAAATTAGAATTTATTTATGTGCAGTCACTGCACACGCCATTGATTCTTGAGGCAACCATCAGCTACTTTGTTTTCTCGAACATTGTCTAATTCAAAAATAATAGTCTACTAACTATTAGAAGAGAAAATCATTTCTTTATAATCAGTTGCTATCGCTCGAGTAATCAAATTTGAACCGGGTGCCTTCCTTAAATAGGAAATTTGCTCTTCCGTCGCTACATCAAAGTCTACGAGAACTTGCCGTGCTTGGATTTGCAATGAAAAGAGTTCGAGCTATTTCCTCGGATTAGGCCCCAAATTCACAGGGCTACGCATGTTGCTGATATTTTTTAACATCGTGCATGGAAGTTATTGCCATCGCTGCTCCTATCATCATCGTCATCATCCATCAGTAGCTCGCCATTATCATCGGACGAAATGAAGTTTCGGAGCAAGCAAGAGACGTCACTGAGCTCGGGGCGTCGTCGCAAACGTGGAGGGAAAGGTAAGAGTTGACTCGGGAGAGGAGCAGTGCCGCAGCTGTTTGAGCTCAATGGCTATTATTTTAAGAGTCTGAATTGGACTCTCTCTCTCTCTCACCACGGTTGCTGTGTTTTCGGTTTGTACGACTTTATGTCGCAGCTTCGTTTACACATTCGCATTCCTCGCATCCGGCTCACGCGTCTAAAAAGTCAAAAAGTCAGACCTCTCGTGTCTTCCCGTTCATCGATTCACCGTTTCTCCCCACGTTCATATAAAGGCGCTCGGCCCCTTCGTCACTTTGTCCCTCGCTTTGTCCCACGCACTGCTTCGCACCACTTTCCGTCGCGATCCCTCTTTAGACCCGCGTAAAAATCTGGTCCCGTATTCAGGTCGAGTCTCGAGAAAAAAGGGCTCTCTAAAAAATCACTTCTTTCTCGAGAGGGAGCTGAGTGATAGACAAATTAGAGTTGAGTTCGTAATTGATCACCTGAAAACCCAGATAGAATTTGTTCAGAGTTTGCTCGCGGAGCCACCGTTGAGAGCCTGGTTCCATGGCGGGTGCCGCGGGGGGGAGATCGCTGGAGCAGACGCCGACGTGGGCCGTCGCCGTCGTGTGCTTCGTTCTGGTTCTGGTCTCCATCATCATCGAGTACATCATCCATCTCATCGGACAGGTTAGCCGGCAACGGTCTTGTTTAGCGATTTTCAGCACGAACTCGCATCACTATAACTCGAGCAACAACACGATCTCATATTTGCTTCTTTCTCTAATCTCTACAGTGGCTGAAGAAGAAACACAAGCGTGCACTTTACGAAGCGCTCGAGAAGATCAAATCCGGTAGGCAATCTGTTGAATTAAAAGATTACGACTTTAGCAGTTCCAAAAAATTATTGGTCCATTATTTCCGCGATCCAAGTCTTTGCGAAGAAACGGTTGATTAACTTGATATTCAAGTTCGTCAGAAGTTCGTTTCCGTTCTTGATTATGCAGTCGATGCTATGAAACTCGCTCGAGCGAAAACGGCTCGTTTGCCTGCCTGATCAACTCGTTTCGTTTCGTTTTTTATTTTTATTTATTATTTTTTAATGGGTGGTGCAGAGCTTATGCTTTTGGGATTCATATCGTTGCTCCTCACGGTGGGACAAGGCCCAATCACCAAAATCTGCATACCGCAGAAGGTGGGGGCCACATGGCACCCGTGCAACAAGAAGGAAGAGGAGGAGGGGGCGGAGGAAGAATCCGACGCCGGCCGGCGGAGGCTGCTCGGCATGATGGGCCCCGGGGGAAGCTTCCGCCGTGCTCTGGCCACCGCCACCACCACCAACCAGTGCGCGGAGGTGTGTACAAACGCTTTCACGTTCATTCCACACTTTTGTCGTGTTTGTCCTGGGAGTGTGCCGACTGCACAGAGAGACATGCACGTCAATGATTGACTTAGGCGATAACCAAGTAGGGACCTAGCAAAACATGATGAATTAGAGGGGCTATTGACATGGAACCGATGGATCCAACGAAAGAGATTAAATTGCCATGTTCATTTTCATACGAGTAAATTGGAAGGACTAAATTGATTTGGATTTTGGTGGTGGGCATGGATTATATCTTTGCAGGGTAAAGTTCCGTTTATTTCTGCAGATGGCATCCACCAGCTCCACATATTCATCTTCGTCCTCGCTGTTTTTCATGTCCTGTACTGTATCCTCACCATGGCTTTGGGCCAAGCCAAGGTCTTTCTCTCTCTCTCTCTCTCTCTCTCTCTCTCTCTCTTCACAGCAACGATTAATATCTAAGAAATGATGTGATTGCGCAGATGAGAAGCTGGAAAGCATGGGAGACGGAAACAAGAACAGCTGAGTACCAGTTCTCCCATGGTTAGTGATATCCGTTTTATCAGTTCAGTTCACTCCATTATCTGGGTTTGATCTTGCATATGCGTGTATGGGAAATAATAGTAGCTGTTTTATCATTGTGCGTGACAGATCCACATAGGTTCAGATTCACCAGAGAAACATCGTTCGGAAAGAGACACTTGAACTTCTGGACCAAGACACCCGTCCTCATCTGGATCGTAAGTCTTCAAATTCTTACCTTCTGTTTTTCTTCCCCACCTTTATTCATTGATTTCTTGATTGTTCCATTGTTTCATTTTCCCTTCCAATTAGGCGACTTTTTTTTTTTGGTCATTAATTAGGCGACTGAAATCGCCCTAGTACTTCATGAGTACCTCTTTTGACTCTGTCGGGCTGTAGAAAACGTGGAGGTTTTGGTTTCCACATGCTATGACAGATTTACTTGCGAGAAGCATGTGCTTTTCTCAATTCAGGCAAATTTCAATCATAGAATCGGGACCTAGAAAAGATTGAACAAATCCCTTTAGGGCATTAGCGCATTCTTTTCTTTTCGCCCCCTTCATCGCTCGACCTCTCGATGAGGTCGGCACATTGCCAATAACTGGATCATTACCGAAAAGTGTGTCGATTGAGATGACATAGTCAATTGTCGAAGCGACCATATGAAGTTTTATAGGAATAAAGTCATAGAGATGCAATAAGTACGTGCACTAATGGTCGCTCACCTCCTAAGCCAAACCTCCCCAACCCCACCTAGATTTGCAAAGCTTAAACATGGAAGTCATTAAGGCAGCTATGCTCTGCAACTTAGCAGTAAAATGAAACGATTGACTTAGGCACTTTGCTTTTTAGTCGATCGCTTGCAAATGGGGTTTGTCCAGATTAGCGGCGTTTTTCTAATTTTGGAGTTTAGAGATCTTAATTAACTGCAATGAAGTCAAGGTTGGGGTGACGGTCTTGGCATGGCTCTGGATCACCTAGATAACGATGGTTGCTGTCCAATGCATCTCTCTTGTTTGACCATTTATTAGTACGGCGTATTTGACTTCTTCAAACCGGGCGGAAGAAAAAAAAAAAAAAAGGGAGAGAGACGCCATAAAGGGCAATGTACAAAGTAGGTCTTGGTTGACTTCTCGCCAATCTTCCACGAGCAAATTCGGTTCCAGAAGGGACTTCGTCGCACGATCGACTGGTTCTCCACGTTCTTCAATTTGGCTGTTTTTTACGACCTTTGAACCGAAAGATTGAACGGATTAAGTCCGAAGAGGGCTTTTTGTTTCCAGTTCATGAAAGTTTCTACTCATGTTGAGAAAATCAGAATTGCACTGAGATAATTATCATTGCGGATAAATGGCGTCATTTTTCGCATGGTGTTTAAACGGAACTTCAAGATATAAGGAATATATATTAAAGTAATTTACATAACGTACACTGCAGGTGTAACGTAAAATAATTTGTATATGAGCGATTGACCCTTTCCCTTGTTGGATTTCAAGGTCTGCTTTTTCAGGCAATTCGTGAGGTCGGTCCCTAAAGTTGATTACTTGACCTTGAGGCATGGGTTTATCATGGTAAGTTTCCATTGTTTATTAACCATTTCCTTCTTTTACGCTTGACTCTTTTCATTTTTGTTTTATGTTTTGAAGATCATTTGGAGTGAATAATCTGTCCTTTTTCCTGACGAGAGTTTTGCCTTTCGCTCTTGCGTTTGACTCCTTTGTTCAGGCACACTTGGCACCTCAGAGCCAGACCAAATTCGATTTCCAGAAGTACATCAACAGATCCCTTGAAGAAGATTTCAAGGTTGTGGTAGGGATCAGTCCACCTATCTGGTTTTTAGCTGTGTTGTTCTTGCTCTTCAACACTCATGGTAGGTAGTCAACAAATTTCGCTTTCTGAATGGTCGCACTTGCAATATAAAATTTTTGGCCGAAATTTGACTGAATTCCGATTCTTGACGTGTGCAGGGTGGTACAGTTATCTGTGGTTACCGTTCATCCCACTGATTGTAAGCACAGTCTCGACATCTCATCGCTTGGAAACAACGTTCCTGCTCTGGTTTTCGTACTTTGTTAGGATCTGATGCAGTTAAATTCAATGGCTTGCAGATCATCCTTTTGGTGGGAACAAAGCTGCAGGTGATCATCACGAAAATGGGTCTCAGGATTCACGAGAGGGGTGAAGTCATTAAGGGCGTGCCTCTTGTTCATCCGGGGGATGACCTTTTCTGGTTCAACCGTCCTCACCTCATCCTCTACCTCATCAACTTTGTTCTGTTTCAGGTACTGCAGTCTACATTACTGTCGCATTTGCTTCTTGTGGCCTAGAAATCAAACTACATGCTTACCTTTTTGTGATATGTTGCTCTCCTGCAGAACGCCTTTCAGCTCGCTTTCTTTGCTTGGACTGTGGTGAGTTGATTCGCTCTCGAACTTCAATTGAAGGGCATCATTTGATTCCTAGATATCGGTATATTCATATGAACGAGACATGAACTCTTGTTTTTTCATTTTTCAGTATGAGTTTGGGTTCAAATCTTGTTTCCATGCGCATACTGAGGATGTGGTGATCAGAATCACCATGGGGTGAGTTGTCCCGATTCGATATTTTTCTTTTACTTTTGTTGAAGAGCATGTTAGGTATAAGCAAGTAAAGATTTTATACAAAAGCATTTCTGTCTATTGGAAAGAGGAACGTCTTTGCTCATCGGAATTGATCTCGACAGGGTCCTGATTCAGATCCTATGCAGCTATGTCACCCTCCCTCTTTATGCCCTCGTCACTCAGGTAAAATCTCTTTCTCTCTGTCTCTCTCTCCAAAACCAGCATGGTTACCTGAGGATCCAACTATCCCGAAACTGATTATTTTGCCGCGCCAGATGGGGTCGACCATGAAACCAACTATATTCAACGAGAGAGTCGTGACGGCGCTGCGCAGCTGGCACCAATCTGCTAAGAAGCACATCAAGCAGAACAAAAGCTCCTCCGTGACCCCCATGTCGAGCAGGCCGATGACCCCTTCGCACCACATGTCGCCTGTGCATCTCCTGCGCCACTACAGGGGCGACAGGGATAGCTTCCACACATCGCCCCGACGATCGAACGTCGACGCCGACCACTGGGAATCCGAGACTCCATCCCCCTCCCATCACCATCACCACCAAGGCGATGGCTCGTCGTCTCACCGTCACCACGGGACGGAACACGGTCACGTCGGACCCGAGGTGGGTTCGTCGCAAGCGGTGCCGGCTTCTCAGCCAGTCCAGACTCAGCACGAAATCAATATCGGGCCGCAGGATTTTCATTCGACAAGAGAACGAGTTCCGCGTGAGCATCGCGATCCCGCCCGGCATCGTCGCTTGCTTGACCATGGCGTGCGATTCATCAGGAAAAAAAGGAGAGATGAGCCACTGGCTTTGCATCCCCTCGTATATATATAGAGAGAGAGAGTCACTTCTAACTTGTGATGGAAGATTACCAGCTTTTATATTCTTCCCATTTCTTCCCATTTATTGTACTTGTTACTTCAAGAATTTGTATAATTTGCAGTTGTATATCGCTGGGTCGCCAGAACATGAATGTGATAGTTTTGATCCCCATATTCAATTCCAGTCTTTTTCCTTTTATTTTTTCTCAATTGACATTTTTTTTCTTCGATAAAGAACACTAACGTCGTTTGGAAACTTTTTTTGGACAGGATCATATTCTTATTATTATATTTTTTGGCTTCTCTTTATCGAATGTCTTAAGTTCTGACTTTTTATAACAAGGCTCTCTTTTTGTTTTTTTGTAAAATTTACTGAATTAATCAAATCATTGAGTTATGGGTATCTGATTATTGCTGTGAAAATCGAAGTAGGAAAAATTTGAACTTTCAATGCAATATCTCTTTTTCTTACTTTTCATTATGTGTAATTGATCGTTGCTTTTGAAATTGAAATATTTTCTATTTGGAGGTTTCTCTTTAACTAAGGATCATCAAATAAATACAATGATGATTTTGTGAATTAGTGTGCTGGAAAAAAAAGATACTATAATTATAATATATTTGTTTGAGAATAGATTTCTTTTCATTAAAAGTTAAGGCCTGTTTGTTAAAAAGTGTTTTTGTTTTTGAAACAAAATTTTCTGAAAATAAAAAAACTTATTTGGTAAAACATATTTGGTAAAATTTTTATTTTCGGAAATAAAAAAAACCTATTTTTCACATTCCCTCAAATAGATTTGAAACGGATACAAAAAATAGAAAAAAGTAATTAACGTTTCCGGAAAAACTCAAAACCCTTCTTTTGTTTATTTCTGCGTCAGCCCGTGCCCTTTGTCTCAGCCAATACACCCGCGCCCTCTCTGTCTCGAGTCCCTCCTTTCTCCGGCGTCTCTCAGCTTCTCCACCGTCATCCTCTCCGGCGCCTCCCAACTCGTCTTTCTCTCCGGCGCCGACAGCTGCTGTTCCTTCACCGGCTGAAGCTTCTGATTCGAGGTAACTTTCATCCATCTTGCTGACCTGCAACCATGGGATGGACGCCTTCGGCTAGGGCTTGGCTGAGACGATTGACGAGGGCTTCGGCGAGAGCGACCCCTCGCGGATCTGGGCGATGGCTGCTCGGGGCTCGAGTGCGACGGCTCGCTCGAGCCAGCGGTCGCCCAGATCTGCGAGACGCTCGCTCGAGCGAGCCCTCGCGCTCGAGCCAGCGTGGCGAGGCGACGGCTCGAGCGAGCCCTTGCGCTCAAGGCCCGAGCCAACGCTGCTTGCTGGAGCCAGCGCGGGGAGGGCTCGAGCCCTGAGCCAGCGCGGCTCCAGCGAGCAGTGCTGTAATTCAGACCTCCCGTTGGGGATTAGAGATTGTCTTCGATGATTGCAACATGTTTGGCTTGCCTGAAATGCAGAAGTCACCGTTCTATTTCTTTGCTGGTTTGAATCGAAGGTAATAGGAAGGGAGGTCTGATCTTCACTTTGGCCTTTGAACTCTGAAGCATTTGGTTAGCATCCTAAACGAGCTGTGGGAACGGATTGGATTTTTAATCTTATGTGCTTTGGGAGAAAACTGAAAGGACTGCTTGAAGAACTGCTTTAGGGGCTGTTCTTTTCGTCATCGATTTTGTTTGGTATAATGTTGACATTTAGCTTCCAACTAGGCCTTTTCTACGATTCAATTGGCTTGTCTATTGCGGATAGTTTGATATTGAACCTTATCACGTTTACAACGTTGGAAGTTACTTCTCATGGAAATTGTTGAAACACAGAAAATTAGTTTCTTTCTTTGAAAGGTTTTTGTAATCTATGACGCGTGATGTCGCTGTCATGGATTCAATTTTTTCCTATTTGTGTACTTGAGCTTGGTTTGGTTTTTGGTTATTTCTCGTCAGGTTTTTCATTCTCACTCGACTGGTTTCTACTTGCTCGCTTGACATATTCTTTTGCTACTTGCGCAGTTCCATTGATATCAGTGTTTCCAAAATCTTGCATATCTCCAAAATTTGGTAGGTTTCTCACAATGCTCTTTATTTAATTTTAAGCATTCTATTTCATTGATCATTGATCGTCATAGTACTATATAGTGCTTGTAGCTCAAAATGCAACTTATGCAGCTTATGTTAGCTTCTATACAAGCTAGTTCAAGAATTGTCAATGTTGTCATTATAGGCTTCTTT
The DNA here is from genome assembly GCF_016545825.1 of Eucalyptus grandis. Lineage (NCBI taxonomy): Eukaryota > Viridiplantae > Streptophyta > Magnoliopsida > Myrtales > Myrtaceae > Eucalyptus > Eucalyptus grandis. The sequence continues at coordinate 41,439,015 of NC_052613.1, forward strand.
GCTTGCATCTCTTGAGAATGATTTTGTGTATGGCGTGTAGTTTCTATAGTATTATATTATTGATTTAACTCATAACTCATATGATGCTCAACCGGTCAAGGTTAAATGGCATCTGAGAATCAGACATTCAGTGCAAAGTGGAGTGCAAAGTGGACCGAGTCTGTAACCAACATATTAGTAAATTTGTTGGTGGATGAGGTTAAAAAGGGAAATCGCACCTCTTCTACTTACAACAAAGCGGGGTGGAAGAATATACAGACTGAATTCATCAAACAGACAGGATTCCAATATAGCATGGTACAACTGAAGAACAAGGTAAACAAACTAAGAAAACAGTATGGCAGTTTTAAGAAACTTATTTCTCAATCCGGATTTGGTTGGGATAATGTGAAGAAAACAGTTACTGTCGACGATCCAAGTATATGGGAATCTCACATCAAGGTATCTTTTTAATTTTTTGGTCATTTTGATATCATTATAGATGTAAATTTAAAATGTATGATTATGTTCTTTGAAATGTCATTATTGTGAAAATTGTAGGATAATGTCGATTGGGCAAAATTCAAGAAGCATGGATTTCCTCAGTATCCCAAGCTATGTATTGTATTTGATGGTACATACGCTAGTGGGGATTGCACCAATGTTGAAGATTTGACGATGTCGGAGGAAAATGACAATGGTGGTGGTAATGCAGATGGTGACAATGGTGGTGGCAATACAGATGACTTCAGTGAATATCACATTGATGAGAGAGTCTTTACATCTGACAGTGCTCCAACTAAGAGGAGAAGGAGTAACCAATCTGAGAGGATTAGTAACCAATCTGCTATTGCTGACACTTGCAAAGCCATACAGGATTATTTTAAAGCTAGGGCAAGTCAATTTGTTAGTGGCTCTGCAACCTCAGTGGTTACACCACCACATGTAGACCCTTTCTCCATATCTGCCATGATGGATGTCCTACTTAGTATGGATGGGCTAGAACAAGATCTTTATAATAAAGCAGTGGAACGAGCATGCGATAGTGCCCCATGGAGGGAGGCTTTCATTAAATCCTCACCTGAAAGGAGAATTGGACTTCTTCAATGAAAGGGTCCATGTAGAGATCTATAAGATACTCTTCTTTTTGCTAGCTCTTATTGTAAGAACTTTACTTAAAAACTTTTCTTCCAAGTATGTACATATGGCCATGTTCACAATGTTTTTCTTCACTCACCATGAACAAAATTAAATTGGTGAGTATTCCCTGAGGATTATATCATCCCACCTGCCTCTCATTTTGTGGATCATTGCTAATGGCCATGATAATATCATTTTCATGGTCTTTCCTAATCACACTATTTTATTTATCTAAACAAGCACCTAGATTTTTTTCCCCCTTAAAAATAGGAACTTTCGATTATAGGTGAGGACCTTATGGTTATAGACAGAATACTAGGGGATCTATTTGTCTTGCATCTGTCACAAGTTGTGCATCTTTTCGGTGAGATTGCAAGATTGCACTAAACGTGGCCCAGTTTAAAAGGTTATGCACCTTTGTTATTGTCTTAAATTGTGTTGTTACATCAATAAATAAATAAAAAGTTTGTACTAATTAGGGAAATTGATACAACTAATCCGTGAAACTTTTACTCGATGTGTAATGTATTTTCTGAATTTTAAATTTGTTCAATGTGGATTATGAATTTTTGCGCTATATGCAATGTTGTCTTTAAATGTTTATTTTGTTTAAGGTGATATATGAAAATATTCAATGTAATTACTGAAGTTGAATTAATAAAAGATAACATTATATGTTTTTATACAATTAATGAAGCAATCGAACATTAATAAAAAAATTAGAAATAATATTGAATAAATTAAAAGTTTCATGGACGACATTTTATATAAAGCAAAAATTCAGTTATCATATTGAATAAATTAGATTGACTATATTGCATATTGAATCAAAATTTTAAGAGCTCATGTAATTATCCCTATTAATCAATTTGGCCCCAAAGATAATAGGCCTGGTTTCAGAGCCCGCCAAAGGCATTTGCATGGCCGGGTTAATCTCCCAAATGCACTCGTGTACAGAAGCGAACGAGCTCTCATCCCTTTCAGGATCGACGCCGTTCGCAGAGAGCCATCGATTTCAGCATCCATGGAGACTCTGCTTTCGAGCTTCGGCTGCCGTAAGAACTCAGGTCGATTTCAGGTCCTCGAGCTAAAATCACGCTCCTCGGATGCTCTACTTCCGATCCCCAGTCTGCAAAGTTCACTCAGTTTTTTTGAAAAATTCCAGCTCGGATTCCCGTTAGCTTTATGCTCTGTCGAGTTTTATGTCACCGCTTAATGCTTCTGCGCGTTTCGACGTTAGTCCTGGAGGCAATGCTTTTGAAGCTGGTTATTTAGGTGATGGCAAGCTTTCTTTCGACGCCCAAGGGGGCCTGGGGAACGAAAGTGTCCTAGGACAACGCGTCACTATCAATTCTATCCATTTGTCTTTGTACGTTAGATTATGTTCATCAAAGCCGTGGGCAAGAGACATAGTTCTGATGTTATGTTTCTCATGTGCTACGTTGTTGAGCTTGCTGTCATAGTCCCCATGTTTCAGCTGTCAAGATGTATCTTAGAGGAACTTCATTGTTGAGTCTGTTGATGAATACTATCAGGTTAAATTCTGTGAGATTTTGTGGGATTATTACCAACTGTTTTAAAAAGTTAAGCTGTTGGATGAAGGTATATTTTAATTTTTAGATAATCTATCAATCTCCTCACACGTAGGCTGGACTTTTTGACCTAAGCCTATAGCATGAAAATATGTAATTTTTTTTTCTGTATATGAAAATATATGATTGGGGAGGCACATTAACGTGGTTTAATATTTATATTGTATCAACTTCTACACTCTTCACTGTTCAGAGATTGGCTATATATACGTAGTTTTAATTTTCTGGATTTCCCAAGAACTCTTCACTTCAGAATTGATTTTTATAGAAGTTTGCTTGTCATTTTGTCTACATGATTTGGAAAGAATGGATGGCGTTCACGAGGATGAGATTGCAAGAACGCTGCCTTAGATGAGACAAAATTTGACTGGATAAGAAGAGGATTGAGAAGAATCTAGAAGAAAACTTGTTGAATAGCCACATAACTGGTTAAATCACAAGAGCACGAGGAATCTTAGGATCAAACGGCCGGAAGAAGGCAAGTCTATTTCCCCACATCATACCTTTTTTTTTGGAAGGGACAACTAATAAGTCCATATCTGTTAAGGTCTTTAGATTTCTTATTGTTGTGTATAATCAATGTCCTATGCAAGTTATCTGTTAGCAGAACTTAGCTGAACTACTTCATTGATAAAAAGTTTTTAGTCTCTCTTTTTTCAATTGACTCCACTTCATTGCTTCATTGAGGAGATCTTGCGATTTGTAGACACCACCCAGCTGCTCTGCTTCACCGTGATGTATTCTATCCAATCAAGGTCAGCTGCTGCTCACGATTCACTGTTGCTTCTCTTGGTCAGTCATTGCTTGACATTGTCTGAAATGTAACTTCTAATGTTCTCTCATCATGATCGACCCTAATTCATTTTCCAGCATGATAAGTTACAAATATCAAGAAATTCAAAACCACCTGAGAAGGAAATCCTCTCTTTCTTCACACTAACTTTGAACTCTTCAGTTCATTACTGGGGAACTTTCTGTTGGCCATTCTTTGAGCTGTAATAAGGGGTAAATGAGCTTCACCTGTAAGATAAAGGATTGAAGAAGGAAGAAGGTAAGGACGCAAACTACGTCCTCTACCTACACTTGGCCAAAAGAAGGTTTATGGAAATGTGGAGTCGTAATTGATCCTAGGCAGCCCTGCCTTGTGAAAGGTAGCTACACTGCATGCAGAAGTCTTCAGTCTTGAAGAATATAAGATCGAGTGCAGATTAGTCACGTTTATGGCCAATCCTATAATGAACTTGGCTTTCATTCCAAGTTCAATACTCCGTCATCATAATTCCTGTGAAGAAGTTCCTCAGTTTAGAGATCCATGTTCACTGATCTTATATAGTGTTTTACTGGTAACACCCACACTCTGATTTTCCTGTGCTGTTTGCATATTGATAAATTTATGCAATAGAATGGGCTAAGAGCATCATCAGTTCAAATATTGAAAGGAGATAGGAACACTGGACTGAACCATGAATAACTTTTCTAATTAGGAAATAAACAGATTAATGCAATCACTGAAGAATGAGAGACACTTTTTCTATGATTGTCATCCTATTAGTATGTTCATGTGTGTTAAGGGACCGAACTTGTGGCTTGGTTAACATTGCCAGAAGTTCAGTGCTAGACTTCAGTCCTCATTTCTGAGTTCTTGGTAATTCCGACTTCCTTTTAAGAAAAAATTGTTTCTGAACCCATAACCCCACCCACTACGCGGAAAGCTTATCTGATGAGAAGTAGCTGATCAGTACCTGGCACAACATGATGCAGAGCAGAAGAGTTTGGCACAATTGTCACCTCACAGAAATATCTTGACTTCTTGGACAACACAACAAGAATTGCTCATTCTTAGATGCAGTTGGTGATAGCATTTGTCGCCTTTTCAAATATGGACATCAGTGAGATGTCAACGAATGTCTTTCTTTTTCAAGTACTGAAATCAAATCAATCAAGCATCAATCTGAAGTATGGAAGATGAATCAGGGCACGTAAGCATCTTGACTTTTTCTTATTATTTGTTTTGTCTGTCTTTCTCTTCAGCAATGACCGGTTAGTTCAATCGTAGGTATTTTCCTATAATGGTGCACTAGTGATTTGTTTTGTGAAATGAACCCACAGGATCAAGGTCTTAATGCCATATTGGGAGGATTGGATGCATAGTTAAATGTGGCTTGTCAATGAATTTAACCATTGTTTCAATTAATCATATATTTTGTTTGGAAAAATATGATTAATTGAAATAATGGTTAAACTCATTGACAAGCCCTATTTAATCTTATTTCACTGCTAAACAATTTGCTCCTTGCAATTTGTTTCAAAGTTGGATTGTCAACTTCATTAACTGTATGCAAATTTGCCAATTTCAAACTATCAAGATGGAACAGGTGACCTTATGACTTGTGTACTCTTGTGCAGAAAAGCCATAACTGACTTTGAAACAGAAGATGAGCTAGTTACTTCTGCATTCATGTGTAGAAAAGCTATATCTGATTTTCAAAAGAATATTATCAGGCTCATAAACCTAGGCCTTTTACCCTAATCTTTAGAATAATGTTGTATTAATCATTATTTGGGAACTTTGGGTTTCCAGATGGGATTAGCAGAATTCTTCATCTTGAAATGATTAATCCGTTGCCTTCCTTAGTACCATTTCCTATACTTACTCATAAAGTTCAGCTGAAAATGATATTCTTGCCATAAAATTTAGTCCCTGGAGAATGAGAAGGTCAGGCTCTTAGTCGTTTGTGACTCTCTCTTGTTCTAATTTCACTCTTCTCAAATTGAAGAAACTACTGGATTTCTCAACAATTAAAACTTGGTTCATTCTGCTTTGTCCAAGTTTCTATGAACTCATGGCAGGGACACAGAGATTGAATTTTTCCCTTACATATGGTATTTTACTCCCGTCCTTTGAGACCTTAACTAGATTTGCTGGTGTTTATAATGAAATAATCTAATAATTTGAGTCACTGATCCCTCGGCTACTCTGTGTCTTGCTGTTTTCGTGCTTGTAAGTAGGCATAGGTCTGAGAGAAATTAGACTTATGATTCTTAATTTACTCATTTCTCATTAAAGACGACTGCTTTATGGACCAGTGACTTGGTCCACATTGTGTGATCCAAGACCTTGCTGTCATTAAGATATTGACCAAAAGTTTTGCATGCATAACACATGCAACTGTGCTTTCTTCCTTCCCCTTACTATCTGGTAAATCTCATCTTGGACAGCTCACATCAATTTATGATTTCTCTGATCAGTTCACAGAAATCAAAATGACCATCTGAAAGTGGAAGTGACCTTAGGAGCAAAATTCATTAAGGGAAATGTGAATTACAATTTCACTACTTATTTACAGCCAGTATATGTTTGACATAATTATTTGAGAACTGCTTTAAATATATCATATCTAGAGAGTATAAGTTGAAAAGGGTGATAATTGTTGTTCTTATGTTTCTACAAAAAGGGTGAGGTTAAAAGCAACTCACCCTTCTCTGCTCTGAAGATACAGAATGGCATGTGTTTCTTGACTGTTGAAACCAGAGGAAGAAAGAAAGAAAAAAGTACCAGTAAAATGATATGAATATAATGATCTACTTAAAGTGATTACAGAATCCCTGAAATAATTGCACCTGAGGAAAAAAGAAGTGAAGTAATTTTTTGCACAAGTCTACTAGTTCCTTGTCCTCAAGTTCATCCCCGCAAGTACTTCATTATCTTATTGTAGAAAATTTACAATTGGTTGAAACTATAGAATTATAATGTAGCCAGAAGCTTAATGATTTTCAAGAAATGAAGTAGACTTAGAATCTTCTCATAAATCACTTGTATGCTTCAGGCTCTACACAAAAGGCTGTCCTGGAAATTTTCTGATTCTCGATCCTGTTTTCTCTAACAGACAGACATTGGTTTCTCCTAAGTCCTTAGAATAATTGATGTGGGCAATGATATATTCCCTAGATAGCCAGATACCAAATTTGGATTCTGACTATAACGTAAGAGATCTTCTGCATCTACCAACAAATTGCCCGCGTTCTTTTTGCTAATCTATTTCATTTCCCTCCTCAAACATGCTAGCAGGAGCTGTTTACTTGCAATCATCACATTACCATTCTATTGGGTAACATACGTAGTGAGCTTACATGGCACATATATCCACTTCCAGTTTCACAATACAATTTTAATAATCACAGAAATATATATCACATGCAAATGTAGAACTGCTAATATTGTTTCTGCATGCTTTGTCTACAACTTATGCTGTACACCCTGAATTTGCCCCTAAATGACCACCTTCAGGAAAGTCATGCCCTCCTGCCCATTATGTGCTTCATTCTTGCAAGTGTCTAATATATGCCAAATCATTAAGTTCCTGGAAGTCAATCATGGAATTTGGTGGAATCATGTTGAAGATGTTCTCCTGATACTGGATGTGGCTGTACCCATTTGCATCATCACCAGCTCCAGCGTTGCCAATCAAATCCTTGTTGCGTCCATTTTTGTTTTGCTTCCTGCTGTCCTTAGTGCAAATGTTATGCTCATTCTACTCAAAAGCTTTCCTTTTTAATGTGTTGACACAATTGCTTGTTGGATACACAGTACTTGGAGAATCTATATTATCAGAACTTTCATAATAAACTGAGTTTATATTGTTACCATTCCTACTGCCTTCAACACTTATATTAGAGATGGCTTCCATGGCGGGTGGAGCTTTCCCAGCCAGCAGGTATGCTATAAGTTGGCAATCTTTGAACAGATGATCCATGCTCATATGAGGATTGAAGTATGTGCATGTAGGTTGTGCTGCCTCGGTCTGTAGTGAGTACCTCGGTGCTTCAGGTGATTGTCTATCTTGGTTTTGAACATTCTTTTTAGGTACCTTTGTTTTTTGTCGCACTCTGCATAGCACCCAATCATCCAGCTGCACCAACAAAAGGCAATATTTGTTTCACTCTTCTAATGATACGTGATAGAAAATATAGTTGAACATTAACTTCTTTGTTGGCCGAGCCATAGAGTAGCATGATATCTTGTAGGAATATAGTTTGTAAACACTTATATATATATATATATATATATATAGAGATATATATAGAGAGAGAGAGAGAGAGAGAGAGAGAGAGAGAGAGATTGTGTTGTCATAGGTGCGATATACCCACTTACTCTCATGGACCCTTTTAACCTTGATGGCCTGATTACTGTGTCGAGCAACCTGTATTCATTCATGATCCAATCTGTCTTGGCCGACTTGGTTGGGCGACCAGTATAGAAGACAAGAGCTTTCTTGACTCCTATGCTCCTTGATTCCCCAGAAGCAAGTATTGGCTTGTCGGTTCCTGTTGCTTTCCAATAACCGGAAGCTGCTGCCCTGTTTGGTCTTCCACCATTTGGATATTTTCTATCTCTTGGACTGAAGAAATACCACTCATCTTCCCCAAATAAAGCCTTCTCTGCTGGGACAAAAAGAAAACCAAAAGCCATGAAACAAGGAAAACGGGATCTGCAGTCTTAAGTTTCGAGGAGTAAAATGAAACGAGTACACAAGAAAATGGTGTAGAACAGACTGGGTAGCTCCCATGGATTATACTTGTACAGGTCTATATCGGCAATCACTGGTGCTGGAAGCGGAAGTGAAGTGACCTTGTTCTGCAGGTAATGAATTATGAGTTCTTCATCTGATGGGTGGAACCTAAAACCTGGAGGAAATTGAAAGGTCGAACTGGATTCTTTCTCCATTTGCAGGTGGTCTTTTCTTCTGTCTTAGAAGAGTATGGAGAGAATAATGGAATCAGGAAACTCTGATAATATCAACCAATTTAGGAGTACCTTATGAGAGCACAGTGCCAGTGTTATATGGCAGAAATTCATGCAGATGTGGACGTGATTTAAGATAATAGACAGGAAAGAGCCAAATCAATTAGAGAGTGACCCATTTTGTTCTACTTGTTGGAGCTGACCTTAGTCTGCAAACCTCTTGGAAGTGTCAATAACTGCATCATGCATGAGGAAACCATTTGTTAATGTATATTTATGAGATCAACTTCAGGTTTATCCCTATTTTCCTATTTTCTTTTTCCCTATTTTTACTTGGTCAGGGCTCAGAGTTTTGTCGTTCTGGTAGCTTAGCCATAATATGGAGGGGGCTCTGAGCCTTCACCTTGTCATCATCCCAATTCTCACCATAGATTGGAAGACAAAAAGATGCAATCAAGGGAATTACTTTATCAATATATTGAAGATAAAGTATGCAATTACTTGTTCACGTACCTCCATTTCATGGTTTATGGCTTGTTATTCTGACAATTTGGTTCAATCGTCTCAGCTGGTCATCATAGTTGAGAAGGGCATAATGATACAGTTTTCTCCAAATGCAAAATCACATTTGCTTTTTAACAGGTAAGGCCTGAGAGTAGCCCAAGCAATGGAAGTAGGCACTTGTTATGTTAAGCTATTGTACATACCAAGTAACTAATAATTTTAGTGTACAGGTTCAGAAACAAAACTCCACTAATTCGATGGTTGTAAGTTGAAAGAAACTACTACATAAACAACTTCGAGCTTGAAGTTGTTAGCTATTAGTATCAAATTACCAAGATGAAGAACCTATCCCAGATGTTTGACATATATTGATTATTGATCAACGTATTTGAAAGCTCTCCATGCATCACATGCCTTATTTCCATTGAGAAAAGCAGAAAACAACGAGATCTATACGCATTGCTGGTGTGAACAGGTGAAGACATTGGCGCATTTCTTAATTACATTGAATTGTTTGTCCTAATAAATGCATGAGAGATTCTCCTAAAATGTTATCAATTATTTTAAACCTGGATAGACGTCTAGATTATGACATGAAAAGTAAAAGATTCAAGCCATCCCTTTTGGTTTGGATATGATCAATGTATTTTGCAAGTAGGAGCTTCACGCCGAAACTCTGTAGAGATGCTTTTTTTGGCTATATTCATCCTAGGACATTGTTCTCACCGAGGCAAGATATGGGGAGAATGCCACGCCGCTGGTTCATGAACATAGTAACAACGAACAAACTTGACAGCAGATCCTTGGCTGCATAGGTTACTTTCCTTATTTGGAGTCTTGTAAGAATGACTTGTGTGTCTTTTCCTCTGGCTTTTGTTCTGGACATATCTAAATGTGCATGGAGTTCATTGGTGTATGTTAACATGTCATTACAGTACCTCCGTATCCTTAGTCTCTGGAAAGAATGAGAAATGTGAGCTGCGTTGGCGATTCCTCAGGTTATTGACCATCTCAACTTAATTCTTTCTTTTGTTTGCAGGCTAGGTTTCTTCCGACCAACCTCATTGGTTAGCAATGGGAAACTGAAGCTCAATGAGAAGTGAGAACATTTGCAGGTTCGGCCTTGATAACTCAGTAGAATCAAACAAATCAATCCTTGAAGTAAGATGGAAATATGGTTGTAAGGAAGAGGAACAAACTATTACCACTCGGTCCATCACGCATAGGATCCCTCACACAAAAAAAGTTGTGATAACACGACCAATGGACCGGGAAATGTTTGTAACCTGGATAAACTACATAATGTGATTTTATTGAGATGAGAAACCGTATCACGAGTCGGACCGATGACATGGTATAATGATCACAGGATCCAGAATACGCTATTCTTTTCTCCAGGGTGCAGAAAGCGACTTTGGCATATTTTAGATAGAAACTAGAGATCTTTAGCTTGGAGGCGTTTGGAAGAAAGTTCCTCGTGCAAGTTCCTCTAAATAAAAACAAAAAGTGGACGATGGTACCCAGGTCCCATGTCTTCCTTATTGGAGATAACAGGATACGATCCTTAAAAGAAAATTCAAAAATTGACACATTCGCGTTTTGAACCTTGTTAAAATCGAGGGAACCTTGTTTTCTTCCTGAAGAAATTGATATTAGAATCCTCGAAGTTGGTGCTCCTGTCTTTTATGCATTGACTAACATGTGGGGGACCATTTTATCTCCTGTCTCTTATGCATTGACGAACCTGTGGTAGATGTTAGCTGGGCTCATATGAATCGAGTTCACGTTATAATCTTCCCACAAATGAATGAAAAGATCTGGCCAGAAAATAGGGGGAAAATGGTAAGAGATCACGGCGGCTCAATAGTCAATCCCTAGCGATTCATGCTTCGTTTTTATGATTTGGGCCGTGTTCGGCCCAAGTAGGCCCAATCTCTGGCCAAGATACACACGGGCATTGGGTGTTCTAAAAGAGAAACAATACACACGGGCATTGGGAAGGGAACTAGTTGCCTGTCGCGGATCAGCACTCGAACTCAGCTGATCCAAAGTTAGCTCACATAGGATGTGCCTATCAGTTCATGCTGAGATTATTCATCAAGACATGTCATATCGAGCCATCGAACTGGGTAAAATGAGGTGCAGGTCGTTTCATCCATATTTTTCTCACAATGAAATATCTTTTACTAGAAAGTCGTTCTTCGGTTTCATTAAAGAGGACCAGAGTTTTGCGCTAACTCTGGATAGAGGATATCTCATGCAAGAAGGAATCGAACCTCTTTAATTCAAACAATACTACACAATCCCAAATCGAGTCGAAATTTAATCAATGACGAGACTCAAAAGTTACAAAATCAATATCGAGCTATGCCGAAATCCAATCAACAACATTGGATTTTAATTAAGGGCAAGGTATCGAAATAAAGACATATGCCGCAACCTAATCGACAATGCGAATATGAGAACTATAGCCAATGAAATTTAAAGTAAAGTGGAGGAAAAGTAAAGATAATTGAAAGATAACATTTTGCTTGATTTGTGTGGGCTCTTATGTTTGATGATTGGTGGTATTTTATAATGAAGGTGTCAAAACCACTCTTCAAGTATGCTAAGGATACGAATGGTAACACTTCTTGACCGAGAAACAGTTTCTTTTCAAAATAATTCTTTTTATTTTTACTCCTAACAATTTCTAAGTAAAATAAAGTGTTTTGTAACTATACAAAATTTCTATTCTTGAAATAGAAAAAAAAATAGAAATGTATTTGGTACGATTTTTTATTTTTTGTATTTATTTGTTTTTTATTCTTGCTCACGGACCGCTACTTGCCGCCGCCCGTTGCCCGTCACCGCTGCCCACTGCTCGTCTCCGTTGACCGCCAACGCAGGATCGCCGCTGCCGATTGTCGCCATTGACCGCCACCGCATGATTGCCGCCCACAACCTCCTGGCCACCAAAGGCGGACAAGCGACCGTAGGAGGCGACGGCCGGGGCTATGGGCGACAATCGGCGGCGGTTAGTGGCGGCAATCGGCGGCACGGTGGTCCTACGGCGGCAGCAATGATGGTCGATGGCATTCATCGACAGTTGGGGGTGGTCAGTGGGCTATGGACGGCAACAACGACGATCAGACGGTGACGGTGACGATGGTTGCCACCGGTTGAGCAGAAATCAGCGACAACAGGTAGTCAATCAACGGTGGCCGTGGCCGACCAAAGGTGGTCGGCAATTGGTAGGCGACCACCCAAGGCCGCAACAAGCAAGAAAAACAAAAGAAAAAAAAATTGACTTATTTCTGAAATTGTTTCCGAAATAAGAAACTACTTTTTTTTTATTTCTTGTTTCGTTCCAAATCTATTTCCTAGAACTTTTCTATCCTAGAGAATAGAAAAATAAGTTGGTGTTACCAAATGGATTTTTGTTCTTTTTTTATTCCAGGGAATAAAAAAATAAAAATTGAGAGAAATGGAAACATTACCATACAGACCCTAAGCAGCTGTGTTCCTCCATGTAACTTCCATTAGTCTCACCTATACTCCTTTATTCCCACAAGCTTCACTTGCCCACATTCTTGAATAATTGTCTCATTATGTGTTGATGGTTTTATAGTTATCAATGATTGTTCTATGGCTGGGTCTTTGAATGGCAATTGCTCCCTCCACAATGTGCACTCTTGATGCCAAATCGTCTTGATTTGAAATCCTTTCAATGAAAACTTGCCACTAGTGCCCATATAGGTGGCCACCAACCGTCCATTATCACATTTCAACAACTGCACAGGTAGTAGTAAAGAACATTGTCATTGATCACCATGCTTCAAATGTCAACAGCTCAATATGTACAAGATAATTGTCATGTGTCATGCACGTGACTTCTTCTTATCACTACTCATATGCCACATGTTTCTCACTCCCATGCAAAGCATGTGCGTATCAATAACCAAATCAATTTTTAGTGGCAACATGGGTTTTAAGAGAAGAGGAAAAATATGGAGTTTGACACCTATGGATCACACCTAGGTCTCATTTGGTATCATGAGTTGAGCAAACAATGAAAATTTTGGATGGATGGACAACCACTCTTGATTGACAACTAGACTCGTCAAAGAGATTGAAAGCATGAGGCAATGGTAAGATATTGTCTGGGAAAGCACGGTTGAAATTCGACACCTTTATAATGAGGAAATTTGAGAGAAGGTCCATAATTTGGTCCCGTTGACATTTCTAGTTAGATTTACATTCATTCAAAAACTCAAGTCATTGAGTAACGGACCAACCTAGATATTGTCTGTTGGTTCTTTTAGCATTTGAAATCCCATTTGAGGCTTTTTTTTTTTTTTAACTTTTGCACCTTGCAATGGATGTTATGGTAGAAATTCCACACGCTTTTTGCACTTTTATGATGTTTTACATCCATGTCCTACTTTTCAAAACCTCCTTCCGACCCACCAATCAAATGTCGTGCGGCTATCAACCCTTTCACATTAATAGATCCTTTTCTTCGCATTAACTAGTGTTAAGGTCTGGGGCGTCTTTAACACCCGAGAAAGGTGTTGACCCTGTCAGAGGACTGAACCTTTTCTCTTGTATAATGTGACTAAAACCATAGTGCTTAACACCCATTTCCCTGATGTAGAAGTAGCCCATTCAATACGATTTGTTCATTAATCTCATCGTGCTTCGGCTCTCGTCCATTGGAATGGCAGCAAAGTCAAAAGGACTGGGCCCATCCAAGAAACTCCCAAGTAGGAACCTTCCCACCTAGGACCCTCTCTCTCTCTCTCTCTCTCTCTCTCTCTCTCCCCTGCGTCCATGGGACGTTACAATCCTTTGATTGGCCAGATTTCGGATGGACCCACCAATCCCATCCCGTCTTCGCGAATCTGGTGAATCTAATGGGGTTGTATGATGATACTTGACAAGTATCAAGTCCTCCTGCTGTGTGGTTCACCAAATGCGACTCGCCTTATGAGCATCGATGAGCTCATGTCAAAACCTCGGAACCGGGCTTTGCGCTTGTCATCAAATCCGTCAAGCACGCTTTAAGACTCATGCCCATCATCCTAGACTCGCACATTCCCTCGGAAAAACTCAGCAAGGGACAAGCAGGTCGACGTCGGCCGTTTCTAGAATTCTGCACCGCGCGAAATGCATGAAACCGAAAGACAGCGGGACAGAATTCGACGAACGGGTGCGATATTTCTCCATTGGAGGCCCTCCTTCATGCTCTGTTCCATAAGCGTGTTCATTGACTGGGGGCGACTGCAGGCGAGCGGGACCCTCGGCGTCCCCACGCTGTCGGACCTAATCTCCCAGTTTAGCGAGCCAGGTCTCACGGACGGCACTCGAGTCACGGTGGGAATCTGTGGATCCTTGATGATGTGCAATTATTGACACGGACTCCTGATCGAATATTGCCCCTTTTCTTTTAGAAATTTCCCATTTAACCATGATGAGTGACTGTTAAGGATGACAGCTTTTGTTCATCGCCCTTGTCACCATCTATCCTCCCACTCTCGCTCGGCCTTTTAGGAGTCCCACGTCCCGAACCCCTGATTCGACCCTTTTCAGCCTTTTTTCAGATTTCGCGGGGAACTTTCCCCTGCCTTTGATGCGTGTCGTTATTGCCCCCTAGCAAAATCCCGTTTCCAAGAAAAAAAAAAAATTCCCCCTTGCGACGTACGATGATGATGATGATGATCTTGATGAAAAAGAGAGCGAAAGTTCGTAGACGGACGTATCGCGGAGGTGAGACCGGCTTGGGCATCTCTGCTTTTGCCACGATGGACTGATGTTGCTAGACGTGGCAGTGGAACTTGCCTTTCGGGGCAAGTTCTCTTCATGTGAAGAGCAGTAGGGGTAAAAGATAGGCGGTGAATTGTGCAGTCTACATGTCTGATCTTTATCACCCAAAAACAACGTATCAATCAGACCATGTTTTGCACGTCCCTTTCATCGTTTCTTCTTACTTCTCACATGGGAAAGAAAGAGAGGGAGAGAGAAAGAGAGGGGTCCAGCTAAGTCTACGGCTGACCGACTTTGACAAGAGCCGTGCAAGATAAGGAGAGCATGAGAGAGAGAGAGGGAAAGAACCAAACTCCATGGTTGCTAGCTTTTACACACTTCTCTTATAATAAGAGTGATGACTCAGATGTGAAATCTGCAGCAAGAGCCTGATTGAACTGGTAGAGTAGGAACCTAACGGGTTCATTGATTTCAGGGACCAGAAATTGGTCTGTCTCCCTCACTCCGCTCTTTTCAAGTTCTCTTAGATTAGCATTTTTGTAGATTTTGAGGTTCGTTTTTCCCTTCTACAAAAGACCATCCAGTTACGAATATCAGTGCAGAAGATGTCTGGAAATGGGCTCTTTTCAGTCAGAGATCCTGTTCAAGAACCCAAGGCTAATCCAATCAATAAAAGGAGAAACTTGCCAGGAACACCAGGCAAGTTTGAACTTTCTTCGCAGACAGCTTTTCGAGTTTCGAATGAAGCTCCCTTTTTTTTATCTTACCATGGACTTATCTTTTAACTTTTGAGCAGATCCAGATGCTGAAGTGGTTGCTCTATCCCCAAAGTCTCTGATGGCCACCCACCGCTTCGTGTGCGACATATGCAAGAAAGGTTTTCAAAGGGACCAGAACCTGCAGCTTCACAGGAGAGGACACAACCTTCCATGGAAGCTGAAGCGAAGGACCAAAGACAGAGAGCAGCCAAGAAAGAGAGTTTACATATGCCCGGAGACAACCTGCGTCCACCATGACCCATCAAGAGCTCTTGGGGACCTCACGGGGGTGAAGAAGCACTACAGCAGAAAGCACGGTGAGAAGAAGTGGAAGTGCGAGAGGTGCACCAAGAAATATGCGGTCAAGTCAGATTGGAAGGCTCACAGCAAGATTTGTGGGACTAGAGAGTATAAATGCGATTGTGGCACCGTCTTCTCCAGGTAAATTTTTCGCTTTGTCTTATTCCATTCACTTGTTTTGGACTCGCACACGTATAATTCAGCTTTCTATATAGCACTGAAGTGATTAGGTTGGTTGAGGGAAATAAATGAACACACTAGGCGCTTTCATTGTTTTCATTTGATTGCAACAGGGGCTCTGTTATTCCTATTAATACTGAATATAATTGAGACGATTTTGATTGTTAAGATCATGCATCATCATGATACAGGAAAGACAGCTTCATCACCCACAGAGCCTTCTGTGATGCTCTAGCTGAAGAGAGCACAAAATTCAATCCCTCAAACTTCAGGAATGAGCCAACACTGGCTCCTCCTCCATCAGCTGCGACAATCCCTGATAATTTCAGAATACTCGGCCCGGAATTTGCTATTCCTCATCTTAACAGCTGTGGATTTTCCGGTTCATCTTCCAGTGCATTCTTAGCTTCAGTTTTCGGCAGCGACCGACCAGAATTTGTTCCTACCGTACCGATGAGTATTTTCGGGTCGCCGAGCGCATCCTTCCTTGGGTCCGGCGCATCCGTCTTGGAGTTGCCTCAGTGTGTGAAGGAGGAAGAAGAGAGCAAGAGTTCGATATCTGATGCAGTGAGTTCTTTGTATGGTTCAAGCGATCAGAATCATCCGCATCAACAAAGCCAAGGTCTCATGTCAGCCACTGCACTCTTGCAGAAAGCAGCCATGTTGGGAGCTACCATGGCCAATCCACCACTCCTCAATGACATGGGTCTCGGACTAATGAACTCATCGTCATCTTATTTTCCCAACACTACAAATTTCTGCTCCCTTTCTCAGAACTTGAATGAGTCACTACTGAGTTCATTGTCCTCTACAGTCACTTGCTCTCCTGGAGGAGATCATGTGCTGGTGTTTGGCGATTCGGACTCGAGCTCACCGACAGCCGACACTGAGAACACGCTGAGTAACATGGTGATGCAAGCCAATGGGAATGTGAGCCGACCGAGAGTCGTTCAAGGGAAGCTGAATCATGCATTGGTTGAAGGCAATTTGACAAGGGATTTTCTTGGTGTTGGAGGCAAACCAAGAACACACGTCAACCAGCAGGGGCTAGCAGATTTTGCTTCACTGGGTTCGTTGTCCGCGGATTTGAGCCCAGTACAGTTCACTTAGCTATGCTAATATAAATTATATCTTGTTCTAGAAATCTTTCATGTACTAATAGAATTGATGAAAGAAGCTATTTCATGCTTAAACATATCATGGGAAGGTAGAATGGTGAAAGCTTAAAGCTTCAACCAAGCCTGTCTTTAGCTAGTCCGCGCAAGTGGCAGCCCGAGTATATTGAAACGACTCGTCACTGAGCATTAGGTTTAACAATCGAGAGGACGAAGGCGAGAATGGGAGATGCTTCGATTTCTCTATGTAATCAAAGCTCGAGCAAGTTTATATTTGAGTCACCCACTTGAATTTTGACTCGCGTCTTATCAATGCATGAGGTTAATGAGATATTTTGTGAGTACATTTATCTATTTAAACGAGCTATTGCATTGTCAAGACAGGAGTAAAAAAATATGTGAAACTTTCCATCCAGGGAATCAGAAAGAAAACGCAAAGGGACTTTAGCGACCGGAGTCATCTCTCTATGCATGAACAAGTGTGAAATGTTTTACTTTTCTGCATTGAATGTCGACATCTTTTCGCACATTAACATCACTCCACTAGCAAAATTGTCAAGTGTTGCCGTGACTAATTGGAAGGGGATCTTCACATGCTTCCGACACGCTTCTTCTCCAATTCTCACTTGCTAGATTGTCCTTCGATCACACGTAATTTCCAGAAAGACCGCAGCCTTAATTGACTAAAGTCTCCCCATGGAGTAAACTCTTGATTAGATGGATGGATGGATACGGCGGACCTTGCAAGCTATTCTGTACCAATCATTGGGGCAAGCCACACCACGGTTTCTAGGAACTCGATGTAGTCATATTGTATTATTGATGTCTTTGAATCCTTAAATAGACCGGCAGGCAATCCATCGTGCCAACAAATCTGAGGCCGTAGTGGATGGAGCAGGGATAAGGGCGTGTTTGAACAATTTTGTTTCCGGAAACAATTTCTATGCATTTTAAATCGTTTGATAACTTTCCAAAATTTCGATTCCTGTATGTAATCAAGCGTTTGACCTTTATTATTGATTCTATTCCAAATCAATTTATTTTAATTTTTAAATAATTTTGTTACTTTTTTTCCTTTTTTTCTTTTATTTTTTTCCTTTCTCTCGCTATGCTTCTTCTTCTTCAAGTGGACAAGGACCGTGACCTCACGGAGCGTCGCTCGGCCTCTCGGGCTAGGCAAGGCCCGCCTAGCCACCGGTGAGCTTGCCGGACCTTGCCCTGGCCTAGTGAGCATCCAAAATTGCCAAACCGATTGCCGGCAATCGGCGGTAGATGAAAAAGAAGAAAAAGGAAGAAGAAGAAGAAGGCAGAGAACATATGAGTAGAGGAGGAGTTTCACTTTTTTTTATTCTTTTTTTTTGTTCGGAGAACAAGAATTAAGTTTTTTTTTTTATTATTCTTGATTCTACTCCAAATCCGTTCCCGGAAATAAAAAATCAAAATTAGTTACTATTCGGATGGTTACTAAATAGGGCATAAGTATGCCGTTTAGAAGGAGATGGCGCTATGTACGTCGTTTTCGAAATACTACTGTACACGACACGAGCTATCCCGTAGGTCAACCATCAGATTGACAAACTATTCCTACTTTCTCATAAGCTTTTGCACTCTTGTGAGTGTATTTTGGACTTCGTAAGGAAGAGGCCTAATTCAAACTCTCCATTTTTTAAGGATGGTTTGTAGAGTCTCAAGGCTTGGGATTGGTGTCATGATGGGCTTGTAGAGTCTCAAGGCTTATGATGTCAAAACAGAGAGTTCCAAACGGAGCTTTAGGACGCGTTTAGTTCAGCAACCTTGCTCAAAAATTATTTTCCTAATGTAAATGAAAAACTATTTATGTTCCTGAAATAATTTTTGAAAAGAAGACGTTTGGTAAACTTATTCCAGTATAAAAATAAACAAAACACGTTTGTAAATTTGTATTCTTTTTTTGTTTCTTTTCATTTTTTAATATTTTTATTTTCTTTTTCTTTTTTCTTTTTTTTTCTTCTTTTGGCCGGTCGTCGGCCTCGGCCATGGTCCGGCGACCGGCCAACAAGGGTTGGCGACCTCGCCCAGCCACGACAAGGCTCGCCGGGGGCCGGTGACGCTCTGGCGAGGTTGCCGACCCTCAACGGTCAGTCACCCAGCCATGGCCGGGGCCGGTGACCGGCCAAAGAAAAAAGAAAAAGAAAAGAAGAAAAAAAGAGAGGAGAGAGAAAATTTGTTCTTAAAAATTGTTCCAGAAACAATAAACATGTTTTTCTTATTTTTCGTTTCTGTTCCAAATGTGTTTCTGAGAACAAAAAAATAGATTTGGAATAAAAACGCAAACAAATGCGTTTATGTTCTTTTTTTGTTCCCTGGAACAAAAAAACAGAAATTTTGTTCAAAAACAGGAAAAAAAAAAATGAAAACAAACGGGCCCTTATAAGCTCTTCTCGTGTGTACGTGGATCACTGATTTTCGTCATAATTTGGAGGAGAATGCATGGCCAAGGTTAAAGGCCCAGGCAAGGTAGAGGCCCAAACAAATTCACAAGCTCAGTGCACCCGGACTTCTTCTTTACTGATGGCTTGATCGTTGCGTACTCGTCCTCGTTGGAATGATATTGTGATCTCTATGACCCCTTCTTTGTAGCCAGTCATCAGACAATTTAAGCATCTCATCGATGGATGTTATGTGTTTTTTTCACTTCCTGACAGATAGAACTTCTAAAAATCCATCCTTTAGCAGACATAATACTGTATGAAAGAGCTTTTGCTAAGTATTTTCTCGTGAGAATGCTTGCGCTGAATTTGTATGGTCCTAAATAGATGCAGAAGAGAGGTTGATGTTGTCTGTTCTCCCCTGAATTTCGAGTTACCCATGAAGATCTAATGTTTCTTGAAGAGACTTGAATCCTTACGGTTTTTGAGAGAAAGTTGCGTTCATTCTTGTCCGAATGGTTCCTATGCTGCTGCTGGTTAGCAGCCTATTTTGATGCTTACCAAAGCGAATGCATTGTTTTCTCAGTCATGTGCAAGGGCAACGGATGGCATTATGCAGTAACGAGTCATTGCTCCTTGCAGTTAACATAATGGCTGTTAGGTGCATTAATGCTTTCATATCATGGTGATGGAGGAAGCAAACTGAAGAAGAAGAAGATCAATTTCACAATCCAGGAACATACAGCACTTCCTCAGCAATGACACAACAAATAAGTACATGAAAACTGAAAGCAGTGAACACAGGGAAGGGAAGGAAAAGGAAAGGAAAATGAACAGACTCTTGACTCTCTTTTTTCTCTTTTTCTCTCATCACTGGCGTGTTCTACCATCGGGACTCGAATTTATTTCAAATCACTGACCACATCTCTCACTGCCCTCTAACCAAATTCACCAAATAATAGCTCATAGGAGAACCCAAAAGTGACCCCCACCTCGGTGTTTCAAGCTGATCATTCTCGTGATGTCCCAAATGTTCCTCGTCACGAGTAGAATGTCCCAACAACACTCAATCCAATGAACACCATCATTCCAGGGACCATCAATTTCCCTTCACCAGATGTGTCCACCGGGACGCTGTCGGCTACCGGGCTTGATGCCAAGGCAGGCTTCTTCTTTGGCTTTGCTGGGGCAGGCGCCGGCGCAGGTGGCTTCGGGCCGAATATGCTCATTGGAAGCAGAACCTTGTCGACCATATACACAGCCAACTGGCCATCGTTATATACTGTTTGGTCCACTGTTGCATTGGTGACACCAGTCGATATGTTCACACTGCTACCGGATGTAGTCAAAGTCAGTGGGAACTCGAACTTCCCGCTCCCGCCTGCTTGTGTCCTCAGCGGATTGCTGACTGTTTGGAATTGGGGCACAGCCAAGTATGTCGGGACTACATGGAACTGCACGAGCTCAACCTGCTGCTCAGACGAGAGCTGGTTCAAAGTCCCAGACTTGAGGCTCGAGAAGGCATTGTCATTCGGGGCGAAGATGGTTAGGCCATTGTTCGAGTTGTTAAGTTGCGCGTTGATCTGTTTGTCGACTGAGGTGGCCCTCATGAGCTTGAGCAGCACCGTAAATTGGCTCGCCTTCTTGAGGACCTTCGTGATGTCGGTTGGGCCTGCAGGAGCTGGGCCTAAGACAGGAGGAGCCGGGCCTAAGGCAGGCGTAGCAGGTGCAGCCGGGGCTATCACAGGCGGAGCTGGGGCGGCCGCAGGCTGAGCCAAGGTGGTAGAGCATTGGAAGAGCAGGACCAGTAGGAGCAGAAATGACAGTCTCTTCATCATGTTTTTTGCTTTGCTCTTGGTAAGAGGGGGATTGTGAAGAGAGGACAGTGAAGAAGTGGTACTTGAAGAAGGCTTTTGGTTGTGTGAGGAAAGAGGAGGGAGAGAGTGGCAATTTATTTGAAATCTGGGAAAGAGAGTGGTGCTCATCAAAGTGGGAGAAAATGAAATTAGGTGAGAGGTTCCAATTTTTAGTTAGGGGAATTCAGTAGTTAGCACCTCAATGATAAGTGTTGTGCGAAAAGCAAAAACATGGATGGAATAAATGGAGAGAGAGAGAGAGAGCCGGGGGATCATTCACTGTTACAGCAACTAGTTTGCTTGAGAAAGCAGGAAAAATAGTAGAGGGAGATCAAATGGACATGGCACAAATCAGGCCATGCGTGATTGCTTGGGTTTCACTTTGTATTTATTTCTGGTACAAAATCAATTTGCTTGCCAACAAACTTAGGAGGAAAGCTTTTGCAGCTTCCTTATCTTTTGCGAGGGAGATGAATCGAGATTCATGTTTGCTGCAGAAAATAGGGCCCAACACTCTCATCAACTTGATTAGGATTGAGTTGACTTCTGCATAGCAACTTTGGTTGTGCGAATTTCCCTTTCCTTTTTTTCCCGAGTACCTTGTTATTCATTATTGAAAGGTGAAACATAAAGTGGGGTAATCCAGACTTGCAAGCACCAAACAACCAATGGTTTTAGATATTTGCATTTGTCAGCTGTGATTGAAAAGAAAGAAAAGGCATCTGTTACCAATCAAACATTCGAGCTAAGGATTAAGACTTGCCAGTGCCATCCATCCGCTCTGTAAGGCATCGCTGGATCCATATTAAAGAGGAAACAGACATTTCACCTCACCCCCATCAATCCTTGTTAGGTTCTCTAGATGTCTAGTTACAAACAAGGTGATTGCCTCTGCGGAACATACATGAGAAATATCATCCACTTGAAAAACTGACATCTTCGCCACTTTAGTTCGAATGGACTAACTAAAATCTCAACCATTTAGGATTTGTTATAATCTTCTCCTCAATGATTGAAATGTAAGTTCTTTCCATGTTTGCAGCAGAAAGCAGACTCTTTTATGCTATTGAAAATGATCTTTCTCGCACGAACTGTTCGCTACACTCGAACCCCCTTCATGTCGTGCTGTACATTAAAAGAATGCATTCGAAGACTTGTTACAGCGGTTCTCTACAGTTCTGCGTCACTGCCGATGGCTTGTATAAGACACCTTTCGCCACGGCGGCCCAACAGCTAATCTTCAACACCTATCGTCTGGTTAATTTGATATTACTCATTACACACACCCACACACACAGAGTGCGATAACATAAATGACAGTCATCAGTAAGATTCATAATCAATCATCTCAGCATGATCTGTCCATCACTATAACAACATTTGCCTTTCCATTTCTGATGGCTGGCAAACACGCGATGGTTTAATCATCTTTGATCATAACCTGCTTCCTAAGCTAAAAAAAACCAGAGCTTACAGCAGTGACTGTGTGAATCCAGTTCGTAGGGATCTGGATATCCATTCTTAAAAACTATATTGCCAAGATGCAACTCTCCTCATTAGACTCTCCGGGTTTTCGTGAATAGATTGACATAGATTGATCTGAATATCTTTAGTATAACGCAAAACAGATATAACATAGGCCGAGAATCAGATTAACTACAAAGTACTTGTCCATGACAGATTAATTACAAAACACCTAACTCCCCAGAAGAAGCTATCCCACCATCCATGTTAGCAGGGCATGAGACTATTTGCTGAAAAAATTACCAGAAGTATAAGCATTTCTCTTCTCCAATGTAACATGCGAAAAAATTCGCCCATACAGACATCATCTGCAGCTAAATGTAAGTGCCCATTTTGCTGGCTCTATTCTGCTATAGCAGGAAAAGAACCAAATCACAGTATAAGATGCTCATACAAATTGAAGCCCCTCAATCAATGAAAGTTACAGCTTCTTGACCTAAGATTAGTATCATATTCATGTCTCTTCTGGTTTCCTCTCTGCCAATGCATCTTCTGCTTTCATTTTCTCTGGAACGAAATCTAGCACACAACCAAATGTCATTGAATAGGTCATACTGTCATTGGACATACAAACGATCAATACAAAAATTTCATGATTTAACCAGATGTATTAATATGGGTATGAAAACAAGTACCTGAAAGAAAGTCATATCTCTTCCACTTGCAAACAAGTGATGCTGAAGGAGGGGGGAAAAAAAGACGCACAAGAAATAATCAGCATAACTAAGAAAGGTTAATGCCTAATCTCCATGCGTCAAACAGCCAAATTCACCCTACAGCAACTTTCATCATTTAAGTGTCATAAGTACAGTAGCGCTCAAATATGTTAAATCACAACAAAGATGGTCAAAAATAAAACTTCAGTAAGGCATCAAGTTCATCCAAGCAAGTGCACCAAATGATAACTTCGCATAGTTATTCCACACTGGCATGTATTTTAAAGTTTTCCATGTTCAGGTTGGAAATCCCCATTCAATCTCTCCACAAGCAAGGAAAATCTACACAAATCTAAGTTGGAAGAATTCCACAAGGACTGAACAAGAACAACTGTATCTCTAGAGGAGGGTAAACAAAATGCGGACGAGGCAATTCAGAGTGGCGGACAATTAAGCTACGATATTTTCCAGTTTCAACTAGAAAATCAGATAACACAGCTCCTTTTCCAGGGAAGAAATAGGTTTCATGAGCCAAATAATGAGTGAGTAATTTACTCATAACACTTTGTCAAACCAAAGCCGAGAGCCTCCCCACCCTCAATCCTCACAAGTTTTTGCAAAGAAACTTCCAAGTGTAATTATTTCAGAAATCACTTCTAAAACAACAGAAAACCATTATTGAAATTCAAAAAGCCAGAGACTCCGCAACATTTTACAGCTTCACTAAGTAAATGAAGGTGGAATGGAAGATAACTCAATGTCGAACCTTATGATGTGAAACTCGGTATACAACAACATCAAGCATTCAATTTATTTTTTTTGCAGGAGTTTCAGTTCAAATGAAAACAAGAGAGAAACTTACACAGGTGGTTATACTTGAAAGATCTTCTACTATCGCGAGCAGCAGCTAAGGCATACGCGTCTTCACAAAGCTGCTCGATAAACTTTTCCTGCAACAGTCCCAAGAGCTGGATGAGAATCAGAAGCAGGACACATGATTCGTCACTCACAGAACAAGTATGTATACATCAAACCATCGATATACTCAAGCTAGGACTGGAGTGACTAGTGATTCGCAGGGTTTAGCAAGACTATGGAAAATGCTGCAACAACAGGACTGGGATTCCCAACAAAGCCAGAGCTCACGCAAGCATACCGTGGCTTTGTTGATGACGAAATAAGCCTCGTGATTGATGCGCAAGTCGGATTCTTCGCTCTTCGCGATCGTCCTGATCCTGTTCATCGGAAAGATGCAGAGCTTCGAATCGTCCCTGCTCTCGTCCCCGTCCTCTCGCTCCTGGCGCTTCCGCTTCTTCTGAACCGCCGCCGAGCCCGCGGCGACTTCTTCGCGCACCTTCGCGCTCCGATCTCCCTTCGGCTCCCGCTCCCCTCCTCCTCCTCCTCCTCCTCCTCCTCCTCCTTGCGACTCGGCGCTCGAGGACGGGACGACCAGCGCCTCGGGTTCCCGCGCCGCGGCGGCGCCATTGCTCATGCTCGATCCACGCCCCTCCCCGCTCGCCCCGCCTTCCTCCCGCTTGCGACGCCTCCGCTTCTTCGCGCCCGCCGGATCACCGCCGCGCTCGCGCGCCTTCGGGCTCCGGCTTCGCTTCGATTCGGGCTCCCGCGCTTGCGATTCGGTGCTGGAGGACGGGACGACTAGGACCTCGGTTCCGGGAGGAGGCGGCGCGACGCCGTTGCTCTTGCCGGCTTTAGGCGGCGGCGGCGGCGGCGGCTGCTTGTTCTTGACGGCGGGGGCGGCGTCGGCGCCGCTCTTCTTGTTCGGCGTCTTAGAGCTTCCCGCTCTCTCCCGCGATTTGGCCTCTGTCATCGTCCGACGTTGCATGAATTTGGCGCCGATTCTTTTTTTTCGCAGAGCGATCGGATGACTCGGGGGAGATTAGGGCACAACTGTAATTTGGGGATTCATTTGATTGTGGGCCGTTTTGGCCCGCCTCATCGAGACTACTTTGGTTATGGGCCGTTTCGGCCCGCCTCGCTCAGGTGAGGCTTTTGAGACTACTTCTTGTGTGGCTTTTTCTGGCACTCTCGTTGTTTGATCGGTACATGAAATCAATTTTTTAGGGTTAATACTACCAAAATTTTCAAATTGATACACTTTCCACAAGTGTACCTCATCTAATTTTTTAACCATAAAAAATTCCCGAACTGATATATTTATGATAAATTTACCCTCCATTAGTTTTCCAAAAATTTTACTACCAAATTATTTAATAGGGTGACACATAACAGTTAAAAAATATATCAAATTGGGATTTACATTCAACTAGTCACTTGTGATATTCTTGACATTAATTCGATTTAACATAAAACAACGAAGGGTAAATTTGTTACTCATGAACCAGTTTAGAGTTTTTTTTTTGTCAAAAAATTAGTTTCGAATAAATTTATTATCACATGTATCCCAATTAAAGGATTTTTTTTTTTTTTTTTTTTTGTATTAATCTCTGCTCACGTTAGAGTAAGAAATGCGGCAAGGCTGTTTTCACAGTAGGCAGAACTTCTACTACTTCGTTCAAGGCGCAAAGAACGTCCGCCTCTTTTTCTCGTTTACAGTAGCAAGACTATCTCAACGAAACAGTTGTTATGGATGCAAATCAGGTGATCCTCGGTTGGCTACTTGCTGTTGGCATCCCTGCTCTCGCGAAGGAAATTTCTTGGCGGTACTGAGAGACGCTGCAATGTTGAGGCATCTAGAGCATCTTTGAACATCGCGCAACATCGATGCATAGGTTCGCTGTTGTGCAGTCTAATGTGTCCATCTTTCTGTTTCATTTGTCATGTGTATTGTCGATTCAAGCAAATGTATCTCTTGCTTGCTTGCCGTTTGTGGGCGTGAAACCGAACTCGCAAAAGGTAGTTCTCTTCCTCTGTAACAGTATCATCACGAGGTTGCATATTTAGTTATATGTCCTAAACATAGCTTTGATAATAAACACCATGTTCAGTTTGATTAAGTTTTATCGACCTTCGCCACTATTAAGCAAAATTAAGAGGAAAAAACAATTCGTGAAGGACTCTATTCAACTTGCAGAACAGACCAATTGATGATGCTTCGTCTACTGTACGGACACATAAAGGCTCAGGTACTTTCTTCCTGAGAAATTGCTGATACCAAATGAAGATAAGATTTAGTGGAACACGACATCATGGGCCAATTTGTCCCTTATTTTGTACACACGTGAATCATTCAAGTACAAAGCAGAAGACTTCCCCCAAAACAAGATGCAAACACAGATGTTTTCTGTGATTAAAATGAGAAAAAAGGAACGAACTTTCTTTTTGTTATCAGCATGATTAGTACTGAGCAACGCCCTCAACACTAGCACGCCCAGTTGGCCCCTTGAACCTGCAAACTTTGCAGACAGGTGACAATAGAGATGGTGTTTGGTACTTGTCTTCGCCGCCCATCATCGGCATGGGAACGCCGACCTTCACAGGGCTCACGTAGTTTGGCCTGTAAGTCTTGCCCAGAACTCCTTCAACCAGGTCCGACAGACTAGAGAACCGGAACTGTGTCTCCAAGTGAGCGAACGCATCGTCTTTCGGTATTTGATAGTTGTGAACCCGGTTCTCTTCTTCACCAATCGGCCTTACCCCTACATCCATTTCGAGCAATCCACTCACCGTCACCCTCACAGAGTTAGTATCATCGGTCCTTTCGACTATCACGGTCCTGTCCTCGCCTTCATGCCTCCACTCGGCCTCTCCGTCGGTGGGGACTTGGACCGCCTGGTTGTCCCAAATGACGTTGAGAGCATCTACATTGTCGTCCCAGTGCGAGACTCTCTTCGCTTGGATGACAAGGGTGTGCTTGTCAAAAATGACCGCGAGGGCTTGGACCCACGTGAAGTCACGCGCCCGTCCCTCAGGGCGAGTCCCGATGAAGTGGGCATTGATGTGGAGGTTGTCATCAGAGACGAGCGCAAAGTTCCCTCCAGTTGCCCCGTGGAAATAGAACATTACGCCGTCGCCGCCGACGAACCGAGGGTCGTAACAGAGAGAGCCATATCCCTGGCAGTTGGCTCTTCTATCTGCAAGAGCAAGAAGAAGAAGTGAATATCAATACGTGAGCCTGTTCCCCGATGGTTCGAACTTTTAGAGAAGAACGGTTGTGTCAAAATCGATGTCCAGGATTCATTGATCATGTCTGCATAAATCTCGCCAAGACAAGAAAGACAACTATCGTGCTTGTGTTTTTTCGAAGTAGCAATCAGAAAACAGCTTAAGACGTAGGACTGTTGTATCGGGAGAGTGTGAGAGAAGCTTGCTTACATTTGCAAGTGGCTTCGCACTTGCTGCTGCTGCAGTCGATGAAGCAACCCTTTTGCTTCTTGTTCTTCTTGGGCTTCCTCACCTGGCACTCGGTAGGGCAAGTGAGCCTCTTGAAGCGACACTTGCCGGACGCCAGACAAAAGGCTCGTTCATGGCCAGAAGACGTTTTATTTAGCATCACGTACTTGGTCGAATCGGGGTCAGGTTTTGTGGTTGCCCCTCGGACCATGGATGCCCCCAGCAAGACCAGAACCACAAGGCTAGCCATCAAGATCAATGGCTTTCCTCCCTCCATTGTCTTCGAGATGCAATCGCAGCCCGAAGATGCTTCTCTCAACCTGTTTTCCTCTGTTGATTGTCAGATGCTTACAGCAGAAAATGATGGATATTCTTGGACGGATTAGAATGTTGAGAGAGGCCTCTTTATATGGAAAAGTGAAAATGCCTAACTTAAACAAGGCCTTGGAGTTCGGCTTAATCCTTGTCTTTCTTGCTTCCTAAACAAAACGTAGGTTTTGACTAAGAATCGTAGGCCATTCTTATCATATTTAATGAGTCTTATTATACATTTTGAAAGGGCTTAAAGCTTCTATTTGCTTGAATATGTAAGAGTTGACTATGTGCCAGTTGTAAAACTATTTGCAATACTTGAGCCTGCAGCAAGCTTATCGACCTCGCCAGCATATGCTCCACTTAATTGGTGTAATTATGGTAATTATCATAAGATTTACTGTGAGCTCATTATCCACGTTCTCCGAAGCAAAACCCATAAATTTTTAATCAAGGAGTTATTGCAAGCTGACAAGTTATAACTCAGCTTAGGACTCTAGTATTCAAGAAAATCCAAGTATTGAGTTCAATTTAACATTGTTCTCATGGCAATAATTCACTGAGTAAACTTTTGCAAATCCTCTAATCCTAGCTAGGGTTACCGTAATTTACATTGATTCTTCTTGCTTAGGCTCATTCATAGTGAACTCCTCCATATATGAAATAACCCTTAAGGAACTCTCGTGACTAGCTATGGTAGGTAGGACAAAGCATCAAGCTCGAGTTTTCAGACAAGTTTTCATCCTCGAGACCATGCATCAAAAACCCGCCCGGACTTACAGAATGTGACATGTCATGATGCTGAGGGTCGGGTCCATGTGGCTATTGAATTCGTGAAAGAGTAGCTCAACCTGATGTAGGAACCTAAACACTACTCAAGGTAAAGAGTTTTCCCTTTTCTAGGCGTAGCCACGTTTTCAGCTTGAAAGATGGCTTTCCCTGAGGAGATATGAACAAGATCCAGCTTATCATATCCGAATAAAATAAGCGAAGAAGAAGAAAAGATAAGGGAGTTTGTGCTCTTCGGGAAACTTAAACTCCACTTGTATATTACTCAGCAGACCCTCCGTTTCGTTTCTGCTACGCACAGGCCATGTGGCTTGAACTTCGAGCCCCCTTAAATTTGCCTTGGATCCTCTGGTCTCACAAACTGATGATTCACGTAATTCTGAGCTGCTAAATCTGATGTTAATGGAAATCTCAAGTCGTTACTAAGGCACTTGCTTCGTTTTTTATACTTCACTTACGATGGATTCAACAGAAGGAACGCCTCGTGTGAACCAAGGTAAAGTCGAACGCATGCTTGCTGTGATCACACTTTAATTGCAATTGTTACCGTCATCGTACAAAATGGGACACTATGCCCATTTCAAAAGCTTCCGAGTTCAACTTCTATTCTTTGATAGCCGGAAAATAGTAAATGGTTTTTTATTTCTGCGGGAGGCAACTCCCGCCTAGCATTGACCAAGCAATCTTGGAAGAACCGACGGGCCTTAATTGCTGGAGCAGAAAGCCATGTACATTAACGGGAAAAGGTCAAGTCCTGCTATCACAGAATTTAATAATGGTCATCAGGCTTAAATGAACTTCTGCATACGGCAACGAACAACGAAAGCCGTAGCTCTAATGTAAAATGTACGTGGAACAAACGCGTTTTAGGGGTTGCTTACATCGGCCGCAAAGGTTGCTCAGTCCACGGGCCAAAAAATGCCCCAACATTTTACCCAAGGGACAGACCTTAACTAGCCAAGTTGATCAACAGAACTACAATGGACGCCACTCCAATAAAGCTTAAGTGCTTTAAAAATGGATACCCACACAGTTAACCCGCAGAATTGGTAAAGCTTCATCAACTTATTCTTTTACAACCGGGACATCAACATAACCAAATTTCGAAGCAACATTATATACACGTTCAGCACGCAGGAGGAAACATTAAAGCTGGACCGAAAAACTAAGACCTGAGGAGAGGTCGAGCATCATAAAGTCACCTATAAGTGAAACCAATTTGACTGTGAAAAGAACGTTCCCGGGTCAACGAGATGAAAGTGAAATACTATTGGAATATGGGAAGATCGTTCATTGGCTGTTGGTCAAAAGTCAAGTCACCTCCTTCGACCGCCACAATGCTGTTTGAGGCTCCTCCTTCGATTTCGCTTGCCATTTTAAGGAAGTACGTATGCCTGCACAAGCACGTTTAATTAAAGAGATGCAAGGAGAAAAGACATTCATGTAGATAAATAAGTTACCATCGTGAGTCCGCTGTCAACTCTGGATGGAAGGCAGTCCCAAGCAAGTTCCCTTGCCTGAGAGCTACAATTACTTTCTTTTCAGATCCTTTGTTCTCCTAAATGTCACAGCAACAAAGAAAGGTTCAGAAGGAGATAAATTACAGGAATGATATATGGAACCTATTCTAGCAATATCAACTTTCCTGGGGGAGAGAGAGAGAGAGAGAGAGAGAGAGAGACATTGGCATCTTGATACCCCCAGTAATGGGAAAAATAAATTCTAAGGAATCAAAAGAATTGAAAACTTGGACCTATGTCCAATGGATCACCTACTGAGGAAAAGTATTTCATTGAGCAATGCAAAAATCCGGTGTATCAACCAATTGAAGAGCAAGATTCAGGCAATAAGTATTCAGACTAACTTCCATAAATGTATACTCCAAACAGGAAAACAAGAACAAAAGAGCTCGAATAATTCATCTCCAAAAAAAAAAAAAATGATGGTGCAACAATAACTTCCACATCAAGAGGAACAAACAACATTAAATAAAGGTCATAGAATTCCACAATAATAACTAAATTGCTTGCAGGAAATGTATGATGAGCAATCCACAGCAGTTGGCATCTCCACTTACGTTGGGAAAGAATATGTATTAAACATGATAAAAGCATATTCAATTCAATGCAACTTTTTAAAGGCCCCTTCGCTGTCACTTCCCTGAGCCTCAACATTGTTGAACCAGGATACAGCAAGCTCATAGTACAAGTTTATTAGCACTCTGACAATCTTGTAATCTTTACTTGACGAGCTGCTTATCCTAGAAGCCAACAAGATGAAGCTGCCATGTGCCTCCCTTATGCCCTTATGACAGGGCCTGGAGGGAGACAAGGATGCATGGCCAAAACTGAGTATGGCAACTCTGTAATTTGATCTAATGGCTACCAGATCATATCAAAGCAACTTTCTCTTGCATCAAGGTCACTCCCTCAAAACCTCAAGATGACAATGAGCAAAAGAAAAGTACATGCTTGAGGTCGATATAATGCATAGTATCACAATGTTACTTCTAATCCAACTGAAATAAAGTGGGGGCAGTCACATAGATCAGCAGGCCCAAAGGCCGAACTCAATTCACTGGAAACAGTAGCTAAGCATCCACAAGGAAAAACTGAAGACTAAACAGAATGTGCAATTTGATTGTTGTCCTTAGAAATGATAGTTAATATCTAATGCTTCATTTTAATTCAATGCCACAAAGTTATTATCGCTTTTTAACATTTGTGCCTTACTCGATCAATTTAATTGTTCTAGAGCATTAGAAATGTAAAAGTCAACCAAATTATTGATACAAAAAGTGAAAAAAACTACCTTAACATAAAACTGAACCTATACTTATTATAACTCCTTATATAGGAGACCTTTTGACAGTGACTGCCATTGACAACTTTTAGGTAAAACTATTCCATATCATACCCACTTTCCTGAGTATGGCCTAAAAAGTGTTGAACTTAGTACTAATCTAGAAAGTCAAATAAAAGAATCAAAATCAGTATTACTCTTGCTCCTCAATGTGAAACTGAATTCACACTTAATGGGGTTCTCACTGCAAATTATCCAATCCACTCACTGGAAAATTCACATGGCAACAAATTTCAGCCATTCGAATGAATAGAGCTGGTATGAGTAATGCAAGAGGACTGACAGGGAAATGATAACTCCAGTTGAATTAAACCCACATTTCTGTAATGGCAGCTACAAATTGAAATATGCAACTATAACACCACATCATTGCACTCAAAAGATGCAATATGGAGCAAACATGTTTACGATTCAAAACCTAACAGATACTAATCATGTTTACGATTCAAAACCAAAGAATTTGGAACCACTATCAAGTCAGAAGCATACCCATGCAAACCTAACCATGAGGGTTTGACATATTCGAAAAACTAAATCTCACTATAAAACTTGTTATATAAGAGCAAGACATAGCAAATTATACCCAATGAACTTTCTTGAATAAAACAAATATTGTATGCCATACCTCTTGAGCTTCATCCATCAGTTTGTCAGACGGAACTGGATAGTCAGCAAGCACTTCAACTTCTGGCCCTACTTCAAGTACAGCAGGAGCTCGAATAAAAACTCCACGGAACGTATCAGGACCTCCTTCCTTTGATGCGAGCTCCGGAACTGAAAGATCTGCTTCAAAGCTCTGAATCTAAATATCAGGGGGGAAAAAAGAAGCGAGTCAATTCATACTTCATTGTGTATAAGCAACAACATGCTCACTCTTATGCAGGTTCAGATTTTGTGATATCATAAAAATCACTGTGGCATAAAAGTTACATATACTGGACACGAAGATAAAGTCGAGGTTCACGCTCGCAATCTCGCATGTGATAGCAGATAGTGCAACAATTATTTTCACCGAAACAGCTACAATGTGTCAGAAATAAAGTAGAGCAATATTTTCAGAATCATGAGGGTATGCAGACCTGACTGCCAAAAAAGTTCCTGTGGACAGTGCAATGTAGGCCTCCAATAAGATCTTGTCCTCCTGCCTTTTGTCCTGTGAAAAACAAGTATCTTTTGTCAACCATCTGAACTTCATCACCAGCATTCCTCACATAGCATACAGATAAAACAATGAATTTTGTAGCAGTGCAATCTTCAGGCCTACTACGAAGCTACAAGAGAAGACCCACCAGTTACTTTGTCAGCCAGGAATATCAGACCAGCGCATGTTCCCCAGACAGGATTTCCCATCTTAACAAACTCTCGAAGAGCCGGGAACTGCAGAATTGAAGGACTTAGTTACAAATGACTGAACTAACTGTACCTTGCTGATAGCATTACTGTGGAAAAGTAAATTAACTCAGCAAAAGTCCATGAAATTGTACAGGGCACGCTGAAATACCACCGAACATGCATGCAGCAAAGAAATCAGAGACAAGAATCATGGACTCTTCTTTCCTTGAAAAACCAAATGAACCGATACTCTTGTCAATTCTCAGAAAACATTTCAGGAAAAGAGAAGAATCACTGCATCCTACTCCACACAAAAAGTTACTTCAACAGAACTGGCCGTGAATTCGCAAAGGTGGAGCACTTAAGACTTGCTCCACCACCACTAAATTCCACGCAGCAACGACAGCTTACGACAAATGAACACGTCTACATGGGGCGAGTCCTTCCAGGTTGTGGAATTCTCAGAAAGCACTGTCCAAAACAGACCGACCTCATCTCATCCTACTCCACACCAAAAAAAAAAAAACCGACACTACACTCACACCGCCCATCCTAAACCGATAACAGCAGGGGCGCGTCTCTCATTGCCCAATCCCAATTCGACAACCACCGCGACGAAGGGTTCATCGGAAAGGCTCACGAGAGCACAAACCAGGTTATGGAAGTCGGCGAGCTTGGCCATGGTGGTGCTCTCCCCGCCGGGGATGATCAGCGAGCTGACGCCCTGCAGTTGCTCCGGCTTCCTTATCTCCACTCCCTTCACCCCGAGCCTCCGAAGCGCTGGCGAACAAAAACGACAGACAGACAGACAGACGGATTCCGTCCGGTCACGAGCTCATTATGCAAAAAAAAAAAAAAAACAGGCGACGGCCGGCAGGGAACGAGGCGGGGGGGAGAAAAAACGTGCCTGCGATGTGTTCGTTGAAAGATCCCTGGAGAGCGAGGACGCCGACCGTCATCTTCCGCTTCGAGGGGGCGAGGGTGGGAGGACGAGCGGCCCCGTGAATTGTGCGCCAATGAAAGAGGAGGTGCGTGCGAGCGAGCGAGAGAGCGAGAGGGAGACGTGGAGCGATTGAAATGTGGAGGCCTTTCGTTTCGAAAAGCCGCCCTTTTCTTTTTTGTGCGCTTCGCTCTCTCTGGGTATTTGGCCTCAATTGGCAAAATCTATGTGGACTAAAATATTTAGATTATAGGCAAGTCTATACTACCCATGTTTTTTTGTTTTTTTTGTCGGTCTTACTTTATACTTATTTTACGCTCACTCTCAGGCTTTTGTCCTGCCTCTTGCAGGGCGTGCGAGTCGAAACCCACTCCTGAAACTTACACATCCTCACTCAATTCCCCCTGAGAAGGTGGGGATTTGAACTCCTCACCTCCCCCTTCCATGTTTATGTGCCTACATTATGCATTTTCTTGCGTGTCTATATGTGTGTTATCAGCTAATTGAATCGCGCGAACATTTTGGCTGTTCACGCGTGCTACCATGACACGGTATTGAAGCATGAGATTTTGTTTTCGAATTGGACAATACTACAAAAGACCCCCTAAACTTTGATTATATAAGCAATACCACCATTCTTGAACTTTAATTTATGCAATGCGGTCCCTGAACTTTGGTCTAATGTATGACGTCGTCCCTAGACTTAGATTAGGTCACGTCATAAATGATCCGATTCAAATTGATTTAATTCATTTATGACCCATTTATTTCTTGATCCAATCCATACCCGAATGGACTCATTTAAGCAACTCTATAAAAGCTTGTTTCTTATGATTTTTTCAAAAATGATATTGTTAAAATGCTCTCATGCGGTACATATCTAGTGAATAATTTTGATAATATTTTTGAAAAATTGAGGTTTCATTTGTATTTTCTAGAAAATAACAATATTTGCTAGTGTTTACTGAAATCTGAAAATAAATTAAAAGATATTTCCAGTGATCCTTTTAATATTCTTTATCTTTCTTTTTTTAAAATTGAATTTTAATTATTTTTAATTTTCCTTTTTTTCTTTTTTCTTGTGGTAACAATTGATAACTAACCATAGGTTAGCTCGAGCCTGGCCACAGGTTGGCGAGGCTCAAGCTAAGCCAAGCCAACTTCAGGCCCGACTTCACCTCGCCTGTTGGTCGCTAGTCGTTGCCATGGGTGACCACCAGCTAAGGAAGATGGGAGAAGGAAGAAGAAAGAAAAGAGAAAATTAATTATGATTTTGATTTTAATATATATATATATAATCATAAGGTTGTAGAGGGAGAGAGAATGTGTGAGAGTTTAGTGGGTTGGCAATGGGATTTAAACTCAACACATTTAAGCCTCATTATTTCTAGCCTTTAAATTTAAGATCATTTAAGGTAGTCTCTTCTTGAAGTAATTCATATATGACCAATTTATGGATTTAAGAACCATTTTGACAAGTCTATAAGTCTCTTAACTTTTCATTTGTTTAATATGATCACGGAATTATTTTTTGAGAAAATCCCCTATAATGTTTTGAAGGTGACAACTAATCAAAAGCTACAAATGTATTTATTGGTTGAGTAAACTAGTTGAAAGACTAACAAGCTATTGTGCATATGGTGTCCTAACATGATGGTATGAAGACAATGAGTGCACTACTCTATCAATGGTGAACAAGGCATCGAGCATAGAAAATGTTTATAAATTGGAGGTACCTACGTAGAAGGTGAACAAGCCCAAAATGGGGTTTCAGTAAAAGCTTGGAGGTAGCCATAATTGCCAATATACTTGGCAGAACCAACATATAGAAGCTCCCTGGTAACTTTGACAATGTCGGGGGTATTCGAATTATGAAGTAAAAAGACCGAGGAAAACCAGATGGACCTTTATGGAGGTGAACAACTCGTGAAAAATGGGACACTAGAGAAGGTGGACAATTTATATTATTTTGGATCATCGAGATGCTGAGGAAGATCAATGAATGGAAGCTCATGAATTGAATAAAAGCGGGCTTCTTGGATATATTCGTGGATTGTTGGCGGAAGTAGTTGCTTATATAATCTGCGAAGAACATATTTATAGAGTGTTTGTGTGATCCAAATAAGAAGACCTCAATATTTCTGAACTTGCAAGTTAAAAGATTTAATAGCTAGTCATCAAGGAAGAATCTAATCAATCGTCAATCTTTTGGTGACAATGAAAATCTCCTAATATAAACAATCCTATTCATGGAAGCAACAATATTACTAGCAACAGGTAATGGGATATGCCAAAACTTGGCACGAATGAACACTTAAATACCAAAAGTTTGGAAAATGACAACTAAAATTGGAATAAAATAAATCACTTAAGTATCACTCTGGCTAAAATCTGGTTAAAATGTTGACGTGGCGATTTTCCAGCAAAGGAAATGCAAAACAACACCGTTTTGCACGGCGACATGACTAAATAATACAAAAATGATATCGTTTTGGTTTTGACGTCACAAAAAAATTAAATTAAATTTAAAACTAAACTTTTTAAAACATTTAAAAATAAAATAAGAATATTAAAAAAATTTAAAACTAAAAATTTAAAAATTTAAAATAAACAAAAAATATTTAAAAACTAATTAAAAAACTAAAAAAATTAAAAATTAAATAAAAATTATTTAAAACATTTAAAAATAAAGTAAAATATTAAAAAAAAAACTAAATTTAAAAAAAAACTAATTTAAAAAAAATTAAAACTAAAAATTTAAAACATTTAAAAACTAAACTTATTTAAAACATTTAAAAATAAAATAAAAATATTTAAAAAACTATAAAAAAGGGGGGCCGGGCCCTTTCGAAGGAGGCAAGGAGGTGGCGACGGCGGGGCTCAGCCCTCAACTACCTAACCCTTTTTTAATTTTTTTTTAATTTTATTAATTTTTACTTTTTGAATATTTTTATTTTTATTTTTAAATGTTTTAAATAAATTTAGTTTTAAATTTAATTTTATTAATTTTTATATTAATTTTTTACCATGTCAGCACAAAAATGACGTCATTTTTGTATTATCTAGCCACGTCAACGTGTAAAATGACGTCGTTTTACACTTTCTTCGCTAAAAAGTTGCCAAAACGTCGGCATTTTACACGTTGACGTGGCTAGATAATACAAAAACAACGTCATTTTTGTATTATCTAGCCACGTCAACGTGTAAAATGACGTCGTTTTACACTTTCTTCGCCGAAAAATTGCCCCGTCAACATTTTGGCCAGATTTTGACCAGAATGGCATTAAGTGATCCATTTTGCTCCGATTTTGACACTTAAATGTCACTTTCCAAAATTTTGGACTTAAGTGTCTCTCCGTCTTAAGTTTTGGCACTTGGGTATACTTTGGGAAAAGTACCAAAAAGTCTTAAACATTTTGTATTTGTGCCAATTTAGTCTTAAACATTTTTTTGATGCCAATTAAATCTTGAACATTTTTACGTTGTGCCAATTCAGTCCTTTCCGGTCAATTTTGGCCGGATTTTGCTAACTGGACACCGGCCGGCTGACGTGACCTCATCGGTGCCGACGTGGACAACTTTTAATAATATTTTAGTATTTTTGAATTTTTTTTCTTTTTTTCTTTTTCTTTTTTCTTTTCCTCTTCTAGAGGCGACGGCCAACGAGGTTGACCACGACCTTGCTGGCCACCTTGCCGGGCCGCGAGGGCGGCCTTGCACTCGGCAGTAAGGCTCGCTCGCCCGACGCGAGGCTGCCCTCGAGGCCTGGGCGGCGAGGCTCGCCCTTGCCGGATCTGGGTAGGGTCGAGCCTCGCCCATGGCCCGTGAGGGCAAGCGAACCTAGGGAGAGAAGGGAAAGGGTCGATCGGAGGACGAAGGACCCGCCGTCGTGACCGTCGCTCCCTATAGTAGCCTCCACCCCCCCCAACGCCGTCACCTTATTGTCCTCGCCAAACCTCGAGCCATGGGCGAGGCTCACCCTCGCCGACCATGGGCGAGGCTCAACCCTCGCCGGATCCGGCGAGGGCAAGCCTCGCCACCCGGGCCTCAAGGGCGGCCTCGCGTCGGTCGAGCCGGCCGAGCCCATGGCCGGCGAGGCTGCCCTCGCGGCCACTAGCGAGGTGGCCGGTGAGGTCGACCTTGACCTCGCTAGCCGTCACCTCTAGCCGGTTGCCGAGATCCGACGATCGGCTAGAGGAAGAAGAGGAAAATAAAAAAATAAAAAAATAAAAAGAAAAGAAAAGAAATTAAAATATTGAAATATTATTAAAAGTTGTCTACGTCGACACCGATGAGACCACATTAGCCAGCTGGCGTCCAATCAGCAAATTCCGACCAAAATTGGCTGGAAATGACTGAATTGACACAACGTAAAAATGTTTAGGATTTAATTGGCACCAAAAAAAGATTTATGATTAAATTGGCACAAATAAAAAAGGTTTATAACTTTTTTTGCACTTTTCATGGTATACTTCTACCATTGTATAAGTGACCAAATCTCCGGCGATTTGATTGCTTATCTTCGACCGTAAATTGATCCTCTTGAAAATTATGTAATAACTAATTTAGAAATTGAATACTATATAAGAAGACCAAACTACACCGGAGAAATCATAACTACGAAATTGAGATAGCTTTATACACTTATCCTCTCGTGGAGTTGTTGAAAGTTTGTATTTATGGAGAGCATTTATCATTGATTGTAATCTCTTTTAAAGTGTATGAGTGTTATAACGGTGCTTTAAATTAGGTAGTGTGATCTATCAACTTGAGGTATAAGCAACACAGTTACGCTTGGATCTACTTACAGATTACTAGTGGATTCCAGCCTTATTGGTTACTATTAGAATGGGAGAGTGGAGATAGACTTTGTTTAAACATAATTATTATAAAATTTACGTGCATCTTATTCCATCTCTATATTTAATTTCTATATATGTTTGATAGATGCAATGCACTTGGTATAACCAATTCGTTTTTGCATATATTAGATTGTTCCTACGTATATTGACTTGATTATTTTTATTTCAAGAAAATATATCATATAACCTATTCAACTACTTTAGGTGATGTTCTTGGTTATAACGAACTATTGGTAAAGATTCAATAAAGTCGTTACATTCGTGTCATTTTCATTAATCTAAGAATTAAATCAAATATTTATCAATAATTTATATAATATATTAAACAAATTTAAAATTTAAAAACAACATTATACTTTGAGTTAAATTTTAGAGATCACATCATATAAATTAAAAATTTAATGATGACCTTTGAATCATTTGTCCCATTTTTCCTATTTCAAATCTTTCAAAGCCTTATAATTCCACGGTCAAATCTTTAGGCTAGCTTAGACTTCCAGTAATATTTAAATATTAAAATCACGCCGCCATACAACTTGAAGTTTATAAAATAGTCATAAATGATTTCACAAGACCTTCGGGACCACCTACGATTTATCTCTCCTCTTTTTGGGGCAACCTACGATTAACTCTCGTCTATTTCAAGCGGGTGCTAAAAACGGTTGCTGCATGTTCGAGAGGGCTGACGCTAAGCCCTCATTGGTCCTCCAAATGATTCCACGTCGAACCCTTAAAAAATTCGAGAGCGAAAAACAACGCGAAAGCATAATTAGGTGGAATCTTCGGAGCCTTTTTGCAAAGCCAATGTCGATTGAATGGACTGGGTACCTCCGAAACCCCAATAATCAAATCCGTCAGACGTCGTCTTCATGTGCCCGCACGGACAAGATGCTCTCCTACGTTAATAATTCTCTAACTTAATCCCACGAATCTTAGCATTATAGGACGATTGGCCAGATCATTCGAATTGATTAGTCTATTGCGAACATGATTT
The DNA here is from genome assembly GCF_016545825.1 of Eucalyptus grandis. Lineage (NCBI taxonomy): Eukaryota > Viridiplantae > Streptophyta > Magnoliopsida > Myrtales > Myrtaceae > Eucalyptus > Eucalyptus grandis. Next base: position 41,478,917 of record NC_052613.1, read on the forward strand.
TGTCGCAACCAGATGGGCCGATGTTTTTCCAGTGAGACCGATCACCTAACGCAATGGATTATTAGCATGCACGCGCGCCGGTCCCTTGCATAATACCTAGCTATAAGTCAATTCACGCGAACTTCGTAACTCTTTAAGGTCAAGGTAAAAAAAGGGTGTTGAGGTGCTGAAGTTGCACGCCACCGCTCGAAAGAGATTGGGGGCGCAAAGTCAAAAATAATAAATATTTTCTGACCCGAAAAGAGAATTAATGATGATTTAACTTCATTGCCATGCGTAGAATTTGAAGGGGGGAAAAAGAAGGAAAAGTAGTAATCAGGGGGCGAAAAGGAAATTTGGATTATGTGAGGGTGTACGATCGGAGGAAACTTCTCGGTCGGACAACGCCAAGGGGAGAGTACTCGCACGGCTTTGCTCCGTGAGTGTCTCCAAGTAACGGTTACTTCGTTGCTAAGCTTTACCCCCTGGCGCGAGACGGTGACTTTTTCCGACCCGGGCCATGTGATGTCACCATCTAACTGTTGCGTACTGGGTTAACTCGTATTTTAGGTATCAGTCAACAAAACATCAACACCAGGACATTGACAAATATTAATTTCGAGGAATTGCATTGGATGGGAATAAATTTGAAAGTTTCATGTAATTTATATTTAATTATTTTCATCAATGATGATTTTTTTAAATTCTTTTAATCGATACAAATGATTAATACTTAAATTATTAATTTTTTGCGAATCAAATGGATCTTTAAAACCTACCGGTAAACAGCTGTGATAGTTTGAGACTTGTTTATCATCGTTGAGATCGCAAGTTTCGAATCTCCAAGCTGGTGGGGTCATGTGCTAATCTCCCCGAGATATAGAGGTCAAATCCTTCGACACTGTCCGAGCACGAGGAGCCCGTGATGTAGTCCTCGATTACAAAAAAAAAGAAAAAGAAATGGATTTTTGAATGTCCTGCTGATTAGACGTGGCTAAAGCACGTATGGTCTGCCCAATTGGAGCCCACTCGGGCCATATATACCCCTACAAAATGGCAATTAGGGCGTTTTTTTTTTTTTTTTTTAAACGACGTGGCGCGGGCCGATCGAAATCAACGTCCGATCAGAACGCAGAAAACCTCTGCCCATCGCTATTTATACATTCGTCCCTTCCCCCACCCTTTCTTCTCCCCACTTCCCTCCTTCCCCGGACGCGCTTTCGGTTATCTTCCAATTTTGGCCCCCCGGGATTCCCCTAATTTCTCATCCCGCCCGCCTCGCAAAAACCTTCCTATTTCAACCCAATCGCGCAGGCAGGACCTCCTTCGGAGGACTCCCCCGGTCTCGCGGCGAATCTCCCTTCCCGATTCCCGTCGCTCCCTCCCGCCCCGGGCCGTATTTATCCATCGCGGCTTCGTGCTCGATTAGGGTTTCTGGATCTCCAGCCGATTCGCCTTTCGGAGGTGCCGCCGATTTCGCATCGCTTTCCGGAGGCCTCGCGCCTTCGTGCGCCGAATCGCCCGGTGCCGCCGTCGGGCCGTTCGTATCGCCGAGCGCGTCGTAATGCTCGCCTCCGAATAAGTTCCGGCGCCGGCGCATCGTCTCCTTCGGCAGATTATACGCAAGGGTGAGGTTTTTATTTTGGATTTGTCGGACGTGCTTCGGTTCGATTGCCCCGGAGGGTATTGTCTGGGAGTTCTATGCGAGCGTGTCGCTTTCGTATTTCCTGTTTATGAATTTCGTCAACTGGGCAGGTTTTTCCTGCGTTAGCTTGTGTTATTTTTAATTGCATTATTGTTGTTTTTCTTTTCTTGTCGGGAAGGGGTCAAGAAATTCCATTGCTTTTGCGAGGTGGTGGATTCAGCTCTCTCTCTTTGTTTCTCTCGACAAGGTCTTATAAACTGGAGCTGTCGCTATGTTGGTTCTCGGTAGAAACAGCTGCTGCAGCAACGTAATCAGCTGTTTCGTTCATTTGTCTGAATGGCATCCGTTGGAATAGCAGAGCTGCTTGGGGCTTGAAAGCCCTGTCCTCTCCTGTGTACACCAGGTGTGTGTGTGAAAGTCGATTTTTTGTTCACTTGTGGAACGTGATTGATTTTGTGAATATTTCGTGAGGAAGCTTCAGAACTACACGTGCTAATTTTGTTCTGGAGTGAGGATTTCGCTACCGAGTGCACTTCGTGGCGACAATCAAGCCAAGAGTTTTGTTTCTTTGCGTGTCGTTATCATTAGGCATCCCTTTCTTTTGGCTTAGGAGAGGATATCAAGGGTGTGCATTTTTTGCAGGTTTTTGGACTTTTTGTTTATCTTGAAGCTGAAAGTTGCAGTGTATAACTATAGTTTCCAAATTTCTCATGTTCAACAAAGGGTATCCTATTGCAAGATTCATGGGCTGCTGTAGTTGCTTTGGATTCTCCCGGAAGCCCAAAAGAACCTCGAGGCCCGTTTCTGGATTGAATAATCATCCTTCTCAGGAGTGTCTGTTGGATGAAGACATGGAAGATGATCATGAGGATGATCGTTCATACAATGGTGAGGTCACGGATAGTGCTCATGAAGATGATGACAGAGAATTGCGGAGACGTGCCCAACGTTCGGAAGATATACTGAGGTTTAGAGAAGAAAATGGCATGATTTGCAGGCAATATCCTGTAAAAGAAACCCACAAAGTGTTCCGTACAGAGGTAAATATCGAGGAATTGTGAAACTCTTCCTTGGCCACATTCATGGGAGTATGCTGCAGTTGTTTCTTGAGAGATCATAAATGGATATCTTGCTGTCAGGGAAATTATTGTTGTGTGTGCTGTCAATTTGCGTGTTCTTTTACCTGAAGTAGTTTTTCTATCCAAATGTTGTCTTAAGAGTTGAGCATCTATCCGGCTCGCTTGTTATGATGCCTTCATATAAGCTGCTGATTATACATATACGACACACTAGCCTGCACAGCTTCCTTGAGTGAATCGTGCACGCTTTTAGTCTTACCTCAGTAGGGGTACCTGTGATATTGAGCAAAGATATGTGAGTCTATCTGAATCACTTGTTCTGAGTGTTTGCAAGTGATCTTGGTTGTGTAATTTATCATCTTTTTTCTACTTTAAGCATACAGGTGGTCATTTTCTGATGAGGCACATGCGTCTCTCTCTGATCATGCATTTATGATCGATTTTCTTATCAGGATGAAAATGGGAATAAGATGGTCAATGAATATGTTCGTGAGTGTAAGATTGGCTCTGGTAGCTATGGCAAAGTGGTATGTGGTTGTATCATAACTTATCTTGTTACTTTCTTAAGGAAAATGAATTACTTAATTCTTTCATGTGCAACAGGTTCTCTACCGAAGTCAAGTCGATGGAAAGCATTATGCAATTAAGGTAAGTTATATACTTTCTGGCTGCTAATAAGTTTGCTAAAAACTCTAACTAAGAGATAAAAATTCTCTCCCCCTCCTCTCACCCCCCCCCAAAAAAAAAAAAAAAAACACACACACACTCCCACAGTCTCTCATCCTTACTTTTGTTGCAATATCTTGCATGCATGATATATATTTTTTGCGAGCATGATATAATGATAAGACAGCAGCTTAGAATTTTGGAGTAGTTAACTTAATGAATCCTTTATCTTTGTCTGATCCTCATTTCTTGAAAAAATGATGGATACTTCAAAGATGGTGCACTAGGTGGCTGTACATCTATTGGTGTGTCAGACCTTTGTTTAGATGAATCTCATCTGATGAATCCCATCTCATACTATTTCTCTGGATTAATTATATCTCATTGTCCATTAGAAGCATGTATTTTTTCTGTATTTGCATAATGTAGGGGCTTGTTTTCAATAACTAGAAAAGTATAATCTGTATGAATTTTAATCATTCGATTGCAGGCCTTTCATAAGTCACATTTGCTAAGGCTGCGTGTGGCACCTTCAGAAACTGCCATGACCGATGTTCTTCGAGAAGTATGTTTTCAGTCTGAATCACCTTTGTACGCTTATCTCAATTTGCTAGGAATTTGAATTCTCTGAGCAAATTGTGTTGAAGATGACAGAAAAAAACATGCATCATAAAACTTAACTCTTAACTTCTTATGTCGCCGGATCCATGAATTCTATTTATGTGGTGCAGCCATTTAATGTCATTCATATGCTATTTCTTGCTCAACTATGACATAATAAACACCTTGAGCAACATTTGTTCCTTGACATAACCTATTAGAGGATTAGAGCAACAACATTTTGCATGGAGTTGCACTTTCAGTTCATTTATGTTCCTCCATTCTCTGTAGGTTTTGATCATGAAAATGTTGGAGCACCCTAATATAGTCAACCTCATAGAGGTGATTGATGACCCAGAAACAGATCACTTCTACATGGGTATGCTCATCAGATTACTTCCCATTGGTTTTTTCTGATGAATTTTCTGTGTGCTTGATTATGCATTAATTTTCTGTTGAAATTGTCTCAAGTATCATAACATTGACAAATGGTTTGTTTTTTGTGTTAGTCCTTGAATATGTGGATGGCAAATGGGCTTATGAAGGATCTGGTCCCCAAGGGATTGGAGAAAATACTGCCAGAAAGTATCTGCGTGATATTGTTTCTGGGCTGATGTATCTCCACACTCATGTATGCTACTACTATCTGAGTTGAAATATATGTGTGCAGTACTTTATATTTTTTCCTTCATGCTGTGATGATGATAATCTGTCAACACTAGAATAAGTGCATGTTCTTTTCTTTAATGCGAGGGAACCAGAATATAGTGCATGGAGATATCAAGCCTGATAATTTGTTGGTGACCAGTTCTGGCATTGTGAAGATAGGAGATTTCAGTGTTAGCCAGGTCTTTGAGGTAATGATTGCTGCTCCCAAGGCTTTTGTAAATCGTCAATGACAGAGAAATTACCAAAAATGCTTTTGCTTGATAACTGAAGTAGTAAATTTGAACTTCATATTACAGTTTGTATTTTCTGGAGGAAAAGTCAAATCTTTAACTAGCATAAAAGATATACTTACTCTTTGACCCCCCCGCAGGGAGAGGTGTTTAATGTTGATATTCTCCTATATCAGGCAATCTGTATAAGTATGCGATAGAAAAGTTTATGCTAGCTCATGTTTGTGGATCTAAACAGGATATTCTGATGCTACGTTTGGAACACTTGGAGGTTAGGAGAAACGATGGAAAAATTAAAATTTCCTTCCTTTCTTCCTCATGGAGATTTTAAAGTTTATTACATTTTCTATACCCACGTGTCCTTTTTTTTTCCCCTCCTTTCCAATCAAACCAGAAATGTACCAAGTGTTTGGATTTAAATACAATAAATCCTGTGGTCACTTTTTTTGTTAAATGATGGGATTTTGAATGTTTGTCACTGATATCTGCAGGATGATAATGATGAACTCCGGCGATCCCCTGGGACTCCTGTTTTCACAGCACCTGAGTGCTGTCTAGGTCCAGTCCCTTATCCTTTTTGGGCAATGATAGAACAAAATCTTGACATGAAATGATTTTTAACTTCTGCTCTGTAATATGATTTTCTTCCTGGTAAATAGGTCTCACTTATCACGGGAAGGCTGCTGATACTTGGGCTGTGGGAGTCACTCTTTACTGTATGGTCTTGGGACATTATCCTTTCCTTGGAGAAACACTGCAAGACACGTATGACAAGGTGCATATGCCTCACTCAGAACTTTACCCCTTCTTTCTCACCATTTCATCCCATTAGTTGAGTTGAGTTTATGCTTTTTGAAATTTGTTGTGGCAGATAGTTAATAACCCTTTGATACTCCCGGATGGTCTCAATCCACAACTTAAGAACTTGCTGGAGGGGCTTCTTTGCAAAGGTTAGTATTAGTAGTGTTGGTGGGCTCCATCACATACCTTATCCCAACTGCAAGCTGTGCACAATGACTGTTTTTCCCCCTTCTTCTTTTAGTTGGATTGCTAAAATGCCAATCTATCGTATGCAGATCCAGAACACAGGTTGACATTGGATGCTGTTGCAGCTCATGCCTGGGTTGTTGGAGAAGACGGACCGATCCCTCAGTATTTATGCTGGTGCAAGCGCAAAAGCTTGGAGGCGCAAGAACGTGATGGGAGCAAAAATGATACTGACATGAGTTTGACTAACTGAGTTTCGTTGACTTTTGAAATTACCTATCTGTATAGTAAAGCCCAAGAGCTTCTCCTTTCCTTTTCCTTATTGGCTCATGAGCTGGCGAATCTGGAGACGGGAATCAGAGATGCTGCTGGGAGGAATTATCCGTTGAAACAGGGATGAAAGACCTGTGCTCAGAGTGGAAATAGAGATGGATAGATATGTCTGGATGGCTCTAGAATGCAGATATGAGTTTTAGTAGGTTAAGGCTTTTGGGATTTTGTTCATGATCTCTTGCCGGAAGATTAGCTTGTCTTGCCATTTACATTGGGTTCATAGGTTTTGAAACTGAGAGAGAGATTGTACTGACATTAGTCAATTCCTTAACGATTTGCTTAATGCTTGATTTTCTACCGTCTTTGGTTATAGTATGATTGAGTAATAGTCTCACTGCACTTCACTGATATTCCTCACTAGTTGGATCGACGTGGTACCTTATACAATCATAACAAATTTTCCGGCGTGAAGTCTTCATTCATGCCTACATCCTCTCTATGTGATGGATGGGGCTGGAGATCTCATTGACAGGTGCAGAAAGCAACAAGTGGCAAGTGGTCCTCGAATGGTTCTCCGAGTCATGCTGTGAATAGAGATGGTTTTGAGTTATACATCGTTCTTTAGAAAAAAAACAAGAAGCACTCGCGTGCGCATAATCAAAAGTTCAGTATACACATTAGAGAAGCCTCTCATTACCACGTCTTATTCGAAAGAGCCATGCTTGCAAACACGGATGTTCTTATCATCACTCGCTCTATAATTGTTTAATCGAGAGAAGAAGAGTAATGGGTTAGGTGAGTCTGTCAGAGATTATCTTCATCTTTATGTGTCATCATCTTCAATGGGGACAAAAGTAACACAAGCCGGATTTGGTCCACTTTGGCCTTTCCATGTAGTCTAGCAATCATGAATAGCGCATTTTGTCGAAAAATACTCTGTAGGTGGGTTGGTTTCGAAGTGAAGTCAAGAACTAGCGAATCCCTCTTTATGATGCCATAGATAGAATGGATTTGGGCCGTCGGATCGGATGGATTTTATACCGTCCATTACGGTTAGCTCGACGTAGGAAAGTGTTCCACCTTGAAGGCTGGGAGGAGTCGGCAAACTTGAAAAGTAAAGTCGTGGTGTTGGAGATGAAGATTAGATAGATGGCTAGTTGCGATTTTAGCTTCTTTTGGTGGGATGAATATCGACCTTTCAGGCCAGACTTATAGAGCCGAAAGAGGGGGGAAGAGTCGATGAGCACAGCAAAGCATTGAACATTCAAAACCTACTTCAACTCACAATAATGAAGTTCTGCAGACGGGCGATGATCAAGACCGGAACCAACGAATGAGTTCAACTTCAAAGCACGTGTCGGTCGGCATGACCCCTTCCGTTCGCCGAAGTCAAAGCTCTACATCAAATTTGCCACGCATCGCGGTTATAGGGAAGATTTAATGAGGGCATACCTTAAAAGATCATCTCAACGACACCCTTTTACTTCCTCATAGAAATACACTCCGTATCTTTCGTTTCAAATGGTATCATGAGCAATCTTTCTTGCATTAACACTCATATCATCATTTTTCATCAAAAACAATTTGATGTCGAAATTATGATTTGATAGTCGCTGCTCCTCATCCGTTTGCATTTCTTCTTCTTCGTTCGCTTTTGCGTTTTCAATTTTTCTCCATGGAAAAAAGTAAGAAGGCCTCATTTGGTTTCTTCAGAGTCGTGGAACGCTAAAATTCAAGGTAGGGAGCTGGGGAAGAAGAGACGTGCCTTGGACAATTCAAACTTCGATAAAGTGTAGCCTTTGACGACAGAAGATGCGGCTCAAACCCACCCGTGATTAGATCCCCAATATGCATGCGCTCTTGCAGACTTTTTTATTCATCTTTCTATTTGTTTATTCTACCTTTTTTTCTTTTTATTTTAAGGCGGCTGTCAACTAAAAAATTGCTCTAACTTCACCTCAATCTATATATGTATCTGATGCGTGCGAGCTCACTCCATTTTAACCATTAGATCATGTAAATCTTGTGTGGAACATTTATTATTTAATAACCGAGATGGAGTAGATTACATGCTTTTAGTATAATTAAATTTCTTTCTTTCTTTTTTTCTTCAAATTTCCTTGCGGTCGTATCGTATGGACGGCAAGATAACTCATTTGGACAAGTGCTCCAGAAGCTGGACGCCGGTTCCTTTCTCTTTTCTTGCTTTGGCGATAACCTGCGCGTTCGTTTGGGATTTCCTTCTTTATGGTCACTACATCTTTAACATTGTCGAAAGCTAATGTAAGATTATCGAACGCATAGGACATTACCAAGAAATCATAACGATTTAACGACCTCCAACTTCCATCGCCCCGGGGCTTTTGCACTGTTTGTTGACTCCGGCTAGTCACCCGTTCCTTATTTTCTCTTTAATTAAAGATCAAGTAGTATCCGACTCACCTTCACGCACTTTGTCCGATACATCTCTTAGATAATCCGAAAAGACGCGACTAATCATCGTTCAACGCGACATTAAGTAGTTGTTTTATTTTCGTGTCTCGATCTAACCAAAATATCTTTCGAATAACGATGGACTACCAACTTAAGTATATACATTGGTGCTGTTATTACGTGCAATTGTTCACATGATTAATCACAATTCAAAAGAAGATTGTACTCCTGTTCTTTCCCTAAAGTTTTACATTAATTCTACAAAAAGCTCTCAAACTTTAGATCAAATCCCAATTTTGTCGTGATCTTTTTTTTTTTTGTCTAAAGAAGTCCACAACTTTCACCCTAATCCAAATTTGCCCATCCATCCATAAATTAGCGCTAGTTTCTTCAAAATTATCAATATGTGAGGTTGTTGTTTTTCTTCCATAATAAGATGTGAGTGGTGGTGAATACATAAGTATCTACAATGAACATCTAACTAACCCTAATGTTGATAATTTTAAAGAAGTAACGTGATTTTTTTACGTGTGAAAGTTGAGAATTTTTTTTTTTTTTTTTTTCAAAGTTTGGGTTAGAATTGAGATTGGACTTAAAATAGAGGGATTTTTTTTAGAGAATTAGGCCGTGAAGTTTTGACGAAGATAGTCAATTTTTTTGTTCCACAAAATTGACTTGGTGAATTCAAATGAATCTAATGTGGTTTTTCGCCTACTTACATTGCATTGAAACGTGTCGCGAATGCCATGTCACAAGGACAAAAGAACAAAAGCAATCATGTCACCAAATTGACCCAAAATGAAAAAGCTGGGGGCTAAAACAGAATTAAGAAGGAAGTGAGGGGCGAAAATGGAAGCACCGCGAACATCTTTTGTTATTTAACGCGATTCTCTCTCTCTTTCTGCCCTCCCCTCTCTCTCTCTCTCTCTCTCTCTCAAGCTGTGCCAGCTCAGTTTTTATGTGCTAAAGTAGCTCCCATCTTATTCTCTCTCTCTCTCCGGCGCCGGAATCCGGCGACATGTCCGCCGGCGACGACCGCACCGCGAATGCCAAGCGCTGAGATCGAGGGCCGCGATTCCGAATTCCCCGGTACGCACGCGCTCGCCCGCCATCGGCTCGGCCGTTCGGGAGGCTCGCTCTGATCTTCATGGCGCCCCCCCCACGCTAGCGGTAAATCGCATGCGGATCCGAGCCCGGTTGTCGCAAATTGATTCGCTCCGAATCCGGATTGATTCGCGCAACATTTCATTCGATGTTCGATTTTTTTTCTCTCTTTTGATTCCCGTTCGTTCGTAGTAGCGGGAACGGAAGCCGGATGATGTTGTGGCGCCGGTGCTCATGTCGAGTTTCTGACTGATTTTTTTCAGATTCGTGAACCCGGTTCGATTGCTTGTATGGAGGAGACGCGCGCGATGCTATCGGTGACGGGGAGGCTCTGGTTGATCGTTCGTGGGAATTATGAGCTTTTGCCCAAATTAGAAGCTTTGGTTCGTTAGAAGCGTTTTAAATTCGGGCATGATCTGAAGAAGGCGGTTTCGGGTTCGTCGTTTCCCAGTTGGATGAATTTATCTGAAGAATGAAAAGGAGATGGAAGTTGATTGCGTGCAAAGGCCAAGACTTATTTCCTGGATATGGCGTCATAGAACTTTACTTTAGCGTTTTCTAGAAATCTTTCTGCGTGGGAAATTGCGGGCATTTTGCGTGGAGGGTCGGTATAGTATAGACAGATACGGTGAAAAAGGATTGTTCAGAGATGGAGGAGGTACAGGAAGAAGTGGATTCTGTTTTTAGCTTAAGTTTGATGGGAGAAGTGGATGATGGTCATTCACCATCCAGGCTGAGACCAAGTGATTCACTCCTTCCGGGTCTTATAGATGATGTTGCTTTAAACTGTCTTGCTTGGGTTTGTCGATCTGATTATGCTTCGTTATCGTGTACCAACACGAGGTTTAGAAAATTAATCAGGAGTGGGCTTTTGTATGAGCTGAGGAGGCGGATGGGTATCATTGAACATTGGGTGTATTTTGTTTGTGATCCAAGAGGGTGGGAGGCGTTTGACCCTGTTAGAAAGAAGTGGATGTCCTTGCCTAAGATGCCTTGTGATGAATGCTTCAACCATGCAGATAAGGAATCGTTGGCTGTCGGCACTGAATTGTTGGTTTTTGGCCGTGAGCTGTTGGATTTTGCCATTTGGAAGTATAACTTGGTTCATCTAAGTTGGGTAAAGTGCGAGGGAATGGAATACAGACGCTGCTTGTTTGCCTCTGGTTGCCTTGGCTCTATTGCTATCGTGGCAGGTGGAAGTGATAAGAAGGGGAATATACTGAAATCGGCTGAGTTGTATGATTCTTCCACCGGTAAATGGGAGTTGTTACCTAGTATGCACACACCACGTAGATTGTGTTCTGGTTTTTTTATGGACGGCAAATTCTACGTGATTGGTGGGATGTCGAGCCCTACTGATTCATTAACATGTGGAGAAGAGTATGACCTAGAGACAAAGAAGTGGAGGAAGATAGAGGGAATGTACCCAAATGTCAATAAGGCTGCTCAGGCACCTCCACTTGTGGCTGTTGTGGATGATGAGCTCTACTCTGTAGAGCCCTTGACCAACATGGTGAAGAAGTACAACAAAGTGAAGAACACCTGGGATGTGCTGGGGAGGCTTCCGGTCAAGGCTGATTCTTCGAATGGTTGGGGCCTTGCTTTCAAGGCATGTGGCAAAGAACTTTTGGTTGTCGGAGGGCAGAGAGGTCCAGAAGGTGAAGCTATTGTGCTGAACTCTTGGAATCCAAAATCGGGGGTCAAGAATGGCACTTTGGATTGGAAGGTGCTTGGTGTCAAGGAGAATGTTGGGGTGTTTGTATACAATTGCGCTGTGATGGGTTGCTGACTGGTAAATCAGAATTGACTTGAAGAAGGTACAGTACCTGCTATCTGACCTGGCCGTTTAGGATGCTATCTTGCACATTTGTTTCAGCAACCAGACTAAGTCTTTACAATAGGATTTGAACGTTGAACTTGGTTTTCTTTCTCAATGCTTGTATTTGGTTATGTTTATCCCTCCCCTTATTTGATGTTTATTGCATAAGAGGAATAGAGAAATCATTTCAGCCTTGTCTCATCTCTCTGTCTGATGCACAGGGAGGTCATCCCTGCAAATGAAGTGAAAAGTTTTAGTGTGTACAATAATGACATTCATCTTTTGATTCTTAATTTGGCTTCTTTTCTGTTATCTTTTTCATTGAAGCCGTTTTCAAGGAAAATTTGGATTTTGTTCCTTGGATTTGAAGTTCCATGTTCCAATTTAAACATCATTCTAGTTGTGGTCTCGTGTAAAGAAAATGCTTAGCAATTTGCTTCAGATATCTTTGCTCAAAGCCCGGTGTTGAAAAGATGGCATGGTTGAATCAGACATGTCATCATTGTCATGCAAAAGCACTCTGATTTCCAAGAAATCAATACGGATTATAGACCATGACATAATGAAGTTGGCATCATTTCAAAACAGGATGCCAGATGCACTGTTGTGAGCATTTGGAAATGTCAGTGCGCTTGGGTAGTGAGGATGTTTCTTGCTTGACCATGGTGTAACCTGTTCTGCACTTTTACAATGAAATTTTTTTGCATAGTGGGAGAAAATTGACATACTTGCTTTGCACGTCATAGCTTTTAGTCTCTTTAGTATATTTCAAATGCACGGTTAGTTGTCTTCCTCCGCTGCTCATCTCACACAGTTTTCTCTGATTTATTAGGCTTTTTTGCCAGATCTTCTGTTGCTCCTTGGGTCAAGCATTTGCACCATATAAGATTTGTCAAGTTAAATTTCGTTTTCATCACACTGTCTGTCTGGATTGTTGCAGCAGTTCAGTTTCATCTGATTAGTTTTTTGGGCAATCTTAGATGAGTTTCTTCCAGCTCGTCTAGGGTCTTGAAAAATTTGCGAGCGACCATAAGTCGCAAAGGGTTCGACTTATTGTGATGGTCAGTAGCCTTGTCGAACTCTTTACAATGCCTGCCAGAATGAATGTTTCGCATGGTTATTAAAAGTAAAAAGAAGGCGTCCCCGTGCACAAGGCCCTCCACACAGCAGGGGCCGGGGAGGGAATATTCGGCATTGTCATGATAAATAATCATCCGACTTGTTTCTTCCCTGTCTGTATATTCAACATGAATGACACGAGGGAAGAAAAACCAGGCTCGGTTCATAACATTCGACGCCATTTTGACAGGTCTGGTTTCCAGTCTGCGCTTTCATATTAGGAATTATTTCGCACTTTTACCACATCCTTAGCAGCTCTATGGTTCTGCTTGTTTCTTTTCTGGTACTATTGATTACCAAAGTACACTGGTCTGTGTTGGGTACGGACTAAAAGGAGGAGGAAGTACTATTGCCATTCGTGCAATGCAGCAACGGGACTAGTCAGCGGGCCAAGACCCTAGGCCCTTTCATTATTGTACTTCGGATCTCTGCGTCATTGCAGGCAGGCCCATATGAACAGAACTTGGTTCATAGTATTTCTTGTTCCCCAACGTTTGAGGTGATGGAGGACGCAGTATGGGGTTGGGTTAGGGTGGGGCAGGCAAACTGGTCCTTAATCTCTTGTCTCGATTTTCTCTCCCAATTCTCCGTAGTTGTCACAAAATCCTTCGTAAGAAGGGATCATCGACAGCAGGGGAGTAAGCCTGGACTGGGCAACCACAGCAATACCTGAATCCGAACCAGGAAGAAAAAAGATTATGGAATTATATTCGAGGCATGGTTAGACATATTAAGGGTGCACTTATTTGAGTAATTGTTTTCCCAAAATTAGTTTTCTCCACTTTCATCAAAAATATCTAGTTGACCAAAAATGTTTTTCGTTCAATGAAAAATTCATGTATAAAATTAGAAAAGTGGATTCCTAAATTTAAAGAGTTTGAGGAATTGCTCATCTTTATTTTTTAATATTTCATGTTTTTCTTCTTCTTTTTTCATTTTCTTTCTTTTTTTTTTTTTTTTTTTTTTCCTTCTCTCCGTCAATTGTTAGGTCTTGGTGACAACTAGTGACCGCCAAAAGCATAGGCTGATGAGGATCAAGCTCAAGCCCAGCTTGTGGCTTGATACTGGCTGTCATCAAGGCCCGCAAGCCGACAAAGGAAGAAGGAAAAGAAAAAGAAACAAAAGAAAAAAGATTATTTAAGAAATTTTTTTCCTTAGATAAAGTTAGGAGATTGAAATTATTTTCCAAATGAGTTATAAATACGCAAAAACATTTTTGGTCACATATCACTAAATAAAAAAATATATATACATTATTATCTTAAGACTGAGCACGAGCTCCGACTTGATGTGACATTCACATGTTCAAGCTTAGTTCTAACCTAACCCAACCAAAACATGGATCTTTAGTGGAGTTGAAGCTGGACTACCCAGGTTACTAGAACTACAACAGTCGACGTCGAGGCGGGTCTTAGTTGATTGGGTTAGGTATTGTCTATGATATTCAAATTTTGACTACTCCTCCAGCCATAGAATCGAATCGAACTCAATGACTAGACGGCACGATTGACTAGCTGTTGCGAGCTTGACCACGGGTCAACCGCTTGTAGAGGCAAAAGCAGTGGACGATGGAGTCAGAATAGGATCATGATCGTCTTTTGATTTTTTGCTTTGATGAGTTTGTGCCTACCTTTGCTTTTTGGATCAGCCTGAAGAACAAAGAGAAGCCTCAAAGTTCATTTTCCCCCTTCCTTTCTCTTCTTTTCTTCTGGGTTTTTTCAGCTTTTTTTATCCTCCTTGTCCAACATAAATCCTTTTCATCCACCGGCTTTCTCTTCTTTTCAATTCGCAGCCCGAGCCTTGCAGGCGATGGACCCTTCTGGACCTAATGGCGAAGTCATGGTCCATTTTGCCATGTCCCAAAAATAATACTTAGATTCTCTTTTCTTTTTCACCCAAAATTTTCAAAAGAAGGGAAAAAGAAAAGATACTTTGTATGGACATAGAGCTTTCTATGAGCACTTTCTTGGGCTTATATTGTGCCCTTTTCATTTTGTCCGGAAAAAGGTTCGTTGTCATCGTTGAGCTTAAGACCTATCAAACGAGTGAGTTAAGTTGACTTGAAAGTAATCTAACCCAAGTTAACCAATTTAGTCCGTTTTGATAAATTTCTATGCAATACAAATCTAGTGACTCATACCAAACTTAACATGCACCTGACTCTATTTATATTGTTAAAACACTGCTATATTTAACTTAATTTTAAAAACTCAAACATAAACTAAAGTAAAAGAATGGAGTGAGCAAGCGTGAGATCGAGTGAAAGCAAGCGAGAGGAAAAGAGAGACGTAGAGATGAGTTGCATTTAAATAAATTACAAACCTATTTAACATCTATATTAAACCCATTTATGACTCATTTATTGAATATAACTTACTCATATAACAACCCTATGAGTTAAGAAATGGGTTTATGATCACTTTTAATAGGTCTAGTTGAACTATCGGCCAAGTTAAATTCCACTGATTATGTATTCATCTTATTGAGCAAACCAATTTCCTCCCAAGTTCTTTCTAATGGAGACGTAGGGGCTACATGGTAATGTTCTTTTCTTTTGTTTATGAACAAAAATTTTGTTTTTTTGTTCCCGGGAACAAAAACGCGTTTGTTTGCGTTTTCGTTTAAAAACTGTTTTTTTGTTCCCAGAATGAAATTGGAACAAAAAAGAAACAAAAAAAAAAGTTACTTTTCTGTTCCATAAACACTTCTTGAAGAACAATTATCTTTCTTTTTTTTCTTCTTTTCTTCTTCTTTTTTCTTTGGCCGGTCACCAACGCCTCGACCATGGTCGGCGACCGGCCTCGAGGGCGACGCCGCCGAGGGTCGGCGACCTCGCCGGAGTGTCACCGGCCCCTCTGGAGGCCGAGCTCGCCCGGCCAAGGCGAGACCGAAGCTCGCCCGGCCACCACCGAGGTTGCCGGCCAAAAGAAGAAAAAAAAAGAAAAAAAAAGAAAGGAAAATGAAAAATAAAATAAAAATATTAAAAAATTAAAAGAAACAAAAAAGAATATAAATTTACCAAACGTGTTTCTATTCATTTTTTATTCCCAACAAGTTTACCAAATGCATCTTTTCTGGTCAAAAATTGTTCCTCGAACGTAAATAGTTTTTTCTATTTCTATTTCTTAACAATTTTTAAACGAAACGTTACCAAATGCACCCATAATCGACAAAATCATTCGATACTCTTTCAATTTGCGTATCTCCGATATGTATTTTCGTTGTGTGTAAGTGTCAAAATCATTTGCACTAACTACCTGAAGCAGCCTCTTCTCTTTAGGTAGGTATTGGCAAGCAAAGGGACCTAACTTTTGTCATTTTGTTTGAAAATTTGTGTGAAAACAGATGGTTTCCCTGTTTCAAATGAACCTAAACCCTAACTTTGTGCCTAAAAGTAGATCGTACTAACATTATCCATCGGATTGCAAAAAAAAAAAAACATTATCCATCGGAAGTCGAGGCCCAGGAGACTTTGCAAAATTTGATGAACTTAGCTTACCCTAGATCCATATTTTCGTAAAATCAAAAAGAAGTTTGATTTCAAAGTTTGGTTCCATAAGTCCTTCTATACAGTTGGCGTGCCATTTTCTGTACAGGACAAGTAGAATCATCCAGGGATTACAATAATCTGAATTTGATCCCCAATCTTTTCTTCTATTTTTTTTTCCAATGATTGGACAATCCAAAAGGAGAATTATATTCCCATCATTCAGTTAAATAACTCCAAAAATATGTGGACCGTCAAATTCTTTTGTTCACGAATCCATCCTGCTCTTTTCCAACCGCATAATAAAACAATAATAACAATAAAATACAGAAAGAATGTTCGTTCACTAATAATTGATTTGTTCCGGTAAAATGTTTCCTGTGGGCTCGAATAATTTTGAGATTGAGTAAAAATATTTTGCACCTTGAAGGCATATTTAGAAGAAGCTTTTCAAGATACTTGCCGACTTTTGGCTAAATCGCAGAAAATAATGTTAGAATACGAAGGAACTCGAATAGTTCATATAGAAATCGTACAATCCATATCTATATAGGTGCTTTTTGAAAGCTGTCGGGCGTTCAGCGTTTGATAAAACTGAAATCCCAAAGATTAAAGAGAAATAAATTTAAACGGACTCTAAAGTTATGCAAAGTAAATCAAGTAACTAAACAGATGAAAGCGGGGAAAAAGAACTGCAAGATCCGGATTGTTCCGCTTCTGCCCTCTCTCGCACCTTGTACCTCGTCAATTGGATGATGATGGTGCACGATGAAACCGGTTCTTTCTTCTTTTTTTTAATTTCAGTGCATGATGTGATATCGGTCCATCGGTGAATCATCATCCATCCATTGCCTGCTGCATGCTGGTGCGCAGCAGCTTTGCCAACCCTCGGCCTTTTACTTGACCGAATGATAACGTGGGCGAGCGAGCAAGGTTCGCTACGGTCGAGAGATGGCACGCACGCACGCACGCACGCACGCGGTTAACGTCCAAAATCAAAATCTAAGATGCATCGTCCGCTGTGCTCTGTTCAGGGGAACAGTGTTTTGGCCACCCGCAGAGCACACATTGCAAGCAGAGCATTAAACAAGTGATGCTCTGTCGTTCACTTATCGACGACATGATGAACCAATTATCACACGCAAAAGGTGGCGAGAAGTCCTCGCGCACTGCACGGAACTTAAGTGGGGGGTGCTTGTGTGTCGTGCGTGCCTGCGCGTACGTTTTGGGAGGGCCCTCCATGATAATGAAAATCTTCGCACCACCATTAAATGAAGTTAACGCTAACGCTTCATCTCCTCCAGGATCCCATTTATGTCCAACACTCAATTCCTCTTTCTATTTTAAACTTCCTCACACACACCCTTCTTCTACTTCTTCTTCTTCTTCTCTCTCCCTCCTCCCTCTCTCTCTCTCTCCCCCTCTTTTCTTCCTTTTCCAAGTTGTAAGCGTTATGGTGTGACTTTTTGTATGGTCTCGTGCTGATTTCTGTGTTCTGTTCCGAAGGTTGCTCTGTTTGCTGAATCCTCTGTATACCCTTTCGGGGATTTTTAATAAAAATGGAAACTGAAGACAAGGTCTCAGAGAAGGTGCAGGGAGACGTTATTACTGGTGAAGCAACTGTAGTCATTCCCATTCATAAGGTAGTTCTGTGGCATCTATGTTTCTTTCTTTCTTTCCTTTTTTTTTTTATTTGGGTTCTTTTAATGCACTGTGATTTAGTTTTGGTGAGAGATGTTTTCTGGAGCTCAAGGACTTTGAATTGAGTGAAATAAAAACTCCAATGGCAGTGCATGTTTTCAGGGACTATTAATCTGCACCCCGAAGTTGCAGCAGTTTAACTTGTACTGCTCTTTGCCATCTTTGTAGTTAGTACTTACTCTAGCAGTTCTTTGTCTAGTTGACTATTTCTTTATATTTTCTTCGAGATCGTTGATCCGATATGTTTCTTGAGTACTGACGTTCAGCTTGCCTGCATTTCTGGCACCTGGCTAGTGCACTCGGTATCTGAATGAGGTTCATCATCTCGATCCGTTGCTTTCTGGTTAGGCCAATGATTTGTAGTAAATTCTGCCATAATAACTTGGATTTTGTTGTTTATCTTGTATCATAAAAAGGGATTGAGTAGCTCCACTGCATGAATAAGGCTTGGCAGATTAAATTTGAAAGCGTATATGAAGTATGGTTTCTGATCAGCGGTCGATCCTTGTTTCTTATTTCTAGGTCGAAGATTTGATGGGAACAGCGCAAGAAGCTCCACAGGCTCATCATTGGAAAAAACAGAATCTTTTCCTAGACATACCTTCGAGGAAGATGGGAACGTGGACTCAAGACAGTGTCATCATCAAAATGCCGCCGACACCGGGTGCCACCCCTAAGAGAGTAAATTTTCTCTTGACGCCTAGCTCAAACGAAGCGAGAAATAATATTGCGTCTCCAGGTCCCTCTTCTTCTAGGGGCAAATCATCCATAAAAAACTTACTACCTAAGATGAGCTTCATACACCGAAATTCAGCAGCAGACACTGAGAAAGCCACCAATCCAGATCCAGATGCTTCGATCACAGGACTAAGAGAAAAGCCTTCCATAGCTAGGTCGCTGTCATTTACGAAGCTATTCACTCCTAGATCAAGGAGAGCATCTTCGCTACCGGCGACTCCAATTGGGAACTCCAGTAAAGAATCCTCGCACAGCGAAAGAGTGTGTAGTACTCCACAGCCCACTGTAAGACATTTACAATACCGTCTTGTGAGCATCTAGTACCACCAATTTTAATGGACTTATCTTGAATTTATTTTTTTAACAAACTTATGACACATAACTAGACAGTCTGTTGTGGGAAGGAAATATGAAATCACTTTCTGAGGGTTCTCGATTTGCAGTTCTTGGTTGATAATTTTTCTGTGGATTTTGCAGTCAACAGGACTTCAAAGAACAATTCCGCGGTCACGTTCAGTTCCTGTCAATGACAAAGAGGATAGCATTAGGAGAATGGACTCCTTCTTCCGCATAATACCTTCCACACCCGGTCAAAGGAAGGAGATGTGATGCCTAACATATCTCAGACAGCTGATCACGGTATATTCTCACTGATTAGCTAACGGATGAATTCTATAGCTTCCTTCTTTGAACTCTTTTACTAAATTTCTTGTGCACACCATTTTTCGAAGAAATTTCTGCTTTGAGATATTTTCAAATCGCTGCTAGATGTGTAGCTGCAATCGTGTTACTAGTTTAGCCCTTAGAGGAGCTACCTGACTATTTTAATCCATGAACTATTCGCCTTTTTTCAATGTCTTCGACTTGTCCAATATCTCACAGCTCTTTCTCTGTCTCTCTCCATCAGAGGGACAATAGCTTTGCGGTATTCACAGGCGCACTTCTTTGCCTGCTCTTGTTGCTCAAGTTTGTCTAAACATAAATGCTTGGTGTTCTGGTAATATCCCATACTTAACCTTTCAATTGAAAAGCAGATGATACTGATGGTGAAGACATACCCGAAGAAGAGGCGGTCTGTAGAATTTGTCTGGTTGCTTTGTCTGAGGGCGGGGAAACTCTCAAGATGGAATGCAGCTGCAAAGGCGAATTGGCTCTGGCCCATAAAGAATGCGCTGTGAAGTGGTTTAGCGTCAAAGGTAACAGGACTTGCGATGTGTGCAAACAAGAGGTTCAGAATCTGCCTGTGACTCTTTTGAGAATACAAAGCATCCACAATGGAACCGTGGGAGGCACTCGATTTGAGATGGAAGATCTTGGTCGATACAGGTAAGTGAATGGCCACTTTTATTTACACGTCCGTTTTGTATCTTTTAAATTTGTGTTTCCTCTCGATTCATCGTCAGATGTTCAACATTTTTCTGGGTTCTGATAAAGGTTTACCAGCACTAAAAGTTGACATGTGATGAACATGCCATCTACTCTGCAATATCAAAGTACTTTCGATCAAAATTGACAGAAAAGAGTGCTATTAATAGATAATTGATGAGGGGCAATTTCCTGAACTTAATACTTCGAATCTTTACAGGCTGTGGCAGGAAGTGCCAGTCCTCGTCGTTGTGAGCACGCTGGCCTACTTTTGTTTTCTTGAGCAGCTTTTGGTGAGACATAAGCCATCTAAATCTTTGGAAATAGAATTGACTCAAATATGTTGTTATGTCATCCTCTCTGTTTCTGAGCGACATGTCTCTGACGTGCAGGTTGGGAAGATGGGTACAGGCGCAATTGCCATATCTCTTCCATTTTCTTGTGTTTTAGGTCTCCTAGCATCCATTACTTCATCAACCATGGGTAGGTCGCGAAAGATGCTCCACAAACATGACTAGGATGTATATATGGCAAAAGAAAAACATGTATTTATCGAAATGGGGTGTATTTTTTGTCGATCGGAACAATGTTTTCTAACTTGACCTCTTTAATGTGTCCGTGCAGTGAAGAGCAGATTTGTCTGGGTTTATGCATCTTTCCAGTTTGGCCTGGTGGTTCTCTTCGCTCATCTATTTTACTCTTTGGTAAGAATCCAGGGCCCGTGTCAAAATCACAATCAGTTTTCAAACAGCTCCTTTTCCATTTTCGATGGGCGAGTCTGCTCAAAACTTTGTGATGCCTGTCACAGGTTCATCTGCAAGCCATCCTATCGGTTCTCTTCGCATCTTTTGCCGGATTCGGCGTCGCAATGAGCGGGAGTTCGATCCTCGTTGAGTTCTTCAGATGGAAGAGAAGACGGCGTGCCCATTTGGTACAATCTCGCCGTGCTCAGGTGGCCATACGTCCCAGCCAGGCTCCTCGGGGATCTCTGGAGTCACCGTGGGAAGGATCCTCTCTGACCCATCCAACCCATGTGAACAACCCGGAAACTTTTAGCGGGAGTTGAACCGGTCTGTACTCTGTAGCAGATCCTGCAAAATTCGATGCGGCCGACCATAAACAGTTTCAGGCCAAATTTTCTGTAGTTTGTGTGGAAAGATGCTGCAATGTATGTGCTAGATAGGCGGTTTCCTTTCGGAACTATTACTAATCATCGTGGTACTGTGACTTGTGGCTGGTTTACGAGCTGCAGATAGATTTTGTTCCGGCCCTAATGTCTTAGACATTCAGTTTTCAGATTACGTTAAGAGCACGCATGACAAAATTTCTAAAACATAAATCAATTTCTAGTCATAAATTAATTTATCAATTTATATTCTTTAAACGAGTTTCTAAGTAAAGAAATGCATTTAATAACGACTCAAAATTTCTGTTTTTGAAATAGAAATTCGTTTGATAACAAAATAAAATTTCTATTTATAGGGCGATAACGGCCAACGTCCAACAATTGGTGGGGCATCTGGCATTCGGCGGCAAGTGGTCGGCAACCAAAGTTTGACAACCTGCAATAGGCAACCGATGACCGATGCCCCCATAGGCTGTAGGTAGGTAGCAAGCGATTTTTGTTCCAAAAATTAAAATTGTTAAATCTATTTTTTGAATAGAAATCCGTTCCCGAAATAAAAAAAAATGAAATTGCGTTACTAAACATATTTCCATTCTAAATTTGTTTCGAAGAATAGAATAATAAAGAAATAGAGAAACGGAAATTTTGTCATATACATCCTAAGAATTCGATACCAAACGAGGTCACTCTATTGTACGTCCTAAGAATCCGATACCAAACGAGGTCACTCTATTTGGGTTTTACATCGAATCGAATGAATGAAACAAAACCTGTCATTGCACAAACCAACTATCGGCATCTAACTTCATCATCGAAAATCAATCTTTATATAAATCGATTACCATCCCCTCCCCCTCTCAATCTGCAGGGGCTTCGGGGCTGTTTCCAAAGGGGAGAATGAGTAATGTAGCTCTTCAGTCCAATCAGCACTCGCCGTCGCCGGTCGGAACCAATTCGGAAAGAATAAGGAAAAAGTAAAAGAGAAGAAATTTACGTAAAGGAAAAGAGAAGGGAGTGAAGAACGCGTCGAGCTCCAAGAATTTAGGGCAATCCGTTGACAAACGGTCATGACACGAGTTGACCCCAGAAACGAAGCGCCCCCGAGATCTTCCGCAGCCTCACCTCTCCGACTGAATGAATGTTCCCACCAAAATAGCTCATACCCTCCCGCCTCTCCTCCTCCACGCTCGCTTCCCTCTCTCAGGTCCGTCTCTCCGAGCGTGAGCGTGCTCGTTCGTTCATGGGTTTGTGGTTTTCCGGCGAAAGTTTCGGTCTTGGTTGCGTTCGGCGTCTGACGTGCCGTTTTGGTTGGCGTTTCAGGTGTGCCCAGAAACGGGTTCGTGCGAATTCCGGAGCAGAGCAGGCGACTCGGGAGTAAAATGGCGCGGAGCCTGGACAAATGCGAGGGCAAGTTGGATGTGGTTCGCGAGGCGACCGAGGCTCACGCCCCAGAGGCAGTCGAAGCTCTCAAGTCGGGGAAGGTGATTGCTGTGCCGACCGATACGCTCTACGGCTTCGCTTGCGATGCTTGGTAAATGCCGCTTCGCTATTAGACCTTGCCGTTGCCTTTCTTAATCAGTAGGCGTGGTGTTCGGAAGAATGCCCACTGATAAAGTGGTCCAATGTTGAATCTTGTGAGGCGCAGTGTTATATCTGTTAGTAGATGGAATTCGAGCCAAATGGGGTTCACTCAATTTGTTCAGCTGATCTTGCTAGTTGCCGGAGGTCTGTCTATCAATTCGAATTATGATTTTCGAATTGGAAGTGCTTGTAGTAGTATGCGAGACAGAATGAGGAAAGATGACAAAATAATTGAACTCTCGAGTAATTGATCATTTTGTGTGTGTGGGTCACTAGAGTACTGTCCAGGCGTTGTGCCTCTGATTTTAGATTACTGATGACATATGGTTTGCTGATCTGCAGTTCTGCAGAAGCTGTTAACCGGATATATGAGATCAAAGGACGGAAGCATACGAGTCCTCTCGCCATTTGTGTTGGGGATGTCTCTGACATAGAACGTTTTGCAGTGACCAACCATTTGCCCCATGGTTTGCTCGATTCTCTCCTTCCAGGACCAGTAACTGTCATATTGAGGCGAGGTACTTAATTTATCTTAACCATCTTGAAGCATGAGTGAGAAATGAGAATCAGTGAACTGAGGAAATTGTTATGCCAATAAAGCAACTCCTGAGTCTCAACCACCTGTGCAAAGGTTTCCACCCTACCTCTAGGAAGAGCATTATGCCAATACGTTTCTCTCTCTTCGTGGAATAATACCATTTCATGTTTCACATTCTATTTTGTTTAATCATCATGCAGAAGAGTTATAAGGGCGGTAATTTAAATGCTTTTCAGGGGAATCAAGTATTCTGGATAAGTCTCTTAATCCTGGATTAGATAGTATAGGAGTCCGAGTGCCAGACTGCAACTTCATCAGGGTAATTGCCCGTGGAGCTGGGAGTGCTCTTGCCTTAACAAGCGCTAACTTGAGTGGCCAGCCAAGTAGTGTCTGCATCAAGGATTTCGAGAACCTCTGGGAACACTGTGCATATGTTTATGATGGTGGTGTGCTTCCTTCAGGTCGTGCTGGGTCAACAATTGTGGACCTTACAAAGCTCGGCTCTTATAAGATTCTCAGACCTGGAAGGTACTCCGCTTTGCTGTTGACTCTAACCATCCCATGCCTATGCGATAGCCTGTATTACAATTTGTACAAACATCATATTTTAAATTACTTGCACACAACAAATTCTGTGACCAAGACAGAAGAGAGCCTATATTTCTCTAGTTTGAGTTAGTAATTTTGAAAAGCAATGGGTTTTGGTTATGCCCATAAGGATATAGCAGCGATTCCTTAGTCATTATTGTCACAATTACCATATGGGATTCTACTATTAGAAGATGCATTGATCTGTGTGTGTGTGTGTGTGAGGATGTGTGCCCTTGTTATGTCATTTCTTTCCTGATTAGGCTAGGAAATGGCTCAAGCTGGAGACAATTGGTGTTTAAACTGACATAGGCAAAGGCTTGCATCATATATCGCTGAAATTTGCCACATGGTTTATTGGTATTAACTCTTCTAAAACTCATCTGAACTAAATGCCAGCGCTGAGGAAGAGACTGTTGCAATCCTCCAAGGGCACTCTCTTATCGAAGAGAAGTCTGAAGCATAGAGGAGCTCTCGCAAAGCTATTAATTCCCCAGTGAAGAGGCATACTGAGATGTGGGTCTAATTCTAAATATAGACAGGTCCAGGTTTTTGTCCAGAAGATGGAGGAACTGATAGTGTCTCTGTGATTGTACTTGTATCACTCGGAGCTTATGTTTATTTTTCTATATGAGGAGGGTCCCTCAGAGTCTTCAGTATATGAAGAAAACATCTGGGCATTTTGGTGATTGTACACAATATGTGTTGCCATTGACTCTAACCATCCTGTGCCTGCACGATTACCTATATTACAATTTGTACAGACATCATATTCCATCAAAATACTTGCGCATAACAACGTCTTTGACCAAGACAGAAGTAAGGGAGCCCATATTTCTCTAGCTTGAGTTAGTAATTATGAAAAGCGATAGGTTTTGTTTATGCTCATAAGGATACAGCCTGCGATTTATGTATATGTATTTATACATGTGAATAATGAGGATGCGTGCCCTTGTTATGTCATTTCTTTCCTGATAAAGCTAGGAAATGGCTCAAATCAGAGTCAATATTGGTGTTTAAACTAACATGGTTAGGCAAAGGCTTGCATCATGTATCACTGCATTTTGCCACATGGTTTATTGGTATTGACTCTTCCAAAACTCATCTGAACTAAATGCCAGTGCTGAGGAAGAGACTGTTGCGATCCTGGAAAGGCACTCTATAATCGAAGAGAAGTCCGAAGCATAGGAGAGCTCTCGCACTGAGATGTGGGTCTGATTCTAAATATATATAAGTGCTGGTTTTTGTCCAAAAGATGGAGGACTGACCTGTTTGGTCCGGCATTTGGAAAGAGCTTTTGGTCTCTAAAGGGGTTTGGCCAAATGCAAACGTGTTTAGTTCAATTTTTTGGACGACTTTGACAAGATACAATACGTCTCCAAATGGCTCTAAGTGCCTTAACCCCAAAACAGCTCTAGAGATACTTTGGGAAGTTACATCTTCAGAGTGCAAGTCACGAGTATTGTTCATCTTCTTCGGAATAATAACGGAGGCCAATGACCGCGCGGCCAAAGAGTTGCTCGTGTCAGCAACCGCCGCCTAAGGGGTCACTTGACCACAGTGACTGTCGCCCAGGGATTGCGCCACCCACCAACTGCCATTTGAGGTCATGCGATCTCAAGTGAGGCGACCTGAGGTCCGACGACCTCAGGCGGCGGTCGCCTAGGTTGAGCAACCCAACCCCAGGTGTTACTTGAGGTTGGATGACCTTAGGCAGCCATTGCCCGGTTCGTGTGTCACAAGGCCGTCCGATAGATCTAGCCGCCGGTCGCTAAATTAAAAAAAAAAAAAAAAAAAAAAATTGAAACTTTTTTTATAAAAAGTTTAGCAAAAACCCTTTGTAAAATGCAATTTTCACCGAAAGACATTTAAGTCAAAGTTGTTTCACAGTGTAGTTTAAAATTATAATTTACCAAATGCTATTTGCATTTTCAAAAACTCCTTTAATCCAAAGATATTTGCATTGTCTCAAGGATATTTGCCCAAAGCCGAACCAAACGGCCCGGATAGTGTCTCTGTGATTGTACTTGTATCACTTGAGCTCGATTTTTATTTTCCTGTCAGTTGAATAGTCCTCAAGACATGAAGAAAACGTGTGGGCATTCTGGTGAATATACACGATATCTTTTGTTCTGCTTAGTCGCATGTAATGGGTTGACACAGGATATTCCACTTTTCCTTAAATCAGATCATTTGATTGCTCCAGACAAATTGCAGTGACGCCTCTTCGCTCCCGAGTGAAAGTGCAAAACGTGTTTGGTGCTGGCGTTGAATCGATATGCTGTTCACCTCAATATCTCTACAGAACCTGAGACCATGTGAATCATGGATCCATGTGAATCTCGTGAATCTCGTGGTCCGTCATGCACGATTGCTTGAGAACTTGGTGTACAAGGTGGGATCCAATCCAGACTTTACCCAAGTCAGTTCTCATTCACGACGTGAAAAACATGCTGTACGGCTTTGTTTTGGTGACGTTGCGCGATGGATACAGGTGAAAGCGATTACAGCCTAAAAAGTTGGTTCGATTTTGAATAAGATAAGTTTCGACACTCTTCTCATCCCTTGAACAAAGGAAGGGAAAAAGGGGCGGATTGGACACGGGCGTAATGAAGCGAAAATGCATCCTTTGCATTGAATACACCTCAAACATGGTATGCCCGATCAATCAAATTGTCCATTGGATATGTATCTCGATCGATTGTCTAATTTGAATACAAAAACTTCTATTTTTTCTTTTCTCGTCCAATTTTTCCACAAGCTATCATACCACGATACAACTCCCACAAAATCATCAAGGACCGTTATGACCATTTGATTACAAAAGAACAAATCTCGATTGTTTGGCGAAAACTTTTTAAGCGTTTGTGAGGCATGGCAAGATTCATGTAACACTTGATTTTAAGGACGGCGAATTGATCGCACAATAACAGAAACCTTAAATCACCCACCAAACCTCGGTCGTCCTGTCCTTTTCTATGTAACGGCGCTAGAGAATCAGTCTTGGAGTTAATTGGCATGCTAAGACGACGGTTTAGACGTGAAGTTAGACGCCAAACGGGGTTCGATTAAAGATTCTTCCTAGTAAAAGTCGATACCTCTCCCCAACTCTTGTGGCCGCTAGCTTGTTTGGCTGGGGAAGCCCCTGCAAAATCCCATAATCGCACTTCTTCCCACGTCCGTGACAAAATTGGGCCAACCTCAATTGTTCCAAAAACAACATAGTAAATTCCGCTCGGAGCTTTTAATTTACTCCGGAACGCTCCATCCCAATCAAACGAACAGATACTTGCCCATGAAGAACTGAGTTCTCGACTCGAGTGTTCGATTCAGCGAAGGTTGCATTTACGAGACTCATTAATAAGTCCAAATCTAGCTAGAAAGGGAAAAAAACCTTGCATCCGTTTGGCCAAGCTTTAAGTATCGTCCGAATTCTCAGGTTTGCTTATTCCTTCTAAAATGGCACCTTCGCGGAAGAGAGCATCGCGGGGTAAAATTAACAACGCGAGTGATAGAGTTGTTAAACGGGTGAATCGAGTCGGGTTTGGATCAGTCTAGTGGGAAGCAAAAATGAGTCTCGACAAGAATCGAGGGGCCTAACAGAAATAAGCGAAAAGGAAGGGACCGTCCCATAAAATAAATTAAATTTCCCCCACTCCGATCGCTGCGAGCGTTCGTATGGCCACCACCAACCACAACCATCAGGAAGGACAAGCCGACGAGCCAACGAGAAAAATGTTATTGTCGGGTTGCTCAACGTGTTCTCGTCTCTGGCTCGTTTTCGGCATATGCCCACCCCTACTCCGGCTCCTGGTTAAATACCCACCTCCTAATTTCCGTGAAAACGATGGGGAAAGATTAAACAGGAAAATTCCTGCAACACGAGCCTCAAATAATCCTCTCTCCCTCCTCTCTGGATCCTTCGTCTTCACTTTCAATCGCTCTCACTTATGCACCGCGAGTCCCGTCCTTGGATTTGAGGAGCTAGCGGGTGTGTTGCGTTCTCCAGGTAGAACCGCGAGGCCTCAGCTCTTTTCCTGGTCAGCTTGTGTTGCCAGCACTTCTTCTTTGTTGGGTCCTTGCTTTTGATTTCCTTAGTCTCAGAAAATTGACGGGTTCTCTGCTTTGACTGTCAAGTATTGAGCTTTCGCTTGAGTTGTGAGGTGGGCACTCTCTGATTTCTTGTGGGATTACTCCCCCTTTGCTGAGGAAATTGATGGTGGTCACCTGTTGTCTTGAAGTGCTCACTGAACTTTGTGCTGCACTTACCGTATCAATCAATGGATAAAAAGATGTATATTTGAGACGTGTTGTGCTGAGGATTGAAGTGTTATTGTGTTTTGACTGATCAGTGTGATCTCTTTGTTGTGTTTTTGGCTGAAGGTGACGGTACTACTTCATGGCAATGGCGAGCGGAGCAGTGCCAGCTTCCTTCTCGGGGCTGAAGAGCCGGGATAGCGGGTTGGGATTCGTAAAGAGTATGGATTTTGTCAGGATTTCTGATCAGCAAAGAGTCAGGTCTCACCGAAAGAAGATCACCGTGATCAGGAATTGCAAACCTGCTTCCGAGATAGAGCTCAAGCCTGCATCGGAGGGGAGCCCGTTATTAGGTAAGATACCTTTTGAATTGGGTTGCTAGTTCTCGGAGGCATGATGACACAAATTCACGGCTTTCTAATTCTTTTCCGAAGTTCCAAAATCATTAAAAAAGGAGAAAAGGTTACATGACTTTTGACATACTTCTCTTTGGTTGGCTCAAGTTAAAATGGAAAAGGTAGAGAATCCTAATTCTGGATATGAACGTTGTAACTATATTTGCTTGACACATAGATGGTCTTACCACATGGTTTTTCTCCTGGAGCAAGGAGAAGTTACTGGTCACCATCTTTATATTGCTTCTTTATGCCTCAGTAAATGCAACTAAACATGCTTAAAGGAAAGACAGATATGTACTATATCCTTTGAAGTGGGAAATATTGAACAATAATAAACACTTTTTATCTGATGATCATAAATATAACCAGTTCCCAGGCAGAAGTACTGTGAGTCTTTGCACAAAACAGTCAGGAGGAAGACACGGACAGTGATGGTGGGAAACGTGGCTCTTGGAAGTGAGCATCCCATAAGAATACAGACGATGACTACAAGTGATACTAAGGACGTTGCTGGAACAGTTGAACAGGTTCTTTACTTAAACCTGCATGTTTAAGTTAGTTCCATTACAAAGTGCTATTCCATTCTGTTGATTCAATAATATGCATTTATGGCATATCCTATCCTTTAATTTGGTAACTCTGCTAGCCAATCATTCATTTGTTTGATCTACTGAGCCGACATTATGATACCCTATCCTTCCGTTAGTAATATCATCAAAACATCTGCATGTTGAAGAGGACCAAGAGCAGCTGAGGTGAATGCAGTTACTTCTGGTGATAGTTAGAAGGCTAGAAAGAAATTGAGTAACTGAAACATTTTCATGGCATAAAAATATTGCTTTTATGGAAATGTGATGTGGTGGACTAGTTAAATCATGCGGCCAGCATTAGTACTATCACACATTTGTGAAGAATCTTCCTATATTAATTTTCTGTTCTGTTTGTAGGTGATGAAAATTGCTGACAAGGGAGCTGATCTTGTCCGGATAACAGTTCAAGGAAAGAGAGAAGCAGATGCATGCTTTGAGATAAAGAACTCTCTTGTGCAGAAAAAGTAGGTCTTTATTTACTGCTATTGAAAATTATGGAATGATTCGTGTAGAGTGATATATATCTGTTGATTATGGCAGTTACAATATCCCGCTGGTAGCAGATATTCATTTTGCACCTTCGGTTGCACTGCGGGTGGCTGAATGCTTTGACAAGATTCGTGTTAATCCAGGAAATTTTGGTATGTAGAAGTCCTTCTTGGTTGTTAATTGCGGATGATGTACACTTCCTCAACAAGGTTGTATATTGTAGCTGATAGAAGGGCTCAGTTCGAGCAGATAGAATACACAGAGGAGGAGTACCAGAAAGAACTTGAGCATATTGAGCAGGTTATATTACTGATCCATCAATTGCTCAACCTCTTGTGGCCTGTTTGACTTGAACCCCTTCCTTGTAGCTGTAGAAGTGGGTGCGTGACTTGCATACATTCTATCTATAGTGATGAGATCTTACAGAGAAATAAATTTACAAGATAGAGGGTAAATGCCATAACAATTTATCTTTAGGCATGAATAGTATGATTTTAGATTCCCAGCCTGCACCACAAGAAAGAAGTGTCAATGTGGCGGCAGTCTTTCTTTTATCTGTCAGTAAAATGAAAGAAGGGTCATTCGACAATGACTAACTCTTTTTATGTGTGTGGGCTTGAATTTGGTGAAAAGAGGGCTTTGGACTAAATTGTGGGGTTGTCTCAGTAGAAGCAATCTGAATTCGCAAGTACCTAGTTTCTTATTTTTGATACAGTTGTTCTGCTCTACTAGGTATTCACTCCGTTGGTTGAGAAGTGCAAAAAGTATGGAAGGGCGATGCGTATTGGCACAAATCATGGTAGCCTTTCAGATCGTATCATGAGCTACCATGGGGATTCTCCTAGGGGAATGGTGAACAATTATTCTCTCTAAATCTATATTAAAAGTTCTTTTACCTTTTCTTTTTTTTTCTTTTTTTTTCGTTTTTGGCTTTTCAGTTTTTTTATGATCTGAACTCTGAAACTGAAAGGTATTCATTCAAACAGGTCGAATCTGCATTTGAGTTTGCAAGAATATGCCGGAAGTTAGATTTCCACAATTTTGTCTTCTCAATGAAAGCAAGCAATCCTGTCATCATGGTTCAGGCATACCGTCTTCTCATAGCTGAGATGAATGTTCAGGGATGGGATTACCCATTACACTTGGGAGTGACCGAAGCTGGAGAAGGTGAAGATGGACGCATGAAGTCTGCAATTGGCATTGGAACCCTTCTTCAGGTCTCCTTTACACCTACTGGCTCGGTGCAACTGTTCTGAACATGATTAGAACCCCTGTTGATCTAGATATATCACACTGCAATTCAGTGATTGGGTGGTTTAAAATGCTTTGCAAAATTCTGTTTTCATTTATATTTTTGAATGATTGGAGTCATTTTGTTTTTGGTGGACTGCGCATAACGGGCCCTTGCTGGTGATATTTGAAATGCTCCTTATACCCTAATTAGACCTTGAAGTTCATGGAACATTTTAATGCAGGATGGTTTAGGTGATACAATCAGAGTCTCTCTTACTGAACCACCTGAAGAAGAGATAGATCCCTGTAGAAGGCTGGCAAATCTCGGTATGAGAGCAGCAGAGCTTCAGAAGGGGGTGGTAGGTTTTTAATTTAGTTTATTGTATCATTCTGCATTAGTCGACCATTTTGGGATTCTTATTTGCCCCATCTTTATTTCTAATTACCATCAGGCACCATTTGAGGAAAAGCACAGACATTATTTTGACTTCCAGCGACGATCGGGTCAATTGCCAATGCAAAAGGAGGTTGGTCATCAACTTGAAAATGACATTGGCCATAAAATTTTAGATAGTTCCATTTTCTAATAACCATACTTAACATGGGAGTAGGGCGAGGAGGTGGATTACAGAGGTGTCCTCCACCGTGATGGTTCCGTTCTCATGTCTGTCTCCTTGAATCAGTTGAAGGTATCGTTTCAACTTTCACAAAACAGAAAATATTTGAGAACCTTTTCACTTGGGTGTACTTTTCTTCTCTCTCTCTCTCTCTCTCTCTCTGGGTTGGGGGAGGGTGCAAGTATGTTGTAAGTTTTGGTGAAGTGGTCTTCATCAAGAATTTGTTAGTGCAGGCCCCAGAAAATTTCTACCGTTCTCTTGCTACAAAGCTAGTTCTTGGAATGCCATTTAAGGTCTATCCCTTTCTCAGATTTGTCCAGTCATTTACTCTTTTGCTAAAAGAAGTATATAATGGTATATGGATTTTGATCATATATTCAGTGCCTTTCTCTCTTAATTTTAGGATCTGGCAACAGTAGACACAATTTTACTGAGAGAGCTTCCACCAGTTGATGATGCTGATGCTGTAAGAACCAGATTTCTCTTGCTTATTTTTCTATCACGACATTTATCCCACCGCACATTCCCTGGATGCACTCACATACCTGCAAAATATTCTGACAGCCACTAAGCAGTTTGAGTAATGTGACTAAGATGATTTTCAATCTTTTCGTGAGCAGCGACTAGCCCTCAAAAGATTGATAGATGTAAGCATGGGTGTCATAACTCCTTTATCAGAACAGCTGACAAAGCCATTGCCCAATGCCATGGTTTTGGTCAATCTCAAGGAATTGTCATCTGGCGCTCACATGCTCTTGCCAGAAGGTAGGACTGCTGATGTCCATGCGTATTTAGTTGGGAGTTGCTAAATTGAGCTTAATGTCAGTTGCTTTTGGGGCAATTTTTCTTATGGCCTATTAATGTACTGGTTGTCAGGCACACGCTTGGTTGTGTCCTTGCGTGGAGATGAGCCATACAAAGACCTGGAAATACTTAAGAGCGTGGATGCCACAATGCTTCTTCATAATCTCCCACTTAATGAAGAAAAAACCAGCAGAGTGCATGCAGCAAGGAGGTAAACTTTTGGCAGGTTATTGTTGTCTGGTTGAACAGCTATTGGAAGGCAAATTCCTTAATAGTGATTAAAGTACTCGGGAACGACAAATTCAAGGCAGTAGACACATTTTACCTGATGAAACCTCATGAATTTGTTTAGCTCCTTGAGGAACAGCCCTATTAACCCTATAATTCCAATTCAATGCTTGGCATGCATTATATAATCTCAAAGCTAAGCACAACACTATTGTTCACCTTGATCATTGGCACATCAGGGGAGCATATGCGGTATGCCTCCATACTGCTCAACCCCCACAATCCTCTCCAGCCCGTTACAAATCTTCTCCACCTCAGAAAATAATGCTGTATGTCTTTTTGCAGGCTCTTTGAGTATCTACAAGAAAATGCTCTTACTTTCCCTGTTATTCACCATCTTCAATTTCCAGATGGGACTCACCGGTAATTACAATGTCCTTGAATGTAGTGAATGGACTTTTATACATTGATAAATAAGCTGACGATGGTTATTCTGATGATAGGGATGACCTGGTAATTGGTGCCGGAACAAATGCAGGAGCCCTTCTGGTAGATGGACTTGGTGATGGAGTCCTCTTAGAAGCGCCGGACCAAGATTTGGAGTTTCTGAGGAATACTTCTTTCAATCTACTGCAAGGCTGCAGAATGCGAAACACAAAGACGGTAGGAAAGTTGATCGGAAAATAATGAGACTGACAAATAGTTTTAGAAATCTTCATTCGAGTGATCCTCTGAGCACGTAAAATCTTCTTTCAGGAATATGTGTCGTGCCCTTCCTGTGGCAGGACGTTGTTTGACCTTCAAGAAATAAGTGCAGAAATACGAGAGAAGACATCTCATTTACCCGGTGTTTCGGTAATCAGATACTCCCAGTTGTGTATGATAAAGTTCCTACTACACTCTACTAGGCCAGAATTTCACAGCATCTTTGTTTTCCATCGTCTCAGATTGCAATTATGGGTTGCATCGTAAATGGACCAGGAGAGATGGCTGATGCAGATTTTGGTTATGTTGGCGGTGCTCCTGGAAAAATAGATCTTTACGTTGGGAAGGTGATACATATATTCCTATCTTTTCGTGCACGTTATTCATTGAGCAGCCCATCTAATTTGCTTTCATGGTTAAGATCAAGTACCTGCCGCCTATGGTGTTGAGATAAGAATGTGATGACACTGTGCTTGGTTCACCAGTGTGACAAATTACCGTGACAAATGATTAGTACACTGATTCGGTCTTTAAGTCCTTAAATGCGTTATGTGGATAGTATTCAAACTTCACCATCGTTTCTCTATTTCAGACCGTGGTCAAGAGAGCAATTGCGATGGAGCAGGCGACTGATGCCTTGATTCAGCTGATAAAGGATCACGGTCGGTGGGTAGACCCTCCTGCTGAGGAATAAGATTTAGCACAATCCCCATTTCAAGAAAGCATGTGGCAGCATTTTGACGGTAAGCCACTTATGTCTATTCGACTTGTCACACCAGTTACACTATTGTACAACAGAGGAAGAGAATAATGAGAATAATCACCGAATGGTTGAGCTGCAGTGTATGTAACACTTGTACTATTGTTCTGGGGGGAAATGGCATTGCGATGATATTAGTGCTGAAAATTGATGTCCGAGCTATTCGTGCTCTTCTGTTCCTTTCTTTCTCGCAATGTGTACTTTTTTCCTTCTGGCCGAGATAGCCAAAAAGGACGTTGATATGTAACAGAGCTTGCTCCTGTGAACTTAAGCTGCATTTTTTAAGGCCTTACATTTGAGCGCAGCGTAAGAACTGAATTGCTTAATTGTCGTGTTGAGTTGAGGTATCCTTGACTTTGGGGTTAATAAATAAGCATACGGCGTCTATTATCTGCCGAGAGATGGATTTTCGATTAATAAGGGTCGCCTTTATATTCTTTTGGAAACTATAATACAAAATATTGAGGAAAATTATCAAAAAAGTCCTAAACTTATGGTTATTGTACCAATTCAGTTCCAAATCCTCTCTTTTTTTCAATTCAGTTGAAAATTTGTTTGCATTTGTGCTGATTCATCTATCCGGTCAATTTTGGTCAACCAACGCTAATATAACAATTTTAAATTTTTTTATTGTTGAATTTTATTATTAATTTTTATTTTTTTTTTTTTTTGTGAAAGGTAATAAATCAATTTTTATTTCTTTTCGTTTCTTTCTCTTTTTGTTTTTTATCCCTACTTCCTACTTCCTTCTTCCTCTGGCAAGCCGCCAGCTAGAGGTGAGGCTCACCCCACGGTGAGGCTGACCTCATCGTCACTGGGCGAGGCATCACTGGACGAGGTGCCACCACATCTGACTAGGCTCAGCCTCGCCTATGGCTAGGCAAGGCCACCATTGGTCATAAAGATAAAAAGTCAACAGAAAATTTCGAAAAAAAAAATTAAAAAATTATTCACATGAGAAGCTAGGCAACCAAAATTGGCCAAATGGACACAAAAACAAAATGGACTGAATTAATAAAAAAAAAAATAAAAAGAGTGAGATTGACTATTTTGCTTGATCTCACAGATGACATAATGAGATTGGGATCCATTCTCCAAGAATCCTTAAAAACACGCTTATAAGCGAAACACCGGTGAAGATCAAATGAAAAATAAAGAAAGTAAATTATCAGACACTCGGAAATAGTACTTGTATGGCAACTCATCTCCCTCTTAATTACCTCGTTAGTTGATGTCACTCGGTGACATTTTTGAGCAGATCTTGATTGGTTTATCTGCACTATAAGCATTATGAAGAAATCGAATCATTGTCAACTATAAACGGACATTCAATTTAGTAAGTATTTATACCTAAAGAAATTTTGCACATCTACTAAATCATTGGATTTCCCAAGTATTATTAGTCAAATTCAAGAGAACAAATTCTGTTTCGAAGTCCGGGTCACAGAAAAATTACATATTACATACAAAAGAAAATACTAATAATAATAGTAACAAGAAGAAGAAGAAGAAGAAGAAGAAGCAACATGATGGTACCTCCAAAATGATTTATACATGTCAACAGAAGCTGAAGACGACGATCGACAATCAACAACGGCGAATCGCTGACTAAATATGGACTATGCATTATTCAGTGTATATATATAAATAGAGCGAAAATCAATCAAAATGGCAGAACCTCTTTCTCTCTCTATCTTCCCTTCACTTCTCCATGCACTGGTCAGCGACAGCGTCACGACAAAAACTGATCTCCTAACATCGGACACAGCTCGGTACCATTACAAAGGAACCCTTCGAGCCTTCTCTACAGAATCTCTCTCCTCGCCGCGTAACGGTACTGCGAGCGCCGTATGTTCTCCTGCCTCCTCCTGTACACCATTCCTCCGAGCACGGCGAGCGCGACCGCGGCGACCACGCCGATGGCGATCCCCGCCTTCTTGCCGCCGCTCATCCCGCCGGGAGATCCTCCTCCGTCGTTGGACTCCTCGTCGGAAGGGACGGACCCGGTCGCGGAGCGGCTCTCGTCCGCGGCATTGCTCGGGGCGGGAGCGGGGGCGGGCGTCTCACCAGGCAGTGGAGAAGGCGACGTCTGCGGGGCGGGGGCGGGGGCGGGGGCGGGAGCGAGATCCGCCGGGGGCGGCGCAGGCGGGGAAGGGAAGCCGGAGGAGGGCTGAGGAGCGGGAGCCGGGGAGAGGAGAGGGGGTCGGAGGAGAGCGCGAGCGGGAGGACGAGGGAAAGAGAGAGAGCGAAAGCGAGAATGCGGAGCCTGGCCATGAAGACGAAGGGTGTAAAGCTTTCTAGTCAGCGAGACTCTCTCTGGTTCTTATGTG
This sequence comes from Eucalyptus grandis, assembly GCF_016545825.1. Classification (NCBI taxonomy): domain Eukaryota; kingdom Viridiplantae; phylum Streptophyta; class Magnoliopsida; order Myrtales; family Myrtaceae; genus Eucalyptus; species Eucalyptus grandis. Next base: position 41,515,055 of record NC_052613.1, read on the forward strand.
GCTGGAAAGAGAGAGAGAGAGAGAGAGAGAGAGAGAGAGAGATGCAGATCTGGGGAAGTATAAAGGTAGTTCTTGTGTTTTTTTTTTAAGGGAAAAGAGGAGGGAGGGAAGAAGGAGGAGGCCTCGAGGGAGCAGATTGAATGGGGAGCGGACAGTTTCCGACTGCCGAGGAAAACTTGACAAATATAAGCATGGGGAAACGACGCGTCGTCTCGCGTGGATGAAGGATTTTGCTTTATGATCAGCGAGGGGATCGATGGCGAGAGGCAGGCCTGCGATGCAAGCAAAGCGATGGGACGCGTGAAGTACGGGAAGCCGTCGGCTGTTCTTCTTCTTCTTCTTCTTCTCCCCCGGGGGGAGGTGGTACCGAGGTGGTCAGCATTCCATCTCTGACATTTTGCTGTGGAGAGACTTGAGTTTGAAGGATGAAGAAGAGGAGGGAGGACGTGGGTGCATGCGCTTTGCGATCGTGGAACCCGGTCTTTCCGGGCCTGCTTCTCAAAGTCTCTGCTGTCGTTTAGTGTTGCGAAAGCTACTTTAAGAACACTGCACCTGCACCGGTACCAGTTGGCAGTTGCCCAAAAAGCTTAGTCAAACCCATGATGATTCCGGATGATTTTTCCTATATTCTTGATCTATTCTTTTCTGGATCTGGCGCGCGTGAGGAGGAGATCTTGGGATTCTTGCCCAGATTGAGCCGTGTCCTGATCCCATGATCTCAAGTAATGTCATTGCTCGGATCGGGCCCGCACGGTTTCAGTCCGTTCCATATTTCTGTTAACCGGAGATAAATGGTATAAAGATGTATGTGTCCCGAGCCGATCGATTCTTACTCGACACACAACTCACTCGTGCACCCGAATCGTAGAAAGAAAAAGTTTAAAGAGAGGAGCTAAAATGGTTAGATAGATACAAATGAGATGTGTCCCAGCCCGATCAATTGAGATCGTAACTGCACGGCGACTCGGACTATTTTGGATCACCCAACCTTACTCGATCAATCACACAACTCACTCGCACACCCGAATCGTAAAAAGAAAAAATTTAGAGAGAGGAGCCGGAAAGAAATGAGCTTTGTATTGCTGAAATAGTTGGATGGATACAAATGAGAGGACCTTCTTATACTCGAGGCCCTCGGCTTACATCCGTTAATCTAAAATTTAATCGGTGGACCAGATCGCACCGCCTCAACTACCGACATTAATGTTAACTACCATTTACCGATATAAATAAAGATATAATCTTTTAGAATCAGGCGTAAAGAGAAAATTTAGAGAGACGAGCTCCGGAAAGAAATGAGTTTTGTATTATTAGATGGATACAATTGAGAGAACCTTCTTATACTCAAGGCCCTCGGCTTACATCCGTTAATTTAGAATTTAACCGGTGGACCAGATCGCACTGCCTCAACTATCGACATTAATGTTAACTACTATCTACTGATATAAATAAAGATATAATCTTCTAGAATCAGGCATAATAACGGTGTCGTCCGCCCTTTGAAACTTCAAAGAGAAGATTTGATGGGAATCCGAGTGAAAACGGGAGGTCCTCCACGGATGAGTCACAGCCGTCCCTTGGGAACCTCTCGGATCGATCTTCTTTCGGACCATGACACATGCATATAATCCGTACCGTGACACATGCATATAATCCGTTGTCACAATCGAAGAACAGATGGAGCCTTGGACCGTGTTATGATAGCCACCTGAGATCAAATCCCTCTAAGATCACGTTTAGTAACTGACCTAAAGATTTCTTGCCTTGCTGTCTACTGATATATTTCACAGCGCCCGCCGCGCATTCATTCTGAGGGAGCAATACGGGCAGAGCAGAAACCTACCGATGCAAGTGTTCATTCGCAATCTTGGCTTTGGAGCTAATGAGAAATGACTAAGCCTCACAGGCGTTGGCTGGAGGCATCGAACAATAGATCAAACAGATCTTGAAAGGAAAAATGCACTTTATTACTGATGATACAGAGTCAAAACTAGAAGGCCAATACAACTTTTAAGAGAAACGACCCCCACAGTCCTCACCCTAGTAAAAACAAAAGCTTTAAATTACTGTGGATGTTTTCCTTCTCTCTCTGATCACTCTACACTCGTCTAGCTTCTATTTGCTTCTGTTGTTCTCTTTCTTTCCTATTACCCAATGAAAGAGAAAGATACCCATTGCCCTCATAATTCATCCTTCAGATCAGTAGTGACGGTTTCTTCGCTCTCTTTGGTGTCAGTAGTAGCAGGTTTAGGAGTAGAGGCTGCTGGTTTTTGAAGCTTGAAAGGGATTGATGCGTTTTTCTTCAGGAATTTGTACAGAGCCACCACAGTCCGGTCAGAGTCTACAGAGATCTGCCCCAAGTAAGATGATTTCGTTAGGCAGTTGCTGACTAGAGACAGAGGAAAATTTTCTATCCCAGCATTTCTAATACGAGAGAAGGGAATTGATCAACACGTATGAATCAATGCTCTTTCATTTCCAAGCAACATTCGGTTATCGGTTTTACCAAAACTGGAAATCACTAAAGCCTTAGAGGACAGTAAACTTATTTCAGGTTTTCAAAAATTCATGAAGACCGGGCATACATAGTTCGATTTTATACAAGACTTAAAACAGGCAACTAGTTCGATTTCATACAAGACTAAAACAGGCAAAAGCTGAAGTATATGAGCATACAACCACAATGATAATAAACTTCAAAAAGCCACTTACGGGATCAAAGCTTTTGTTTCCAGCTGGGAAGAAAAGAAGTGTGGGAAATCCATCAGCCTGCATGAAGCAGAAAAATTTTAGCCACGCCATTCCTACAACAATCCATTGGAGACATTTCATAGCAAAACCTCTCAAACACAGATAGATCAGAAAAGGTGAATCCCTAAGGATTTTGACAAAATAATAGAAAATGTGGACAACTTAATCAAGAAAAGATCCCTAAGGTTGCAATTAATGACCCAGAACAAGAAAAACATGTATTTGAAGAACAAAGCTGAAATGCTGACAACCACTCTTACAAAATCTCTTTTCTTTTCTATTGCTGTATCATAAGCCAACTTACCTTTGCCCTGGGATGTTCGTTGGTCGTTCCATCCATCTTGGCAATAACAAGACTGTCAATGCCACGCAAATGTTTGGCAAGTTTGTCGTATGTAGGCTCCAGTGCTTGACAATGCCCGCACCAAGGCGCATGTATCTGGTGACAGACCTTGCATTAGATTTGTTCCATACAGACAGAATAGAGATGAATCACACTCTCGTCTAAAAAGGAAATGGTACCTCGAGCAGGACGTCCTTTGACTCATCCAACACAATTTCATCAAAGTTGTTCCCAACAACAACTTTCACATCACCATCATTCTACAAGAGTCACAGGTACCAAATTATCGAAAGTACAACCAAATGACAATCAAAGTTCCACAGAATTGAAACCAATCACTCACGGTTTCAGGAATTGGGTCTGATTTATAGAAAGGTTTTAGCTTCTCCTCCAAGAAGTCCAAAGCGAAAGCCTGCGAGTGATAAACGCAAAATGTTATGTCTAGCTCACTAAATGCAATACAAAGTGTTCTAACTTTACAGAATGCTTTATGACCTTAATATTATCCAAAGTCACTTCTCCATCAAGGAAAAACTTCCTACTGTCATCATTTCCAGTGTATCCAAGGACCTGTTGAAGACAAGTACCAAGAAGTTATTCAAGACATGAAAGCCGATCAATCCACATTCATCCTCATAAAACAAAAATTACCTTGGGACCACTCCCGGAGACACCAAAATAATCTGACACAGGCTTTCCAACATCTTCATTATCCATTTCCACATATACGAAGATCAACTGGGGTTGAAAGAAAAAGAAAGTCATAAATGCATCAACCATCCTATTACTTTTGTGAAATGCATTTGACTGCTACAACTTAGTTTAGTTTCGGGCAAAATAGACCATGAGATATCACCAGCAGCCACTGGCCGGCTAAACTTGTCATTTGGGGAAGACAAACCCAACACTTGCATGCTTATAAGAAGATAATAATCTGTCAACTTAGTACAATGCATCATTAAAGTTATGAAGTTGTGGAAATGAACTCCGCCACTACAACTCGAACTAGTTCATACACTAATAATTCCAGGCTCTGTAAGCAGCAGCATCTTCGATTGCTCATCAAGTTTCATGTAGCCAGTAATTCATGAAATACTGACTAAGACTACTGAGGAAGTTCCTCAATTGAAAAACCACTACTTAGAAGGATGTAACACCAATAGAAAGCTTTCATCCTTATGGTCTCAACTTACCTTTCCCTTGAAAAGCTTTGCAGCTTCCTCAAATACCGGGAAAAATTTCTCCGAATCTTTTGATGTGGCAAACAGCAACACCTGAAAAGAATTTGCAAAACTCAATCATCATCAACAAGGAATTCTGACACTTGCTCATGTACCAAGGAATTACACTTACCTGCTTCTTAACTGGGCTTTCAAAAATTAAAGGTGCGCTTTCCCTGGTAAAAGTGGTAACCAGAGGAAGCTTGTTCGCAAAAACGAACTCAGCTATTGCAGACTTCTCAAATTTACCATCTGCAGAAAAAGGAAAACATCATAAGACACAGGTGCCTTGGCATATATGCAACTTTGGTTTCATTCACCACAAAGAGCAAATTAAAATTACCGAAAAGGCTTAATTTTTCTGCCTCCTTCTTAAGGATGACCAAAGCAGGACGCTTGACTTCAGGGTCTATGTGGAAAAGCTTTGCAACGTCAGGATTAACAGTTTGGTAGAAGTTGACATCATCTTCAATTCTTGAAGCAGCAGCAAGCTCCTCACTCTCGGGGCCCTACCATCAATTACAAAATGCAAAATTAACTTACCTCGAATACCTTTCTTCCTTCTCCATTTATCTTTTGGTATTGGAAAGTGTGCACAAACCAAATGAATGGCTAGGAAACGGGCATTTTTTTTTAATCTTTAAACTGGGGGTATAAGAACAGAGAACAGTCGCTCCATACTTAAAAGGAGACAAGTCAAAGCAATTCTCATTCATTCCTACTGAGAACAATTATCTCGAACTCGAGCACCACATAAATGGCATGCAGTGTGAAATAATGCATATAATTCCAACATACTTCAGTTAATGGCAGAAGCCCATCAATTTTGATTGCATTTTGCTCCAAAAGTAGTCGCTTCATCCCATTACAATTAGATACCAGAAAAAATGTAGGAAATGCAAATGTTAATTCTTCAGTACCACGTACCTTCAAATGGTTAAGATAGCCCAAAACAACTTTGTTTTCGGAAGTCAACACCCGTTCGGCTTCGTCCGCTGTGGTTAAGTTATTCACGCCAGGCCCTGTTTTCTTCTTGATCCAAGTCACAATAGCATCCCTGGAGTGAAATCAGATATACCGCTAAGCCCAACTCACATGCACGTAGCATTCAATCAGAACGGTCTCAAGGATGAACTGAACCAAAGACCGCAAAATCGCATCTTGACGTTCAGTTCTGGAAAAATAAATGGAAAATAAAACGGATCTTGGGAATGGACGAAAGCAGAAAAAAACAATCGGAACGTTACTTGGTCCTTTGGCCGGAATACGGCTTGTGAACGCCATCGACGAAGAAATAAACAGTGGGGAACCCTTGCACCTCATACTTCTGAGCCAACTCCTCCTCCTCCGTCGCGTCCACCTTCGCCAGGACCACCTCCTCTCCCTTCAGCTCCGTCGCCGCGGCGGCGTACTCGGGCGCCAGGGCCTGGCAGTGCCCGCACCACGGCGCGTAGAACTCCACCATCACGAACCGGTTCTTCTCGACGAAATCGGAGAAGTTCCCCTCCTTCAGGACCACGACGTCCTTGTCGTCCACCTCGGGCTCCTTGTACGCGTCCGCATCGGCCTCCGACTCGTCGAGATCGGAGTAATTCTCGAAGTCCTCGTCGTCCTCGAAGTGGTCGGAGTCGGGGAACTCGTCGTGAGCCCCCGCCGCGGCGGCGCCGCCGGCCCCGCCGTGGCCCTCCTCGGGCTCCTCGAGGAAGCTGAGATCCTCGTCGTCGTCGACGTCGACGGCGGCGGCGGAGAGGGAGCGAGGGAAGGAGGCGACGAGCAGGAGCGCCGCGAGGGAGAGGAGGAGGAGGAGGACGCGAGTCGACATTGCGATCGGAAGAGAGAAGAGAGGAGGGAGTGAGATCTGGCCGTGCGCTGCGCTCTGCTCGGTGCGGTGCGATTTTATAGCGGCGACGACTGCGAAGGAGGAGCAGAAAGACCGTTGACTGGCGATCGTGCGACGTCGTTCTTGGGCTGACCGGCATTAAATTAATGACGTGACATAAATCTAAGCGGTTGGGTTCATTTAGGCGAGTGATAATTATAGTTTTTATTTTATTTCCGTTTTTTTGTTCATTTGCTTTGATCTCCTTATTTAATAACGAATTAAGTCGAAGAAAATACGTGGTTTTTTTTTTTTTTTTTTTTGCCGGTGACTGGTCACGCAAAACTTGGATCTGCTTGATCTCGATTAGAAAAAAAGGCCCGGGGGGGAGGGGCAAATTGTCGTGATGGTGGCGAGGACGAGAGGTTGGTCTCAGTTTTTTGCTAACGTCTGTCACGTTTAAGGAGTGAACAGTTTATTTCATGCTTGGAAGAGAGAAAAAAAGTATAGCATCGAAAATCTTACTAAGTTAATCCACCAAAATTCCAAAATTAATACATCTATAATAAATTTACCTATAATTAAATTTTTTTACCACTAAAAAACCAAAAATCAATATATTTTATAATAAATTTATATCAAATTAATTTTTTGACCATAAAAGATTAACCCGATATGTTCATAATTAATTTACCCTTCATTAATTGCCAATTTAACCACGAAATCTGTGACAAAACAAAGGTAAAACCCAAAATGATGTACTTATCAACTATTTATGTCTTCCAATTTGGCAATTTAATAGAACTAGTGAAAAATTAAATTTGTCACGAAATACCAATCTAATTAATTTATAGTAAATTTGTCAAAGTGGTAGTGATATCAATATCCATATTTTTTTCCTTTTTGGATCAGTTTGCGTGACATTAGTTCCACAAGAATTGGTCCGATTCCTCCATAGGAACCGTGAACCAAACCAAACCAAACCAAATTGGACTATATTTTTTTTTTTTTTTTTTATTCGACAAGGGTAAAAATACAAATTATTTGTGGAAGTAACTTCTTGTAATTAATAATTTCATCCTACATTAAATTAACTTTCAATGTATTTAGGAATTTTTTAGAAATAAAATAAAATACTTAAAAAATAGGGATAATACCCTAAAAAACCCCAAACCGATACACTTGTGACAAATTTACCCCAAACTATTTTTTTGACCACCAAAAACCCTAAACTGGTATACTTTTGACAAATTTACCCCAAACTGGTACACTTGTGACAAATTTACCCTATGTTAGTTTTCGTTAAATTTTATTCTCAAATTATTAAGTTAAATAACACGTGACAGTTAACCAATATACCAATTTAGGATTTTACGTTCCGTTTGTCACAGTTTACAATTTTTATGATTTTTTTGTGGTATTAATCCAATTTAGTACAGGGTATATTTGTCACAAATTTACCAGTTTATGGTTTTTTGCAGTCGAATAAATTAGTTTGGGGTAAATTTGTCATAAATGTACCAGTTTAGGGTTTTTTATAGTTAGTCGGGGTAAATTTGTCACAAATTTACCAGTTTGGGATTTTTCATGGTCAAAAAAATAGTTTGGGATAAATTTGTCACAAGTGTACCAGTTTGGAGTTTTTCAAGGTATTAACCCTAAAAAATAACATTGTTGTTCCAACTTGAGTGTATTGCCTAGATGGCTGCAAAATTGTTCTCCTTTGAGAACACTAGAGATTGAAGACTATCCTGAATTGTCCTCTTTACCGATGGCATTCGCCTCAAGCCAACATTGACAAAGCTGCAGATATTTGATTGTGGGGAATTGAGCAATTGTGGAAAAGAAGATGATTAAAATTGAAATTGAGCAATTGTAGAGAAGAAGATAATAAAATTGATTGATCGATGTAAGCAAACTTCCTAGGAATCCTCTCTCACGCTTAGTTTTTTACACAAAGTGGAAAATAGAATGACGAAGAATTTTATATTGTATATCTAATTATATATTTTCAATGTATAGTCCTCAATAGATAGTACAAAAATGTAAGTAATAAAAGAAATGATGTTTCCAGCAAAATCAAGAAGAATCGATTATAATCCTAGATTGACAAATCAATCAATCACAATCTCATTTTGACTCAAGGAATCAAGCATATCTTCCAATACTCCCCCTCAAACTGGTGATTTATATATGTCTAAGACGCCTAACTAGCTTAATAGATATGCATGTTGTCTATGACATATGGCTCAGTAAAGATATTCATAAGTTACTCTGTGGTTCCAATTTCTCTAGTTTCGATTATTCTTTCTTAAATATTATCACATATGAAGTGATAAGTAACCTCCACTTGTTTCATTCTCTCACATACTATGGAATTTGCCACAAGTTTAAGAGCTGCATCGTTGTCGCAAAATAGCAAGGTTGGTCTTTTAGCTTATACCCAAGGTCCAGAAGTGTGGTCCTCGTATCCACATTATTTCCCAAGGAGTTTTAACCATGGCTCAATACTTAGCTTTGGACAATGACAAAGAGACAATGAATTGTTTCTTTGTTTTCCACGAAAGCAACAATTCTCCAAGTTTAGTGTAGGAGACAGTGATGAACCTTCGACTCGTAAAATAAGTTGTATAATTTGTGTCACAACAGGCTGTCATTTCTATGTCGCAACTTTGAGAAAAAAGTATCTCAAGTCCTGGGCATTTCTTCAAGTACTTCACAACCTTAAGATCGGCATTCATATGGTACTCTTTCGGGCTATGCATGAATTGACAAAGACCAATTCACAATTGTTCATAACGTATTATTCTTCAAAACTCTCTATTATTTTATTTTCATATATGCAACTTTAACACATCCAAAGTGAAATTTCAATAGAATAATTGAGTAATTGCTGAACTCATTTATCTATAATTTTGATGTATATCTTGGAGGTATATTTGTTTTAAGCCATACAAAACAATAGTGGAGGTAAATAATGCCTTAAAGAATATTGATCATCATTACGCATCAAAGTATTAAGGCTACTACTACTTCTTTATCTTCTTCACCAAACAAATTTCCCCATCAATATTCGTTATAAAATGTACAAATGAAAATTATTTTCATCATTTATAAAAAAATTAAATATAAATTTTGTCCATAATAAAAATTATTTCATTGATACTTTAAGCTATGCAAGTGATTATTTTTAAGAAAACATTTTCCGAACCATTTATTTTTCATGAAACAAACGTAACCTAAGTAGAAAACTAATATTAACTCTCATTAACTTTCCTAGAGTATATTGATATTTATTTATTTATTTTATTTACTCGTTGCACGGTTATTTGAGTATTCAAACGTACAAGTGCATTCATTTTTAGAAGAAAAAAATTAGTGATATGAGAAACATTTTTCGATAAATAATCACTTGAAACACTTATAAATATATTAAAAGAAAATTATTTTCATTGCCCATGAAATTAGCTAGGCATAAATTGTCATGAATGATGAAAACATTTTCCGCTGAATAATTTTTCTAAGTGGTATAAGAAATTATTTTTCGATTTTTTTTTAAATCATTGATTTTTCTGTGAAAAAACGCACCAGTAGAGTCGTATGTAAATTTTTCAAAATTTTTACAATCGAATGGTATTTTATTTGGAATCTATCGCGAGGAAAATCACAGCCCACGGACCGCGGGGGGTTCATACACGAACGGGCTTTTACTACAAAAAGCCTTTGGGCCTCGTACGGCGGAAGAACATCGCAATTCAGGCCCGACCGCGAACCTCCCGATTCATCCCGGTCTCTCTCTCTTCCCCTCCCTGCCTCTTCCTCGTCCTCCGCTCTGCAATTCCGCAAATCCCGAACCGAAGCAAGGAAGCGAGCGAGCGAATCCAGCATGATTAGCATTCTAGCTCGGGTAATTTCACCGAACGATTCGCCGAACCACCGTCGAGATTCCCTCTTTCTTTCCTTTTTTTTTTTGGGCAGTCGAATCCGTCGATTGTGTCCAGCTTCTGTAGATGGTTGATCTTGATTGATTTTGCGGTGATCCGATTATGCAGGAGCGCCTGCTTGGCGCAGCTCTGGGCGGCGCGCTCGCCGGAGCGGTGGTGCTCGAGGAGCGGAAGAGGATATACCGGTCCATTTCCGATGATCGGTCTCGCCTCGCCGCCCAAGCTCAGGTGAAAACTTCGGCGTTTGATTCTGCTTGCTCTTCTTGACTGGCATTTGGTTATCCCGATTCTCAACCCTAGACCGCGCCTCTTCGATTGGGATTTTCCTCAGTAGAGCTGCGGATTCCCTTTTGTGTCGCTGTGTAAAACGGTGAATATGCGTTTGAGAAACGGAATAACTCTCGGTTATCCCAAATCGAACGAGCATACTTCTTCGGGGTCAGACGATTGAATGAATGCGGCGTGAATTACCAGGAAGAGCATATCGTGGTGTCGGTGCTCTATGCGGTTTTGTTTCATTCGATTGCACTTAGAAGTTTGGACATTTCGCCTCGACTACGAACTGGTCGGAGATGGTGGAAGTCGTTCTTCCAAAAATGGAATCTTGAGATGATGGAGATTGAGGTTTGCTCTGTTGCATCCATCATTATGGCTGTCCACTTGAACCGAAGGAACATGGAGGCATTGCATAAACCTGCGGGATATGTTGATACCTTAGGTGGAGCACTTTGTTGGTACATGAAATAGATTTGCACAAACACATGCCAGAAACTGGTTTGAATTTTTTTTCTTTTTCCCAATTTGCAATAGTTAATAGAGTTGAGGGGAAATAGGATGCCGTCCTTATCACGATCCTGAGTGGCTCTCTTTCCAATTTTGCTTCTCACAGCGCTCAAGCGGTTAGTTTGAATATGATTAGGCACCTTGCCTCTTCTCCTTGTACTTAATTGAGAGGGTTTACCACTAGGTTCTGTGGCACTGTCTTGAAAGAACTTCTAATCCCTGTCAGTCTTGGGTAAGAGTAAGAACCTAACGGTGCCAGATCCATCCAGGGTGTTGTTCTTGCCTGCATCTCAAGATGCAAGTGGAAACAGTGTCTCTAGCAGTTTATGAACGCTGTGAAGGATGTGAGGTTTCACTTATTTTGATTCAGGCTATTCGATTTGTTAGTGACTTGGCTTCTGTCGTTATGCGAATTTGCCCATTGCTACTTTGGTTACTTAAGTTCTGCTTGCTTTGATTTCTGATTTGTGGAGTTAATGGATGCAGTTTTTTGATTTGTTAGTGACTTTGCTTCTGTCGTTATGCAAATTTGCCCATTGCCAAGCAACTGGTGTACTATGGTTGATTAAGTTCCGCTTGCTTTAATTTCTGATCTGTGGACTTAATGGATGCAGTTATTTGCATATCTTTTTGGCATTGCATGGTGCAGTATTGTAAATCTCATTGCTTCAACATTCTGCAGAAAAGTGAGCTGATATTTGGAAAAGAATTTCGCTCAGAATTGGCACACCTGTGGAACAAGTCAGTGGATAGGACGTTGGGACCTGTAATAGAGTATCTTAGCTCTCGTGGGTGGTAGAAAAATCTGAGCTCCTCGCAATACATGGAACTTCATAATTTTTTTGAAATAACTTCTGTAATGTCCTTCCTATATTTGTATCTCTCCATTTCCTCTTTAATGGACCTGCTTCTTCAGTTAGGCCCATTGGATATGAACCCTGGTTATAGTTTTCCCTGTGCCGATATCACTTCAATGCTGTTGTCCTTTCATTTGACTCATTGTATCATTTACGAGATTGAAACTGAATCCTTTTGGACCTTCCATTTTGATTCACCGAATCGGCCTGTGAATCTATTTTGATGTTACTGTTGATTTAAATAGAGCAATCGAATGGCAAAGATTTATCAAAATCAAACAGGGACATCTAATACTAGTCATTCTTACTGGACTTGTGGATAGATGATCTAGAGCTTGGTTAAGAGCAGATCGAGCTTTCACTCACCTTTCTCTGGAGCAAGACTTAGAACTCCTCGAGAAGAGTGTGGAATGGAGGTGATAGATAAATTATCCTCAATGAGCGTGGGGATGCTGACATAACTTTCCTTAATGTATTAGGTGAGGCTTAGCTTTCCTGTATATCTTGGTGAAGGTCCAGTTGAATAAATTTTCATTCTTCAAGATGTTGTGAGGAGGGCACATAGTGTGACTCATATCATGAAGAAAATGTTAAATAGTGTTAAAGGCACTTGTTAATGGTCATTAATCGTCCTCTTGTTTCTATTTAAAGCATGCCATTTTTTTTAATATATTCTTTTCCCATTTTCAAAAAATGTACTGATATGCATTTTTTTACCAACTCTAGTACTCTTAACTAGTGCCCTTGGGTCACCTTTAACAAGACTCCATTAGAAATACATCAACATGAATTTTGTTTTGAGTGGACTAGAGTGTGAGGAATATGCTGATATAGATGATTTTACCATCTGAAGGCGACTTGTCTGTTCTCATTGGTGTGATTGGTATTAATCCTTAACTTCAGGTGTCACTAGAGTTGTCTTTTCCACCAAAGTTCGTTTTGTAAGCATGTGAAGAGACTTTATTTGTTTGAAAGTTGGATGTTCCTTTAGGTTGGTATGTGAATTCTTGTTGGACATTGATTGCATGTTGGCAAGTACTCGTAATAGTATGAATTAAAATGTTTATACAGCTGGTGAACTCTCCCAATTGTGTTCCTTGTTTTGTGAGTGCATTAGTGAAATTACATACCTCTGGACGTCCTAACACTATCTTGTCAATCTGAGGTCTACATGTCTGACAAATTTTCATCTGGATTTACATTTTCAGATATGCCATTGCGGTTATATCTCTCTGAATTATCCTATCATCTCGTATTATTCCTGGGAGACCTTTTTTACAGGATGTCCTTGTATCTGGCTATTTCTTAGTTCTCATGCAGTAAATTGAGCCAGGACAGTGTATCAAAGGGTAAAGTCATCGATGTTGGAGGCAACATATGCACTAAATCTAAATATATTCGCTAGATTCAGCAATACATACATCAGCTAGAAAACTCCCTGACAATAAGTCCTATAGAAAAGGAACAATAGCAGTAGTAAGGACGGAGATAGGGGGATAGGGAGAGGCTTCTTGGCATGATGGAACACCCTATACTGACTGTGCACATCCGGTGTCTGGTTGAATGGCTTTGGCTTTGCTTGCATTAGCCCGGCGAGTAACCACAACATAGTACACGCCCATTGCCAAGAGCACGGCAAATGCAAGAGCGAACACAATGCCAACAATGCCACCAACTCCCATCTGGCTTTTACCATCACGGGTCGCAGAGAGTTTGCCATCCTGTCCTTGAGCAGCCCCAACCACTTGAGCCGCCTCAGGCAATGGGGAGCAACTAGATATGGCACATGGGTTCTTTACAGTGGTCTGTTGCGTGTTTGGGTGGAAGAAATCGTATGCCGAAGGTGAGAAGGCCATGGGGTTTTCATTGGCTAGGCCATGGGGGGCTCTGTCTTGTGCTCCAGCCAGGCACAGAAAAGTGGGAGTCAACAGGATGAGCAAGAAAGAAGACATGGGCGTCATGTTTCTTGGTCTCTCGGGAGTAAAGCTGAAAGTGAAAGTGGTCTAGTTCTTGGAGTTGAATGGGTTACGATGCTTTGGGCAGGTTTTTATAGGGGCCGTGAAGGGGCCTGTTACTTTGAGTTGAATTTTTGACGAAGTATAATTGGAGGGCGGTCGTGATTAGAGAGGGGGGAACAAAATGATGGGTAGGTATATAAGCATAAAGAATAAGAAAGCAGGTTCTCCCCAAAATGGCTTCTTCCAACCCTAAGTCTGAGAAAGGAAATTGTCTCCTCTTCTTTATTTCCAAAGACTCCTCGGATAAGATCATTGCTTAATATTTCTCGTGGATCTTAACTTGAGTGCTTAATTTTTGCGAGAACGGTACCCAAGTAAAGGGGGAATCTTGGACACTGAGGCTCCCTCCTCGTGATCTTATTCATTCCACATCTAGGCCTGCGGCATTCAAGTGGTTCCGTGACGTGTCATCTCCGCTTTTGAGTGCCTTCTAATTCACATTTAAGTGCGGACGTGAGAACAACATTTGTGACCCTCGAACAAATGTGCTATTTCTCACTACGAGCCAATCTTTTTCTTCTTGCTTCTTCTTTTTTTCTACTTTGTTGGTGGTAATGATGGGAGAGAGCGAGATTAGAATCATAAGGGGTCGACGTTGGCTCTGCTTTATAGCGTGGTGGAAACGGAGGAGTGATGGCGCATCATGTGGATTTTCATTTCTTAGCTTGGGAGTTCAGCAAGGGTATATACATTTTGCATATATAGCAATGAACCCCTTGGTGGGTGTAATTATAATGGTGGGGGTGTGGCTACTTCCGCATTACACCTGCCCGCGAATTATTATAGCGAAGGCGGCACCAGAAACGCATGCACAGAGGGGGCAAGAAAAAGAGCTGAAATCAATGCTCATTCCCTCGACTAATATTATAAAAAAGCCACCTTCACGCTCTTTCCCCTTATCCTGTTCCTCTTTCGCAACTGCGAAAGCGACTCTCACTCATGTAGTCACATGACATGCTACGCGCACCGCGAAGGCGTGAGCTCAAAATTTGCACGGGACTCTCGTTTAGCGCGGTGAAGTGGGGTTCCCAATTGCTCAATGGGAGGTTCACCGGTCTTTGCATGGTCGTCCCCACATGAATCGGCTCTTCGAGTAACGGTTGCATTGAGGGCGATCGCGAGTGTACTGCCTTGACTTGATGGGAGTTCGATTTACAAGTCACTGATTAAACGGCATAAGACGAGTCAAAGCGTATTGAATCAATTTCTGTAAATAAATTGATTTAAACTTTGATGAAGTTTCATGTGGACTTGACGTGGCCCTAATGCATTTATTGCTACTCATGACTTGGTCATTGAAGAGACTTAGCCACGGAAGATAGGAGTTGATCATGGCCCTCATCAGTATACAGGCTTTGGCCACTTGGGATTTGGATTAGGACGAGCATACCGTAGCTTATTTATTCACCTATAATCATGAGTGACCGCTAGTGGTGAATATGATTCCAAAGTAGAACCGAAAATTGAGAATTGAGAATCGAAAACTAGATCGGGAACCTATGAAACTCCAAAATGGAAAGTTGAGGCTTAGCAGCTTGAGCGGACAAAAGAGAATTTCTTCATATTTTGTGAAGTTAGACGCACGCGCATCATCCCCTTCTTTGCTCTTTTGCTTATTTTCCTGACATTAGAGAGAAGACTATATATCATTTATTTAACTGTGGTCCTAGCTAACTAAATGTTGTTTTTTATTTTGTATTATTAAGGTGTCGTTATTTAAGTAACTTGAAATATAACATTGAACAACGAGGCACTCATGTCTTCCTCTTGTTCTGTCCCGTGACCTCATAATCTAAATAAAAGGTCTGTTATATCTATATATTCAATTAAATGAACTAGGACCTTTCATGCTCATTATCTTATTTACAGGAAACCCTACAATTTTATTTTTGGTCATGAAAATGATGTTGCTTGAACAAGATTATCATTATGATACTTTGAATGAAAATTGATCGGTTCCCAAATGGACCCTTGAACTTGTGACATGATAGGTTTCAGATTTCAGGATATTCAAGCTAGATTCAAGGTTCCAAAATATGGAAAATCAGTTTTGATAAGTAGGTTCTAGATTTTGCATAGAACCTAAATAAAATTTGCGAAATCTAAAACCATTCACTCTTGGTAGTGATTGTTGCTCCATGCTAGTATCTAAATCCCACTTCTACATATGTCACAACGCAGAATCCCAAGAACTTCCATCACAGTTACATTTGGTGATTAAAACCATGATGAAAATCATAGGGCAGATTCTAAATCAGCTATTGATCATTACATTATCAGATCTTAGTTACTTGGTGATAATTAATTTGCGGTGTAATGGATGCGTTTTATAGCCTCTCTACCTTAGTTTCTGTGGAGTGAACTCTCTGAAAGTTCGGGATTCTCAAGTGAGAGTTAATAATGCTTGTAGGATTTTAGTCTTTTTTTCTCCTTTTCCCCCACTTCTCGTTGGCGCTCAGTCCTGTTATCTTGGTCAAGCAAGTACATAGATTATACATAGCACGATGCGAAGAGAGAAGATGCTAGAAAGTTGACATATGTGCATTGCTGCAATCCATTACGCCACTTAAAAGTTAAAGAGATTAGAAAACAGCAAATAACCACAACAACCAGCACTCGAGAACACAGCTTAAAGATCGGAGAGTTGGAAAAAGAAAATTCAACAGACAAGACGCAAGACGCGAGACACAGTCGCAAATTCTTTATCCACATTTTGCTTTGACCCTCCCTTGATCCAGCTCCGTCCCTTGAAACGGAGAATTGAAGAACTCATAGTGAGTTTCAAGCGTTGCTCCTGAAGGATCCCAAGGCCTTGACGGCTCCAGCTCTCAAGATATACTGGTGATAGAATGCAGCAATCGCAGCCCCAATGAATGGTCCAACCCAGAACATCCACTGCATACGTACACAAAATCAAAGAATCGTGTCAGCTTCTGCCTTACATTACTCTTAATTATGCCCAAAAGTCAATGCACACCTACACATGTTAAAAAAGGGAAATTTGATGATATAATCTGAGGTACGATAGCTAGCAACGCAATACCTGGTCGTCCCAAGCCTTGTCCTTGTTGTAGATCACGGCAGCTCCGAAGCTCCTTGCTGGGTTTATGCCTGTTCCCGTAATGGGGATCGTGGCCAGATGCACCATG
Source organism: Eucalyptus grandis (assembly GCF_016545825.1). Lineage (NCBI taxonomy): Eukaryota > Viridiplantae > Streptophyta > Magnoliopsida > Myrtales > Myrtaceae > Eucalyptus > Eucalyptus grandis. The sequence goes on from NC_052613.1 coordinate 41,531,939, forward strand.
AAGACTGCAAACCCTATGGGCAAGGGTGCCAACACAGGAACGTGGGAGTCCCTGGCGTTTCGCTTCGGATCGGTGGCCGAGAACACGGTGTACACCAGGACGAAGGTGCCGACGATCTCTGCCCCCAGCCCCACGCCCTTGCTGTACCCATCGGCCAGCTCGTTCGCGCCGCCGCCGTACCGGGTGTAGTACGCCCTCTGGAACGCCTTCACCAACCCACACCCGCAGATGGCGCCGAGGCACTGCGCTACCATGTACATCACGGCCCGGACGAGCGACACCTTGCGCGCCAAGAAGAGACCGAAGGTCACCGCGGGGTTTATGTGCCCACCTGTTCATGTTGAAGAAACCGAGTTAAGGTATGTACAATGAGAGATGATGTTACATTTTCCGACAATTTAAGCTTTTACACAATGACGTTTTAATGAATGTTGTGATGTAATCTCGTTACTGATGTAACATTAAAAGTTCACAACCTACATGAACAAATATATTTGGTCTAACAAATTTAGAAGTGCTCAAGAAACAAGTTAAAATCGGTCAAAGAAAGAGAAACCTACCGGAGATACCGGCAGTGCAATAAACAAGGACAAAGATCATGCCCCCGAAGGCCCAAGCGATGCCAAGAATACCGACGCCACCACAGTCACTGCCGTTCATGGTGGGGTCGGTCTGGCTCTTGTAACCGATCACGGTCAAGACCGTGATGTAGAGGAACAACATCGTGGCAATGAACTCGGCGATGAGGGCACGGTAGAACGACCACTTGCCCAGCTCCTCCGGGTCGACCAGAGGGGCGGGCGGCGGGTCCTGGTAGTCCCTGCCGGCCAACGGGGGCTGGGCACCTTCCAAGTCCTTCCCCATTTGCTTGGGCTCTCCCTCTTCCGAGCTTCTACTTCGAATGCAGGACTTTAGAAGGTGAGGTGGTACGAATGTGATTTGACTTGTTAGTTTTTGTGCGTGTTGTGGGAATGTGCATGAATTGAGTGGTATTTAAATGAGTGAGGGAAGTGAATATTGTGTCAATAATTTGCATACGGCTTCAATTGATGACATAATTAGAGCATTTCTTTTTGGCCGCCCCATTAGGCTTGATTTCGATTTCTTGGCTCGCATGGTCCCACCCACTTTGTCCTTCATCGACTCTCTTTTCTTTTTCCTATAATTTTTAATCGGAAAAATTATCCAACTAGTGAATTTATTATACAAATACTAATTCCGTGTCAAATTTTTCAATTTTGTCAATTGACTCATAAATCTTTACAGGAAATTTAATATAGCCATTTCGACTAGTGATAAATAGATCGAAATGTTAGCGATTTCTAATAAAAATTGACTGAATTGGAATTTTGAACAAAAGTTTACGGCTAAATTAACAACATTAAAAAATTTAAGGCTGAATTAGCATTCGTAAAATAAATTTAAGATCAATAGGATAATTTTTTCATTTGTTATTTATAAATATAATATAACGGATATAACCATCGGTTTTGTGATATTATTAACTAACTGTTGGGTTGTCCTTGGCATTATCTTCTAATCATGTTGCCGCCCAAATCATGCTTCGAAACATTCTGACGGAGTGGCCAATAATGCAATGCCAGATGGATGTGATCTGGACGATTACCTTCTGATCCCATTGTCGTCGAAGCAATTATTATAAGGCTCCTCCTGCTGCATATCATGTATATAATTGTGTCCTATTTCCTTCCTTTTTCCTTCATTATAGTTCCTAACTTCTTTTCCTATCTATTCTAACTTAGCCAAACCAAAAAATAAGAAAGAAAGGTGGTTGTTCCATACATGGCAAACGGACAAGTATTGCTTAAAGTTTAATAACAATATTGCATATTAATTAAAATTTATGAACTATATTAAACAAATAAAAAATTCAAAGACCACATGGCATATTAAATCGAAATTCATTGATCATTTATGTCGTTATCTCTTCATTATATTGAACTAAGCCAACGTTGATATGAAGGATCGAGTTGATGTATTTTCCTCATTTTGTTGGATCAATTCGCGTTACGTATCACTCTTCTCTTTCTATCTCCGACTCTTTAATGCTCTTCTAATTTCCATCGCACTCTATTCCCTTTGCCCGAACAAAAGATCATATTTATATATTTCAAATTTCAAAAGCGCCCTAAGCTTAGTTCTTCTAAATTGCGATTAGTTATATAAAATGCGGCGATCGCATGCACATATCGGATTTGACTAATAATGAGGGGGAAAATACATATTTTCAATAGCCGACCACACATAATAATTTTATGCACTCTAATCCTCCACTGCCAACCCATTTTTGTTTAATCAAATCTTAAATTGCATACTTAAAGCATTTTCTTCGCTTAACTGAAAATGGAGGATATAGTTGTGGCCTTGAGGCAGCCACGTGTCCAACCGCCAAACACGCAAACGCCCAAGTCTCCTCCCATGATCCTCCCAATTGGCCGGTGGATGTTATGCTTACGACGATGGTCGTATTCTTTTATTTATATGCAATGACATTTTTTCTATAAAAAAAAAAAAAAGAAAAGGAAAATTAAGCCTCAAAGAGTGGTGGCAAATGAGTGGGGAAGATTGTCCAAAGAGTTCTCAATGTATCATACGTGGATTAATTTAATTCAAAAAAATTTCAATCATGTCAATTTAATTATAAACATTTTAATTATGTCAATTTAATTTAAATTTTTTTGCAATTTACCAATTTAATCGATCTAATCAATTTTAATCGAAAATCGCTAATATAGACATTAATTTTCTTATGCAACACAACCCACAGTAATGTGAATTTTTTTTTTTTTTACATTTTAAAAATTTTATTGATTTTTTTATAAACTTTTTCTTTTCTCTCTTTCTTTTCTTCTTCCTCAAAAAAGGAAAATTAAAAAAATGCATAAAAATTTAGAAGAATTTAGAAAAACTAAAAAAAATGCAAAAAAAAAATTGTTCATATTAGCGATTTTCAACCAAAACTAGTTAATGACTAAATTAGTAAATCATCAAAAGATTTAAGATTAAATTAGCATAATTTGAAGGTTTAGAACTAAATTGGTAGCCATATAGTAGATTTCAAATTTTTTAGATAATTGTCTCAAATTAAGTGTAAGGGCATCAAATTTTTTTTTAATGGAAAAAACCTCATTTCATTTCAATTCAAGTCAGTAATGTAAACGAACAACCCAAACGAGTTTTACAGCAAAGGACATCCAACAACGATTTGGGAGTGGGGGGGTTAAACTTAAATGGGAAAGAAGAAAGTCCAGTTCAAAGGGAGGGACTAATGACGGAGTTAGGCTCTAATGACACGGTTGGCAATCTTCTTTTGGTCTCTGTAATAATGGGTTAAACTTAAATGAGGCAAAGAAGAAAGTGTGGCCCGACCTTCGTTGATAAGCACCATATCTTCCCATTGCACGTGATATGATCCTAGAAGTGCATGAACTAAAGTAAGGCAGTCCGACTTGACAGTTACAACTCTTTTGCCATTTTCCTTCTCACACACGGTGGCGAGAGCTCCATTCCTTCGATTAGTCATAGGGTTTCAGCATGCAGTGCAGATTGCACCTTCACACCTCATGGGCGAACCCACCGATTAGCACTCCAACAACGTCTCTGCACCCTCCAGTGGATGTTCTAGCTATGAAGGCTCCATCGACGTTAATTTTAAAGGACTTCGAGGCAGGCCAAACCCATTTCAAAGCTGAGGTCCAATCTCTTGTTGAGTTACTCTCCATCGACGATCCATCATGAATCGCTTTATGTGCAGCCCAATGTTGGCCCGACCATTTCTTAAATTAGAGGTTCAAGCACTTGATAATTTGGGCCCATATGGGCCAATGATGTAAAAGCCCAGATTTGCCTACTTTCAATTTCAACCGTGGCCAATGGGCCAAATCATGGAGACCCAGTTTGGGTCATCGGCCATTCTATTCGCACCCGTGTGGATATTCTCATTTAAACTATTCGAGTATCTATTTCTTTCTTCTTCTTCTTTTCTTTTTAGGGGAAGCCCACATTTATATTTTTCCTTATCATAGATTAGGGTGATAATTACCAAGTCAATTGAAACATGTGTCACGAAAGAAGAGATGAAGCGAGAAATGGGCACTGACACTTAGATTAGTGGGCGAGATAAAAAGAATCGTGCAATATCCTACTTTAAAGGAGCAAGATATAAAGACTTTGCATAAGATACCATAAACTTAAACCGTATGTTCACGAAAACTTCCATTAAGAGCATGGATTATATATAGCACAATGCAAAGAGAGAAGTTACTAGAAAATTAACATATTTGCATTGTTGCAACCCATCACACCACTTGCAAAGTCGAAAAGAGAAGAGAACAGCAAATGACCACAACAACCAGCACTCGGGAATACAGCTAAAAGATCAGAGAGTTGGGAAAACAAAAAAGAAAAATCAGAAGACAAGAAGCAAGACACACTCCAAAAGGGCAAATTTTTTATCCACATTTTGCTGTGACCCTCCCCTTGATCCAGCTCTGACCCTTGAAACGGAGGAATTAAAAAACTTATCCTGAGTTTCACGCGTTGCTCCTGGAGGAACCAAAGGCCTTGACGGCTCCAGCTCTCAAGATGTACTGGTAATAGAATGCAGCAATCGCAGCCCCAATGAATGGCCCAACCCAGAACATCCACTGTACACATTCACAAAATCGAATGACTTAGATTATCGTGTCAGCTTATGCCTCACGTTATACATATTAAAACAGGAACTTATGATGAGATAATCTGCGGTATGATAGCTAAGCAATACAATACCTGGTCGTCCCAAGCCTTGTCCTTGTTGTACATCACAGCAGCTCCTAAGCTCCTTGCTGGATTTATGCCAGTGCCCGTTACGGGGATTGTTGCCAGATGAACCATGAAGACTGCAAACCCTATGGGCAACGGTGCCAACACAGGAACGTGAGAGTCCCTGGCGTTTCGCTTTGGATCAGTGGCCGAGAACACGGTGTACACCAGGACGAAGGTGCCGATGATCTCCACCCCTAGCCCCACGCCCTTGCTGTACCCATCAGACAGCTCGTTCGCGCCGCCACCGTACCGGGTGTAGCGCGCCTTCTGGAACGCCTTCACCAGTCCACACCCGCAAATGGCGCCAAGGCACTGCGCTACCATGTACATCACAGCCCGGACGAGCGACACCTTGCGCGCCAGGAAGAGACCGAAGGTCACCGCCGGGTTTATGTGCCCACCTATTCATGTCAAGAAAAACCGAGGTATGTACATGAGAGACGATGTCATAATTTTCTGACAATTTTAGCTTTTGCGATAACATTAACAATTATGCACCTATATAATCAAATATATATTTGGCCTAGTGAATTTAGAAGTGTTCGAGAAATAAGCTAAAATCGATTAAAGAAAGAGAAACCTACCAGAAATACCAGCGGTACAATAAACGAGGACAAAAATCATGCCTCCGAAGGCCCATGCGATGCCAAGAATACCGACACCGTCACACTCGGTGCCGTTCAAGGCCGGGTCGACCTGACTCTTGTAACCTATCACGGTCAAGACGGTGATGTAGAGGAACAACATCGTGGCGATGAACTCCGCGATGAGGGCGCGGTAGAACGACCACTTGCCCAGCTCCTCCGGGTCGACCAAAGGGGCGGGGGGCGGGTCCTGGTAGTCCCTGGCGCCGATCGGCGGCTCCCCAGATTCCATGTCCTTCCCCATTTGCTTGGCTTCTCTCTCGTCCGGGCTTCTACTTCGAATGCTCTTAGCTTATTGGTTTTTGTGCGCGTGTTGTGGGATTGTGCGTGAGTCGAGTGGTTTTTATACGACAGAGGGAAGTGGACATTTGGGTGCGTAATTTGCATTTGGTGTCGATTGATGACATAATTAGAGCATTTCTTTTCGGCCGCCCCACTAGGCTTGATTTCGATTTCTTGGCTTGCGTGGTCCCACTTTGTCCCTCAGCGACTCTGTTTTTTCCTCTTATGTCCTGTAATTTTCAATAGGGGAAATTATTTAGTCTAACTCTAAACTTATTGTACGAATGCTACTTCAATCCTAAATTTTCCAATTTTGCTAATTGACTCATAAATTTTTACATGAAATTTCAATACAACACTTCCAACAAGTGATGAATGGATTGTCACCAAATCGATCTAAATTGTTATTTTGGAATTTCGCACAAAAATTAAGATGAAAATAACAAAAAATGGAAATTTTTATAACTAAATTGGCATCCGTAAAAAAAAAAAAAATTAAGATCAACTAGGTAATTTTTTTTTCATTTTCTAATTATTAAATATAATAAAATGGATATAATCAATGGATGTGTGAAATTATTAACTAACTCTCGGGCTGTTCCTTTCATTATCTTCTAATCATGCTTTGGCCTAAGTCAAGCGTCAGGACAAATTGATGGACTAGCCAATTATGCATTGCCTGATGGATGTGATCTGGACGATTACCTTCTTATCCCATTGTTTTCGGAGCAGTTATAAGGCTCCCCCCACTCGTCATGTATATAATTATGTTTTATTCCCTTCCTTTGTCCTTGATTATAGTTTCTAACTCTTTCCCATCTATTCTAACTTAGCCAAAGAAAAAGTAAATAAGCAAAAGAAGCAAGAAAGAAAGATTCTTGTTCCATACATAACAATCGAGCAAGTATTGCTTAAAGTTCAGGTGTGACATTGTACATTAAACTAAAATTCAATGATTATATTAAACAACTTAAAAATTCAGAGATCACATTACATATTAGATCAAAATTCAAGAATTGTTTATGTCATTATCCCTTCGTTATATTGAACTAAGTCAATGCCGGACTTTTTGATATGGAGTTCTCTTCCCATCGGATCAATCCATCGGTAGTATTGGTACTCTTCTCTTTTTATCCCCACTTCAATTCTCTTCTTACTTCGTTTACGCTCTATTCCCTTTGCCCAAACAAAAAGATCATGTTCATCAATTTCACATACCAGAAGCCCCCTAAGCTCAATTCCTCTAACTTAGAACTTCTAATTTGCAATTAACTATTTAAATTGCATTGGTCGCATTTACATGTCGTATTTGACTAATAATGAGGGGAAAAGAATACATATTTGCAAGAACCGACCACGCATAATATAAGCCGAAGCCAGCCACCTCCGCCGCCCCATTTTTGTTTAATAAAATCGTAAATTGCGTAATTGAAGCATTTTCTTTGCTGTACTGAAAGTGAAGGGCATAGTTGCGGCCGCTAGGCAGCCACGTGTCCGACCGCCAAACCCACAAACGCCCAAGCCCGCGCGCATGATCTCCAAATTGGGCGGTGGAGGTTATGGTGATGACGACGATGGTTATATTCTTTTATTTATATGCAATGACGCTTTTCCTCCAAAAGAATAGGAAAATTAAGCCTTCGATGAGTGGTGGGAGTTAAGTGGGAAAATTATCCAAAAAATCTCAAATTTATTATATGCCGGCTAATTTAGTCTCAAAATTTTTCAATTATGCTAGTTTTATCTTAAACATTTTGACAATTTATTTATTTAACCAATTAAGTATAAAACATTTCAAAAATTGATAATTTATTTATTTCGGCTAATGTTAACTATAAATCGCAACATGAAGGTTTGTCGTTGGACGTGAAATGGTAAGTATGTGGATAATTTTTAATTTTTTAATTTTATTGAATTTTTTATTAATTTTTATATTTTCTTTCTTTCCCCCCTTCCTTTGCCTCTTTCCTTTGCCAATTGTCAGGCAAGGAAGAAGGGATAAAAGAAAGAAAAAAATTCAAAAAAAAAAAATTATAAAAATTAGGAAAATATAAAAAGTAAAAAATTATCCACATTAGAATCGGCTATGCTATATAAAACAGTCGGCGATGACTAAAACATAGTGATTCACCACCAAAAGTAACTAGAGAGATTAAATTAGCAAATTGTCAAAAAGTTTATAACTAAATTAGTAAATTGTCAAAAGGTTAATTATTACATTAGTAATATTGAAAAGTTTATGACTAAATTGATAAATCATCAAAGAGTTAAGAATTAAATTGGTATAATTAAAATATTTATACTTGAATTGGTCACCGTATAATAAGTTTACGACATTGTAGATGACTTTTTGAGTTAAGTGTGATGGGCATCAAGGTTGACTATCCACAATCCATTGTGAATCAATTAATGTGCAAATAATGTTGGCCCAACCATTTTATCTTAAATTGGAGGTTCGAGCACTCGATACTTTGGGCCTTTATGGGCCCACGAAGGTAAAGCATCTGAATGAATACATCTCTTTTTCCTTCTTGCTGTTCAAAAACAGATGAGTTGTATTCATGTTTCTTATAATCACCACCTCACATAATCTAAGCAAACCTTGTTAGGATGACAAGTCTATCCGACACTGGCTTTCGATCTTCTGTAAGTAAGATCTCCATCTCAACCGGCAACAAGAATTAAAGCTGCTGCAGTTTCTAAACACGACTTTGTCCAGCGCATTCACAATCAAGTATCTTTCAGTGATGACATTAGACACAGAGGCTAATTGCATGAGGAGATTCATTGCTGGATCCATTATTGCTCGGGAATAATGTTGGAAATCCGAAATGGCTTTAGCTAACTTCTTCTTTTAAACCTATGGAGGCTAAACTAACATGCATCTAGATGATCACATGATCGAAACATAAGCCCCCCCCTACTAAAAAATGTCTATAAAGCATTACTAATCAATAAAAGCAGTGTATTGCTGGGGTAAAAAAGAGATCCCCATTAAACAAAGTGTCGCGACCTCCCTGAATGATATATCACCTAGGAGTTTGACTAATGTATTATTAAGCTTGGACTTAATTCGGCTCTCCTAAGCCCATATCAATTTGCAACCTAGGGATTAAGTCGTATACAAGCAAATGACTTTCAATCACCACTAATTTATTTTTTGCTTATTTTTATATATAAAAAACCTTAAACTATCCAATGGCACACTGGTAACTCCCCGATTGCTCGGTTGCTCAGTAGCTAAGGCAAAGTTAGGGTTTTTAAAGACATTTTCAGAATTGTAAAGTTGAGCAAGGACAAAGTTTGAAGAAAGAAAAAATCTATTTGCATTCCGAAATGCAGCATTCCAAGATATCTCTAAGCATATCTTGTGCTAAAGGCATTTAGAGAGTTTTGGAGATGCCATTCACCACCGGCCATCAAACATTTCTTGTCTAATGACCAGGTTACATAAGACAATTGAATTTGATATTTCTTGTCATTTACGTCGGTCATTAGACATTCATTCTTCACCTTGTTCAATATATGTTCTATCAGACATAACCACACACAAAGGAGGTACATGCCCAGATAATGACGACTTACAAGAGCCAGGATACAAGATTCTACGCCATGAAGAGTCTTGGCAAACCAAATAAACTATATACTGAGAAAATACATTGGAAATCAAGAGAAAGATGTCTTTATACCTTTATAAATATCACTCTGAAACCAAGAATTCACAAGCCACTGTCAAATTGATCTATAAAGGCATTGATGCACACTTGCAGCCGAACATCGTATGGTGATGAACTACTGCAGAGGATGAAATCTGATTTGAATTGCGGGCATTTGATAAGGAGATGAACTGGGCAGTGGATATATGCTGGGGACAACTCGAAGGTGTAGCGCTAGAGGATCATGAAAAGGGCGACTTTCGCTTCGGTCGTCACGAAGCTTATCCCAACTCAAGATCGAGCTTAGAAGCCAAAGGTGATGAACACAACCGCATTGTTGTTGGTAGCTTTACCTACTTTCTGAGAATCACTCTGGTTTGAATTTTTGCACATCTTCCCCCCATATATCAGGGTCACTGTGAAGCTTAAGAATTGGTACAAAGATGTGAATATCAGCAGGAAGAACAAGCCTCCCTAACCTCTGTTTCTTGCCAACTTTTCGAGTCAAACCGACCATAGGGGGTACAAGCGCATAGTTTCATTTATGTTCATTCTAATCTGCACATGCAAAGGGAACGATGATTAGTTGGGCACTATGTCTAAACTTAAAATTCAAGTGAACCGAAAAAGGTCGACCGAGACCATGACTCGAGTCGTTTTCTACTCCTTCAGTAATTTTCCAACTCCATCAAAAGTCAGGGTCTTCATTCCCAAATTCATTAACCTCTGGCCACTCTGGATGAATCGCTAGGAGGAATAACGACCATGTCATGGTTAAGTTGGTGGTCTCTTGTTTGGAAACGTAGAATGTCTTGCATCCACCAGATTATAAACCGCGATTCTCTTGCTCTTGTCTGCGTCACACAAAGCCTTCCCAAGTTGTCCTATGTTATCATCCCCAAAGCCATCTACTTCACAGGCCATCACACTTTTCTCTCTTCTCTTGATCATATGTACGATAAAATCGCATTTCTCAAGCTTCTCCACTTCGACTTCATCCACCATCCTTTAAAAGGGTTTTTCAAAAGAATTTTGCTAGCATAACAGTTTTTGAGTAACTGTGAAAATAACATTTTGTTGTGAGTAACAAATTCTGAAATGGGTGAGCCCACGACAATTTATAATTATGGGTCTCCTAAGCTAACAGCACCGTTATTATGGAGGAATGACCAAGGATTTTCCACCGCTTGTTTTTCTACCTTGCAATAGGCAACTGGAACTGGGGGTGTACTCATTAGCAATTAAAATTCACCAATATTACTTCAACACTTTTGTGATTTAATGAAAGACAAAAAAACGTATAATTCCTCACTACGGATATAGATCCTCGGGGGAAAAGAAGCTAATCAAATATTGGTGCATATTTGAATTTGCATTTAAACAGGCGTTTGTTGGAATAGTATTATAGTCATAGCTTAAATGACATATTGACAGGAAAATTAGTACGATAAAAGTACATTTTTTTTTCCATTGGGATGGGACTAGTAGAAGTACCTTCTAAGGAAGTCTCTCACATCGGTAATGTTTGATTGGAGTGGTAAATATCATTTATTAGAATTGCGATGGTTCAAGGTTGACAAGGCTATAATGGCAACTTGAAGAATAGAAAAATAAACTCCTAGTGAAATACTTATTGAAGTAGCATATTTTCAATTGAAAAATTATTAAGGTTATGAGTGTGAGGTAGGTCCTAACTCCGAAATTTTTAAACTTCGATAAAATTTCTAAAATTACAGTAGGCAACAAACAATTAGGAGATAATGGCCCATCAGCCTCCCTTGGATCCATTGTACCTAATACTATTAACTTATTTGTTCTTTTAAAGAACTTTTTAAGCATTTCATGCTTCATATTTGATGAAGTGGCATGTCACATAATGCTCAAGCATAGATAAATTACTCCACCTTTCACCCGCCCTTAAGACCTACCTTAATATTTTTTCTTTCGTGTAGATTTCTATAGAATTATGATTCTTGAAATATAAAGAGAATGTTTGGCAAATTCCTATCATTTCCAGCGATAAAAAACCATTTGTATTTCTGAAAATTAAGTTACAACTTTAGCCGAAGAAATATTTTTTTTTTTTTTTTCCTTCTTAGGAAGCTTCAGCATCCTCTATAAATAGACTCATGAAGTGGAAAAACTGGATCCGAACCCCAAAGGAAAAAAAAAAAAAAAAAAAAAAAGTAGAAAAACTGGCTACTCAAGTTTGTGGATTAGTCCATTTAAATTGTGCGGTGGAAGACAACCCATCCTTTGATTACAGATAACGGTGCCGTTATGCTCGCTTTTCGCTATAATTATTTGTTATTTAATTTTTTGTAGTCTAAAATAAACTATTATATTATCATAGTAGATTAAAGACTGTTAGCTAATCATTTTTCTTTTCAAAATGCAAGTAGTGTTTTGTAAAGTAAATTCTAAAAATATATTAAAAAGAAACTTTAATATAAATGCCATTCAGTAAAAACTACATTTTGTAAAGGATTTTTGCTTTTTTTTTAATAAAAATCTTAAACAATTTCCAGTAAAACTGAGCCGCCTTAGACGATCCAAATTGGCCAACCTCGCTAGTCGTATGTCGAATGCACGCTAGATGCACCCCAGCTGCTCGCCAATTGCCCGATAGTGGTTGAGGCAAAATTAGGTTATCAAAGACATTTTTGAAATTGTGAAGGTGAGCAAGGGCAAAGTTGGAACAAAGAAAAGTCTATTTGCATTCTAGAAATGCGGCATTTCAAAATATCTTTGAATTTGTCTTATGCTAAAGGCCTTTGAAGAGTTTTAGAGATACCGATCGTCAATCATCTGATGTTTCCAATTAAAATTAGACGGTTGGAATAAATTAGCAAATTGTCAAATTGTCAAAAAAATTAAGGACTAAATTGATAACATTGAATCACAAAACAAAGAAAATGGCAATATCGAAAGATTTATGATTGCATTAACAAATCATTGAAAGGTTTATAACTAAATTAGTATTATTGAAATGTTTAAACCTGAATTGTTCATTGTACACTAGGTTTGGGACTTTTTAGACAATTTTCCCAAGTTAAATGTGATAGGCTATTAGGCATCGAGGTTTTTTTTTTTGGAGCAAATATTAGGCATCGAGGTTGACTGTCGACAATTTATCATGAATCGTTTTATGTGCGGTCCAATGTTGGCCCAACCATTTAATCTTAAATTTGAGGTTTGAGCGCTTGATACTTTGGGCCTATATAGGCCCATTAAGTAAAAGCCCAGACTTGCCTACTTGCAATTTGAACCGTGCCCAATGGGCCAAATCATGGAGACCCAGTTTAGGTCATTGGCCATTCTCTTCGTACACGCATGGATATTCTCATTTTGAACTATTTGAGTATCTTTTTTGTCTTTTTTTTTGTATATTTTCTAAGAGAAGCCCATATTTATACTTTTCCTTATCATAGATAAGCGTGATATTACCAAGTTAATTGAAATATGAGTCTAAAAAGAAGAGACAGAAGGGAGAAATGGACACGCATGCATAGATTATGGGCGAGATAAATAGACCGGTGCAATATTCTAATTCAAAGGGAGTAAGATATAAAGACTTTGCACAAGATATCAGACTTAAAGCATAAGTTCAGAAAAACTTCCATTAGCTTGCCCTCCATCGGACTTGTCATCGCTCAAGTTTGTATCGCCGCTCGCTCCATAAATCTCACACGAGTGCAATTACAATTATGTAAAAGAAATTACCTAAAATGGATATTGATATTTTAGGTGGGGCCGGATTGAACTTGCTCCTTTTTTCCCGCGCATCTTTTATTTTTTTTCCCGATTAGTGCCATTTTAAAGTCTAAATTACCATAAAAACTAGGAAAGAGATCGCTCATGGAGCGAATGTGGATCATGTTCTACGAGCCATCCACGACGGCACAGGAGTCATCAGACCTCGATTGCGAGAAGGGACTGAAAGCAAGTGCAGAAGCTTAGTGGCAAACAGGCATTCGAGGGTCAAATCAGAAGCCCCCCAGTTCACTTTCGGATCATCCATGACGCAACAATAATGCTCTCCTCTCTCTCTCTTTCTAGAGAGAACAGAGCCTCAAGTTCGCAAGTTACAACCACTTTCGCCTTTATCCTTGAGTCCATCGGTCCAGTCTCCACCCTTTTATGGTCACTGTCTGTGGTAGCATCTGCTGAACATTTGTGGCATAATGCGCGTCGCTTTCGCCCCTCCCCCCGCTCACGTCCTTTTCCCCTCTTGCGCAAATGGCCACGATTCCTCCAGGCAGGCGCACTGTCCATTCTCGGCCCGAGACCGAGAGCGAAATGAGACTACAGGGGAAGCTGTTCTCTGCCCCGCATTTTCTATGGTTCACATTCAATCGTTCCAAGATGCTTACCGGGCAAGTAACTCATGGATGCGTTTGGTTCGACATTGACAAAATCCTTTAGGGCCTCAAAACTCTTTAGGACGAGCCACTGCCACTCTAGCCAACTGCAGCTAAATTCTACCAACAAATAGTTTTTGAGATTTTTTATAATTAAAAAAAAGAAAAGAACATTAGCAAAAATTCTTCACAAGATATAATTTTTATCAGTTGCTTTTCAATGATTTTCTAAAATACATTTTACCGAACGCTACTTATATTTTGAAAAATCCATCTAACCTTTACATTTTTCCAAAGACATTCCCCAAAATCGAATCAAACACACCATAATTCAACTATGGGGTGCGTGTATTGATTGGACTAGATTTGAGAATCCCTAAAGTGTCACTAATATCTTTCGCTTTTTTATTATTCTCTATATGCTTCCGCGGCTCCTTTTGAAACTTTGCCAATCGTCGCAAAGTTCGTTTGAAAACGAGAAAACTTTAATGAGGAGAAGATGGAAAGGACTGGCCCGTGTTTAGTATGATATGCACGTTATGTCGAGTAATAGCTCTATGATTAAGATGGGTAAGTTTACAATTTGGATAATTACACATATGGGCGACTACCTTTTAGTGCTACTTTTACTTTCACCTACTCTCGTTTTCTATTCCCACTTTCGAATTTTCACTTTATAAATAAGTACAAAAAAATCCTCAAATTTATCACGATAGTGAAATTGAATTCTAAAACTTTCAAAAAATAGAATAAAATTCTCAAACTTGTCAAATTGAGGCAATAATCTAGTCATTATATTAATTTTGCCAGACTTGGCTATCATAAAATGCCGACGTGGCTTTGATCATCATCATCATCATCTCTCTTCCGAGTAGCGTTAGGTTTAACTGAAGTACTAACATGACATCATTTTAGTCCAAATTTTAATTAAATTATGTTTAAAAAAAGTCCAAAAGATTTTCAAAAAGAAAAAGACCAAATAAAAAACAACAAAGTAAACAGATTAAAAGATTAAAAAAAAACACACACACACAGAAAAAGCAAAAGAAAAAAAACACTGGTGGAATGAGAGCTAGGCCCTCCACCTATGGCCACCACCCCATTCACAATGGAGCATCAATTGTGGCTAATGGAGGTCATCAGGCCTCGGCAAGGGCAATGATCCTCGCCGAATCTAAGAAAAGGTCGTAGCCCTCAGCCAAATCTTCTAGATCTTGTGAGGGTTGCCAACCCTCCTCAAGGACACTTACATGCTGAGGGCCTAGCCCTCTCGCCTGCTATTTATTTTTATTTTTTAAATAGCTTTTTTTTATTTTTTAAATATAATTTAACTAAATTTTAGGTTGAAAATTGAGTTTTGAATCATAATATCATTTTAATGTTTTATTTAACATCAACGCCACATAGGGAGATAAAATAATAAAAAAAGTCACATCAACTTTTTTCGAAAAATCATTTGATAATGTTAATTAAATGAATTGATTATTACATTAATTTGACAAATTTTAATACTCAATTACATTTTTTAAAAGTTTGAAAATTCAATCGTACTTTAATCAAAAAAAAAATTTAGTGCTTCCATGCATTTACTCTATCTTTTCTTTTTTTTTTTTTCCCTAACCTTCAAGTGTTTGCTTTGGCGAGGACTAGGAGCAAAGGTGGCGGATGAAAAAGAAACATGCTCCCATGTTTTTATCGAGCCAAAGTTGGTGGAATCTCAAGTAACTTAAAGGACGAGATTAGTTAGTTTATGCATTATACAGACTTATCTTTTTTCGTGACGAGCGACTTTAACATATTCTCTTTTTTTGATCTTACTCATCTTTATCAACCCATAAACAAGGCTTAAACCTGGATCTCGATTTCCACGGCGAAGTCGGTTCCTGTCCTTTTGTAGTCGTAAAACGAAACACGAAACCCAGTGACCACTTGAATCGGAGGGGACTTTTCTAATGCGAGATGGCGCCTTTCTCTTTTGCAGGCTACAAAGCAATCTCTAACTCTAAGTCGCATCGGATGCTTCATTTGATTAGCTTAATTCTTTTGCGTTTTTTGTTTATTCAGAAACCGAGTGCTCTCCACGGATTGGAAGAGGTTAATTGATTTAATAGTAAAGAAATCATTTATTAATAAGTGCTATCGAGATGTTGATTGCGTATACACTTGGCTAATAAGCAGAACGGCGATTATTAACCGTGTCCTTTTCTTTCTTCTTTTTAATTTGGTATGTGGATTTATGCTCCGAGAGCACCCGTCGGTAATATCCTAAGGATAAAGTATTCTTCATCGTATCTAGTCCCAAATTTATTGTTTAACAAAGCATACCTCGCGAGCATCGGAAGGAGATGATAATGTTGATTAGCACAACTGGGGTTAGAGATCCAAAGGGACTTTTGTAATGAGGTCGTCATGGAGTGCTTTTTGGTTTAGGGTTCGAGACATTGGCGATCTCGATAGAGCTGTGCATTGATCTTGTTGAAAAAAAATATATGAATTTTGAATTATTTTAGGGAATTGATAAATAAAACAACAACAATAGGATGGAGGATTCAATTCAGATTTATATAATATAGGGAAAAATAACACAGATGATCCTTGGACTATGACTGAACATGTAATGTGGTTTACGAACTTTTAATTTGTTTAGCGTGTTTCATATAGTTTAGCCCAACATGCAATGTTATCTCTAGGGATCTCTGGGCGTTTGTTACATGTTCTAACTATTTATGAGCTATATGAAAACATCAATTGTTGTCTCTAAACTTCAACTATAGGAATGATGACATTAGTTATTTTCATATAGTTCGGGAAATAGTTTTAACATCTATCAAAAGTTTAAGGATCATATCGAAAAAATTAAAAATTAAATTCAAGGATAACATTACACGTTAGACTAAAATACAGAGACTCCTTTAAACAAATTAAAAATTCAATAATCACATTGCATATTAAATTAAAATTTGTATATCCTTTATGTCGTTACCTCTATAATATACATGATATCTATGAAAGGAAAGAAAGAAGAGGTATAAATAGTTTATTTTTTAGGTCGAATAGGTATAAATAGTTGGACAATGTCGACATCGATGCAAGGAATAAACCATTCGTAGTCCATTTACGCTGGCATTATCTTGGAATCCTAATAAACCACCTTTTTTTCAATTTTGCCCCTAATTTTTTTTGACAAACGGAACAGACCCGCTTTTCTCGAAAAGTACACAATCAGAGGTCCGGGGCCAAAAGGAAAACGCGGTTAAAGAGGGAATAGATATCGCTTTCACGTGAAAAGCATGGAAAACCATATCCTATTCCCCGCCCATTTCAACGTTCAACAACCCACCTCGATGAATCTGAGACTTTGCGTAACGCACCCGAAACTTTCACGTATTCCCGAATTTGTACATTATCGCCAATTATATTAATGATCACGCATGTAATATTCCACCGATTTCATTTACTTTTTCCCAAGAATTTTAAGAACGCGCCTCCGGAAAGCAGGTAAGGCCGCTTTCGCTGTCGGGTGGTCATCTCGTCCCGTGTTGGGAAGATGTTACTGAGCAATGTTATTGATCTATGTTAGCAATGACCTTGCACATTTTCTGTATCGTTGAGAGAGACGATCTAAATTTTGGAGAGCTAGCAGAACTGCAGGGACAAGCATGTCGGTCTCGGATTTTTGATAACTAGGTGAACCGAGTAGTTATGATTCATTTAGAATAATTCAAAATGAGCGAACATCCTTATTAATGCCTAGAAGTAATTAGTTATCTTTCTCTATTCCCTTAATAGAATGATACAATAAACTGCATTTATCATGGGTTGAGATCTCAAAAGATTATCTTCTCAGAAATCAATGATTCAGTCACTTGTATTTTATAAAAAAAAAAAAAAAAAAAAAATGATTCAATCACTTGTTTAAATTTTAGCAATTGGGTTCAAAGCGCTTTAATCGAGAATTATCCATTAAAGATTTAAAACTAATTCATTCATGAGATTTACACTATCTTGATGGGAATAATTAGTCAATTATTATATGTCATCAAAAGATAAAGAGAATGATTACAATAAAGAGCATCCATGCCACTTGTTAATTCACCGGTTTGGGATTTCCAAGGCGTTGTTTTCTCGTGTCATTGCGTGTAGTTATAGCTCGTCGAAAGTTCGATGAAGTTTTCACGGCAACATTTAAATAACATTTTCCGGCGAACACGCCACCGTAAAAACGACCTCGTCTCGTCGATATGCGACAGCGAGGCGACGCGGGGGCGAGCCCGGTGGCCCCGGGCCCGGTCCAGCTGGAGGGGCGACGCGAGCCAGGACCGCGTGGGCGGGGGTGGGGCCCACTTCACGTGCCATCAAGGCCACCATAGGGAGACGCCGCGTGGGGGTGTCGTCCGTACGCGAGTGCCACGCTCGTGTCGCGATCGTCGGACGTCTGGAACACGAGAGGGACCCACCCAGCTGCCTTTTGCTCCCGTTTTCCAGGATCGTGGGGGAGCCAGGCAAAACGACTGCTGATGGGCAGTCCAGCGCGGGAGGAGCCCCCCCCCCCCCTGGCCTCCTCCTTCGACGCCTCCTTTGGACTTTACCGCGACGCGTGGCGCGAGCAGACGGGCTAGGGGAAAGGGGGAAGCAGTGGAGGGGTGGAGTCTTCTTTTTTGTTCTTTTTCGTACTTTGCATGTGAAAAACGGGCCCGGTTCTCCTTTTAAGAAACCGACTGCTTTTAGTGAATCGTGCTGTGTACGGTTAAAACCTTCAAAATCGGACTTCTTTTCATCGCGGATGTTTCACGATGCACTGGGATGATCGGACCGAACGGATTGGACCGGGACCGGGACTGGGACCGGCTATATATATATTTATGTTGCAATACATGAACAGATTTGTGTAAAGCAAATGATTGGGAAATTTCAATCGTCAAATTATCGGGACTCCGCTTGCCTCTGGCTTGCGGCTACCGCTTGAACCATGCATCTTCCTCGCTGCTAATTAGATAAAGCCTGCACTCTCAGCCTCCAAGCCTCGAAATTTCAGCACTTCGACCTAATGGAAACCAACACTCCTTGCCTCGTAATCTCTTGCTTCGTACACAGTCCAACAGTAAATATCACCTCGAGGGAGATGACTAGTTGCTCCCACCCTAAATTTTATTGTAGGATAGTCAGGTTCGTTGATTCAATTCCGTTAAGGAACTTGAGAATCACATTTATTTTAAAATTTGAGAATTGGTGCTCACTTCTGACGAGCACTATTTGATAGTATTCACATTTTAAAGTGTATCTAGAGGTGTAAAATGCCAAGATAATCATCGATGCATACTTAGCTTGATCAAGCCTAACTTATTATTCTAGCCCATCCTAAACAAATTAGAAACCTTATTCTCAACCAAGCCACCATATGTCCAATCAGGTCGGGGCGACTTTTATAACTAAGTTGCTTTGCTCAAGCTTGTCCGAACACATATCCATGTGGCTTGGGAAAATTCATTAGCTGCTAGACTTATGATCCAATAAAGTACTTATGTTTACAAATATTCCGGAAATACCTAAAAGCATAATTTTCTTTTGTCCAAATAGTAGTGCAATCTAAAAGAATTCTTATGTACCTTTAAAAGGTCATTGTTTTTTTTTTTTTTTATGACCTCGGAATCATCGTACAGCCGGCAGCCGGCGGCGCAAACCAGGAGGAGCACTAGCGCATGGGCCCACCTCCCATGGCACTCCACTTTAGTTGCGCAATGGGTGCGTGAAGTTTCAAACCCTTCCTCTCGAATAATGGGGTAGGGTGCAAACCAACACGTCCATCGCAAGGTGGGTATTGAAACATTACTATCAATGTTACAAGCTAATTTTATTTTGGTTGCTTTGACAAGTGCCTTTATATATGAACACTCGGTCTCATGCAAAAAACCAATTTGACAACGAAGGTCTATGACATGCAAACCCGTTATGTGTCGGTGAAAGAATTTTTGAACCCGTTGCACATGTAATCAAACTCAAAACTTTTGACTTTGATACTTGAAATTAAGTGCATAATTGCTTTAAAAGTTTAAACAGATAAAATATGATGCAAAATATATTTTATATTTTAACTAAGTTCGTGATATTATGAATTTGTACATAACATTAATCAAATGTGTGGTGAGATGCGAGCCAAAACCCTCGTGATTGGTCAAAATATGCAAATTTCTTCGGTTGATGCAATTGGGGAATAAAACAATATCGTGCATATATAGTTTAAAATTTTATCTTAGTCTCCATCTTTTGGACTATACATAGCATATTTTTAAGAAATTCGTATGTTTTAAAAATTGGCGATTTAAAAGAGTTTTAGTTTTAGGGAGCATTTGGATAAAAGAACTTTCGACAGAGGATTCTATTCTATCTAATTGCTTTCTAATTATATGGAGATATTGGTTTGTATAATTTTTTTTGTTCAATTATTTTTCGGTATGTAAGGGCGCGTTTGTTTATATTTCGTTAAAAAATTATTCCTAACAGAAATAGAAAACTATTTCTATTCCTAAGTGAACAATTTTTGACCGAAAGACGTGTTTGGTAAACTTGTTACGGGAATAAAAATGAATAGAAACACTTTTAGTAAATTTATATTCTTTTTATTTCTTTTTATTTTTTAAATATTTTTATTTCATTTTTCATTTTTCATTTTTCATTTTTTTCTTCTTTTGGCTGGTTGCCGCCTCGGCCATGGTTGGCGATCGGCCGACGAGGGCCAGCGGCCTTGCCCAGCCACGGCGAGGCCAAAAGAAGAAAGAAGAAAAAAGAAAAAAAAGAAAAGAAAAGAGATAAGAGAGAAACAACTTTTATGTTATTCAAAAGTGCTTCTGGAACAAACAAATAACCTTTTTTTGTTTCTTATTTCTGTTTTAATTTTGTTCCAAGAACAAAAAAATAGGTTTTGAATAAAAACGCAAACAAACGTGTTTTTGTTCATGAACAAAAAATAAATAAACACAAACATACAGGCCTTAAACTACTAGTTTCAGCAGATATTTTAGATGGGAGAGGCTGTTATTTCACTTTGAATATATTGGTTTTTAATTTTTCGAGAGGAGGGCGATTGGATTCAATAATTTGGCTGGCGTCTAATCCCCTTTTGAAATGTTTGTCAAGGACCTGGATTTCTCTTTGTTCAAAAAAATATTCTTCTAGCCAATCAAGAAAAATTTCTGAGTTCTATGTTCATAATGTGACTAATATTTTTTATATTATATATATATATTTTCTAATTTCTCGGGCTTGATTCGAAAAAGTGATAAAAAAAACCATTGCCTGGTTTTTGTATTTTCTTCTGAATTAAATTATTGGTTTAAGAACGTTCTGTTTAGTCCAAACATTTTTTTTAGGATAAGAAGTTCAGAATTGGTATCTTGATTTTCAACCATGGATGAATAATTCAAAGAATCTAATATTTCTGAATTCCGATTGGTTTATTCTTGTTGATAAACAAGTCCAAAAATCTAGATCTATTATCAAGACCACTAATACTAGCGATTATGGGTTGTTAGGTGAAGTGGAATTCCTAGATTGGAGGAGCTACTACTGATTGGAAGGGTGATTATAGGAGGAATGCGAGGATGGAGATCATCTGATGATTTGAGGTCAAATGATTTTCTACGAAACTGGTTGCATATTGGGTGATAATTGCGGGATCTTCATTTTGAAAATTTTGTTGGGGATCAACGGTTTTTAATTCCCATTGATATGGGAGAATCACTTAGCTCCAATGGATGGACCTAGAAATAACTGTGTTGGCTCTAGAAATATCTTTTCGAAGGAGAAGAGTTT
Organism: Eucalyptus grandis; assembly: GCF_016545825.1. Taxonomy (NCBI): domain Eukaryota; kingdom Viridiplantae; phylum Streptophyta; class Magnoliopsida; order Myrtales; family Myrtaceae; genus Eucalyptus; species Eucalyptus grandis. The sequence continues at coordinate 41,553,518 of NC_052613.1, forward strand.
ATCCTTTTGGATCATGTCTAAAAGCTTTGCTGCTGCCGAAAGTAAAGGGCCACCGGGGTTTGCCCCACCCTTCCAACACGAGGGAGGTGAGGTTCAAATCCCCACCTCTCGGGATAAGGAGTAGGGACACGTAAGTTTGAGAGTGGGTTGCGATTCTACGCCCTCTCGCAAGAGGCGGGCGCAAGTCTGTGTGAGTGTAGAAGAGGAATAAGTAGACCGACAAAAAAAAAAAAAAGTAAAGAGCCTAGCTTTGTAATGGATTTTGTGAACAATCGCTAAAGGAATGGATCCATGGGCTATTTTGTAATGATGTGTTTTAAGCTGAAGAGTTAATGCTCGGAGAATGGTTTTATTTTTAGGGAGACCGAAAAATTGAATATTAATAAAATGGATCGATCCATTAGTTTTAATGATAGATTCCTCATAATTCAGTAGGCGTGAATCTCTTAAATTAAGAGGATTGAAAGAGGAACATCCCTTTCTTCTGTTTGGATTACGTAATCCGATTAAGGGAAGAATTTGCATTTTGATTGCCAATAAATTTGGTTGAGTTGAGCTTTAGGAATTCCCCATTTTTCAAGTTGATTTTGTTGAAATCTTCAATAAATTTTATTTCTCCGCCACGAATAGCTCCTTGATCTAAAGACACTCATGATATAGAGTTAGAAGAAGATGTTGACCGTCTCAACCACTAAGCCAATCTCATAATGTCAATCAACTATGGTCAGACTGGGTTAGGTGCTAGACCGGCCTAAGTCGGACTATGGTCATTTTTGTCTTTTGCCTTTTGTCAACCTTGTTTGTTTACACTCGAATGTTTTTTTAGTTCAAGAGAAAGGAAATAAGAGTTGGATCGCACATGATTATGAACATAGTTAATTAAACGATTCTGAATTCGTCCCCACCCCCCAAAGAAAAAGAAGAAAAAGTCCAGGGCATGACCTCAATGACTTTAATAAAAAGGGCATCAAGCTCGAGCCGGAGTGATCGGGTAGATGAATGCGGTGCACCAGTCAAGCTCCCATGGAAACTACCTCGTTCTGATGAACCGCTCTTGAACAATTTAATTTAATCGGGTTCCAGATTATTAAATAGCGCCTAACCCTGCTCTGGAAAACTGACTCGATGCTCATTAAACGAGTCCATGGAGCCTACTTGACGATTATCTCGTTCGCAGCCCTTCTCTCTTTCGATAAGAAAGAACGCCGATTCATTCGCTTCGGCTCCAAGTATCTTTTTTTACTCTTTTTTTTTTTAACAGGTTTTAGTTTATTGACGAGCGAGCCATCTGTCCGGCTACGAGGATTCCACTAGCTTTCTCTCATTTCGTGACTATTTACGAAAACCGTGGATCGCAACGTGGTTTCCTTTTTTACTCGCGAGTACAAGTATTATGATATGCTTGTTGGAGTACGAATCTCCATGTCTAAATCGTTCTGTTCATATATCGAATAAAATATTCATCAATGGAGCAAATATACGTCATTTCCAGGTTATCCCAAATAAAAGATATCGTGCTCCGTGGCTCTCTATCGTAGCTGCGGCGACGATCCAAACTTAATCTTCGTCAGCAAGGAATACGCGTGCCGCTATAATTTTTTCTTTTTTAATTCAAGTCGCATTTATCATGTTCGATTTGTATAATGATTAATTGTTAAAAGTATGACTAGCTAAATGGACCACGACGGAGATAACTAGACTACGAGTAGCAAAAGATAATTTTATTTCTCTCATCGATCGAGTGCAATCAATAACGCCTACGTATTTTAATGCACTTCTCGCCTAATATTCGTAATCATCCGTATTATATAATCAATAATTAGCTTGGGACAAACGGGTCCCGCCCTCCCCCGGGGGCCCCACTCCAGCGCACCGCGGGTCACCCCCTTCGTTTTATCGGGTCTCGGGGCGGGGCCCGGCCCAACGAGACCGCGGGTCTCCGGGCATCCGACGTGGCGCGACAGCACGGGGCTCAGGCGGGGGGGTAATTCGGTAATATTCTGTCGCGGGGAAGAGAGAGAGAGAAAGGGGAACCTCCCTTATCCACACACAACACAAACGCACACTCTCTCTCTAAAACTTCACCCCCGAACCCAACCCTTTATTAAAGCACGCCCACCTCCCTTTTTTCAAACCCAAAATACCACGGGCTCTCGTCTCTTTCTCTTCATCTCTCGCCAAAAATCAAATCGTATCGAAGCGCAGAGAGAGAAGGAAGAGAGTGGAAATTTTACAGAGCCAGCGAGAGATCTCGAGACTGGTTCGATGGCCGCGAGCAAGAGCTACTTCGCCAACCGGGCGAACTACCGCTTCTTCTCCAACGAGCCGGCCACCGCCGCCGCGGCCGCCGCCCACGACACCGGCGCATTCGAGTTCGACGAGTCCGACGTCATCTACAGCTCCCCGCCGGAGGTCCGCAGGCCCGCCTGGGGCTCCTCCGACTCATCCTCCCGCGCCTCCGCCAAGAAGTCGTCCGCGTCCTCCGCGGCCGCCAGGCGGGCGGACGGCGGCGACCGGCGCGGCTCGACGCCGTCGTCGCTGCCGGTCAACATCCCGGACTGGTCGAAGATCCTGAGGGGGGAGTACCGGGAGAACCGCCGGCGGGACAGCCTCGGGGACACCTGCTACTCCGACGACGACGAGGACGCGTGCGGGGGAGGGGAGGACGGGGGCCGGGTGCCGCCGCACGAGTTCCTGGCGAGGCAGATGGCGAGGACGAGGATCGCGTCGTCGGTGCACGAGGGGGTCGGGAGGACCCTGAAGGGGAGGGATCTGAGCAGGGTCCGGAACGCAATTTGGGAAAAGACGGGGTTCGAGGACTGAGCAGAGGAGACGGAGGAGGAAGGCGCGAGCTCCAAGTTTTCGCTGTTTTCTGAGTAACTGCGGAGGAATTTATTACAGAATATTCGTTTTAGGTAAAATGAAGAAATTTGTGATCGGATGGCGCCACATTTTTGTTTTTTTTTTTTGGTCTTTCTTGATAACTTCTTCGAGGGGGTTTCCTACTTTTAACCCCAAATTTTGGTTTTTTTTTTTTTTTTTGCTTCTCTTTTTCTGTGCTCTTGACTCTTGAGGTGGCTTTTCTTTTGGTATTGGAATGATATTTCTATGATATAAAATGTCCTTCTTTTTCCAAGCGATTCTTGACCGACTGCGAACTCCATTTCTAACTTTCTACGTGGGAACACGACAGAGGTGGATGCTAAAGAGTGATCGAGACACCCTCTGAAATCGATGGCTTTAGCGTGTGTTTAAAGTGCCGTGGGAACCCGCGGTGGCATCTCCGATTGACCTTCGATTTAAACCCTTTTCTCCTCTCCTTTTTTGAACGAGCTTTTATGGAGGTTTCTACGAATCCGCCGACCGCTAACGTGGTTCCCGCTTCGACTTTGTCAGTGGAAAAGCCAGCCTTCCTCGCCCTCGGATCTTAGCCGTCATTGACTAATCGATTCTCCATCGAGGTTTTCTCATCCATCAGAAAACGGGCTGAGGTTTCTCTCTCGGACCCAGCAACAACCGAAATCATTATCCCGATTGACGTTTCTTACCCAGACGGCTTTGGCGAATCCTTTCAGTTTAATCGGAGCTCCGTCGGACGAAATCGTGACTTTGTCGTACAACATTCGACATGCGTTTTCAAAGACGTACGGAGATGGATATCAGATCTGGACGGGACAAATCGCTCGAAACGCTAATCTCGCTCCGACGTACTCCTCATCAAGCGCGGAGCTTCTGTCATTGACCGACGAGGGCTTCGTTTCCCTTTTTGGGGTTCACGAGCTTCGTGCCGTGAGCGAGAGGGCAACATGGTCATTAACCGGAATCGCTTTTCGGGGAAAGTGACCAGACGGTGGCGGAGGAGGAAAGCAGGAGCTACCCTCCTTCTGAGGGAAGACCACCGCGATTATGGAGCGCGGAAAGCAGCTGCTGCCGCAGCGGAGACCGGGGGAGAAAGGAGGACCGTCGGATCTTGGCGGAGAGTGGGGCCGGAGACGGGTGCGGGTTAGCTGACCGCATTATATGCGATCTCGCTTTTCATTGGTCGGGCGACCTGGGTGGGGGTTGGGTGGGTGGGGGGGGGTTCGTGTCGTTTTGCGGAGCGCTGGAGTGTCGTTTTGCGGCTTCTTGTCGCGCCCGGAGGATTTTATTGCGCTGCGCAGCGCAGAGTTGTACTATGTACTTGTCTGACGGGGCTTCGGGTGGGGAAGGGAAAGTTTGAGACCGCAAGTCGGGGTGTCGTCACGCGCAACCACGCGATCGCCCGAGAATTTTTTTTTTTTACAGGCGGGACAGATTTCGGTGCCAATAGGAAATCGCGAAGGTACGCTCGTCCCGTCGTCGGGGGCCAGGTCTTCGACGTCCCATCATTGGTCGTTGCCAGTTGGTTGCATCGCCTTGATGCGGATGCTCCGTATGACGAGAAAATGTATAAAATAAAAGCTGGAGAGAATATATTCATCTTCGCTTCGGCCGGGTTACGGAAGGTGTTGCGTGCATCTCGAAAGTCCGCCGTGGGATGAGGAATCGAAATCGGACACCGAATTGGGTTTTTTGATTACGTTGCCAGTCTTGTCTATTGTGTGCGTGCGGGGGAAGCGTATGATGTCAAAGATCAGGCGATTTTCTGGGTTGATGGAATGCAGGTAATCCGAGAATTGTAGGGGGCGAAAAGCCGGTCCGAGGACGATGTACCTGGCTATTGCGAGTCGATCGATGGGCTCGCTTGTTTTGTAACCCCAAATCAGAACCGACGATGAAAAGAGGCCGAGACTTAGGGCGGAGTAGCGAGCAATGATGGACGGAGTACTATCTTTAGTCACGACTAGGACAGGAGCGATCGATGATGGATGAGTACTGTGCTCGTCGTGACTCCATCATCAAAGCTGAAGGACATTTTCTGTACTGTGCGCATTGTCGACGGAAAATCTCCATCGACGAATGTAAAAAGTGCTCGAATTCTTGAGGCCACGTTACGAGGGTGGACCAGGCGTGGGGTCTGATTGTGACTAGGCTGGGCCTCACCGAGCGGGCAGGTGTTTATGGTGGTACTCACCACTTGCCCGTGACGAATTCAATGATCTCCCTTAGCATTGTCACAAAAGATAATCTCTCGTTTAGCCTGGAAGAGAGATTGACATTATCGGCATATCCATCTCTTCGTTCCATGTCGTCATTGAAAGGGTCTTTAATTTGGCACTTACGACACAAAATTTTGCCGTGCATTAGGGGCATGCGTCAATTTGATCCCAACCGAAAAATCAAACCAAACTAAACTAGTCGATTCCGAGTGATTTCTAGATTCACATAAGGAATCGGACCAACAAATTGGCACATTTTATTTATTATTATTTTTATTTTGAAGCAAATCCTAAATTAATAAATTACATCTCAATTTTGATTGAAATGGAATAATGACTTCCACATATATAGAAGGAAACCCTAAGCATTCCTCTATAATTTTTTCCGTCCATTGATACATATTCTTTTATTATTTAAGACATATTAATATGACGCCATGCGATAGAGTAAAGACTACAAAATTCAGTGAAAAGCTAGTCGATTGTCAATTAGCATCGCACCCCCGATCATGTAAACATTTATTTAAAGAACAAACCGAAAATAACGCTCTTATTTTTCTTCTTATGTTGAAAATTTTCACTTGCACGAAACAGAAGAAACCAGGAAAAAAAGGAAAAGAAGAAATCACTGTTTCGCGAACCGTCCTTTGGAGCAGCCCAAACCGATCAGTCCAGTTTCACATAACCAACCGTACCTGAGCCGGTCCTAGGTTTCAAGTTGCTTCTCGTCCTCCATGTATTCCCTGCAGGTCCTTGTCTCGCTCCCTTCACTTTTGTCGACAATCCCTTAAGCTTCGACCCTACTTCACGCCTGAGTCGCGGGTTTGCCATAGGACGCCCGCGGGGCATGTGTTTAGCCCGATGACGCGACGCATGACGTTCCCGATCGATCAACTTTCTTGTAAAGGGCAGCTGCTTTTCTCTCCGGGCCCACCGCAAGTTGATGATAGGACCCAATTAAGAAACCACAATTAACACCTCCTCGCGTGACTCCAAAATAGGGGGAAGCATTGGCCAACCGGTTGGGCTCAGAATCCCCCGGTCCGATCTATTTTGGACTTCTCCGTTTGGGCTCTTCCCCTCGTCCTCGCCCCCGCTAACACAAGATCCGACCCGGAAAACCGGACTCGAACCCGGTCATCGGATCCTCTGCCCCCACCGACTGGTCTTCGCTTCGCGCGGCCACGTTTCAGCTGCGGAGGACAACGAGCCAAAAAACGGGAGAGGAGAGGAGACTGGTAGGAGGGAGGGAGGGAGGGAGGGTGGAAGGAAGGAGGACCCCCCGCAAAAGGCCGCGAATCCTCGTCAGATGACCTCGAAACCCTACGATCTCTCCCCCTCCGCGCGATCGACTACATCAGGAATCGAAATCGGAGGCCCGGATTCAGATATTCCTCGAAATATCTGCTGAAGCGAGGGGAAAAAGGGGCGAGCGCATCACTCCACTCCCCGCCCCCCATGTCCTCCTCCGACGGCGGCGACGACGGTTCCGCTTCCTCCGGCGCGGGTTCGGGGCCGGTGGTCCTCGGTTCGAAGCCGATCGAGGACGGATTCTCGCAGCTCCGCGTGACGGACCTCGCCAATGGCGGCGCCGCGAACGACGGCGACGGCGAGGCGGCGGCGGCCGAGGTTCCGGCGGCAGGGAGGGGATTGCTGCGGAGGTCGGTGAAGTCGAGGACGGAGGTGCGGCGAGCGCGAGAGCGGGAGGGCGGTCGGAGATTGAGGAGATCGGGGAGGCGCGGGTGATGTGGAGGAGCAATTCGGAGGGGGAAGGGGAGGCGCAGGGGAGCCCCAGCAGCAGCGGTTACGCGGGGGAGAGAGGGAGCAGCAGCGGCGGGAGCGGGATTGGGGAAGAGGAGGATGAGATTGAGGAAGTGAGGAGTGACGCGGTCTCGGATTCGCAGGCCGCTTGGATGCCTGGAAAACGGCACGTTGATGAGGTATTGTAAGTGTGGAAACCTTAGGCTTCATTTCTCATTCTCTTTCCATTTAAGTCTTGCATTGCTGAATTTGAGGAAATCACGAGATCAAAGATCCTGTTAGTAGCTCTTGAACATTATCCATTATGGTAGTAAATTTGCTCATTAGGATTTCGAGATATGGCATTGATCTAGAACCTGTAAACTACAGGTGTGGTTGTAGTTCGATTGATGCTTTGGTTTGGGAGGTGTAGATAATTACGTTGATTGGCTTTCACTAGTCTCAGTTAAGAAAATAATTGTTTGTTATAAGGCATTGACAGAGTAAACGACATTACTAAATTGGACGATTTTGAGCGCTGCCAGTGGACATTACTGTTCCATGTTCTCAGAACGGGCAACACTTTGATTATGCTTCTATACTGATGCACTTGCTCTTGTGTGCTTACTTAATAAGACATTTTAATGGTAAAAATTTAAGATGAGCCAATGTTGTACATCAAGACTAAAGAAAAAGGAGGTGGATGAGAGAAAAGTTTAGTTTCTCTTTTGTTTAACATACCTACAGTCCATAAGTCAGCTTTAGAGGAAATGAGAATGCCCAAATGAGCAGTAATTCAGCCTCATGCTCTTTCCTAATATTAATGGTAAAAATTTATGCTTCTATACTGATGCACTTGCTCTTGTGTGCTTACTTAATAAGACATTTTAATGGTAAAAATTTAAGATGAGCCAATGTTGTACATCAAGACTAAAGAAAAAGGAGGTGGATGAGAGAAAATTTTAGTTTCTCTTTTGTTTAACATACCTACAGTCCATAAGTCAGCTTTAGAGGAAATGAGAATGCCCAAATGAGCAGTAATTCAGCCTCATGCTCTTTCCTAATATTAACCAGCATAAAATATGCTGATTTTCGAAAATGTTTAGACTATTAAAAGATGAAATTTGGGCATAGACTAGACTTGTAGCATTCCTTACAAGATATGCACTATGAAGAGGTGCTGTGTGGGGGCTTTTAGTTTTATCCCCACCGTTTGATAATTGATTTTATGAGATGAACAGTAAAACAAAGGGTAACCTATATTGATGTTTACTGAAATTTAGTGGATTCTCCAATAAGATTGTTGTACAGATCACTCAAGGCATTAAGTTTTTATTTCTTAGAGAGCCTTGAATAAGTCAATTCCTATTGATGGTTTTTGTTTGGTTTCCTACTTGGAAGACAGCAAATTAAAATGGGATGAGTTTTCTCTCTTATGTGCAATTTTCATAAAAACAGAATTCAGCGCACTTTGACCACGATTTGGCCAGCTTTCTGACTAAAAATGCTACCATGGTGGTCACCTGGGCAATTTTCTGAACACTACCATTGTCCCCACATGGCCACCTGGGCATTGCTACATGGCTTAGACTTTAGCATTTCACCGGAAATGGCCTGATTTTGGTCAAAATGTATCAATTACGAGAAAAATGGAAGATTAGTGAATTGGGTAGTGAAATTAAATTTTTGGATTGAAAAATCTATTACAAAAAGTGACTACTGGTGAAATTTACTTGGCAATCATAAGTCAAATCAGAAAGAGTCAGTTCCCTAGTTTCTAAATAGTTGAGTTATTTCGAAATGATGACTGTTCACATTTATAAGTGAATATTGGACTACCAAAAGGAGGGTAAAGATCAAGGGAGGTTTTGTTTATGGCTAATAAATCAAGGAAAAGAGCAATAAGGGGCGCATTAAAGGGACTGCCTATAGGCTTTGAGTCATGCTACTTGAACAAAGACTGCAAAATTGACATTTTCTTTCAAAAAGAAAAAAAATGACAGTAAAGTTGCCATTTTCTATTCAAATAACTTGATTGCTCTATTAATTGTTAACTCGCCTGCTGTCAAAAACCCTGATTGATTCGTGAATGAAGTGCAGGATGATGCTTCAATTTCATGGAGAAAAAGGAAGAAGCACTTTTTCATTTTGAGTCACTCTGGCAAACCAATATATTCCAGGTTTCACTTTTGGCTCTCTTACGGTTGGTCATTCTTTGTTCACCAACAGAAGAAGAGTATAAACTTATCTCAACATTTTTTGCAGATATGGAGATGAACACAAGCTCGCTGGGTTTTCTGCAACATTACAAGCCATCATTTCTTTTGTCGAAAATGGGTCAGCTAACAACCGAACGTGTTTATTAATTCAATATTGGCGTTTTTTTGCTTTGTTGTTGTTCTACACTATAGAGGATATTGAGTATATCTCTTCATGAACGTCTTTTCAGCGGGGACCGTGTCAAATTGGTCAGAGCAGGAAAACACCAGGTGATTTAACCGGTGCTTATTCATTAATAGTCATCTCTTTCTTGTCTGAAATTTCCCCAGCCATCAAATATTGGATTCAGCTAGAACTTCTCTATCTCACCTTGGATGGTGCTGTCATACCTTTTGTCTTAGAAGAATCATGGAAGAGCTTCTATGGAAATTTCATGATGTCTGCTTATATTTGCAGTTTACTGTCCATGTGAATGTGATTACTGAACTTTGTGCTGCTTGTGTTAACTGAAAAGTGCTTTGTGCTGTATCTAATGTGGTGGAGGCGAATACACTCCCTTTTCTGCATCCCACCCAAAAAGGGACAGAAGAAGAAGAAAAGGAAAATAAAACCCAAATAGAAGACTTTTTTTTAATGTACTCATAATATTTTAAGTCGAGTTTTCTTAATTTCGATGATGCTACAACCCAAGAAGGGACAAAGAAGAAGAAAAGGAAAATAGAACCCAAATAGAAGACTTTTTTGTTTTTTAATTTACTAACAATATTTTAAGTCGAGTGATTTCGATGATGCTATAAAAGTAGTCGCCTTGTAGTGTTCTCTAGTGGTCCTGTTTGTAGGGTCATGAACTTGTACACGACATGGGATTTTTGTACGAATGAAGTTATGGATACTTTGCTGGCAATATCTTAAAGGGTCACTCTCTGGTTAGTTAAAGGTAGCTTCCTTCATATTTCAGGTAGTTTTTCTTGTTAAAGGACCGATTTACTTGGTCTGCATCAGCTGCACTGAAGAACCTTATGAGTCATTAAGAGGACAGTTGGAACTTATCTATGGTCAGGTAGTAAAGCTGATTCCTCTCGTTTTTTAACATTTCTAGTTTTCTGAACTTGTGTTTTAGCCATTCCTTAATAATCTCTCGGATTTGGTGTTAGAATTCAGTACTGATAGTATCTTATGAAGGTTCTGTACTAATTGTTTAGATGATTGTAATTTGATACAGATGATACTGATATTAACCAAGTCAGTTAATAGATGCTTTGAGAAGAATCCAAAGTTTGATATGACACCTTTGCTGGGAGGAACAGATGTTGTCTTCTCTTCCCTCATCCATTCTTTCAGTTGGTTCGTTTTTCTTCACCCTTCTCGATTTTCTCTTATTCTTCACAAAGTTGCATGCTTTCCCTATTAGCTGTTCCTGGCGGTTTCTAATTTTGGTTTCATTATATTATCATGTTTACTATATAATAAGCAATCTAGTCTATCTAGACGGTTAGTGTAAATCATCTGTCACAAAACTGATTAGAGAACCCGCAGCAAGTAGAAAGAGAGAAAGAAGAGAGAAGGAATAAAGAGAATGAGGAGAAAGAGAACGTAAAAGAAAGAAAGAGAGGGCTGTAGTTTTCTGTAATAACAGAAACCCTACACCCATTGTATTTATATTGAATATAAACTGTATATGACAATAATACCCTTATGTAAGTAAAAAAGGAAATAGAACTCTAATAATAAAGGAAACTCAATTAAAGTAACTTAACACTCCCCCTCAAGCTGGAGCATATAGGTCACCCATCTCCAGCTTGGAACAACCAGTAACAAAAGCAAGACGAAATAATGCTTTGGTAAACATATCAGCAAACTGAAAGAGGATTCCGAGCAATATAAATAGCTGTTTGATTATCACACATCATATCAATAGGTTGATTAATAGAAAATCCAAGCTCCTAGACAAGAGATTTCAACCACAACAATTCGGTCACAGTATGTGCCATAGCACGATATTCAGCCTCTTAATTTGTTTCTTCCTATAGATAGTAGAGCCCAATCAGCAATCGTAGTAGTAGTCGTCGTAGTAGCAGCAGTAGTAGCAGCAATGGTAGTAGTAGTAGCAGTAGCAGTAGCAGCAATAGTAGCAGCAACAATAGCAGCAGTAGCAACCACAGTAGTAGCAACAACAGTAGTATAGCAGCAACGGTAGTAGTAGTAGTAGCAGCGATAGTAGCAGTAGCAGCAACGGCAGTAGTGGTAGTAGCGATAGTAGCAGCAGTAGCAGCAGTAGCAGTAGCAGTAGCAACAACGGTAGTAGTAGCAGCAGTAGGCTGCAATAGCAGCAGTAGTAGGAGCAACGGTAGTAGTAGCAGCAGAAGTAATAGCAGCAATAGCCGCAATAGCAGCAATAGCAACAACAGTAGCAAAAGCAGCAATAGCAACAGTGGGAGTCGTAGTAGTATCACTCATGACGATAATCTCAATATAAATATATCTACCACAGAAATCTCGATTCAAATAATTATATACTTGATGGAAACCAGCAAGACCAGTCAACCATAATCAATAAAGTACTCCGATTCTTGAATCTGCTGATTAGTAAGTGTTGTAATCCATGTTCACAAACCAAACCTGATGAATTTGATATCTTCCGATCTCATATGTATCAAAACTTGAAGAGAAAACCGATAAAAATTACAGCTTTAGGTGGCTGTGCACCAACCCTAGGGGACTCTCAAACCAGCAATAGGATCAAGTAATCAGGTAATTAGACCTGCTCTGATACCATGTCACAAAACTGATTAGAGAACCCGCAGCAAGTAGAAAGAGAGAAAGAAGAGAGAAGGAATAAAGAGAATGAGGAGAAAGAGAACGTAAAAGAAAGAAAGAGAGGGCTGTAGTTTTCTGTAATAACAGAAACCCTACACCCATTGTATTTATATTGAATATAAACTGTATATGACAATAATACCCTTATGTAAGTAAAAAAGGAAATAAAACTCTAATAATAAAGGAAACTCAATTAAAGTAACTTAACATCATCCAAAGAGAAGAGGAAAGAAATGGATTATGCACTTTAAAGAAAGAATGTTTAGCTCGCAAAGGAAGAATTCTACAATGCCATATGGAGAAATGTCTTTTGTCAAGTTTAATCTTCTTTCAGACATGTTTAGCTTTAGTTTATTCTAGGCCACCTTCAATATCTATTAAGCGGTCAAATGTCATATGCTGGATATTGTTACAGAATTTGACAATTTTCAACATTTTCTCCAGGAACCCTGCTACATTTCTTCATGCATACACTTGCCTTCCACTTGGTTATGCAACTAGACAAGCTGCTGGGGCTGTACTGCAAGATGTTGCTGATTCTGGAGTCCTGTTTGCTATATTGATGTGTAAGCACAAGGTGGAGTCCTTTCCCTTTGGTGAATCTTCTGGTCATGCTTAACAGATTGGCTAGTTCACAGACAACTTGTCGGTCGATAATTAGATAGACAGATGCACAAAGCTGATTGGAGGTCATTTGCAGGTTGTCAGTCTTGTTGGTGCACAAAAGGCGTCCCTTCATCCTGATGACATGTTGCTACTGGCAAATTTTGTTATGTCATCAGAATCATTCAGGTAAGTAGAGCTGGCTTTTTGCGAGGCCTGCAGTCCATGAAAACCAATCATCTGCATCCTTGGTCTTTTATTGCTCCCATTATATAAGGTTTTTGAGTAGGGTGTTATTGGTGTCTCCTTTGGTTGTTGCTGGACTTCAAATGAAGTACTTTAAACCTGTTTTTTGAGGAAGATTTGCACAGCATATACGTATCATGCATGCTTGTGCATGAGGGTGCATTTTTTACTCTTATAGTGAATCAAGCCTGTTAAGCTAGTGACTCCATAATGGCCAGGGGAGTTGTGAGCAGTCTTTCAACTCAAAATAAACTCAAGCGATAAGAGTTAAAATTGTTTTTGACCTTACTGTGTCTGTCTTGTCCTTTTTCTTTTTCTTTTTTTTCCTTTTTGAAAACTTGGTCCCTATCTAGATATGATCGAGAGTTTCAGAATCCCTTATGTCATTCTTGATCTAATGATTTCAAGTAGCATCTTCATCCTGAGAGGTAGCACTACACGAGTGTGGTCCAATCCTTCCGTCACAGGAAGGAGCTGATTTACAAGTGAAATTTTCATAAACTTCCTGCAGCCTTTGTCCCTTTTTTCTTGTTTTGATCTGTTCTGTGGAAATTATGGAGGTTGTTCTCTGACCTTTAGTTCAATTCTGTTTGCAGGACATCCGAAAATTTCTCACCAATTTGCTTGCCAAGATATAATCCTATGGCATTCTTGTATGCTTATGTTCATTATCTTGATGTGAGTGGTGCTTGGTACTTGTCCTTGCCCCTTTAATCTGGGCACTAGTAAATCACACAAGTTGTGGCATGACTATAATATTTTTCTTGGGCAGGTTGAGACATACTTGATGTTGCTGACTACTAGTTCAGATGCCTTCTACCACCTGAAAGATTGCCGGTACTACATTCTTTCATAAATTTGAACTTGAAGCATCATCCCATCATATTTAGTTAGATGGATCACATGCTTGATGCTAGTGGCTTGTGCCGTAAAACAAGTAACACCATCACGTATGGGTTTTCGTTTCTGCTCAATACATAATCTGTACTTACCTTACCCAGGAGCAGCTTCCGAATGTGGTCCTTGTTAAAAATGCAGTTGATTTTTGCAGGATGCGGATAGAGACGGTTCTGTTGAAATCAAATGTTCTTAGCGAAGTCCAGAGATCCATGCTAGATGGTGGGATGCGGGTTGAAGACCTGCCCATTGATCCATTACCGCGATCTGGATCTTTACTTCCCCGGTTAGGTCAAGGTAGGCCAGTGACAGATTCTCAAGAAAGTTTGAAGGAGGCTTATGCAGGCATTGGTGGTCCTGCTGGGCTTTGGCATTTCATATATCGCAGCATATACTTGGACCAATATGTAGCTTCAGAATTTTCACCGCCATTCAACACTCTCCGACAACAGAAGAGGTAAAAATAGGGAGTCATGAAACAAACTTTTTAAATACTTTTTTCCCTTTTGAATTTGTGGTCTTCATATTCTCATTATTGGAATTAAGGAGTATGCTTATTTTCAGGTTATATAGGGCTTACCAGAAAATGTATGCCTCAATGCATGATAAAGGAATTGGAGCCCACAAAACTCAGTTCAGAAGAGATGAACACTACGGTAAGGGACCTTGTAATGCTAGTTCTTCACCTATCTATATGTAGGGATAAGCAGATGCTTCCAGTAGATGGTCATGAAATTGTTAAAGGAACTGACTTCAGTTATTCCAAGGACTATTTAGATGAACCCTTTAGATATTATGCTTGATATGACCTTCCATTAGAATGCTTTCGTGGTGAATATGTCTGCATCCTTTTTCTTTGCAGTATTACTCTGCTGGGTCACACAGGATTTTGAACTTTATGCAGCATTTGATCCACTTGCGGACAAGGTTTGGTTTTCGCTGTCATATTATTTCTTTTTCCAGATGTTTAGGGATTCCTGCCTCTTATTCACCAAACTTTAGGGTCATTATTTTGATCAAATCAACAGTGATCTCCTTTCTGGAAATTATATGGGCTTTCTCGACAAGATAAGACTTTAGTATGTCATCTCGTAGACTCTGTTTAGTATATCATCTCGTAGACCGTGCGCGCACACGTGTGACGTGTGCACATGCATGTGTGCATGCTTAGTCGCATATATTTGCTTCTCTTCACATAGGTATGCTCTCATTGAATTTGATTGATTTTAAAATTGTTAGGCGTCGGCGATAAAGACTTGCAATCGTGTATGTCAATGGGTGAAAGATGTGGAGAACGAGATCTTTTTGCTGGGAGCAAGCCCTTTCTCTTGGTGATGTATTGCCTGCTATATAACACTGGCTGTAGAGGTTTATTTGTTTTCTTTTTTTCCATTTTTTTCTCTTAGTTTTTACGTAATTTTAACGAGATCCCACAATTTTTTCCCCTCGGGGGAGCAATACTTCTTTGTACCCTCTTTCTTTTCCTCTTCCTCTTTTGGACATAGAGAATAATGTCTAGGGAAATAGGTCGATAGTGTCCAAAAGTTATCCCAATTTTTGTAAGGTTCGTTCTATAGCAGTGGACGTTTTGGTCCTACAGGGGTCAATACCGATAATGTTCTTGAAATTGCTACTTGTGAGTTTTCCACACCGTATACGTTGACATCTACGATCGGCTCCTTCAATATGATTTAAGGGCTTATATGATAACGTTCCTAACTTTATGGATACTGATTACTTATTCCTATTTATAGTGCGAAAACTATTCTGTGCCTTATAGTCAGAAGGGGTCACATATGGAGGGATGGGTGGTATCAACCTTCCCCTGCTTGCTCACCAAATGAAGTTTGGGAGTTACGCTTTTATGTTTTTTTTTATTTTTTTGGTAGTCATTTGCTCTTGGTCTTGAGAACTATTTGGAGTTGTTGAATATTGGGGAAATTACCAAAAAAAAGTTTTAAATTTATCGCATTTCAGTTTTCTGAATCTTTTAGTTGGATAAATTAAGTTATGAACATTTTCATGTTTTGTCAATGAGTACATTTAGTTAATTTTAACCGGAAATCGTGGCATGGTTGATGGTGATGTCAACAATTTTCATAAATTTTTTAAAAAATTATGAATTTTCTTTTTCTTTTTTTTTCCCTCTCTTTTTCTTTCTATTCTGCTAAATCCCATGGCCTACCCTCGCTAGTCAAAGGCGAGGACCCTTGTCAATCACAGGTGAGGGCCTCGCATGGACCTGACAAGAGGAGTGAAGCCTTTGCCCAGTGGCAAACTAGGGCCAATTGACCTTTGCTTGTGGTCGACAAGGGTTAGTTGGTCTCTGTATTTTTGTGGTCGACAAGTGATTTGCTGAATCTAGTAGAAAGGGAAAAATTAAAAATTAAAAAATAGAATTTGTTCGATGCAGCATTAACCTTGTATTATCAGCATTTATGTCAGCGATTTTTAATTAAAATTGATTAGATTAATTCAATTGATAAAACGTAAAAATATTTAGAATTTAATTAGCATAATTTAAAGGTTCATGATGTAAATAAAATTCTTATTCCAACAAAAGAATTGTACGATTGAATTGTTTTTTTTTTTTTTTGTAGTTTATTGAATTGTTTATGATTGAATCGACACAAATGTAATATATTTAAGATTTTTCTTGATAATTTTTTACCGGATATTCGAATGTAAAATCTCAAGCACGAAGTGAGGCTAATTTCGTTTCTATTTGATGGTCTGATTAATAATTTGAACGCTAGCTGTAGGATGAGATAATAACATTGTTGATTACTGCGGCTTTTTTTTTTTTTTTTTTTAATTCCGAAACCATTAATGACCAAAAGCTCGCATTTTCCTTTTGCTAAATGAATTTTTTCCCCGTCTTCTAATGGCCAGACAAGCTCAATTACTCCACTGGCCGCGCCGAGTGGGCTCGCTTTCATGAGGGGTTCCAAATCATTTAATACGCATTGAATCGAACGAACCTCAATTTCTTTTGTGGCCCTTCTTCGTTTTATGTGCTTGAGAAAAATATATATGAATAATAGCATTAATAGTCTCCAAACTTTAATCTAGTACTCAATGTCATCTCTAAATTCTAACTCAATTTATAAGGTTATTTCTAAACTTTTTATTTGTTCAATACAGTGTATGAATTATCGATAAATGTTCAATTTAATTTAAATAAATCTCATTGAACATTAGAATTCTTGTATATTATATTAAAGTTCATGAATCATATTAAACAGATTAAAAAGTTTGGGGATAACATAGTATATTTGATCAAAATTCAGTGATTATTTGTATTGTTTTTCTAACAAAATATCAGGGACTACTTTTAGGGTTCCAATCAAAGATCCCAACTTTTTCTCTGTTATAATTAAAAAAATTCGAGGCTCTGGATCTTGCACAAAAATCTCCATTTCGATTGCTTCATTTTTGGGAAAAAAAAAAAAAAGAGAGAGAGAGAGAGAGAGAGCAAAATTCAAAAAGGAGATCGGAAATGCGAGGCGTCCCAGACATGGAGATGACCTTTTGAGTGGGGGAATTTCTATCAATTTTTTCAACCGGTCAAAGCTTTCACCGATTTCGGAGATTTCCAAAAGGAAAAAAGCTTTGTTTCCCACTTACCTTGTCCCCGGCATTAAAGTCCGCTTCAATTGACGATTGAGCCCTTGGCAAAAATGACCGAGTTTTCCCCCAACCAAGGCTAATGACTAGTGGTGTTTACGTAATTTGGCGTCTCCGTGGTGGAGAATCCGCGGTGCTTTGAGTTGGGGTATTATCATTAGGTGGGTTGGAAAAAAGAGTGCGCGTGGAGGCCACCACATTTTTGCATTACCGCCGAGTCCACATCTTAATATCTAATTAATTTGCATTCTAAATCGGCGTGTCCACATGTATACATGCATATATAAATATATAAAAGATATACATACATATGATATTACATAATTTGGTGTGGATTTTTTCTATTTATTTGATTTCTATCGATATCGCCGAAGAAAGTTAAAATGTTTAGGTACAACTATGTTGAAATAAGAGAGATTAGAAAAATCACCAGAGTACATTATAAATCCTCTCGGAGCATTCAACTTCTATTGAGCCGCGACGATTCTTTTGTCCCGTTACAATTAATACCGACACAGGACATCTATGAGAATTAATCCTTGCATAACTACCTTGGCGGGAAATTCAAACTCTCGGTACGGAATCTTGGTTGGTTCGATTTAGGGATAGGTTGGGTCATTTGACCTGTTTTGGAAATGTATTTTTGGTGGACAATCTGGCTTATTTGTGATTTTTCCATATGATTTGTTAAACTCGTGATAACAGCGAATTAGATCTACCATTATAATGATGATATGTACTAAGTTCTCTAATCCCTGGCTTCATCTGGACGATGCAAACTTTTTTGTTTCCGTGGAACACTATAGCCCATGAGTTAGGTGATAAATTAATGAGAATGATGATGGAAGTCCTTATCGTTAGGTTGGCGCAGTGAATTTGACTTCTTTCGATTGTTGGACTAGCAATCACACTAGAGCTGGAGGACATAACTAAAATATACGTAAAATATAACTCAAATATACATAAAATACGTTAAGGATAAACAGATAAGTAGCGCGTTGACACTCTCGTTTGAAGACAATATTTGTTATTTTTACTCAATTTTATATTGCAATCGGAAAATGGGATTAAAAAAAGGGTATAACTTAATTGTTCAAATTTTCTTGTTGAAATGCACTATTTTTTTTTCTTTTTATCGGTGCTGGAGAATCTTGTAGTTAAATACCAACAGCATATCATACATAAACAGGAGCCAGATTATCAAAAGATAGACTTAAAACATCTCGCTAAAGAAGACGAAGAATTCGACCAAAAAAAAAAAAAAAAAAAAAAAAAAGAAGATAGAATAATTTCTGGAAAAGTCGGCATATCAAAAGCAAGAAAAACGTTGGAAAAGTGTGCAAAAATATTATTTAGGACGAATTAATTGGTAAAGAAAATAATAAACGCCCACGAGCGCGCAATTAAAATAATAATGTACTCGAGCTCATTCTCTCTCCTTTTCCTACACTGACCCGTTGATTTTTTATACTCGGACGTAGGAATATTTCACTTATTAACGTTGAAAATTTGAGCAAATTCGGGTCCGGTTCGATTTTTCTAAACTTTGAAGAACGCTAATTTCTTTTTTTTTTTTAAATCGATTAGGTTGACCAAAGC
The DNA here is from genome assembly GCF_016545825.1 of Eucalyptus grandis. Taxonomy (NCBI): domain Eukaryota; kingdom Viridiplantae; phylum Streptophyta; class Magnoliopsida; order Myrtales; family Myrtaceae; genus Eucalyptus; species Eucalyptus grandis. The sequence continues at coordinate 41,572,345 of NC_052613.1, forward strand.
TCCCTTAGATCTTAATCTTAACGTGAGGCCAACTAAGGAGCAATTAATAATTAATTAGACGTGACAATTTAAGAGGAAAATAACATAAATGATTCATGAATTGTAACTCAACATACAATACAATTTGTGAATTTTTAATTTATTTGACATTATTTTTTAACTTTAGCCCAATACGTTAAATCATTTCATATAGTTTAGAGATTAGATCAAATGTGTAACAAAAGTTTATGAATTATATTAAACAGATTATAAATTTAGGTCATTCATTGAATATGTAAAAAAAGTCTAGGGATGATATTGTGTATTAAAATAAAGTTAAAAAATGACATGAATAAAACTTAAGAATTACATACTTAATATCATCCCCGATTAAAAAAACAAAAAAGCTACGTCTCGCGACCCCAGTGGATACGGATATTCAACGCCAGCATTAAAGGAACGACAGGCTTTGCTTACAGAATTAAAAAAAAAAAAAAAAAAATTAAAGAAAATTATAATAATAAAATCGGGAGAATTAAATGAAGGAAAAAGAAAAATAGGAAAAGGGGGTGGGGGTGGGGGAAATCTAGAGAAAGATCACGTCCATGCAAAAAAAAAAAAAAAAAAAAAGGAAGAAAGAAAGAAGGGCCTTAACGTTCAGTTGACTCCCCCACCCAAAAAGCAACACAATTTACTCCCTCCTTCTTTAATACCACCCCCACATCACCAAACCCCACTTTCTCCCTCTCCCTCTACCCACCCAGCCCTAACCCCGGCGATCCCCCCCCCCGCCACCCCCGCCGCCCTCCGCCCTCCGCCCCCCGATCCCGCCCCTCCCTCCGCCGCCGCTGCCCCCGCCTCCCGCTCTTTAGCTACTAGCATGCAGCCCCCGAGGCCGTAGCCTCGCCCTCCGTCGGCGAGCCAGAGAGAGAGAGAGAGAGAGAGAGAGAGAGAGAGAGTAGTGGGGAGAGAAAGAGACGAGCCGGTGGTGGTGGTGTGGGGGGGTGGTGAGAGAGAATCGGCGGCGGCGGCGGCGGCTTCGGAAATGTATAAGAACCAGCTGCAGGAGCTGGCGCAGAGGAGCTGCTTCAACCTGCCTTCCTACACCTGCATCCGGGAAGGCCCCGACCACGCGCCGCGCTTCAAGGCGACCGTTAATTTCAACGGCGAGGTCTTCGAGAGCCCCAACTACTGCTTCACCCTCCGCCAGGCCGAGCACTCCGCCGCCGAGGTCGCCCTCAACTCCCTCTCCTCCCGCGGCCCTTCTCACTCCCTCGCCGCTCGTATCCTGGTGAGCTTCCCCCCCGACCACCGCTGCTTCTTTCTTTCCTTTTTTTCTTTTTTTTTTTTTTTTTTTGCGAAAACGCCGCAGCTCGAGTTTCTATTTCTCGACTCCATCGCCTCGATCAGAGATTTCGAGGGATCGGGACTCGTGATCGGTGGTCAATGCCGCGCATTTCGGCGCCTCGTTGCCGTTGCGTTTCGCTATCGAGAGCGCCGTCGATCAGCTTATTTTTTGTTCCGTCCGATTGCTCTAGATTGCTGTTGCCGACGTTCATTTCCTGTCGATTGCCGCGATTTTAGCTGTGCTGTGTACGCTAGCTTCAATTTCCCTGCTGGTCGGTTCAGGCGTGCGTAGGTCGAAATAAGAGTTGAAATCCAGTGATGCGCGAGAGTTTTGGAGTTCTCTGTCACTTTGGGTGATTTCGGAAAAAATGCAGTAACTTGTTAGCGGCGGGCTTCTGAAAGTGAGAAGGGATGTCTAGCTGTAGGCCTTTTTGTTAATGCGTGGCGTACGTTGTAGTGTTAGCCTCGATGGTGCCGAGGCTCGTGTCTTCTCTTCTAACTAAAATTAGTAGTAGGTTCTTCGAGGGATGCGAAGAGGCGGTCACTTCCCATAATCAAACTAATTTTTCACGCGGTTCTTTGTGATGTGATCATGCGAAGTAATGTTTCGCCATAGGCAGGGGAACTTTGCAGTTCCCAAATAGCCTTAATGTTCTGGTTCATGCTTTTCAGCCATGGTGTCTCCAGCTTGTGCAATTAAAGCTGCAACAGTCTCCCTTCTCAGAATTTCTAATTCAATAGTACTGATTGAAGGTTTACTAAAAAAAAAAAAAAAAAAGATTGTTATAAGCTCGTGGTTGCTCTCTGCGCTCTCTGCAGCAATCCGCTTTAAGATCATGATACTGTTTTTCACAAAGGCCTCATTTGTGTTATAGTGCTGGTAGACATTAGAAGATGACCTCCCTTTATGATTAATGGAAACCTTTTTATTGTGGCTTCAGTATCTATGATATTGTATCGGATCATTCTGTTTTTTTTTTTTTTTTTTTGGTATTTGCACGATTGCACATAGTATCGGCATCCATGGTTATTAATCATTAAAGTTCACTACGGGCTTCGCTTTTATGATCTGCTGTGTTCATCTTGCCTCTCCTCGACAAGATTCTTGATCATGGTCTATGCTTACTTCATGGTTTTGAAAGTGGCGATCATTTGAAATTTTATGCTAGACAATTTGCACAATAATCTATTCTGCTCTGCTGTAATTAATTGATGAAATTATTAGTGCCTTTTTGATGCAATATGTTAATTTGTCTGTCAAGGTTCGATCTTGCTTTTGACAACTATTAAACTCTGTTGCTCAATTTTATTTTATTTTTTTAATTATCAGTGGCAATGAACCATGAAGATTTTCTTTACACTGAAGCTGTGAAATCCTTTATTGGATGATTATGAACTTTGACCGGTATATGAATTAAAAGAAAAGTTATGCCTTCATATTAACAGCAATTCTATGCCCTTTCTATGAGAATGAAGATGTTAATGGGGTTAATGGGTGCTCCCAGACACTTTTTAACTACAATTAACATGCTAGGAAAATGTAGATGTAGTTTTTGTGTATCCATTTCTCTTCTAATCTCTCTATTATTGACTTTGCACATTTGAAATGTCATGAAGATGTGATGTTTCTTCATGTAGTTGTGCTTAACAAGTGCGTGGACATACCGTTGACAAATGCCTTTTGGTGATCTTTCTTAGCTATCCAAGGGATGGAAGGACAGATTTTTTTGGAGTCCCTCCAGTCAAGAATTGGGGTGTCATAGTCGCTAGTCATTGCGCATCGACCATCATGCCCAGTAGGAGATGATGGTTTCCTAGGTGTAAAGGAACCACACAGATCCAAGCTTAGCTGGGTGGTTGAACTTTACTGGGTTGACAACACTATGGGGGAGGTCTTCTAGAAAAATCAGCTGGATGTGAGGATGATAGAAAGTTATAGTAGTTTAATTGGAGTGGCCAGTTACTTTTGGTTACGGCAGAAGCGTCTTGTATCCGGCAATGTTGATTGAACCTTCCCTTTTCTTACCATGGTCTTTCTCACTGGACAAGGTTTTTCATCTGCTGAATTTAGATTTGTTACTTAGTGTTCTTTGTTCTGCTTATCATGTGACAACTTTTCTGGTGTCAGTAACAATTTCACTGCAATAAAGTTTCCGGGTTGCCCGTTTGCTTTTGTTGTTAAAAGTATTTTTCACTTTGCCAACCATGTCAATTGTTGTTTGTTATTGCTGGTTCTGATGACATTAACTGCATTGAGTTGTCTAGAAATGTGGTGTATAGGCTTTATGTTAAAATTGGGGATTGCAGACCTGTTGTATAGCACTTGTAGTTCCTTTTGATACCATAGGAAAGCTTGGTTCTTTGCATTTGAATGCTTTTGTTGTGTCTCTTCCTGCATCTCTGCTGTATTCTCAAGAATTATAACTTGATTTTGAAGGGAAAATTGAATCGTGCAATATTTGGTACTGAAACAAATAGTTAGCCTGCGTATTTTTTGGTGTCATGCCACAATGCCTCCCGCACATGCCTGAAAACATTTATTATTTGGTTTAGCTTTTCCTGTTCTTTTCTAATCTTGCTCCACTGATTTCAGGATGAGACAGGAATATACAAGAACCTCTTGCAGGAGATCTCACAGAGAGTTGGAGCCCCATTGCCTCAATATACAACTTTCAGATCAGGGCTTGGTCACCAACCTGTTTTCACAGGGGCAGTAGAATTAGCTGGGATCATTTTCACTGGCGAGCCTGCCAAGAATAAGAAACAGGCGGAAAAGAATGCTGCTATGGCAGCGTGGTCATCTCTAAAACAATGTGAGTTTGTGTCTATTTGATCAAAATCAACCCAAAAGAAAATTTGAGGCGTGGCCACTCCTCTAGGGGAAAAGGCTAGGACATTTATCTTCAGCGTCCCCTCCCTACTCCCCCTTCACCAATGTGAACTATATATGATAGATGATGAAAAGTCAAAGAAATTGAGGACAATCGGTCCAGACAATTGAGTCTGTGACGACTCATTGGATTCCGTTTAGCATAAGTTCATGTCATTTCATATCAGCCAAAGATATGCAAATGGAGAACTGGTCAATGCATCTTTATATGATGTTATGGGGGACTAGAAATGTTTTTGTGTGGTGACACGTTCTTTTCTGACAGTGGCAAAGGAATCAGCAAGCTCGCCTGAAGCAGAGAGCAATGATGAGCTTGAACAGATAACTGTGGCACGAGCCTTACTAAATTACCGTTTGAAGGAGAAGATAGCATTGGGCAACTCTCCTGGTGGCTCAATACCATTTCCAAAGAAGTTCACTACTCAAAACGCTAGACCAACCAGCCCACAGCCGCAACCAGCAAGCACATCAAAGATCCTACCTTTAATATGCCCAAAGACGATGGTTCCTCGTAGCAGACCGTCATCACCAGCAAAGGACAATTTTGTGCCGTCACGATATTCTCCATCTCTGGAATGCCATGGGAACCGACCTCAGAAGTTCCCTGCAGCAGGAGCGTCTCCTTATGTACCGATCAGCCAATTTAGGGCATCTTGCAGGGGCCTTGCACCGCCTGTGACAATAAGAAATGCCATTCCTGTGTACTCTGCTCCGCCTCGTCCACCACCTGCCAGGATCTGCCCTTCCATAATGCAGGCCCCGGCAGTGCGGATTGCCCCTTCCGTGTCTATTAGGCAAGCTGTGCCAGTGTTTGCTGCTCCACCAGCTAGGAAGGAAGATGTACGCCCGGTCCAAAAAGAGGAACCTCCGGCCTTTGTTCCTTCTACACTTCCAAGTCAGTCCGCCCCCGATGTAGGAGTCAAGAATGCCGAGAAAAGCACCCTGCAAGACGAATCGACGGTAGTACAGAGGATAGATAAACTTAAAATATAATGGCGGTTTTGGAAAAGTGCGAGTGTAGGAAATAGCGTTATGGCTTTGGACAGTCTTAGGTTTGGTTTGTCTTCTGTTCTCTTCTTGTTATAAGAGTGCCCCTCCCTCCTCCCTCCTCTCTCTCTCTCTCTCTCTCTCTCGTATTTTTTCCTACCTAGTCCCCTGTTAAGAGCTACAGTCAGTGAAAGTTATTAGCTTCGGTTTGTAATTGACTTTGGTCGGCACATCATTGCTACTCGTGATGAGTTGATGAGATGTGCAATCCCGTCTTCCCCATGTTTCTCGAGCTAACAATGCATGGGCTATTGGCTGGCTGGCACACCGGGGAAGAGACGAACCTCCCTTGGTTAGCATATTGTTAGGCACTGGTACACGAGAATTGCAACTTTGGTTCAATGTCGATCTCTTTCGCACTGTGCCGTGTTGTCCAGTCACGGTTGCGTTGTTTAAAGCATGGAACTTGTCTAGAGAATGTAGTCTTTGCGCAATGGTCGGTCCCCATACCAGTTAAGTCTTAAAGATGAAACGTTGCTTTAAAATGTTGGTCATAAATTTTGTGAAAGCAATGGATTGGAGAATGTGTTCTGATCGTGGTATCACCAAAAGCTTAATCCATGCATATTGTCTAAATGAGAATCCTATTGTCCTAAGCTCCCCTCCCAGAGATCCACCACGGTTCATAGCAAATAATCAAAGATTAAACTAAGGAGACTTTCTCAGCGACATGCTTCAGTAACACTACACAGCTTACCTACATTCTCTTTTTGGCCTGTTAATTAGAATCTACTCTACCGTTTAAGCAATTCTCACTCTCCGAATTGTACTCTTTTTCTTTCTCTTTCTTTGGGTGATGTTATCAGCTCCCCCGTTTCTTGTCCGATTGACCGGTTCCTCCTGTCGGGGCCGCTTGTTTTCTTCAATGAAATCCTCAAGCAAGGCACCTAATGAATGTTACCACACACACATTGAACATTGTTAGACACTGTCGTTTCCAACTTCCCTATGGTTTAAAAAGACGATTCGTCCTGCTTTCCAAGAATGTCCGGGCCAAGAATTGAGAAACTGCGACATCTACCAACTCGATGGATGAGAAATGTGCAAATTGTCCTTTTGGTCTATTTATTTCCCCAAGTAACCACATGCACATGCACATAATTTAATCCTTCATTTCTATCTTCATCTTTCTCCCTGAGCTGAATCGAAGCAACTCTTTTTGTCCTTGCTTCTTTCTTCTTGGCCTGCTATATATATACACACAGTAGTTCACATCCAGAAGTCCGGCTTGAACCCAACACACAGAAGTAATGAGTTACCAAATTGTAGTCCTGCTTTTTCCATGAATGGTGGAACCAGCGAATCAAAACCATGGCATATTCCAGACTTGTTGAATGCTTAAAGTGTGAAAATGTTGTCCTTTCCGATGTATTAACTCTCTTCTTCCCTACATGATCATTCCCACTCACATGCACATGATTTTTCGTGATCAGCCCCAGACCCACTTTTTGCTGGCACCTCAATTAGGATTACCCTATCATTAAACTGATTAATGTCACCATTTGCAATTTTCAAATTTGTGCGTTCGATCCCTCATTTTTCATGGGTCAATTCTCTTTTTCCCCCAATCTACTGAGGGAGTAGTGAGGAGGCTGTTGCACGGGACAAAAGAGGGTGGCGAAATTATCATGATCATGCGGTTAAAAAAACCAAAAAGGAAGAGAGAGAGAGAGAGAGAGAGAGAACAGCAGAATGGCAAAAGTCAATGCGTTCCGTCATGCAGGTAGTATACAATCATTCTGCTTCATTTGTCCATGACACAATGATCATCCCTGAACCAACGTCATAGCACGTCCTTTCATTTGTTCTTTTCCTCCTTTTTCACCTTTGCCATTTTCACTTTCTCTTTCCTTTTTTTCTTTGGGAGGCTTTTGCAATTATCCTGCTCCAACTTACGATCGCCATCCATGCCAAAATGGGTCAACTTTCTGGTAGGTGTTACTTCTATTTTAACTGGGGATAGCATGACTTGGTTGGTAATCAATCCATTATGTCCTCTCAGTGCATAATCAGCTGTTCTCAATCACTGCATCGATCTATATCCACCAAGTTGTCACCCAAAGCCAATGTGTCTCACGCCCATTAGACCGACTTTTCTTAAACCAATGGATGAAAAGGCTCATCATGCGTGCTCTGGATCTTCACCTTAACGCCAGTAGACATTTTGTTCCTTAGACATGTCGCATGACATTAACTTGTAGAATACCAAACCGATGAAAAATCAGTTGGCGCTGACCGCGGCAGAGAGACCAGCTGCTCTGTAGGCAACCTCAGCGGATCCGAGACGGTGACTAGCAAAGGATGATGGTGCTACTCTTGAAGATAATTGGTTGCGACTGCTCTCAAGGAATAGTGGTGGTCTTTGTATCACAAGCTTTTTAAAAAAAATTGATGCCAGGAAGAAAGATAAAGTTAGGATCTTTAGGAGAGAGGGAGAGAGAAAATATATAAAAAAAAAAAAAAAAAATATCTATATATCTATACTCAGTAAATATAACGTAATCTGATGACAATAAGGAAATTAACTATCTTTATCGAATAAAAAAATAGAAATACTAGGACATGACGAAATCTTTAACAATATTCTTAATATCTAAAAACACCTCTAACGATATTTCTCTAATATCTCACAAGTATACTTCAACCCGAAGAGTGACGTATGTACAATATAAATATTCTCACCATGAAGGCTAGTGTCACTGGTTGATGCTTGAGATCACGAATTGTGTGGCACTTAAGTGTTCTTTGACTCTTTGCTTGGACACCTAAGCTCAAACTTCCCAAATGTATTGCTCACTCGCTCACTAGCTCACTCGGATTGTTGAGAGAGAATGCTTATAAAGAGTAAATTCGGGAGAGAATGTATTTTTATTGCTCATGTGATAGAAAATACAAATGAGAGAAAGAGTACCCTTATTTATACAATAGGCCTTTCAATTACTACTGTTAATATGCTTTTCAATTACTACCATTGATCATCCCTTGATCAAAAAGTAGAGATTTACTCTCCCCAACTATCATCCACTACATCTATCAAAATGGGTCATAAGCTCATTTATTAACCCGTACTCAATTGGCTAAATTATATATGTTAGTTATATTCAGTAAATGGGACTAAGTAAATAGGTTTAAACTCAACTCTATGATTCATAAGTGGGTTTAATATGGGTGATTTGCAATTTGTTTAGACAAAATCCACCTCTTTGACTCTCTCTCGATCTTGCACTTGCTTATTCCGTACTTTCACTTTAGTTTAGATATGAATTTCCCTGAATTTGTCAAATATAGAAATGTTTTAATAATATGGGTTGGGTTTGGTATGTATTGGGTCCTTTATAGGTCAATAGATTTGTATTGCATAGAAATATGTTAATTTAGGTCGGACTACTACCGTCTACCCTATTAAATATAAAACTATCATATATTTCATTAAATACAAGAAATATCTCAAGAAACCTTGAGTTTTTAATAGGGATGTGTAATAGGAACAACCCGAACTAGGAGCCATCCCGATCGGTCGATTTGGTCCAATTCCTAGAGGGTCCTAATACCTAAAAATGTAATTAGTATTTGAGCAATCTAGTTCTCGTTCCAAAAGAGGAATTAGACCGATTGCTTTTTATTTATATGTTTATTTATTAAAAGTAAACCTAATAATTCTAACTTAAGCCAAGCTAGTAGCAAGCCTCATTCCTTAAAGATTTTCATAGGGAAGTAGTTGTATTGTCCCAACTCCACCTTTGGTGCCTCCAAAAGTTATAGCTTCACTCTTGACTCAGCTACAAGCTCCTCAACTCTTGGCTTAGCATCCACAAGTCATATCGTGGAAATGCTCTCGGTCTTTGTCAACCTAAACATTATGGACATCTTCGATGGGCATTTTGGGTTGGTGATAACAATTGACTTGGTTCTCTTATCGATCATGGCATTCGTGCTATCGAAGAATTCCAAATCCAAAATAAGATCATATCCATTGAGTGAAATTACCTCGATTGAGAACTTGTCAATCCAATCACCGATGTGTATTTTGATATTCTGAGCAATGTCAAAAGCCAATACATCATCTAAGTTAACCTACCTTGAATCGATGTCCAATTGGTTCCACTAGAAGTCCTAAAATCTTCACTTCTTCGCTCGACAATAACCTATTTGATGCATCGTGTCGACCAAGGCATTACGTTTTGTCCTATTAACCTTGACTTTCACGAATGACAATCTTGTACTTAAAGGCTTCTTTGGCGGTACTTGAGTCTTCACGGAGTTGAGAATCTTTACTGCTCCAAGCCTTGCTTCTCTCTTCTCTTACTTTGGTTTCTATTCTTTCTATTCACATTGAATCGCCGAAAGTTTGCCCCTCTTCGGGCAATCTCGAGGAAGGTGAAAGCCTTCGCAAAAGAAGCACTCAATCGACTTTCCATACATTTTACCATGTGGCTTCATTCACTTGCCACTTAGAGGCTTTCCTTGTTTTTCCCATCAACCATGGATAGCTTCTTCCTCTTCATCCTCGTTATGGTGGTGATTTGCTTCCCCACCTTTTTCCTTGGACTTGGGATCTTCAAACCAATGGAGATCAACCGAGGACTTAGCTATGGCGAGAGCTTCCGATAGCTCTTTCACTTCTCAGAATTCCAATTCCAACTTTGCCCAGGCTTGAGCCAATCCAAGAATGTAAATAGTGCCTCAGATTCGGCCATATCCGGAATCTCCAACAATGGCTTGAATAACTTCCACACGTGCTTGTGAATATCTCCTTTGTGTAAGAGACGGCGTAGATTGCTCCAAGCTTCATTCTTGGCACACTCTAGGAAAAATTGTTTGTGGAAAGCGACGATGAACTCAGACCATCGAATGATCAGTTTGGCTCCTCGCCTTTCATCATTACACCGACCCCTCGACTAATACATAGTCGTAGTTTGTACCTTGGTCACATTGTCCTTAATTTCCATGGCGTCAAAGTATTCCATGCGCCATTTGAAGTCATCCACCTCTTTGGCAGGCCAATCTCCCTTAAACTCCTTTGGCTTAAAAGCTTTCACTCTTGGACTCAGCATCATGGTGACCGCTCCTAGCATTGGTTGCCTGGCAAATCCTTGAGTTCATCTTTGACTATCTCTAACTCACTTGTCATGACTGACCTATAAGCTTCGAATTCTCTTTTGACTATCTCGAGCTCCTTTCGATGGTCACTCGTCAAGGTCTCCAGGGCATCACCTCTCATATGCGGCGACCCGATAACTGCATTCAAGGCATCCGAGAATTCTCCACGAAGTGACTCTTTGATGGCGTCAAATTGCTCCTTCACCTCCTTGCATAAATCATCATCCATCATCGATTTCATCTTGGCGAGTCTCTTTCGAAGGAGGATAAGAGATCCTTGGGGAAGCTCTCTTAGCCCTCCCAGGGGTGTCTTTCTCTTGGACAACCTTCTATTGAGCCTTCTCACCAACCATAGCAACAATGGTAGCCTAATTCTGACATTCTCTTGAGCACACGGCATGCACCACAAACTTCTCTCACTCATGCTCTTTACGATACGCTGATATCACTTGTCATGGGGTAATGCTTGAGATCACAAACCGTGTGGCACTTAGCTCCCTTTGCCTCTTGCTTAGACGCCTAAGCTCATCCTTCCCGATATACGACTCACTTTCTCACTAGCTCACTTAGATCGTGGAGAGAGAATGTTTAGAGAGAGAAGCTTTACAAGAGAATGTACTTATGTTATTCAAGTGTTGGATCATACAAATGAGGAGGAGAGCACCCTTATACATACATAAGGCCTTCCAATTACTATCGTTGGTCATCCCTTTATCGACTACTGCTTATTATATTAAATACAAGACCAGATCTATTCCATATTAAGGATACATTCATTTTGTTGAAAATGTAGTGTTTTCGGAAAATGTTTTTTAAGAAGCCACTCTTCACCAAAATGTAATTATTTTCCGGTGTTTGACCAAAGCTTGAAAATGAAGTAGAGAATATTTTATGTTGTTTGATAAGGACATTTTTTTCCTCCTTGCACTCTTCTTTGATTATTTGATTATTTTATTTTTTAAAAATATTTTTATTTATCTTTTTCTTTTCTTTGTTTTGATCTTCTCCTTCTTCTTCTTCGGTCAATCATTGGCCAAAGGCGAGCTCAAGCTCCCTTGATGCCAACGAGCTTGAGACTTGCCTGTGACCAATCCCAACCATCATGGTTGGCAACTAGTCGAGATGTAAAAAAGAAAAAAAAAAAAAAATTAAGAATTCGAATTTTTTTTAAAAATGGAAAAGAAAGAAAGAAAGATTAACATAGGTGTGAGATAAAAAGAAATTAAGTGAGGAAAATGTTTTCCTTGTATTGAAAAGTGAAAAATATTTTCCTTATTTTAGAAGTTTTTTTTTCTATTAATAGAAAATATTTTCCCAATCAATTCATTTTCTATGAAGCGAACGTTGGAGAATTAAGAAATATTTTTTAAAAATTATTTTCCACTAAACGAACAGAAATGAATACAAGAAGCATCTTGAAACGGAAATATACATTTTCAACGAATCTAGTTTGAGGCTTACTCCGTTTCCATGGATCATATCTGAGGGCGGTGATGGAGACTACTTCAATAACTAAATAAATGAAAAAGGGAAGGAAAGGAGAAATAGGAAACAAGACAGAAAGGGGTAATGTTTTTGCTTCGGCAACACCCCTAACCACCAAGGGAGAAAACGGTGGTGGCATCTTTATCCATCTTCGTGAAAACAACAGACCCCGATTTCAAATCATGTGGAAACACCGGGGATCTCCCCAATTACTAAGTGTGCCCTTCAAGCAAAGTTGAATCGGATAGAATTGGAGGCGCCCCAATCAAAAAAGAAAAAGAAAAAAAAAAAAGAAAGATCGATGAAAAAATTTGAGAAAAAGAAATTGAGAGAGAAGAAGAAGAAGGGGCAGCAAAACGACACGAAACTGTGTCGCTTCAGATTTATTCTTTCCGCAAACGTTGTCCGAGAGCGGGGCCCACCTCCACTTCAACCGCACCAACCCACAGAGCCCTGCCACGTGGGCAGCCCATCGATTTACGCAATGATTTTTCTTTTTCGTTTTTCTTTTTCTTTTTTTTTTGGCCTCTTTTCCCCCACCCCCACCACCCCCCACTGATTCTCGATGTGTGTGCATGAGCCGGCCCAGACAGGGCGGGCCCACCGATCGGAGCTTTGATTGGACCGAGATGGGGCCCAAAAGGGCATTGCAACTGGCAAACATTCCTTCACTATGACAAAAGCCTCGTTGGCTTTCCCCCACAAAAAAAAAAAAAAGAAAAAAGAAAAAAACGAAGACGAAAAAGCATAAAGGAAAAACCCCCCGCTTCCCCACCCGAGCCAAATTCATCCTGTAAATTCAATTCATGTACATCAATCTCATCTTAACCGTCGATTCCAATCGATTTTTCCGTTTAACATAAATTCAGCAGGACTTTACAGCTCGAATTGAATATGAAACGATAAGCTTTTCATTTACTTCGAAGGACTATATAGATGTTTTGGTGAATACATGAGATGTCGTACAAAAGACGCGGAGCGAAACCCGAATGATCGAATTGGGGGATGGAGGGACCGACGATGGACAAGTGGAAAAGGGAAGGGGGCAAAGAGAACAAAAGAGCGAACAGGAGAAGAGGGGGGACAAAGTGGAAGGATGTTGATCCCCATCAAGGCCCCTAAAGTTTCGAAAAGAGAAAAAATAGGGAGTGTACCCATTTTGACTTTTGCCCATTTGCCTCATCATGTCCCATTGATTGTCCAGTTTTTGGACCTTTCAAAGGCCATGTTTCTTTTGCAATTAACCTCCTCCTCCTCCTCATTCTCAATCACTGTCTTTTCTCTCCCCTTTTCTTTTTCTGATTTTCCTTTCCCCCACTTCCCCTTGTTTTTTTTTTTTTTCGAAAAAATAAGTTGACCCACTCGAGGGAAAAAGTGAAAATTATGGTGAATCCTTTGAATCCATGCTGTGGCCATATTTAATTATTCATTTTACCTTAGTTGTTGGGGGTTGTTAGTTGCGAAAATAATCATTTCACCACATGGTGGAAAGGTTAAGGAGAGACCCTTATTCTACCCTTAGACCAGTTAAATGACTTCGCGTTAGTAATACAAAGAATTCATCCGGTTCGACGCCCTAGAAAATCATGAAACTTTTAGATTTTAGTTTTTCGAAAAGACACATAAGACTAGTGGAGTTTAATAAAAATGAATTGATATACCATGTTGTATATTTAAAATGGTCAAATTCATATGGGGATGTTGACCGGTGCCACTTCTCTTTACCTTTAGCTTTTCCACAAAAAGTTGCTCATCGGCTAAACATGAAACCACACAATTAAATTAATCTTCTTTTCTTTTCTTTTTTTTATGTGGATTAGTGGCGCCTGGTAATCCGGTGAGGCGGAATCCATACAAGCACGGCCTTTTTCGATTTCGGGGTTTTTAATATTGTCACGGTGTCGCATAAAAAATGCACAATCATTGGACCCGAAAAGATTAATTTTAACTTGATCGGCGAAAATAACATTATCTTATACGCCCCCTTCTTTGTTGCTTGCGATGCAATGCAGAATCTCAGTGCCTGCTTCCCTTTTCCTCTTCTTTATTTCATTCATATTGAATTTTTTCTTATTTGTTTTTTCTGGGTTTGCTTCTGAAATGAATTAGCTTGGAGAATTCTTTAAATGGGGAAAAGAGAGAGAAAAGGGATAAATGAGAATTAGAATTAAAGTAAAATTAAAATAAGGAGAAGGGGAGATGCTTTTTCTATGTAATTTGGGGGGCGAGTTTTGTGGGAGGCATGTGAGGCCTGCTTCGCTTTTAGCGCATGCCAAAAAGCGCAGGCGAAGATGGCGAGCCGCTGCATCGGTCGATTTTATTATTTCACGACATTGCATTATCGATTTTGGTGAATTTTTGGGTGGGAGATTTCGTCACTGTTTTTGGCAGCTGACCCGACAATCTTTGACCGGCCAAATGTGGACTAAACCGTGCTTTTGGAGAGGGGGGAAGGGCTGATGAAGTGGGTTTATTTCTCCACGCCCGCAAAGCGAATGCGAAAAGTTTGAGAGTGAGTGTAGAGTAAAAATAGAATAGGAATGACAAAAAAATAAAAAATCTCATTTATGGGCTTAGATATTCTTGTTTTGTGAGGATCCTACTTGGCAAAATGATTTATCATGGGTTTTGCGTAGTCTATATAATTGTCAATAAAGGAATCGTGACCGTTCAGAGTATTCCCTTATAGACTCGAATTGCGTGAAACAAACTCAAGCCATTGCCACTGCTGGAAAGCATGAGAAGCGAGTGTTATGTGGGACGGTTAATGTGCTAATCGAAATACTTGTTTTTAAAACCGTTATGAGATAATAATCTGTCAAATTTAACTGGATTACTTGTGATTTTAGAATCCCGCGTGCCTTGTATGATCCTTGGCTCAGGATCCTAATACTCACGAGAATATTGGTGATTTAAACAGGGCAATTTGCAACACCATCATATTTCGATACACGAGACAAGATGTATTACTTGATCTATGGATACAAATGTAAAATTGAGTGGATAAAAGGGGAAGAATGTCACATCATGCACTAGCTAACAATATTCGATAAATGAATAGTTTGATTAATCATATCAATTACTACACCGCGTTAAGAGAAGTTCCATAAATATCATACGCTCAAAATGTCGCTTTTCAATCATCTCAAAAGAAGAAGAAGAAGGGCATTTCACATATGCAAAAAGGAAAATTGATGAAATAACGAAGAAAAAAAAGTATAAAGTAACGTGCATGAAGTTGATGACTCCATAGAAAGTGTCTGACCAAGGCGGTCATGCGCCGATGGACGGACGGCGCCGGAAGAGACCCGGAGTATATGTATGCATGTACTTTCGATTCATGCACATTCCCCTTTTTCCTTGTTTCTTTTTTATTTTATATTTCGGGGTTACATGCGAGTGGTAATAAATGAGATAATTGGTCCGGAATTAAGAAACCGCCCCGTAGGAAAGCCAAGGTCCAAGGACAATTGGTCCCCTCCCTTCCCATAGGGTTTTTATAAGCTTGTGTCCTTTGCTTGCGTTTGGAGAATCTCGAGACTCCCATCCCTTTCTCATTCTCATGTCTTTTTCTAATTTCCCCTCCCCCTCTTTTAAGAAGAATATTCTCCTCATTCCGCTTGGTATTGATATGCTTCATTCTCTCTTCTTCTGACCCCCCTCAAAAAAAAAATTATTTTCTTCTCTCTCTCTGTTTTCTTTTTTTCTCCCTTTTGCCACAGCTATTTTCCCCCAAAAACAAATGCCCTGAGAAAAGAAGAGAAGCGAACTTTAGCTGTGCAAAGTTTTTGACTAAGTTGGCCCATCTCACTTTGATTTAGTACCTTATGTTGGGAGCTAATCGAGTTAAATTGCTATCCCTAAGTCTTCGGTCAAGTAGCAAACTGATCCTTTACCGCTATAATGCTTTAGACGGAAGAAGATGAATCTAAGGTTTATTTGAGAACATTAATTAATGAAAATATGATAGTTTATAATAAAAATCCATAATACTGGTAGGGGGAGTGTTTGTAGGGAGTGAGGGTGTAGGCTTAGGGGTAGGATGAAGAAGTAGAGTGATGGCAGACTGTGGGTGGGGGAGGCAGTGGGGGCCTGAGATGTCATTTCAGCAAAAGCTGATGGCTTCAATTGTAAAATGTATATGACCCCTCCTCCTCCTCCTCCCTTCCTTCCCCTCCTTCCCAAGCAATAAAGAGAAAACCTCAGTGCCCTGACTTGACTCTCTTGTCGTTTTGCAAGGAAATGATCTTCTTTTCCCCCCCCTTTTTTTTTTTTTTTTTTTTTTTTTGTAGTCTCTTTCTCTCCTGTAATGACACAAACGCACACCCCTCTCTCTCTGTTCCAGACCCAACACTCACTGTTTCAGCTCAGTCTCACATTTACTTCCCTCTCTCTCTCTCTCTCTTCTCTCTCTCTAGCTGGTGTTCATCTGCTGGACATCTCATTCAAAATCCCTGAATTCTCGCACAAATCTCTCTCGTTCCCCCCCTTTGTCTTTCTTGACTCTCGAGTCATGATTAGGGTTCTCCGTTCTTCTGCTCCTCCTTCTCCTACCTCGCCTTGCATGACATTACCCACCTCTCCATAGCTGCTCCGGATACTGGGCTCTTTCTTCCCAACCAAGAGCCTCGCTTTCTTCTTCTTTCTGTCGTTTGGGAATTCAAAGGAGAGATCTTTGTAGATATAACCTGGCTTAGTTTTCTTTCTTGTTTCGTTTTCTGTCGTCCCTTCCTTTCTTCTTTTAGATGTGAGGCAGCTGGGGCTCTGGGGGGCTTTTTAGCTGGTTATTTTCTTGGGTTCAGTAGGGAAGAGGAGGAGCTGGTTTCGTTTGCTTGTCTTGGAAAAAAGAGGGGAGTTTCGCGAGCGAGTTCAGGAAGAAAAGATAGAGAAGGGGAAAAGAACCGAAAAGTTCGCCTTCAAATCTTGGTAAAAAAGGGTCTTGGATCTTTTTGGCCATTTACAGCAAAAATTCTCTCGAGAGGGACGGTGTGTCTTCGTAGCTCTATCTGCCCGTAACGGCAGTCTAGAGAGAAACGAAGGAAAAAAAGAAGAAAGAGATACGGCACAAGCGTTTGTGCTGTCTGAACGCAGCCAAAAACTGAGTCCTGCTCAAACCCATCTCTTGGTTCTCTTTTTAGAACCCTTCTTCCACAAGCCTTTGCGTAAGACCGCAAAAAGAAAAGAGAAAATTCTGAAGAAGAAGAGTCCAACAAGCTTTCTTTCACAAAGAGAGGGGCTTTCGGGAGACAAGCTTCGACGGAGAAGAGTCTTTAACTTAGCACCAATATAGAGAGCGTCTTCAAGCTCGGGTTTGGTCGAGGGAGAAAGAAATGGCGATGACGATGGTGCCTCACAGGGAGAGCAGCAGTGGAAGCATCAACAAGCACTTGACCGACTCGGGCAAGTACGTGAGGTACACAGCGGAGCAAGTGGAAGCTCTCGAGAGGGTCTATTCAGAATGCCCTAAGCCCAGCTCTCTGCGCAGACAACAGCTGATTCGGGAGTGCCCCATTTTGTCCAACATCGAGCCTAAGCAGATCAAAGTCTGGTTTCAGAATCGCAGGTAAAGCACGGGTTTATGCGTGATGAAGAGAGTTCATTCAAACCAGTCTATTGGGTCGTGCAAAAGAATCGTCTTGTAAGGCCTGTGGTTTATGTCAACAGGTTTTCCTTGGTAATTTTGCGATAAAGGTTGTTGTTTGGCCTACGCAGGTGTCGAGAGAAGCAGAGAAAAGAGGCCTCAAGACTCCAGACGGTGAACAGGAAACTGACGGCCATGAACAAGCTCTTGATGGAGGAGAATGATCGGCTGCAGAAGCAGGTTTCGCAATTGGTATGCGAAAATGGCTACATGCGTCAGCAACTCCATACTGTATGTTCTTACTTCGTGTTTGCTGTGTACTTGGTCTTCTTTGTAGTTAGATCTCTTTCTTTGATCAAAGATCACGGTGAAGGTTAGAGAAACAGATCTTGAAAACTGACTAGCTTGCACTAGAGATGATTCCTCTGTATTATATGACATCTTTGGAAAATAAGACGCTGGAATTGGAATCAAATCTCGAGAGTTTTGCGTTTAGTTTTGCCCAGCCCGTGCTAGTTATCATATGATCGTTGAGAGTGGCTTTTTCCCCCTTTGAATTATAAATGTAGCTAGAGAAAGATCTTTTGGTCTCCAAACACCCATTTCGGTTTGATTTGCTTCTTTCCTTGCTGAATAAACTATTTTATATTTTCCTTTACACAATTTGACACTGCTATTGCGAATGTGTTTGGAATTATTTGCAGACATCGGCTACTACTACCGATGCAAGCTGCGACTCTGTAGTTACTACTCCTCAGCACTCTCTCAGAGATGCAAATAACCCTGCTGGGTAATCCCAACGAATAGTGGACATGGCTTGCTATTTTACCTCAGAATCTGCGATTGTGGACCTAAGATTTATCATTTTCTCGACAGGCTCCTCTCCATTGCGGAGGAGACATTGGCGGAGTTCCTCTCCAAGGCTACAGGAACTGCTGTCGATTGGGTTCAAATGCCTGGGATGAAGGTTGCCATTGCCTATCAGAAAGCTTGATTTCCTTTCACTTCTACTCTCTCTTGTTTCGTGTAGGGATGAAATGTTGTTCCCATAACTCTAAGCATATCTAATAAGATTCGTCAATTGTTGTTTCAGCCTGGTCCGGATTCGGTTGGAATCTTCGCCATTTCACAAAGTTGCAGTGGAGTGGCCGCTCGAGCCTGTGGTCTTGTTAGTTTAGAACCAACCAAGGTAAGTCATACATTGCATCAGGTGAACTTTTGGGCAGTTCTTTTTTGTTAGGTATGTTAAGAAAGATCAGAGTGGCTAATTTTTTATTAACTCGATCTCAAATCTTATTAAATTTCGGCAGATTGTAGAGATCCTCAAAGATCGTACTTCATGGTTCCGGGACTGTCGGAGCCTTGAAGTCTTCACCATGTTTCCTGCCGGAAATGGTGGAACAATCGAACTTGTTTACACGCAGGTGAAAAATCTGGCTTATGCATTTAGTTGATTATGGTGGGGTTTTCTGATTTTTCCTGGCTGTAGTGACCATTTGTTGTATGTTAAACTGCATCAGATTTATGCTCCAACTACTCTGGCTCCTGCGCGAGATTTATGGACTCTCAGATATACCACGACTCTAGAAAATGGCAGTCTTGTGGTAACATTGCCTGCTTGCTGCTTTGTTTTCTTTATTCTTGTTAGGTTTATTTCTTAATCTTCTTATTCCCTTGGTATTCTTGTTCCAAGGTATGTGAGAGATCTCTGTCCGGATCTGGTGCCGGCCCCAACCCAGCTTCAGCAGCTCAATTTGTGAGAGCTGAAATTCTTCCTAGTGGCTATTTGATTCGCCCATGCGAGGGTGGAGGATCAATCATTCACATTGTTGACCACCTCAATCTCGAGGTCTGTAGTTTCTCAAAGATGACTTTTGCCATTCTACTCAAGAAACGAAATTTCTTATTTAGCATCTAATTGCAGGCCTGGAGTGTTCCTGAGGTTCTTCGGCCACTTTATGAATCATCCAAAGTTGTGGCCCAGAGAATTACTATTGCGGTAAGTTCTGTTTGTTGCCAGATGTCACCAACTTAATTATGAATGAAGGTTTATGGTTTTGGAATGGTTTGGGAGAGGCATAGTGGAGAATTGTGGATTAAGAATGTTAGATGGCCATTGATACATTATTAATTTCTGTCAAGGCTCTTCGATACATCCGGCAAATTGCTCAGGAGACGAGTGGGGAGGTGGTTTATGGTTTGGGAAGGCAGCCGGCAGTTTTGAGAACTTTCAGCCAAAGATTGAGCAGGTAGCTATCTTGTGCAACTTAATTTCTTGGATCTTCAGGCTGGTAGCCTATATATTTTGTCTCATTATTCCTATTTTGTCTCATATATATATATATCTGTACTAATCATAATGATGAGTCACTTTGCTAATATTACCTTTCAATGGTCTACTTGTTTTAGAGGCTTTAATGATGCAGTAAATGGATTCAATGACGGTGGGTGGTCATTGATGAATGGTGACGGAGCCGAAGATGTCATGATTGCTGTCACTTTCTCTAAAAAATTGAACACTACATCAAATCCTGCTAATCCCCTTTCATTTGTGGGAGGAATTCTATGTGCCAAAGCTTCCATGTTACTACAAGTAAGTTTGATTCACTGACATCAAAGCATGTTGCATTCATATCTTGATCTATACTTTATTTTGATGTGCGACGTAGGTTTGGACTCCATTGATTAAAAATTTGTCACCAAACATTCAGTTCATAAGATGGAAGGTTAAAACTTATGAATTAGATAGATTGACTAGGACGTTGTTTAGTTGTACTGATGGAGTAACTTCATTTAGTTCTATTACTATCTTTGGTCTTCTTTTTCCCCTTGATGAGTTCACTAGGATGTCTGAACATTTTCTTCCTTTTCCTTTGGTCATTGTTATGCACGAGAGTTGTCATTAAGTATGATGATCAGTTGGCTTTGCCCATCTCCTGATCTGGAAGATGAAAGTATTGAGGAACTCTTATACTTTCTATGAGTCTATTGTATGTTTTGAACTTTTAACTTCACTATAAAGCATTTCACTGATGAAATGTTTTTGCCTGCCAGAATGTCCCTCCTGCTGTGTTGGTTCGGTTTCTGAGGGAGCACCGCTCAGAATGGGCTGATTTCAATGTGGATGCTTATTCTGCGGCATCATTAAAAGCTAGTCCATTTGGCTATCCTGGTATGAGGCCCACAAGATTCACCGGGAGTCAAATCATCATGCCCCTTGGTCACACAATTGAGCACGAAGAGGTACTTTTTAGGATGGATAGGAGGTTCAATATGCCAAACTTCGAGACTGAAAAAGTACTTGTACAAGCTTCTTGTAGTTGAAAACTTCGTCAAGCAACTTATATATACTTAAGTGCTATTCCTGAATGTATCAAGTTCGAATGAAGCAATTGAGATACATAATATTGTTTCAGTTTAGAAGAGCACATAATGTAAGAGGAGCATGGTGAATTACTCAGACAACCTGAAAGGAGCATGGCGAAAACTCAATTTCTTGCTAATTATGGAATGGGATACTTCTAACTATCATTTTCTGATGCAGATGCTTGAAGTTATCCGTCTTGAAGGCCATTCTCTTGCTCAAGAAGATGCTTTTGTATCAAGAGATATTCATCTTTTGCAGGTGCTCTTCTCAGTCCGATGTGGAGTATATATGGATAGAGATCATAGTTTTATCATTCCCGTTTGTTTTAGCTTCTATCTTTTTCATGATATGTTAGTTAAAAGATACCTATAGGCCACAGAAGGCCTTAAAACCCCAAAGAGAAATACATCAGATGTTAGTGTAATTTATCGTAAGTTATTTAACAACGGCCTTATTGTCCTCTTATCTTTACCTATTTTGGGCAGATATGCAGCGGGATAGACGAGAATGCAGTTGGAGTCTGTTCCGAACTTATTTTTGCGCCAATTGATGAAATGTTTCCTGATGATGCTCCACTGCTACCCTCTGGTTTCCGTATCATACCACTGGATTCAAAATCAGTTGAGTTGACCTGAGTTCTACTGAAGTTTTTCAGTTTTGCTCATCTCTAATGAAACCTCTAAACAGATGTTAATGCTAAATCAGCTATTAGTTATCCTAACAGGCACTAATGCTTTCATTGCTGTTCAGTCTGATGTACAGGATTCTCTAACGACAAATCGGACCCTTGATCTGACATCGAGTCTTGAGGTGGGGCCTGCATCAACAAATTGCGTTGGAGATGTTGCGCCAAGCCATGGTGCACGATCTGTTCTGACTATTGCCTTCCAGTTCCCATTTGATGCCAACACACAGGATAATGTGGCAGTCATGGCCAGGCAGTATGTCCGTAGCGTTATTTCGTCTGTGCAGCGGGTTGCAATGGTCATATCTCCATCAGGATTGGGCCCTTCCATTAACCCCAAGCTTTCACAGGGATCTCCAGAAGCTCTAACACTTGCTAACTGGATCTGCCAGAGCTACAGGCATGTTCTGATAATTTGATTGAATTGGTCTTCTTTTGGTGCATCTCACTCTGTGTTTGTTGTGATCTGCCACTCATCAAGCTGATGCTCGACTATCTCTCTCCCTCTTTCATGTGTGCATGTGCATTCAAGAGGAGGAAGAGAGATCAGTGGACCGCCTTACATAGCTAACATACCTTATGTAGAAACTATAGATGCGACACTCAATTCTTCTGTGTCTCTTAACTGATAGGATTTTGTTCTCTGGCAGCTTATATCTGGGAACAGAATTGCTGGGATCTGATTTGCTTGGTGCTGATTCTATGTTGAAGACTCTTTGGAGTCATCAGGATGCCATATTGTGTTGTTCATTGAAGGTATCAAATATCTGTTATTTGTGTTACTAGGAAATTGTTAAAAGTAAATCTCGCCATGTAATAGCAATGACTCATGAAAGTCTTCCTCTTGGTTTGGCAGTCTATTCCAGTTTTCATCTTTGCAAACCAGGCAGGACTTGACATGTTAGAGACCACTTTGGTGGCTTTACAAGATATCACTTTGGATAAGATATTTGACGAGTCAGTCCGCAAAGAATTGTCCCCCGAGTTTGCCAAGTTAATGCAAGAGGTATTTTTATCATTCTTTAAGCTACATGATGATAAGCATTTGGGATGTACGAAAATGTCTAATCTGCTCTGAATTTCATCTCAGGGGTCTGCCTACTTGCCCTCTGGAATTTGCATGTCGACGATGGGGCGACATGTCTCATATGAACAAGCGATCGCGTGGAAGGTCCTTTCTGCGGAGGAGAACACTGTCCACTGCCTCGCTTTCTCTTTCGTGAATTGGTCTTTCGTGTGAGCATAGCCTAATATATTCTTTTTTTGAACGCCCTCTTGCTGCTGTTGAATAGATGTGAAAAAACTAAGAGGGGTTAGGAGTTTTGTCATACTGAAAAAGAAAAGAAAGAACACATCCAATTCCCCAATTTTTTATTTAATGAAAATTTCCATGTGATGTGCATAATCTCTCTTGCCTTTAAGAGGTCGGTCCTTTTGGCGTGGAGCTTCAGGGTGTTGTTTCTAAGGATCCTTGAGGAATGGATCCCCACTCCCTTGATGACCATCTCAGAAAAAAAGAGCAAATATAGCTTTGTTGGTCTTGGTACCTTTTGAATATTTGTGCTACCAATGTTTTGTATGATGGCGAAAGAATTCGAGGAGACCCGACCCGACCCGTCCTAGGATCGGTCCCTCGGGATCGTAGAACTGCACATCCATTCTTTGCTGTCCTTTTCTTGGTCACTGTAGCTAGCAGCACTCGCTCTCTTTTCAAATGATACTCTTAGTACAGTGTGAACTTGATAAGTGATTAGAAAGAAGGTAGCATGAAGCTTTCTTTGTTTTTCCTTCCGGTTCTGCGGCTTTATGTCCTTGTCGGTTGCCGGTGAGAGGCTTTGTATGTCAATGCGAGAATCTTTGTTCAGAAGCCTTTATGATTCCGTTCTTTTGCAGATGTCCAGCAAAGCTGTCCACCATATTTTCCTGAATCCGTCTCACATGCTTTGCTTTATGCAGTCTCGTCTCTTTTTGGTCCTTTTGAAACCTTTTTGGCTGGAACGTGACAATGGTGGCCATGGCTGAGTAATTTACTTCATCTGCTCCTCCTCCAGATTTCAGGCTGAGGCGATCTACCTGCAGATCACTCCTTAAACCCCAGCACAGTCTGCATTAAATACAAAGAAAATTATTTTCCTCTACCCTTGTCCCTCCACCATTCATTGAAATCTTGTACCCTTTTTTCTCTTTCTCGATGCGAAGTTCATCGATTTTCTTGGAAAATTAGATTAGATGGGACTTCACAGAACACCTGTTTTAAACCGGTCGGACTGACTATACGTTTTTGGGTCTTATTGGTTTCTCATCACTAGCAGTTTGCTGGTTAGAAAAACGAGCGGTTTGAATGGGTACTCGACCTGATTGAATCGGCCGCGCAATCTGGAACTTTTTCAAAAGCTGGTCCAAGAGTCATCATTTTCACAACTGGACACCCGTACTACAAGCTAGTGGGCCGGCCGCTCATTGGCAAAGGCTTGGCTAAGGGAACCATCATTTCATATATTATGATATTACTAATTAAATTTTTCTGAGACCAGGCGATCACCTTTTTTCTCGTATCTATATCCTCCGCACTCGGCCGGCAAATTTGCAATTTCTATCCAATGGTGGAGGCTCAGCCCTACACAAAAAAGTAACAGATGCTCACAAGACTCGAACGGTCCATGGTGGTAACAATCTCCGCTTCTCCCATCTTTCTTATCCTATGAGATTCTTATCCTTCTCATAGGGGGAGCTTGCAGTAAACTCTACTAGTCCTAGGGGGCCGGTCGAACCTTATGGTACGAAGGATAACCGATATCTCAAGTCCAAGTTTGGACTAATGATTACAACTTCCTCTACTCGTTTAATTATAAATTGTTCTTCCCTGTTCGGTAGGATACCTCCAATTTGCGGACGTGAAGTTTTGAAGTTTTGGCATTTTTCGACACAAACTTATATAAGGAAACCCTATTGTTTGATTCATTATCAAGTCGAATTCCATTCACACTAGGTGGCATTTTTCCATATGAATCGATTGGTGTTGGAAGATAAGTAGAGTACGCAAACCTAACTTTTGACGTGACGTTCGTTTTGTGGCATGCAAGTTATGATAGAAAGTCAAAAAAAGCAAACCTTGATCGACATCTCAACAACACTGTCGTTCCCACCATTTTCTGTGTCATAAATATAAGGGAACCAACCCCCTCACTATTTCGATGAAAGCGTGAGTTATGGCTTTTTTCAACCCTCATTAACTCTCAGATCAAGATATGTATATATCTCCATCTCCGCACCTGTCGAATTTTCAAATACTGAATCTACATTAAGATCTATTCGAATAATAATTTCTTTGCGATACATTGATTAATGGGCTTTTTCTATGGTGCACTAGCGATGCAAAGAGAATCATTGGACAACCGAAGTTCGGGCGCCGGCAATAATATAGCTTTTGACTATGGCAACCGTATTCTTTTCGATAGTAAGTAAAGTTCCTATTTCGCAAGAGGTTGCATAAAATAGAGTGTGACTAAACTTGTCAAAATGGGTTCAAAATATCTTATCGGAATTGACAAAACTGGTCAATTTGTGTGGGGCCTTTCTTTCTTTCTTTTTTTCGGTTAGCCCAACCCAACTTGCCCATTTGACACATCCTAGGCATGATTTGAGTAAACTCTTAGGAAAAATTCTAAATAAGAGTCTAAAGTACCTTCATTTTCTCAAATAAGGATCTTAAGTGGATTTTATTTTAAATAAGGGCATTGAGTGCCATGATTTTCTCAAATAAGAACTTGAAATAAATCTTGTTTCAAATAAGAATCTGAAGTGGTTATATATGTTTCAAATAAAAGCCCGACTTTTTGGGAAATCAAGGGTATTTTACTTGATTATCTTTTTTTAAATTTTTTGCTTTTTTTCTTTCTTTTTTCCTTTTCCTAATTTTGCTTACTTCTTCACTAATGGCCGGTTGAGCACCACTGATGTCAGAAAGGGTTGGGTGAGGGCCACCCTTGCCAGCCCTTAACAGCCCTTGTTGGCCATGAGTGAGGCCACCATCGTTAGATCTGGCAAGGGTTGACCTTCCTTGGGGACAACGAGGGGTTAGCAATCCTCACCCTAGGGGAGGGCCCTTGCGACCATTGGTAGGGTTGGCCCTCACCAGATTTGGGCAAGTGTCACCTCACCAGCAGTTGGCGAGCATTGCCGAGCCCTCGTCAAAGGGAAAAAAAAGTGAAAAAAGGAAAGAAAAGAAAAGAATAAAACATAATTTGAGATCTAGGCGACCGTTCCCTCGCCAACGGCTGGCAAGGGTTGCTAAGAGTCTGTTTGGCAATGTTCTTTTTTTGTGTTCATGAAAACAATTGTTGTTTTTTATGTTCCAGGGAATAAAAAAGGAATAGAAACGCGTTTGTTTGCGTTTTTGTTCCATATCTATTTTTTTTGTTATCGGAACAAATTTGGAATAAATAAGAAACAATTGGAAATAAGAAACAAGAAAAACTTATTTCTTGTTTTTGGAACACTTATGAGAAACAATTTTTCTCTCTCCTATTTTTTTCTTCTCTTTCTTTTCTTCTTCTTTTTTCTTTGGCCGACGAACTCATCAGAGGGTCGCTGGCCTCTGGCGAGGCTCGGCCTTGCCGAACTGGCAAGCTCGAGCTCACCCAGCCACGCCTCGAGCCTTGTCCTGTTGTGGCTAGGTGAGGCCGCCCGGCCCTTGTCACCGGTCGCTAGCCATGGCCGAGGCCAGCGGGTCGACCAAAATGAAGAAAAAAAGGAAGAAAAAAAAAAGAAAAAAAAAAAAAAAAAAGAAAAAAATTAAAAAAAATTAAAAGAAACAAAATAATTATTCAAGTTTACCAAACATGTTTCGGTTTTTTTTTTATTCTAGGAACAAGCTTACCGAATATCTTATTATGTTTAAAAATTGTTCCCGAAACAGAAATAATTTTTCTATTTTTGTTTCTTGGAACAATTTTTGAATAAAAACGTTACCAAACGCGCTTTAAGCCTTTGTCACGGATGCTAGCTCTCGCCAAAAAAGAAAAAAAGAAAAGAAAAGTGAAAAAAAGAAAGAAAGGAAAAAATAATTTAAGATTAAAATTGAAATTGGACAAAAATACCCTTACTTGGTCATAATATTTAGCTGACCGGCAACTAGCGAGATTATATCTTTATTTAAAATTACCATGGCCACTTTAGGTATTTATATGAAATAACGATATCCATTTCCGGACCCTTACTTAATATTAAAATTGTAATTGGACGAAAATGCCCTTAATTGTTTGGAATTTTCTCAAATCCTTATTTAACTGGGTAATCTCTTTTCTTTTCTTTTTTAAATCATAGAGATATCTACGTCACGGCCTCTCTCGTCACAATCACGTTGTCTATTGAAAGCCCTTCGTGTTTACGGCATCAAACGTGATGAGAGGGTTTATTCAGAGCAATCACGGTGTGGCTAAGAGGAGGTCGGGCCGTCTCCATCGTCACCATCATCTTCGATTACAAGCCTTTGAATTGACTTTTCTTTAATCGCCGAATGTAAGGATGGAAATCAATTCCAAAATAGGCGAAGACGATTACCCCCAAAAAAAAAAAAATAAAATCTCATCACAGCCTTCTTTGATTTGGCCCGTTTGCTCTCGACTATTTTCGGACAGTTCGATATTTAGTTCCTCGGATCTCATCACAACCTGGGGTGAGGAAAGGTTCTTTGATTTGGCCCAGTTTGTTCTCGACTTAGAGCACTGGCTACGAACCACGGTGTCGGGGGTTCGAATCCTCCTCACCCACAAGTTTTATGGGAGTAAGAACATCATGATCGGGATAGCAGACCAAGGCCATGGAACTTGGTTGGGTCTTTTGTATTTAAATGGCCTTCCTTTTTTCTTTTTATTTATTATTTCTCGTTAAGGGCTGAAAAATGAAATAGAGTATGTCCCAGTATATTTGTTTTTTGTTTTACGCCCGTAACTCTTCCTCAGCCAGACTTGGTCAAAATAGCAAGCAAGCCAAAATATTAAAAGCAAAAAACTGTTCGACCAACCAACAACTGCCCAAAAAAAATCTGATTATGCTTTTGATTTTTATTAAGTCGATTAATCATGTCGAGAATCGAAATTAGGGCCAACATCCATTTTCGGGACACGAAAAGAGATCGATCCGCGAGATGCTTTGGTCTTTTACTAGATACCGAGGACGAGGAATTCGTCGCTTTTCCTATGGGCGAATCAAGGATTTGACGGTTATCTTTGCACGCGAAGGAAAGCAGAGAAAGGACCATTTGTAGCTCCTATCTTTATTCGTGCAATTTGACTTTTGTTGGACGAAAAGTTTGAATGCCTTGAAAATTCTTAGGTGGAAGGCAAGATTTGCTCGTGGGATCGCGTGCGATCTTAAAGCTGGAAATATTTAGTTCTGAATATTGGATGAAAAAGTAAGATTTTCTTGTCTAGACGACGAAAAAAATTCAAACGAATTCATTTGACTAGTGCGGTTGCGCCAAACACGGATAATCATCAGAAATTGTACAGTTTTTGTTTTTATTTTGGATCCGATAGTAACTATCCAATTCAGGTGCACATTTTTTTCAATTTTTTTGTTTTTGCCATTTCAATCATAAAAATTGCGCTAATTTAGTTCTAAATTATTGCACATGATTCTAATATAATTATTTCAATCGAGTTGAAAATCACCAACATGAGGGTTTAATTACGATTATCGGACCGTCATGTTAGTGATATTTGACGAAAATTAACCGGAATAATTACATTAGAATCTCACGAGCCTAAACCGGTAAAAGTTTAGGATTGAATCGTACAATAGGATTAGGTAAAATTTCAAATAATAATTTAAAATGCCATCATTTTCTGAAATAATGGTCCAAAATGGACATTTTTCAAATGAGGGCCTAAAGTAGCCAAATCGTCTCAAATAGGGTGAGCGGTTCCAGGTTCCCGGTTTGGTTCCTTCCGGAACCTGGAACTACTCTGGTACAGGTTCTGAGGAACCTGGAACCTACCCGTGGGAACCGGAACCTACCCCGTCACAGTTCCAGTCGGTTCCCAGTTCCAACAGGTTCATTTTTTTTTTTTTTTTTTTTTGTTATTTTCAGATTTGAACTATAACATATGCGCACGTTACCCAAAAATATAACGTACGCGCACGTTATCAAAAAAACTATAACGTACGCGCACGTTACCAAAAACTATAACGTACACGCACGTTACCCAAAAAAACTATAACATATGCGCACGTTACTAAAAAAAAATATAACGTATGCGCACGTTACCAAAAAAAAAATATAACGTATGCGCACGTTACCAAAATAAACTATAATGTACGCGTATACTACACGGTAACTTCCCATTGACATGTTATCTT
Source organism: Eucalyptus grandis (assembly GCF_016545825.1). NCBI lineage: Eukaryota > Viridiplantae > Streptophyta > Magnoliopsida > Myrtales > Myrtaceae > Eucalyptus > Eucalyptus grandis. Next base: position 41,601,188 of record NC_052613.1, read on the forward strand.
GATACATTAACTTCGCACTGCACAACAATAATAGAATATAATTAGAAATTTCAAAACAAATAGCAAACTAGAAAGTAGAAATAAAACACCACTAGAACAAGAATGTCTAGAGGTACAAGTTTTGAAAACAATTTCGATTAAACCTTAAATGGACTCAGAAAATTCTGAAATTTGGACACGTTGTATTTAAGACCTAGAGGTACAAGTTTCATGAAGAAATCGTAGTCTAATTCGTTCTGGATTAAAAGATAAAATCGATTTACTTTTCCTGTTCTCTACTTGCACAGTTTTTGAAACATTTTTGGTTAAATAGGCAAATGAACTACTTTACGAAATTTAAATATGTTAGGGAAGACATGAAGAAGATATTTCATGCAGAACACATTTCCAAAAGAACCTCATACAAAATGATATAGTCCACGCATTGCAACTTACAAGATCCGAACACATCAGATTGCACAGTTTTAGAAACATTTCCGATTAAATACTCAAATGACCTTCAAAAATTATGAAATTCGACTATGTGATAGCCAAGACCATAAGGTAGATACTTTATGAAAACATCGAAGTCAAATTCGTCCTAGATAATTAAATATGGACGGTTAAAATCCCTGTTCGTAGTACCGTAATTCCAGATCTAAGCATCTCCAAAGGACCACGATTTCACCTAACTATTCTTGTTTTTTCTCTAAATTTTTGATATGTTGTACCTCAGGATGTCCTTTACAACTTTTGTTAAGAAACCGAAGTGAAATTTCGACAAAAAGGTTACCTTACAGTCCATGCATTCATCAAGGGTCGGTCCCAAAATCTCCAGATCCAGTCTTTCTAAAGAATAACGATTTCACCCACTTATACTTGTTTGTTTTGTCCCAAATTTGAGTATGTTATACTCCAAGAAGTCCTTTACAACTTTCATTTAGAAGCCGAAGCCTAACTTCAACTAGAACATCACATACAAGTCACTAGAACATCCAAGGTCGAGCTTTTTCTGCCCTAAGTAACCGGTTCTGGTTCCGGGACCGGTTCCGGTTCAGTGCAGAAACCGGTTCCGGTTCCCAGAAAAAGGAACCGGAACCAGAACCGTCCCCCTTGGAACCGAACCAAACCGGACCCTCCTCCGGTTCGGTTCCGGTTCTCGGGTAACCCGGAACCGCGCTCATTTAGTCTCTAAATCATGAGAATTTTAAGTGACCAAATTGTTTAAAATAAGGATTTTGGTTGATTGGTGACTATTTCGATCATTAGAGATGGGCTATTTTAGTAAGAAAAAAAAAGTATTTTGTTTATTGTTTTAGTTTTTCTTTCCTTTCCTTTTCTTTTATATTATCTTTTTCTCTTTCCTCCCCTCCCCTAAGTTCAGCTGACCTCCGCCATGGCTGATGAAGAGAAGAGCAAAAAACGAAAAAAACATAAAAAAGGAAAAGATTTTAAAAGTTGAAAGACGAATATACCCTTTTTTTTTTTTTTTGGTAACTCAGCAATCCCCGTCGCTAGTAAGATTATGCCATTTTTTGAGACTGAATGGTCATTTCCAACAAGGCAATGATACTATTCTGAAACAAATTTCACTTCATGGGTGGTAAGACAATTATTTGAAAAAAATGAGGGCATTTTAAATTTCACTTATTTTAAAAAAGATATTTATTTCAAATAAAATTTACTTTAGACTTTTATTTGAAAAAATGAGAATATTTCAGATTTTTATTTGGAATTTTTCCATGGGATTATGATTGATCGGGTAATTTTATCTGAATAACATGTTTGTTTCGAAAGGAAAGCCAACTTTCGGAATCGTGGAAGGAAAAGACAGAATTCTCGGACCATGTTTGATTTGTGTTTTAAACAAGTTTTGGAGGATTCCATCTACGCGTTCAGTCCATCATCCATAATACAAAAATGAATAATACGGGAAGATCGTGGGTTAATCAATCGTTAAACCCTATGATTTGACTAGCAGAGGAACATCAGATTGCAGGATGCATGAGTCGTTTGACTATCCCTTGCCTCCATAGCTGCATAAATGCCAAACGTCCAAACCGAAGTTAAGAAGAATCCCTCTTTGGGTGTTTCGCTTTCTTTGATTTAACATACGTGCATCGTCTATAGTAAAAGAAACCCTAATCTTGCTAAGCATTTAATTGCGCCAAAACAACCCCGGACTTTAAGGAGATTTACCCATTAAGTTTGGATTCGAGATCAATGAATTTTTGGCTACAAAAATGTGATGAGTCACCGGAATCATTGCTTTGTAATTATCACGTTAGTTATTGAGTTCGAGACAGAAAACAAGACAAAGAACTTGCAAGAGTCGTCACTAGCATTATAATACCAAATTGCTCTGGACGACTTGGATCTTCATATCTTGGACGCTTCTTTGATTGCTGTCGAGCGCGCATTCGTTCGCGAGGGTGTCAAGGAGACGAGGTCCTCGAGACCCACGATTGATTCGTTGTACCTCGAGCATAAGTACAACTTTTGTGCATTCTGTCCCAACATTGCACTGTCTGAACCTGATTATTTAATGGAAATGACACGTCCGAGCGACAAGGGACAGGCAAGACCCTATGGCTCACGTCTCGCGTGCTCTTAATGCGCTTAAATAGTGATAAATTCTTGGCCGCTTTTAGAGTTTATGCGGTTCAGCGTCTCCAAGCGGCTTTGAGCCTCAAGGCGTAATTTTATGGGTCTTTGACGCACCGTTCTGCTTTGTAATTGCTCCAAAAATCAAGACAATTCTCCTTTGCTGTGGCTTTGAGGCTTTTAAGGAAAGTAACTTTTATGGGCTAAACAATTTTCTTTTTCCCAACCTACCGTCATCAAAATATCTAAATAACTATCGAGGCAAATCCTAGTAGTCACTATTCTCACATGGAAATAATAGGGTAAGGAGTTCGATTTCCCATCTTCTTATGAGATTGAGATTTGGATATTTAGTTTCAAGTATGAGATTCTACTACCACGCTATGCAAAGAAGTATGATAAAAGTTTAAAAGTGAGTTGAGAGTTAAAATAAAACATACAAAATAAAAATGTATATAAATGCCAATTTTACTATCACGAACATAGCAGAGACCAATTGCACTATTCAGAATTGCACAACACTATTATTGCCTCGCCTAGGGTCATGTGACCTAAGCCGCGACCGCCTAGGACCACGTGATGTCAATAGCCTGTTGCCTGGAGTTAGGGGTGAGCATTAGTCATTAATCTTGGACTGGCCAAACTTCGTTAGTCCTGGCTTAATCCCCAATGGGGGATTGAGTCGAATCCTTGGTCCCTCGACCCGTGGACTCTATATTATGTGAGTTGGTCCTTAGTCCTAAGACTTATAAATATATGATTAATATCACGAAAAACTTAAAACTAGTATATTTACGATAGTTTTACCATAAACTAATTTTCGACCATAAAAAACCTATAACTAGTATCATTGTGATAAATTTGCCTTAAATGACTATAAAAAACCCAAATTATGATGAACTTATCCAAAATTAATTTTGTTAATTGCTAAAATCTTAAATTAGTGCATTTGTGATAGATATATCATTCATTAAATTAGATTTTTTTTGGGTAAAAATTCATTAAATTAGATTAATACCATAGAAAATCATAAAATTGGTACAACCGTGACAAATGAAAAGTAAAATCACAAACTGGTATATTAGTTAACTGTTATGTATCATTCAACTTAGCAATTTGATAGTAAAAATTAATAGAAATGAACAAATGGCAAAGTATCACAAGTGTATCGATTTTGAGTAAATTTGTCAAAGATATACTAATTTGGGGATTTCGATTGTCAAAAAATTAGTTTTAATAAATTTATCAAAAGTGTACTAGTTTGAGATTTTTAATGATATTAACCCTATAATGTACAATATATAAAATGTTATATATTTTTGTCTCCTATTATCTCTACCTCTTTTTTTTTTGTGGTTTTACTTGTAAATTAGAAAGTAAAATCCTTGCTTAGATTTGACCATAAAAAAAAAAAAAAAGAGAAACCCTCTTTGCTTATCTCAGCCTCATATCACTCATCTCTGGCCTCTTCTTACTTGTCTCACAAGCGCAATTTAGCTACCGAAATCGCCCTTTTCTCTTGGCCCACTTCACAAGTAGAGCTCAACAATCACAAATGAAAATTTCAATTGTTATCTTATCTTAAATCGGCCCGTTTCTCGATTCCAAACTTAACAAGGTTGGTTTTTAGTTAGAAAAATTGAGGATCGGTACATATAATGTTGGTCATTGGGTTAAGCATAGGATTGGCCTAATGCTCACCCCTACTTGGAGTCGCGCAAGATGTTGGCATTGCCTGAGCTTTTCCATCACAGCATCGGTAGTGTGTCGCATGAGCTTTCTTCCGCTCTCCCTTTTTTCTCTATCTTATTCTATAAATTGCTTTAGCACCAAGTATTTCACAACATGTTTGCTAAATATCATGTGCTTTTCGTGGCGTTCATTTGAGCAACGTCCCGTCCTTTGCTTAATCGCAAAGCTCGAAAACTCTGACCGCACATGTGAGTTGGGAGGACATTCACCTATAACCGGAAGATCGGCTCTTAAAATATTGCTTTTGGGTTGCTTTTTGCCTGGCTTTTTGGGGGGGCCTTACGACACACACGTGTCTCCTAGGTCACACGTAAATTACCGAACTAGCCACGCCCCACATCGTACGTTAAAACCAATACGTACCACATCATTTTTCTCTCTCTTTTCTTTTGGCTTCAATTGATTTTCTTTTTCCTTCTTCTCCGACCTTTCTTTCTTTCTTTCTTTTTTTTTCATTTTTCCGAAAATGCGTGTGTGCTAAGTGGCGTGGCGTGGCGTCCAATGGAATCTGTGAATTACGGAGCGCCCTCTTTTGTACCAGCATTTTCGGCCTTGTGTGGTTCCCTTTCGGTCAATAATAACTCGAAAATTAAAGGAAACTTCTTTTTACTTCTATCTTCTCATTAAAATTATAATTAATATCACAAAAACTTTAAATTTATACACTAATGAAAAATTTACCCCAAACTAATATTTTGATCATCAAAAAATCAAATTGATATAATCGTGACAAATTTATCTTTTCGTTAAATTAAATTAATATCATAAAAAAATTAATATACCTATGACAAATGAGAGGTAAAACATTAAATTCGTACACTCATTAATGTTTTGGGTCGTCTAACTCAGTAATTTAACGGTAAAATTTAATGAAAATTAACGAAAAACAAATTAACCACATATGTGCAAATCTAGAGTTTTTGGTCGTTAAATAATTAGTTTGTGATAAATTTATTATAAATATATGAATTTGAGATTATTGTAATATGAATTCTAAAATTTAAAATATTATTCAGATCTAGAAGAGTCGTAAGCGAATCTATGTATCGATTAGGATTAAAAAGGATAAGGAAATCAAAGTGCCACGAGATGTGAGAAAGTTTTGAACTAAATAAGATCAAAAATAGAAAAGCTGAATCCAAACGGATCTTTACTAAAATAATCTGCCCACCCCGACTTTAAATATTCACGTTGAACATCGGGGGGGTGGTAGGGCAACGCAACGCCATGTCACGAATTACATCTCCAAATCAACGAAGAAATCACAAATCGAAGGAGAAGTAGAGGGAAAAAAACAAAATTAAATTAAATAAAGAAAAACGAGAAAACTGGAGGAAAATACTTCCACCCCCTCTCTCTCTCTCTCTCTCTCTTTTTGGCTTCGATTTTTCTCTAGACGCCCCTCTCTTCGTCCTTCTCGATCTTCACGGCTCGCTCTCCTGCCTCCGTCTTTCTCCCCCACCCCATCTGAATCCCCCGCCCCGCCCCGCCCCCGCCGGAATAATTAGGGTTTTTCCGAGCTCCTCCCCAGCAACTCGGCAGCCTGCTATTCAGAGTCTCTCTCTCTCTTTTGGAACTCGAATCTCGAGCTCGCTGCGCCGTCCGGCAGCCGCGCCTCGATTCGCGCTCTTCCTTCCTTCCTTCCTCCCGAGGGCGCTTCGGATGTGACCCGCCCTCCCGCCCTCCCCGCGCCGCCCTTCCCTCGCCATTCGCCGCTCCTGCCGAAGATGTTCTGGAAGCTCCCCGTCCTGTCCGCCTCCTCTCCTGTGAGTCCCCGATTCTTATCCCTAATTTCACCCCCCTCCTCCCCCTCCCCTCCGCTCCAGCTGGCATACGGATGCCTTTTTCCCGCTCGTCTCGGTCTCGCCATTTCGAGAATCCGGATGCTGTCGGCTCGCGGCGGATTCTTGTTTTCTTTTCTCTCGGCGCTGCTGCCTGATGTGGTTTTTCTTCCGCGGCAATTAGAGCCGCGTGCCTAGTTAGATGCGTCCCCCGAGTTGTTGTTTCTTTTTTTTTTTTTTTTTTGTGCGTACCAGCAGTGGTGGCGTGGTAGTTTGTTTTTACTTCGCGGTGCTGGATCGTGTTCGGTCTGGTGATTCCGCTCGAGAGAGCTGAAGTCGATACGCGGTGTTCTCGTCTTTAGTTATCTAGATTTAGTCAATGTGCCGGAGTGCGCTGTATTCGAGTGTGTTATGTACTGGCATTCTACTCAGGCGTCTCGCTGGTGTCGTGCATACGCATTGCGAGAGTTCTCTTGCTGAATTGTTAGTTGAGATTTGAATTGCTTTCGAGGATTTTTTTTTTTTTTTTTTGCATTGTTGGGCTTTGTCTGAGATAGTATTCTAGGTGGATACCGTCTTAGTTTGATCGAACAGTGTTTGTTCGCCTCGGAAAACGAAGCATCGGTTACAATTGAACTTCACTGAATTTGGTTTCTCTTGCATCCTGCTTTAGTGTTGCAGTATGTGCTGTACCCTCTGTTGTTTTTCTTGAGGAGAAGTTTGAGAATGCGTCTGCGTTCGATCACAGCTTCAGTCCTACCTCTGAACTTATCGTTGCTTTTACAGGTGGAGTCGCTACTCGACAAGGAAGATTACACATTGGAGGAGCTTTTGGATGAAGAAGAGATTATCCAAGAATGCAAAGCTTTAAACAGTCGTCTAATTCATTTGTAATTTCTTTTTGCTGTCACTGAGGACATTTCCTTGGATTTACTGTTATTTTGTTATCCTATTCATTTGAATGTTTTGACACAAGGTTTTCATACATTTGGATAATTACCCTCCGCTGGATGTTGATGCCTGTAAAACCACACTGATTGTGGCGTGAAGTAGAGTTCCATTCATGCGTTAGATGCTTATGAGATGTATATATTTTCAGCCTACGAGACAGAGCTCAAGTGGAGCAGTTGTTGCGGTACATCATTGAAGAAGCTCCTGAAGATGCTGAGGGCAAACGTGCTTTCAAGTATGATCCCTTGCCATGACAGAAGGGAAATAATGCTCGTTATGTACTGTATAGTTTTCTTCCTTGACAATTTGGAATCTGCCACATTTTCAGGTTCCCCTTTATTGCCTGTGAGATATTTACTTGCGAGATCGATGTTATTCTCAAGACTTTAGTGGAGGAAGAGGAGGTTTTGGTTTACGAGTTTTTGTGATAGTCCTTTTTTTTGTGTGTTAAGAGTGTATGCAACAGTGGCACTCTTTTTCTAATTCATTTATTTATTTATTTTTAATTGTTGCTCCAGCTAATGGACTTGCTTTTCTCATTCTTGGATCCAAACCGTCCTCATAGTGCATTGCTTGCTGGGTACTTTAGCAAGGTATACATTTCAACATTGCAAAAGTGGTGTTTGATAATTTGGTGAAGGGCATCCTGCTCATAGCCATTTGAGTTGTAAAATAGGGTTATTGATACTTTGCTGACATGAGGATTTTCAGTCCTCTACTCTACCAGTACAAAATGTTCTGTGCTTATGAATTTCGCCCCTCGAAACTACCGGTTCTTGCTTCGAGCATCCAGTTAAAATGGTTTATTTTGCATTGCAGGTGGTTGTATGTCTCATGTTGCGGAAAACTGTTCCACTTATGAATTATGTTCAAGTGAGTTCTTGATAAGCTCTTTTCTGTAGCATTTCTTTCATGATTAGAAGAAATTGTTAATTCCTCTTTCAATTTGAGGTCAACTAACCATTTAATGTGTTGGTGATGTTGTTAAAGAGTCTAAATATCCCATTTATTACAAAATATTTGACCCACGAAATCCCACTTGCATCATGGGAAAGCTGGTTGGGGAACTAAAATGTGGTACCGTGATCCAATATTTCATTTTTGTTTGCTTAATGAGTAATGTCATTCAGTCAAATCTGCCAAACAGACAAATGAGCCAATATTTCATAAAACCGGTTGTGGCATGATATCGAGTTTTAGAGGTTCTATTGTAATCATCTATAGTTAAGAAGTCATTCTGTTATGGCAATGTCAATTCTTAACTAGTGCGATTGTGGGTTGTCAGGATTGGATATGCTAGATGGTTATTGGTACCACATTCCTCCTTCCCTCCCTCCTCCTTCCCCCCTTCCCCTTCTCTCTCTATGATATTTTGGCTTGGAAAACATCTCATTCCGGGCTTATGAAAGTGATCTGATTCAGGAGGCTGGCTGGGGTGCATAAATAACCAAAGGGTGGTGTGTGCTCGTAGGTCACATCTTATACTTTATATGTACACGTGTCTTTCCCATGGCTGATGATAATGCCGTAACTCATCATATTTTTGTCTGCACGACAAGCATCTTTGTATAAGAGAAATGGAGTGCCGTTGATTGATAAATGCATGCTTGATTTTCAAAGTCATGGATCTCTTGTAGTGTTATCATTAAACTTACAATTTACGATTAATTGGTTGATTGATTTTTGCATCCAATGATACTTTTTTGAGTATTGGTAACATTTTCTTCTTATAGGCTCATGAGGATGTTTTCTGCAAGCTTGTTGATTTGATCGGAATTACATCAATCATGGAGGTAACTGATATTTCTCCCTTGTTGCACTTAATCATAAACTCACTTGATTATGGTTGCTATTATACTGTAACCATGTGAGGAGTTTGTTCATACTTTTTTAATGAAACAACCTTTCTACGCAGGTACTGGTGCGACTTGTAGGTGCTGATGACCATGTCTATCAAAATTATTTGGATGTGATGCAATGGTTAGCTGAGAGCAATCTGCTGGAAATGATTGTCGATAAACTGAGTCCATCTGTAAGTGGCAATTGTTGCATTTTTATTTTTGGATGTATTCAGATGACAGTTGAGAAACTGAGTCCATACCCATTTTCAATCCCCATTGATCAATTTTTCTCCCTTCCCAGTTTTCAAACAGAGCCTAAGTAACATTCTAATGACTGTTTTGTCTTTCTGTTGATCAGTGCCCTCCTGAAGTTCAAGCTAATGCTGCTGAAACCCTGTGTGCCATTACTCGAAATTCACCATCAGCTTTAGCCACAAAACTTTCATCTTCAAGGTTTGCCTCATTGCTATTGACTTGTTTCCTTTATTTTGTGGTTTGTAATTTCTAGTAAGGATCCGTCACTGTGAGTACTTTTGAAATGGCCTTTGATGTTTTTTATGATCCATGCAGCTTTGTTGAAAGAGTCTTTAGTCATGCATTGGAAGAGTCACCTTCAATATCCGGCCTTGTCCACTCACTTTCAGTCTGCATCTCTTTGCTGGATCCAAAAAGATCGGCGGTTTCTTCCTCTTTGTTTCATTCTTTCCGTGGTCAACACATGTACGAGTGCCCGATAACTGTTAATGCAGAGACTATTAATGCGATGCTTCCAAGACTTGGTATGTCTGAATACTTTCTTCTTTGGTATCATTTGCAAAACATTTTGAAAGGCTGTTCTGTTCTCATCCCAAGCATGTTGTTTATGTGCTTCAGGTATGTGAGACAAGCTTATGCACGTTTTGTTCCCTTCAATAGATAGTTGTATATGCTTTACTATGATAAGGCAATTTCTCTTTTGATTTAGAAATTCATAAAGAGTCATTGGGAGGAATTTTTGCTGTGATTGCTTGCGTTTTGTATTAAATTGTCATGGTGCTTCAACATTGAAGCCTTTGTCCGGTCATCTCTGTGTGTGGTGCAGATCATGTGATTTGACGTATTATAATAGAACTCTATGCATTCTGTGGTAGTCTTCTCTCCTTGCTGTAAGCCTGTAAGGATTCTGTTGGTTGAGAGTGGTTTTTAGTGGATCAAGTGAAGATCATTGTTCCACCTCTGATTTCCGTCGCATAAGCTGACATCACGTATTAAAAGCATCTCACCTTGTATAGTGATAATCGGTAATCTCTGAAATTGCTTAATTTGTGTTGAAGATGCTAGTCATATGAGTTTGACTCTAAGTGTGTGTAATTAGGAGCCTTCCGGGTAAAAGATTGTACATGTACCATAAAGTCTTGAGCTTTTAGAGGTGTTGAAATTCGTTTGGAGTGTGTTCCTATGACTACCTGCTAGCAGAGTTTCTGTACATCAATTTACATTTGTTTCTACTTCAATAAATGATATAGTCAGGTCACTCCTCACATTGAGGCTCTGTGATTTTTTCTTACTTTTCAATTAATTGATCTGCAGGCGACTTGCTTGTGCTTTTGAACGTGTCATCAGACCAGAGGGTACTGCCCACTACATATGGGGAACTTAGGCCACCTCTTGGGAAGCATCGTCTAAAGGTTGGTGCAACTTCTTGCAGCATTTACTTTTTCTTTACCACCGAGTTCGACTTACCTTACTTTTGATATTAATGTTGATGAAAGATGGAGTAATTTGTTGCAGACCTTAATGATCTTATTTTCTGTAAGATGGTAAGTGATGGTTTTTCTTTCCATTCTCTTTTTGTAGATTGTGGAATTCATTGCAGTGTTGATGAAAACTGGCAATGAAGCTGCCGAGAAGGAATTGATTAGCTCCGGAACAATTCTGCGTGTTTTGAATCTTTTCTTTGAGTAAGATTCTTCTTTTTTGCAATTAGAGCCCAGGAAACTGCATTACTTATGACTTCGAGAGTTATCTTCTTAAAAAACTCATACATTTACTTTTGCTTGCAGGTACCCTTACAACAATGCGTTGCATCATCACGTAGAGAGTATCATATCGTCATGCTTTGAAAGCAAGAGCACAGAATTGGCTGATCATCTATTTCGAGATTGCGATTTAATAAAGAAAATGTTAGAAACAGATAAACAGCCTGTTCTCTCTGGTGGTGATGATAAGGTAGACACATGCTTCAGATGCAAGATTATGCCATATCAATTATAGTCCTTAATTATTTTACAAGTGATGCAACATCATTGTAACACACTGGACTCACCTTAATTCTTAATTAAGTTTGATGAAAGGGGAAGGTTTATTGACACAGGCTCCAGGATTTTCCATAGAAAATCTAGTATGTTTATAAGTCTGCATTTTGGTGCTCCTTTTGCAGCCAACTATACCCACTGCTGGAAAACAAGCTCCTAAAGCTGGGAATCTTGGACACATTACTCGGATCTCTAATAAGCTCATCCAACTGGGTAGCATCAATAGTCATATTCAGAACTATCTTCAGGTGGGAAGGTTTTTTATGCTTCTTTTGCATTGGTTTCTAAAAGGTACTTGTTATTGTAGATCTCATATAATTGTTACTTAATCTTAGCTCTTCCACTATCTATTGACCTTGATTAGGGTGAATTGAATTTTAAGTACTCCCACATGCGTTAATTAGATTTTTTCTAATTAGTTTTACCAACATATATTTATTTATGCATTTTATACTATTAATTTACTAGGGAACATTGTACACTATTTGTACTCAAAATTGATTTTTTTTTTTTAAAGTTCTGCAAAATTGTTTTTAATTATGTGAAATATTTCAAGTTTTGCTTTTATGTTTTGATGTGGACATTATTATTTGGAGAGGCGCATGTGCCCTAGTGTCCCACATAAAGGCACCATTTGTTAAGTTACTAAGAAATTGTCTTACTCCTATGCAGTTGATCTACAATGGGAAAGTCAGGGTTCTCGTTAGGTGTTATTCCATTATTACTTGCTATCCTCATAATCAAATCATCTAGGAGGTCATTAGTATCCTTTTTATTTGGCCACGCAGTCGTATTTCTCTCATCTTAAGTTTTGTTTGGGTTGGGCAACTATTTCCTGATTCTTAATTATGAAGTGTGGCTTCTTATTTACCTAGCAAAATAGCTCCCATGTACATGTGTGCAAAATATGAAAAAGATGTTAATAGTGGAAGAAAAGGTGTGATTTGGGTTATATCTTAAGTGTAGAGATTTTTGGGTCAACATGATGGCTACAATGGCATTTTATCTGCTGTTTAAAAATGTATTTTATTATTCAATAAATGCCTAGCCTGGGTGGGAGAATGTTTGGGGTTTAAGGTTGCCTTTGGGTTTACTTTACAGGAAAAAAGAGATGTTCAAGATATTGATCACTGAGGACTTCTTCAGATAGTCCTTTTACATAGTTCTCACGATATCTGCTGACATATCTTTGCTTACAATGTTTACTGTAGGAAAATAGTGAATGGAGTGAGTGGCAAGCCAATGTTCTTCAGGAGCGTAATGCAGTTGAAAATGTCTTCCGCTGGGCATGTGGGTAAGTTCTCGCATAAATTTCGGTCTGCATTGTTAGAGAAATTGTCACCATATCAGTGGCTTGCCAATCACTTTGTTGGTTCTATTTTTTCTGAAAATTCATTTTTCCCTTTTAGTATCGGGTCATGGCGTATTTACTACATTCATTTTTTCTATATCCATAAGACAAATTAATTCTGGAATTCAAACACTTCTACACAAGTATTAAGTTATGCATTATCGAGTTACATGAGCTTGTTCCTGTCGCCTGTTCAGGTGCAGGGGCATATTATTCTTTTTGCCTAACATCCTCCCTTCTTTTAAATTCTTAATATACATCTCATGGACGAAAATTCCATCAGCATTGTCTTTTCTCATTGAATTTTCGTGCACGTTTTCGCAATTGTTCTCTTGCTTTGGCTGTTGCTAATAAGGACTTCTCCTCAACACCTGCAGCCGCCCAACTGCATTACATGATAGGACAAAGGATAGTGATGAAGATGACCTACATGACAGAGATTATGATGTAGCCGCCCTAGCAAATAACTTAAGTCAGGCTTTGAGATACAAAATATACGGAAATGAGGATGCAGAGGTAATCTTGCACTTTTAACTTTTTTCTTTCTTATCTGAACTTATGTCATCTGCCCTATAACCTTTTAGCTGAACTTACATCTTATTCTTTGCAGGATCATGGAGCTCTTGATCGAGATGATGAGGTAATGATAATTATTAAGAGCATTAATGTCAGACAGTTATAATTTGACTCAAGGTTAACCCTGGAAGCGTTGTTTAGCTATATTTGAATTGATGTTCATAATGCAGGATGTTTACTTTGATGATGAATCTGCTGAAGTTGTTATATCATCCCTCAGACTAGGTGATGATCATGGGAGGTAATTATTTATGTGATCGACAATAGTTGAGTTTCAGTGAGAATCTGAAAAGGAAGTCTGGACATAGGAATTAGTTCTCTAGGAAATTTGCAGTTAATATTACTCACTCCCTCTTGCTCCAATACAGCTGTAAAAAAGGAAACATATCCAAAAGTAGACCATAACATTATTGAAAGGCAGCTTTTCATCTTCACTCATGCGGCTAAAGCAATTGTTGTCGTTTAATGTGTGAAAGGTTTCTCTTGATTTTCTATTTACTTGGTGCAGATCTCTCTTCTGGGCCTCCATTGCATTATGCTGCTTAATTAATGCAGCGATTTCCAATTGTTACCTGCTTTTGGTGAACTGCACATCTATAATGACAATGTTACATCCATTTGTTTATTTGGTGCAGTAGTTTGTTCACAAACTCCAATTGGTTCACATTCCAAGATGAAAGAATGGAAGATGCAAATGTTGGTGCTTCGTCTATGGAGGTGATGGATGAAATAAATCTGAATGGAGCTGCAAATGGCGGCAACAGCAGTAGTGACGACGAGGTGGTTGTAGGAGAGGATGAAGACTTAACTGGGGCTAAAGACTCCCCCAGTGTCACATCCACTTCAAATTCGAATTTACCAAATGGAAATGCTCCCTCGGCCCCAAATTTCTTCCGTTTTGAGATGCCTGATAGTGAGGATATATTTGGCAACAGAGCTTTACCTGAGTGGGAGGGATGGGGTGAGTCAGCTGATTTGCAGATAGGTGGTTCAAGTGTGAATCCATTTGTTGATCATGATGACTCAGAAGACAAATTTTCCAGCCAAGTTGAGGTGTCGCCAGATGTCAGTCCCTCCTCAAGTGGAGAACCTGTACTATCTAATGGCTCAATGGCAAGTACTGGCTCCAGTGACAGTTCAGGGGGAAGTGACGCAGGTCAGAAATCTGCTGCTGTACCCTCATTGTTCGAGGAGGATGTGGAATTTGTGGGCGTGGAATTAGAAGGAACCGAGAAGGCGATGGAGCAGGCTTTGAAGGAGGGGATAGTTGGGGAGGCAGGCCCACTGAAAAGGAACATGAGTCCCAAGACACCTGAAAAAGATAAGTCTGATGAGGGCGAGGAGGGGATCAAGGAGTTTAATGACGCAAACTATTGGCGGGTCGACCAGGAGGTTGCAGTCTTGGAGTAATGTGAGGTTCATCTTGATCCTCTGTGCGACGCTTGAGTTATGGAAGGTCACATCTGCCATCTTCAACCCACCCACATTTGCCTGGGAAAGGCTTAAGAAGAACACAAGCTATGTACAGTGTAATTTTGCTTTCCGAATAGGGGGTTGTCAATTTGTCTGTTGCTGGTTAATCTCTTATGTTATTGATGATTCCTGGGCTTTTTCCTCGTCGCTGATTTAGGGTTCCGCCTATTTTGTTCTCTTGATCTTGTTGTGGCTTAGAAGTTACCCCAACCCTCAAGTTGTGAAATTACATTTTAGACTGGAAGGACCAAAATGATTTCCTTACCAAGAACAATGTAGACTAAGTCGTCCGTGCCCATTGTTATCTGTGTGACTAGACAGACATAGGTGATGCCCGTGAACTGCAGTTCTTTCTCGGAGACAATTCGGGTTTTGGACATATTTCCCACCTTTGTGCCAAAGTACTAATTTACCATGTGGTTTGAAGTTACTCAACGATGGCGTATTGATGGTCGACTGGCGTGATGACTTCCTAGAAGATAAATCTGGATATTGATGGTGGCTTGGTGGCAAATATTTTGGCATCACCATGGCATGGTAGACATGGATGGTCGGTGCCAAACCACCGTCCATATGATTATTCAATGGTCCGTGTGGAGATGGTGACCATTTTGTGGTGGTTATTGGATGGCTCTCACTCAGTTGCGGGTGACGACTTGTGTGGGGGTGGCCTCCCATTAACAACCGCCACCAAGTGACCTTCGTATTCAGGTGGCCATTTTATGCGAATTTCTTAGTCAATTCTATAACGATACATTCAATAACAAAAAGCATGCATTTACCTTTTGGCTTAGGGAACTTTTTTTTGTAAGCTTTAAATATGCACTTTTATTTATTTATTTATTGTAAATAACTTTTTGTTGACT
This sequence comes from Eucalyptus grandis, assembly GCF_016545825.1. Classification (NCBI taxonomy): domain Eukaryota; kingdom Viridiplantae; phylum Streptophyta; class Magnoliopsida; order Myrtales; family Myrtaceae; genus Eucalyptus; species Eucalyptus grandis. Next base: position 41,616,656 of record NC_052613.1, read on the forward strand.
AATTATCTTTTAAAAAAAATAAAAAAAAAGTTCTAAAGTTTTTATAGTTGTGTATTTTGTCATAAACATTTTAATTTGGTGTTAGTTCAATCATGCCGGTTAATTTTGGTTGGATTTTCTTGACTAGGCATCGGTCGGTTGACATGACACAATCAGTGGTGATGTTGATAACTTTTAATAATATTTTAATGCTTTTTGATCTGATTTGATTTGATTTGATTTTTTCATTTTTCCTTCTCTTTCTCGACCTCACTAGCCACTAGCAAGGCTCGAGTCCTCACTAGAGGTTGCAAGGCTTGCCTAGGCTCGACCCTTGACCAACCTAGCTTGAGAACGCAGTCTTGCCAGAGGTTGGGTGAGGCTTGACCCTTGCTTGAGAACGCAGTCTCGCCAGAGGCTGGGTGAGGCTTGACCCTTGCTAGATTTGACGAGGGAGAGCCATGCCACCCGATGCGAGCAAGCCTTGTGGCTTTTGGTGAGGGCCTGAGCCTTGCTAATGGTCGGTGAGGTTGACCTCATTGGTCATTGCCTCTGGCCGGTCATCGAACCTCGGCGACTGGTTGGAGGATGGTTGGAGGAAGGAGGAGGAAAAATAAAAATAAAAAGAAAAAGAAAAAGAAAAGATTTAAAAAAAAAATTAAAATATTATTAAAAGTTGTCTACGTCAGTATCAATCATGACATATAAGTTGATCGGAGTCTAGTAAGCAAAATTAAGCCAAAATTAGTTGGAAAAAACTGAATTAGTACCAAGTGAAAAAGTTTGCACAAAGTAAAAAAGTTTAAAACTAAATTGCTATCAATAAAATGTTTAAGATTAAATTGGCACAAATATAAAATGTTTAGGATTTTTTTTTACACTTTCTCCAATTATCTTCAACAAACCAAACGTGTGAAATTCCAAAAAAACTTACTTGTAGAAATTTTTTACGCTCAAATAAACACACCCTAAATGATATTATTAAACAAATAAGGATCATCACAGCAAGTAGCCTCCAGTTTTTGGGGTTTTCGTTTTCCCTTTTGGTTGAAATGTTCAAAGTATTGATAAACAAACATATCATTTCGAAGATTGCTTGGATAAACAAAGGCGTCCATTTGGAAGAAGTTGACAAATGACTAAATGCAACCCTAGAAAAGTTGAGAACTGAACGAATATCTTTTCCAAAGGTTGTCTTTAAAAGACACAAACAAAAATTCGGAATAATTTTAAAAATATATTATTATAATTATTTTTTAATAAATAAATTTCGATTTTTTTAAATTTCCAAAAATTCTCAATAAACAAAACAACCTTTGAATTGATTAAAGTTAATAAGATAATTGTACAAAAGAAAAAATAAAATAACAAAAGGGTTAGTGCTAATTAAACCGTGGGCGCACAAAGTGCTAAGTGCGCCTAATAATCATGAATCCGCATGTGAGTATGGTGGGTTTAGTCCACACCCAATCACTTCTTTAGGTACGTTAAAGAAGCCCCATATTTATTAATTGGCCCACTTTCTCCCACTTTTTCTACGTGAGACAAGAAAACATACACTTAGTTTGTTTTATAAACAAACTTCCAACACATATATTTAAGTCCAGTCATTGCTAGCAAAGCCCTTTCTTTCTGGCCCTTTGCTTTCCTTTTTCACATGGAGCAAATCGTTCTTCTTAGAACACAGGATTAATTGAATGAACTATTGCATGGTAAAAGAGCATAACATTGGCACGTGATATTCGATGATTACAACTTCATCAACATTTTTTTGAGATTTTCAACATTCCTAGATAGAGGGTCAACTAGACATCATTATCATTTCACTGAGATTTAATTGAGATATTCAAAATTATTGGATAGAGTATGTCCATAATTCATAATCATAGAGACTATTAAGTCCCATCGGTCGTGGTCGCGTTGCTCCATGCTGTCCATGAGCCAAACAGTTGTGTTATCTCCTCCAATGATTTTCCTTTTGTTTCTGGCATGAGAAGATACAGGAAGACCCAGGCCACCATCGCCATTCCCATGAATAGGAAGACGGCACCCCCCAGGGTAACCGTGCTATACAAAATCATAAACATCATGGACATTAGCCGCTTACCACTTGACCCACCGCAACGCCAATTGCGCATCCCTGGGCACACAACCTCATTAGGAAGATCTCAAAGCTATATACTAATGCTATCGGTCCCATCCCAATGGAAAATGAGGCCGTGTAGCATAGTAATGAAGGGATGCATATGGCACTCGCCCACTTGATCTTCTCGTAGCTATGCTAGTGGATGATAGTGAGGCATACACTGAGGGAGGCAAGTGACAAAATCATCCCGCCAATGCTGATGAGCATCAACTGTCGCCACCCGACTTGATCAAGGTTAAAGGCACAGACCAAGGTGAACATTGTCTTCACAAAATCAACTAATATGAGCGGGAGGAGCTGTTCGGTGTAGTTGACAATCCAAATTTGCTCGAAAATGTGAGCGCTATAGAGAAGAATGGTGTCAATTCCAGAAACTTTTTGGAAGAGGCAGATTCCAAACACACAAAGGCTCATGTGTAGGATCGATTGGGTTGGGTGGATGATAGCCTGCCACATGCCTTCCCCATTGGTTTGGCTAATGATCTCGTTGAACCGAAGTGCTGCCTCCTCCTTTGAGTCAGAGATTCGTGCAAGGATGCCCCTCGCATCCTCCACACGGCCTTGCTTAACAAGCCACCGAGGGGATTCTGGCATGGCGAGAACCCCAAAAGTCACCAAGCCTAAGGCGATTCCTCCCAAGCAAAGTAGGTAAGACTGTGCCAATTCGGTGCTCATCCTAGAGAAGAAATAGTAGGAGATGTAGGCCAAGAGGGTGCCCCTGTTCATGAAAACCTGAACCATTGAAACATGTGTAAAAAACAATCACCTTCATTAACTTAAATTTTCTAACCTTAACTTTTACCTAGACAAAAATGGATGATAAATTTCAAAAAATAAATATATGCTGCAAAATTAGGCCAAAAAAAAAAAAAGAGAAAAGAAATGAGTACCTCTGGAAAAGACGTTAGCAAGCCACAATAAAAAGTAGGAGATATCTCGACGATGTAGACAGGTGCTATAGTGAGGACATAGCCCACCCCAATATTGATGATGAGGTGGCCAAGTACTAGGTAGAAGAAGTCGGGCCCAATGATCATGAAGAGCGCACCGATAACGAGGATGTCCGCACCCAACACAATCTTGATACGGCTGCTAATTCTATTTGAGGTCGACCCAGCTAGTACCGACCCAATAAGGGAGAATAGTTTAAAAATTGCCAGCCAAAAATCATCATTCTTTTTGCTCAATTGGAGGTCTGCCTTTATATATGTTGTTGCCTCGCTCATCATTCCTATTTCTGCCAAAAATTTAAAAAAAAAATCTTATTTTTTTATGCTAATGTTCCAAGTAAATCTAACCATATATAAGAAATAAAAAACATAAAAAATGAAAAAGAAAATATTTTGCAAACTATTTTCCTTATCCCAAATTGGCTAAAAAAGAAGAAAAAAAATGGATGATGTTATCCAAAATTAAGTATTTTTTTTCTTTTTTATGTGTTAAAGAGAATGGACCTTTGGCAATGGATTTATCATTTTTATCGATAATAAAGCTAGACAAAAAAAAAATGCACCGAAATATAACCAAATTATTGTTATCGTTTTTTTTTTTTGGCAGCATCATTAATTTACAAGGAATTGATTAGTTTTACGGAAAAACTTGATGGAATGCTTGGAAATATTGGACACCGTGCTAGAGAACTAGAGAGAGAAGAGGGACTAACTGCTGCGATAGCACAACGGGAGGCATACTTGTTCCGGTGCCGGTTCCCTCCCTCTACTTCTTCTTGGAATAGCTTGAGTGAAATCCCTCTATATGTCTCATCCTCCCCGAATGAAACATGATAATGGTCAGCCATGCCTTCTCTCTTCCTGGGTCTGCCATGTGAAATGGAATGGGAGAACAAAAGGCTTTTACTTGAGAAATGAAAAAGACATGAATTTTTTTTGAAAATATGTGCTAATACTTTCAATGCAAGGAGTCTAAGGTACTACTTACATTTCCATTACTTTCAGAAACCCACGTCCATGATTATAATCGCAACCAAGCCCACACTAAGCCCAGCCCAATCCAGATAACACTCAACAAGTTATTACAGGTTAAGTCCACTAAGGTTCGTAACCAAATTATAGGAGGATTATCTCAATTCCTAGACAACCAAATTATATAACAATCTATGTGTTGAAAGACCGACCAGTCAAGGAATTGAAAGCATCTATCTAAGCACGGGAAAGGAAAACCCAATAAGCCCACCAAGGACTTAATCCCATGAGCAAAATTCAAGTCAAATTCCATCTTTCTCCTAAAAGACTAAACTATCAAGACTAAGTTTATATCAAAGTGACTAGTGAAACCCCTCGAGCTAGGCAGAACGTGGGTGATGGGGTATCATGGCTCAAGACAATGGATACAATGAGGCTTTGATAATGAAGTCCATTTTCAAGGGGGAAAAAAAACTCAAGCAAAGCGCAGACGAACAAAATGGAAGCAGAGAATAAGCAATTCTTGGGTCACACAGCAAAAAATGATCTAGTCAACTGGGAAATATTCTCATATGAACAGCAGTAACAATGCACTGCGAGCCCAACTCAACAAGATTAGAACTCACGTAGAGCCAAGAACAGAGCGAATCAATACAGATCAACCACCAAAAGGAGCAAAGAGGACACGGCACATAAAAATGCTACAGAGCCAACATGTCCTCAAGAACACAACACATGATCGCCTCGGGAAGGGCAACAGCAACGCAGACCACCAACACAAGCAGAGAACCAGACCATGACCAGCAGAAAGAAGATAAAAAAGAAGATAAGACGCGAGCGCAAGCACAAGGAGAAGTCCAGAGAGATCGGGACGAACCTGGAAACCCTAATGTCCAACAGCACCTGCGCAGAAATGCTCTCTTTCTTTTCTCTCCTCTATATAGGGAGAAGGATGAAAGCGAGAAGGGAGGAAAGGGCTATTTATAATATTCTGAAGATAAGAGGTGGACTGTTGAATCAAGAAACTGAGGGGGATATCACCCTCATGTCTTCGCCGCTAGCTTTTGCTTCGTACACACCAGAGAACAGAAAAGGGAGGGAGGATGTGCATGTGTATGTGGGGGGTCGTCAATTTATGAACTCAGCCATCGTGAGCATATATCGAGGCTCCAGGGTGGCAAACAAGAAGTGTCAGGAAGGCAACACGTCCTCGTGGGACCACAATCTGGAGAGGAAAAGAGGTAATCATTTTGAAAAAATTTCAGTCATGTAGTGCAAAGATTTCTTTCTCCACGCCTCTCTCTCTCTCTCTACCCTCGCTCTCTCTCCGACGAACTCTCTCTCTCTCTCCACCCTCCCTCTTTCCGACCGGTGAATCACCGTGAATAACCGACGAACCAAGAGGATACCGGCGAGATGATTGTGAGCAACCGATCGGCGTGCGACCTCCCTCTCTCTCTCTGCCCTCCCTCTTTTCGATCAACTGGCATGCGATCTCTTGGCTACTTTATCATCATTTGATGGATTAGTTTGTTTGACTGAAATTATTTATAGGTATTGCATGGAAGAGGATGCTACTCAACCTAGTTGTCTACTTTTACTTTCAGGGAGTACCACACCTTGATAATTTTAGGAGAGGATTTTTTTTTTTTTTTTAGTGACCCAGGGAACCCGCGCACCGTACCAATACAGACAGCCCGAAAGACTCGAGGTAACGGGGGGTAAACCCTGGGGGCAACACGTGCTAACCATCACACACGTGCCACCGAGTAAGTCACGCCCGAGAATTGAACTCCTCCCCTTGCGTTAGGGGGAGAAGTTCGCCGCCAGCAACGCTACCCAGGTGGGTGGTAATTTTTTCTTTTACTTTTAAAGCCAAAGCTGAACATTAGCGATACACATGATAATTACAAAACGTTATACTTGATTAAGTACATGGCAGTGACCTCTAACCCTCCCACGCCCAAGCCATTGTTCAGTTTTAATTGATACTTTTTGACGCATTCTCCTATTATATAATCAGGATCGTGGCAATCCATATATCTTACAACAACTTGGTTACCGGAGAAAAACCTGTATGACAAGCTTTCTCTTGTTGATGGTAGGGAATTTGTTTTTGTAAGCTTTAAATATGCATGTTTTTTTTTTATTGTAAATAATTTTTCGTCGATTAATTATCTTTGTTAAAAAAATAAAAAAAGTTCTAAACTTTTTATACTTGTGTCAATTTTGTCATAAATCTTTTAATTTAATGTTAATTCAGTCATTTTGATTAATTTTGGCTAGATTTTTCTAATTAGGCACCAGTAGATTACATGACATAGTCAGTGATGATGTTGACAACTTTTACTAATATTTTAATATTTTTTTATTTGATTTGATTTTTTCTTTTTCTTTTTTCCTTCTCCTCCTCGACCTCAGCGGCCATTGGCGATGCTCGAGCCCTCACTGGAGTTGCAAGGCTTGCCTAGGTTCAACGAGGCTCGACCCTTGAGGGTGAGCCTCACCAACCTAGCGTGAGACCGTAACCTCGCCAAAGGCTGGATTTGACGGAGGGCGATTGCCACTCAGTGCAAGCAAGCCTTGTGGCTTTTGGCGAGGGCTTGAACCTTGCTAGTGGTCAGTGAGGTTCACCTTGCCGGCCGTCGCCTCTGCCCGGTCATCAAACCTCGGGGACCGATTGGACAAAGAAAAAGAAAAAGAAAAGAAAATAATTTTTTTTTAAAATTAAAATATTATTAAAATTCGGCCACAATTAATTAAAAAAACACTAAATTAGTACCAAGTGAAAATGTTTGCACAAAGTAAAAAGTTTAGAACTAAATTGGCATCAATAAAATGTTTAAAACTAAATTGACATAAATATAAAAGATTTAGGATTTTCTTTTATACTTTCTCCAATTATCTTCAACAAACCAAATGCATGAAAATCCAAAAAACTTAGTCTCAGAATTTTTTTACGCTCAAATAAACACACCCTAAATAATATTATTAAACAAATAAGGATCATCACAGCAAGTAGCCTCCAGCTTTTGAGGTTTTCGTTTTCCCTTTTGGCTGAAAGGTTCAAAGTATTGATCGTACATAAGCATGCCCAAAGATGCTAAATGACCTTCTTAGCTAATCTAAATTTGTACCGATGATTTTTGTCTTAGGTGACAACAATATAAGGTTACATTCCAGAAAATTAAAATTCGACTATAATTAAAAAAAAAAAACTAAATATCGTGCAGAAAAATAGAACTTCAGTAATTGTACAATAAGTTTACGAAATTAAATATCCTACAAAAGGAAATTATGGATAGCAAAGGTAAAAATCCCTTACAAAGCGTTTGAATCATGAGATGGTGACCTAGGGTAAAGATTGAAGAACTAACGAAACAATGAATGCAGAGATTGAACTCTAACTCTAATAAAACAACCATTTCCCATCTTTCATTTGAGGACGTGCGGACTCTTGGAGTGCCATAACTTTGCACAAAAGACGCTTAAGTGCCATAATTTATGAAAGGTATACTTAAATGTCAAAATCAGAGCAAAAATAGATCACTTGAGTGCTAATTCAGCCAAAGTCTGGCCAAAAGGCCGACGTGGCATTTTTCCGGCGACAAGCGAGCCTAAAACGACGTCGTTTTGTTTACCGACGTGGCAAAAATAATATAAAAATTAATTAAATTAAATTTAGTTAAAATATTAAAAAATAATAATTTAAAAAAGGGGGTGGTGGCTGAGGACCGCCGCCGCCTCCATGCCATTGCCCCGGAAGGACCGGCGACGGAGGGGGAGGGTTGGCCGGGTCGCCGGCCGACTGGGCGCGAGGGCTCGCAAGCCCTCGCCCAAATTCGGCGAGGGTCGGCGATCCTCGCTCGGCCGGGCCAAGGGTCGTTGCTCGTCAAGGCGACCCCCAGCGGGTGGCGGCCCTTGGCTTGGCCGGGCAAGGGCCGCCGACCCTTGCCGGATCTGGGCGAGGGCTGCGACCCCTCGCCACTCGCCGAACCGGGCAAGGGTTGCAACCCTCACCGCCTGTCTACCGGTCCTTCTCGGTGCGGCGAAATGCTCACCCTCGCCATCGCCCTTTTTTTTTTTTTTAAATATAATTTTTTAATTATTTAACTAAATGTAATTTAAAAATTATTATTTTTGAATATTTTAACTAAATTTAATTTTAAAATTATTATTTTTGAATGTTTTAACTAAATTTGATTTTAAAATTATTATTTTTTAATGTTTTAACTAAATTTGATTTTAAAATTATTATTTTTGAATGTTTTAACTAAATTTGATTTTAAAATTATTATTTTTGAATGTTTTAACTAAATTTGATTTTAAAATTATTATTTTTTAATGTTTTAACTAAATTTGATTTTAAAATTATTATTTTTTAATGTTTTAACTAAATTTGATTTTAAAATTATTATTTTTTAATGTTTTAACTAAATTTAATTTTAAAATTATTATTTTTTAATGTTTTAACTAAATTTGATTTTAAAATTATTGTTTTTAATGTTTTAACTAAATTTGATTTTAAAATTATTTTTTTAATGTTTTAATTTGATTTTAAAATTATTATTTTTTAATGTTTTAACTAAATTTGATTTTAAAATTATTATTTTTTAATGTTTTAACTAAATTTAATTTTAAAATTATTATTTTTTAATATTTTAACTAAATTTAATTTAATTAATTTTTATATTATTTTTTTACCACGTTAGCTCAAAACGACGCCGTTTTTGATTATTTGTCATGTCAGCGCACAAAAAATAATTTTGGGCTCACTTCACTAGAAAAATGCCACATTAGCCTTTTGACTGGACTTTGCCGGAGTGGCTATTAAGTGATATGTTTTTTTTCGAATGTGATACTTAAGCCGTACTTTTCGTAAGTTATGTCATTTAAGTGTCGTAAGTTATGATTTAAGTGTCATTTTTGCAAAAGTTATGACTTGAAACGTTTTTTTTTTACCTTCATTTGAGAGTAACTACATGAACAACAATAAAAGAAAATAAAAATTACCCACTCTCAATTTTTTTAAACGAATACTGTTTATAAAAAATAGAATTTTTAAATACTTATTTTGTTGCGCAAAAAGTTTATATTATAAATTTTAAATACTTCAGTTGCTGGAGTTTAAGCGTTAATCAACCGTTTCCTTTCCATAAGTTCAGCAGCCCCCTATCTCTCGTTGGAGAATCCAGGCAAATGAAATGAGAAAATGGCAGACCTTCTCGCCCCTGGAAGCCACCGCCCTCCTCCAGCTCTGCCGCGACGCCGGGTCGCTGGCCCAGTGCAAGCAGGTCCACCAGCGGATCGTCCAGCACGGCCTGCAGGCCGACCAGTTCGTGGCCACCAAGCTGACCCAGTCGTACGCGGACCTGGACGACGCCGCCTCCGCCGACCGGCTCTTCCGCCGCCTGCTCCGGCCCAACGTGTTCGCCTGGACCGCCGTCCTCGCCCACCGCTCGAGGAGCGGCGCGTTCGGCGCCTGCGTCGGCGCCTACCGCGACATGAAGCGCGCGGGCGTCGCCCCCGACGGCTACGTGTTCCCGAGCGTCCTGAGGGCGTGCGCTCAGTCCGGGCGCGCGGAGGTGGGCGCGGTCGTGCACAGGGACGTGATCGCGCGCGCGTGCGAAGCGAACGTGCAGGTCTGTAATGCCCTGATCGACATGTACGGGAAATGCGGGGACGTGGAGAGCGCGAGGCGGGTGTTCGACGAAATGGGTGACCGGGATTTGCTGTCGTGGAACTCCGTGATGTCGGGGTATATTTGGAACGGGTTGCATGGTTCGGCCGTGGAGTTGCTTCCGGCCATGAGGTCGGAGGGGCTCGACCCCGATATCGTGACTTGGAATATGGTGATGGATGCGTATTGCCAGATGGGGCTTTTCGATGAGGCTAGGAACGTGTTGGAACAAATCGAAGAGCCTAACACCATTTCGTGGACCACTTTGATATCGGGTTATTGCAGGATTGGTAAGCATAAGACCTCGCTGGAGGTTTTTTGGGATATGGTAAATGCAGGCAAGGTTTGGCCCGACATGAGGACTCTGTCGAGTGCTCTAACGTCGTGCCGTCATCTTGGGGCTCTTGTGATTGGTAAGGAAATTCACGCCCATGGGATCAAAACAGAATCGAGGAGTTCATTTTACAGTTCAGCCGGCGCTGCCCTGTTGACAATGTATGCCAAATGCGGGAAAATCCAGGAGGCAACGAGGGTATTTGAACAGATGGACAAGTCCGATTTTGTCACTTGGAATGCAATGATTCTCGGTTTTGTTGACCTGGGATATGGAAACTCAGCAATTGTGTGTTTCATCGAAATGTTAAACCTTGGAATCGCTTTCGATCAAATTACTATATCTACTCTTCTGCCGGTGTGTGACTTAACCTTGGGAAAGCAGATTCATGCCTACATCCAGAAAAACAGCTCTCTCTCTGGTGTAATCACGTGGAATGCACTTATACACATGTACTCCAAACAGGGATGCATCCAATCTGCTCTTTCCATCTTTTCTAACATGGAGACGAAAGACATAATTTCTTGGAACTCAATTATTGGAGGTTTTGGTATGCACGGGCATGGTGAAGCTGCTCTCCAGCTGTTGCAAGAGATGAAAGTTTCTGGATTTCAGCCCAATTCTGTGACTCTTACTTCTGCGCTGTCTGCTTGCAGTCACTCGGGCCTCGTACATGAGGGGCTTCGACTTTTCAACAGCATGCCAAGCTTCGGTCTTACTCCGGCAATGGAGCATTTTGCTTGTGTTGTTGATATGCTAGCACGTGCTGGGCAGCTTGAGGAAGCTGTGGAGCTTATTAGGAAAATGCCTTCTCCTCCTGACAAACGAATTTGGGGGGCTTTACTTGCGGCTTGTCAAGCTTATCACAATGTTGATGTTGCTTGCCTGGCTGCAGAAGCATTGATCCACTTGGAACCTGACCATGCTGGACATTATGTTACGTTGGCAAATATATATGCAAAAGCAGGCAGGTGGGATGATGCTGTAAGAGTGAGGAAGGTGATGGAAGGACAAAAATTGGTCAAGCCATTTGGATATAGTTGGGTTGAAGGTGAAGATCAATGTCATGATGGACGGAGTGACAGACGAAGTGACTTGTCTTATGCGTTATAATTTTCTTCCCCATTGAGGTGGTTGGTGTATGTCTTCTGGGATCTAAATCAGCATGTACTCTGCCACTCTTTTGGAGAAGGTTGGACAACATAGACGTGGTTTTGCAACCTTACTGTGAGTCGGATACGTGTGGGAGTGACAATGGTTGAAAAGATTTATTTTTGAAGAAGGGAAAGCCATAAATGGCTTGAAGGGATTTCATTGGATACAATGTTAAGGTAAGATGTGCAATAATTATTTTTTAAAAGTATATACCATTTGAGAATGGTGCTTGACATAGTTTGCACAGTAGATCTCAGAGTCTTAACTTAGCTTCGGACTATTTCATTTCACTCATCAAGAAACTAAAATTCTGAAAAGGAAAGCAGGTGAATGTCCCATAACCATCTGATAATCAGTAAAGGATATGAAATATGCACTGTATGATCAACTGTCGATGCAATCATTGCACATGTATGGATTTAGGCATGCCTAAAGACAATTGTACCTGGAGAGAAGGAAAAAAACTATCTAGCAAGATTCATGACTCTATATTTCCTAACTGCGATGGCCTCTGAGCATTTGCTGCAACTTCTGTGTCCTCACCATTTGTGGCCTCCCTAATTCTAATTACCTTCTTGTGAAAATGGGAATGCAGAGAAGGGACATATGTTGGGCTTGCACTGGGACGGTACTCTGGAAAGAGGCGACCTGTCTTGTAACGGATACCACAAGCATTGCAGAGAGTTTTGGGCCCCATGGGCCCCAGTCTCCACATTGGGGACTCGGTTGCTGCACAATGCACACATCTTCTCGGTTGATTCGGCTGCTGTGGAGACTGATCCTCCTCCTTTCTTCTCCTTTTGGCAGGGTCCTGCGGATTCTCATGGAGAGAAGATTCTGAGCATGATTTGAGAGGAGAGTGTTAAAAGCAGTAGAGGATTGAAGCTGGTGAAGGGATAGTGACTCTAAGATTACAAATATACCCTATTGCTTACTGCGAGGGCATTTCTCATGGTAAGAGAGGCTGGAGGTGTTGGGTGCCAAGATTTCGGAAGTGTTAAAGCTACTGTTGATCTCCAGGACTGAGACTGGACTTGGAGCCTCGATTAGCATGGCTTGTTGACCACCTGGAGTATTATCCTCAACTTGGCTTGGCAGAACTTGTCGTGTACTTCTTTGCTCGGCCTGAACACGAAATCAGAGTTCAAGAAAAGAAGAAGGGCTGGAGCCTCCACCGGGTTATGATGATTAATTGAATGAGCATAGCGATCTCATGATGAACACAGAATGATAAAGTGACAGTCACCCTTCCAGGCAGTCCTTGGGTCCAAGGAGTGCAGGACATCTTACCCTATGTGAAAAGCCACACAGCCAGTTCATCCATTTTCGAGTAATCCTCCTCCCCAACAACTACAATTTCTTTCCTAAAAGCAACTTCAGTCACAGACAGCTGAAGTGATCGTGAAAATCTTGCTTCCGTGGCAATTAAATCCTTGCAACGATGCACGCCATTGCCTATTGAAACAAATGCAGCTTGTTGAATGTATCGTTCTTTTCTTTTTCGATTTGACTGTTGAATATCATGTTCACTTTGGCATTGCAGTGCTACTTTTTACTCCTATCTTTACCCAATCCACAAATTCATTGATTTTTCTCTTTCGGGCTCCAAACTTAAGTTCACGAGTCTATTCCGCCCTGCCCTCCAGAACTTGACGTTTCCCTGATTCCACGGCCACAGTAATTTCCTCCACAGTAATATTTTCCATGCAATACGAAGTGAAGATACTCTAGGACCCAAAAGAAATGCTAAAAATTTCATCTTTTTCATAGGAAAAATGCTCACCTGAAAGGGACTCAGTGACAGTTTGGAAGCGTGATCGCCCGAATTAGCCCCAAATTCATTTGTTGGAGTCCGACTCACCGATGAGAAATCTGACGACTGTATCGGAACTAATGCAGCATCCCCTTGTCCCGCTTTCCTTATATGGTCTTTAGTATCATCTTCATCAAGGAAGAAACGCAACCAGTCGAAGAATTCATCAGAGACATCAGTGAAGTTCGTCAAGAACCAAGAGCGAGACATGCCCACGAAGTGACCCGTGGAAGAAAGCGTCATCCTTGACTAGAGGCACAACAAAATTACGTTTAGACCGCCTTTGCTTACACGCATATATATACACATACGAAAAAAAGGAAGTTCTTTTTCGAATTGTAGATTATAAAAAAAAAAAGATCCTACCTACTGATAGAAAAATTAATATTGAGATTGTGAATTATCGCCACGTTTACTTGCCTTATCCGATTAAAGATTAGAGTCAATGCCGCTAGGATTCCCAGCAATGACCGAATCTTTGTTCCGGATAAATACTAGGATTATTCCTGGAACGTTCCTTAATTACGAACAGATTGATGATTCTTTTAGGATTGGCAAAAAATCAATGTGCTGTTTAATTCATCGCATTCGTAATTATTTCTCCTAAGAAGGGTTGATGAAATTTGAAGCTTTTGGTAACTGTAGAATAATGTTAAGTATATAAATTGGATTAACAAATTAGATATCTGTTTGGGTTAAAAGTAAATTAAAAGTACTGAGTATGATCCAAATTAGATATCTGTCTGGATTAAAAGTAAATTAAAAGTACTGAGTATGAAGGTAGATTTCTATTAGGCATTGAATACTTATCCACTTGCTTGAATTTAAGGCACACTTATAATTCGACATTTGAATGGTTTATTGATCTTATAAACAGGATGTTTTGTATTACACGGATCTTTATTTTCTTTTTTCTTTGACCGAATTTTGAGTTCCTGAAAAATCCGTAATTAATTGAATTTTTCCTCTACAATTCCATGTGTGAATAAACTAATTTAAGATTTTTCATTCTTTTTTCAATCTTAAATTTCCATGCTTAAGTACAGATTGGATCTATCCGGGATATGTATGTTGAGCAAACACAACCAAACATCATACATGGCAATTTGACTAAGAGTACATGAGCGAGAAGTACACTATCAGTGCCATAAGTTGTGTACGGCGTACACTTTGGCGTCAAAATTTTCTGTCGGATCACTTAAAAATCGAAAAAAAAAATGATCACTTTGGTGCCACTGGTGAGAGATTCCGGCCAAAATGATTACGTGGCTTCGAGGAGCCTTTTAAATGACGTTGTTTTCTGTCTTTCTTAAGAAAACGATGTCGTTTATAGAAAACGACGTCATTTTGCCATCAGATGTGGATGGCCTCACAAAAATGATGTTGCACAGCTCATTTGGAATTGAAATTAAGGTTTTTTTTTTTTGTTCAATCCTCACCGACTTAGCTTGCTCGGCCACCGTGCTCCGCCACCGTCGCTCCGCCACCGTGCTCGACCACCGTCGCTCGGCCTCGGTCGTAGTTGCTCGACTAGGTGAGCAAGGAGAGGCTGAGGTTGTTTCTCGAGCAAGAAGAGATGGGAAAATAGGAGGCGAGGGCGGAGGAGGAGGAGGAAGAAAGGGGTTCGAAGGTGCAAAGAGAGAGAGAAGATGAAGAGTGCGAGGGAAACAAGGAGGGCGCAGATGGAGATGGTGGATCAGGTTCTGCTCAGAGAGTGGCTGGTGCTGGTGCTATTTTTCCGGAAAGAAGACGACGCCGCCATGCCTTCTCTCTCTTGATTTGAGATTTAGGGTTTCGACTGGGGGAAAACACCAAACGACGTGTTTTGTGGTTTACATGCTGACTGTACTCTCCGGCGAGCCACATCAGCATAAAAAATTAATAAAAAACTGCCACGTCGGATTTCCCCTAGTACATGAATAGTGGGAGAAGCAAGTAAGGATCCACTTTGATGAAATGTGTATAAACACTTGAACATTATAAGAATAAGGAAGATGGGGAATATATGCTTGGCCTCCATTGACATCAAAACTTAGCCCGTATGGAGAAAAACCACCAGCTTTTGGTCCCATGATAAAGGCATTTCGACAGTATACCAAATTTAAGCAACGATTTCGATCTGAAAGTTGGTACGTGATTATCAGCGTCAATGAGAGCATGATACAGGATTTGAGGCTACAATTTCTCGTTCCAGCATTCTTCCTGAACACTTGACCATGGACGATGTTATGATCTCATCAACGAAGCATATGGAGCACAATGGCGACACAGAGGTAAAACTAAAAAGAATTGGAATGATTATAAGCCTCTTGACTTGAGATTCAGTAGCTATCGATTCAACCCGAAATGGGGTTATAATCACATTGAGGAACAGAGTGGAGGCTACATTGAGAAGCAAAGGTAAATAAATGACTACCTTCTCCTAGAATAGTAGAAAGAAGTATCATCTAAGGATTGATTTTTTTTCACAGACCTGAACCAGGACTAACCTATCCCACGTAGGGGCTTGAATCCAATCTCTTCCTACCACCTACAGAGACTTTAAGACATTGCAGTCCATGAGATTTTTACGAAATGCACGTACATTCATATCTTCCCTTTTGATGTTCTTCTCCTTGCATTTACAGAAAGAATACAGGATATGAGGAACAGTATAATGGGCAAGAATAGTAAAAGCGATTTTGCCGTGAAGTGCCATCTGCACTGCTTATCATGCTCGCGAATGTCTCCTGCAGATAAAGTAACAAGGTGTTACTCATACAATCGTGCTTACTTTCACACTAGGAGGACTGGTTAATGAATATAACAGATTCTTTTTCCCTTTTTATGGCAGTGTGGGTCTCAATACTTAGCTGTGAAAGGGGACTTCTCAGTTGTACTTCCATGTTGCTGTGATAAAATTTCCTAAGCATACTGATACAGCTCCAGTTCAAGGTTATTTAGTGATTCTATCTCCTGAAGAAGCGCTTCAGTGACCTGACGACATGACTGCAGATTCGAAGGGCCCTAAAATTTGGCAGAGAATATGCTGAAATGCATCCAACGCAACGTCAGAGGAACCTGGTTGGACTGAAGGAGCTCTTTGGCGCCAACTAACCAAGCATAGCAACAATGTCATATGCAGGGACAAGGCCAGCATTTAGCATTGTGCGAAAGTGAGCTAGAAGAGCTAGACCACTTACGGATATGTGTCCAGCAGTTGAAATATTTTTCAGGTGCAGTTAGTTAAATTACAACAAATATCATGTATTCAGCACTGATAATAACAACCAGATCTAACACGAAAAGCTACAGCAAAAATGCTGAGTCAAAATAATCAAAAAGTCAATTCCAGACGACTATCAACTTAGTATGAGGTTGAGAGAAGCATGCAGATAAAATGTGAAGTTCCTGTCTCTCATTTCCTAGTGAATAGTAAAACCTCTTATATTATCTTGCTTTTGACAGAAGCAATACGGCAAACTTAAGATGTCTTGTATTGGGGGTAAAAGTACGTAAGCGCAAATGAAAGAACAATTAGTATCGCTTATTTGCTGGCCCAAAAAAAATTAGCATTGCAATATAATTCTTATCGAAACTGGTTAGGAAAGGCAGGGGAACAGCTACTCGATTTCAAGTCAGCAAATGGATTTCCTTACTCAACGTCACGAATTCTGCAAAGCATTCCTTATCATACTCACTTAAGAACAACTTCTAGCATCACAAGGAGAGAGAAACTGAAGAGGGTGAAAAATGAAGACGGGATTCAGAGAATGTGCTTACGCGTACCCAATCCAAGAGGAATCAGCAAAATAGCAAAGCTTGTGCTCTGAGTCGGATCCATCAGCCTCAGCCTTTTCCAACCCTTGCTTCTACAAAATTTTGACAGGACGTCAACAAACAAGTTTTTACGAGTCCAACAAAAACAGTAGAAAAAATTGGACTTTGTTCCTATGTTTCTGATCCCCGTGAGTATTAGATCAGTGCCAAAGTCCATTTCGAATTTAGAACCGTCTTTAATGACACCTATCAGGTAATCCACGCAAATTTTTCAAAACAAATGTTTCCAACGCATTAGCCGATATGGGAAAAGCTCTGGACCCCAATTTCGTATATCTTGATGCTCCAACCAAAATGAAAGGCAAGAGCTTTCATATATGAATTGAACGGGCAAGAAAATCCCAAGCTTTCTCCCCTAGTTTAGTTCTTGTCAGTTGTCACCATATCTGTCTTGTAGGACAGCAGTCACAATGAAACGACAAACCAAATTTACTGAGACCTAACTTATTTCCATTTTCAATTTCGTTCGGATTATTCTTCGTGCTTAGTAATGTTTCAAAAGAAAAGGAATTATGATGGTGTGAACCCAAGGAGGAGCCTTGATTAGATGGAGCAATTGCGTTTGTGTAGTGTTGCAGTCAAAAACTAGTTTAAAAAGTATAATTTACGCAAGTAAAATGATACAATATCATCAGACCAAAATAAAAGTTAAGGACATGGTAAACAACATTTATAATCCTATAATAAAGGACAAGAAAGATTCCTATATGGTATTTATAAACCAAGTAAATTCTGACAAACGCCCCATGCCTTGAAATCAACTGGGGGTTCATTTCGTTCGTGCAGAAAAATGTCAGAAGGCTTGAATTTTTCTGATATACGATCTAGCCTTCTAGCGTTGTGCTCATCTATGACTAATGAACTAATTTCAGCTCCTTTCTTGGAAAACCCAGAACCTTAACACTGTAATTCAAAGAGAGGGATGGACAATGAACCAAGGGAAACAGCTCAAATCTGGGAGCAACAAGAAGGGTGAGAAAGATTTGAAGATATGGCGAGAGGGGAAACGTAGCTATGATTTACATTTATGACGTTTATTAATTTTACTAATTAAAGTTTCAGTACAAATTCGATACCAATTGAGGAATCAATTCTCTCCTTAAATATAATCTTTATACTAGGTGATATAGAACAATGGGAAAATTCCAAATAAAAACTTGAATTATCATCATTTTTTCAAATAAAGGTCTGAAGTGGATATTGTTTTAAATAAAGAGTTGAAGTATCATTATTTTCTTAAATAAAGGTTTGGAATTGATTTTGTTTTAAATAAGAGCTTGAAGTGCATATATCAATTTCAAAGAGGGGTCCAAACTCATCAAATGTAAATGGCAATTTTGTCTTTTTAATTTTTAATTTTTCTTTTCAAAAAAAAAAAAAAAAAAAGATAGGCGGGAGGCCTATGGCCACCACCCCATCGCCGGTGGGGCAGCGGCGAAGGTCAACAAGGTCACCGACAACCCTAGTTGACCAAAGGCGAGGGCTACCGGGCCCTCGCTAGAGGCGAGAGAGGGCGACAACCCTCTCCCGAATTTGAGGGTGGGTCACCTATTATGCTGGTGGTGGCCCTCATGACAACTAGTGACCCTCGCTCGAATTGGGCAAGGCCCACCCTCGCCCAAATCTGAGAGAGGGTTGCCGTCCTCTCCTGCCGGCCCTCACCTTTGGTCGGCTAGGGTTGCTAGCTCTTTTCATGCGTCGACGACCTCATCAGCCTTTGCTATCGTTAGCAATGGGGCAGTGGCCACAAGTGGGAGGAGCTCCTCTAGCTTGTGTTTACCTTTTTTTTTTTTTTTTTTTTATAATTTTTTTAATTGATAATCTAATTTAATTTAGCATGTGTTTGGACAAAAATGCCCCTTATTTGAAATGGTCATAATCACTTTAGGCTCTTATTTGAAAAACTAATGACACTTTAGACTCTTATTTGAAAAACTAATGACACTTGAGGCTTTATTTGAAATTTTTCCTAGAAAAATGGTAGGAAATTACCCTTTGTCGTATTCCCCTGTTGAGAGCAGATGTTAAACTCATCTTTCTATTAATTCCATAAAACTGCAAATTATTAAGGGAGGAACCTTGAAAAATTACAAAACCAACGCCCCAATAAAGATGCAAACTGACTTGGAAGTCGGGACAACAACTGGAGTTTGACCAAATTGACTAATGCACATGAATTAGAATTCTACTGAGATTGAATTACAAGGCCTTCAAACAGATCAATAAAAATACGATATAGCAGCCCTAGGAGCCTCTTGAATTTGCTTTCAAATGGCTCAGGGAATGCTAATACATGCATTAGCTAGCTTCATATCATACTATAGTTCATGGGGCGTATTGGCAAGACAAAGGTAAAACTAAAATTTCAACCAAAGAAAAACACTGAATGGAGTTAAGCCTCTAACTTAAGATTCAGTGGCTATAAACTAAACCTTGCAGCGGGGTCAACAAATAAATTGAGAAACAGAGTGAAGGCTACATTTAGAAGCAAAGAGGAATAAAAGGACTCTTCTCTCAGAACAATAAAGCAAGTATCATCTGAAGAACCCTTTTTTTTTCCAAGACTGGGGACATGTGAACATGTAGTGCATCGTGGCCGTATCAAAATTAATCTCTTTCTACCAACTAGAGAGACTTTAGACCTTGCGATCTGTAATGATTTTCAAGAAGCAATTACATTCATATCTTCACTTTTGATGTTCTTCTCCTTGCATTTACAAAAAGAATAAAGAATACAAGGAGCAAAATGATGGGCAAGAATAAGAAAAAGTGGTTCCACCATGAACTGCCATATGAACTGGTTATCGTGTTCGTGAATTTCTCCTGCAAAATGAAATGACGGAACATTACTCACTCAGTTTGCTTATCAGTGATAGGATTGGTTAACGAAATCTAATAATATTTTCCCCTTCTTATGGCTGCATGAAGCTGACCTTAACTGTGACAGCGGACTTCTGGGTGGTTCGTCTGTGTTGCTGAGCAAAAATATCCTTAGCATACTCATAGAGCTCCAAATCAAGATTATTCAGTGATTTTATCTCCTGAAGAACCGCTTCACCAACCTGATGACGTGACTGCAGATTTAAACTGTCCTAAATTAGCAGGAAATTTACGGAAGTGTTTCCAAAGGAATAACCGAGCGCAACTGGCTTGGACTGGAGGAACTCTTTCGAATGAAGTAACCAAGCATAGTTAAAATGTCATGCAGGACAAAGCGAGCATTTAGCTTTATTCAGAAAAAGTGAGCTAGAAGAATTAGACTAATATATGCATGACACTTCAAATATCTTTTATGTACAGCGGTTCAAATTATGACAGATACACTGCATTTGACATTTATAATAACAACCAGATCTAACAGAAGAAGCTACGCAGCAACAATCCTGAGTGAAAATTTTATCTACGTAATAGACAAGTCAATTTGAGACAACTTGGTATGTGAGTGATGGAAGCATGCAGATAAAATGTGAACTTCCTGTCTCTCGTTTCCATGTGAATTTATATCTCTTATATAATCTTTCTTTTGACAGATGAATTTCATTTTCAGCAAACCCAAAATATATTGTATCTGGGGTAAAAAGTACGTAAATTTAAGTCGAAATATTAGCATTGCTACTTTCAAGAAGCAAAAGCAAAAAGTTGCCCGAACCTCTTTCGTAAAATTCGCAGGGGAGATTCTCTTCAAGGAAGAGATGCGGCGTAGAGACTGGGTCTTCCTCAAAGTAGATATGCAGCTTTCGTAAGATTCCATAAGTTTTCCCACTGTCATCTGAAATATACAAGATCTACCATGAACTTACCTATCCGAGATGTAATTTTCTTACACAGTAGAAGATACAACATGAAAAAAATCCCTTACATTTTCTTTACTTGCTTCACTGATTTCCTTCATAGAAACCTCAAATTCCAAAGTGGCATTCTGCAAAAAGGCAGTAGAAAACAATGAGGATACAAGGAAACTCAGTTATTAGTATTGGTTGAGGAAAGTTTACATTTAGCAAAATGCACACACTCTGCTGCTATCTACCTGACTGTGTTCGTCATCAGGCTCGCTGTCTGACAAGGAGCTCTGTTCTGCAACAGATGTACACAACTTCAGGCAAGGAAATGATGATAAACCCTTGTATCTTGTCCTTATGGAACTCAGAGATTAGAAGACCATTGACGCATGGCAAAGCAAACTGAAGGACAAGGAGTCCTCCTTTACCATAAACTTGTGGTTCAACAGAAAAACACAAGAATTCTGATAGAAAAGCTAGTTCTATGGTACCTGTTCAAGTTAAAACTAAAATATCGCATAAAATACAGCAATGATGCATCTTAAGCATCTGTTGGGGTATGGTGGAATATTAGAGATCCCACTGGTGTGAATTAGCTAAGGAAGGAAGAAAGGTAGAAGAGAAGAACATAAATTGACCAGCAAATTTGATCCAAAAGCTCAACCTATTTATTCAACCATAATCAGCAAAACCTGTTCAAAAGAAAGAAGGGTAGAAGAGAAGAACATAAATTGACCAGCAAATTTGATCCAAAAGCTCAACTTATTTATTCAACCATAATCAGCAAAACCTGTTCAAAAGAACCAACAAACCGTATGCAGAGGCTAGAAAAAGTAATAATAGCACCACATGTACCTGATTCATTTGTTGCCGCAGTCTGCACACCAGAGCTAGATCCTCTCAGTTGAGAAATTACTTGTGCACCAACCACATCTGCAAACATTGTTGCAGATTCCCTATGGTCCTCGGTGAGACCAACGTACAGCATATTGTCCAATCTCCTCTGCAAGATTTACAATCATCTACCATGATCACAACCGCAAAAGGGCGACACGATATTAGGAAAACAACTAAGAGCATTATTCAATAAAACCTCATAACCAATTTTACCGACCTTTGCAACTTCAAGGACAATTTCACCAAGTTCTTTGTGCTGCATAATACAGTGACGTACTTCATGCGACTCCGGAATATAGGAATTGTTAGTTAACCCTGCAATCTGTCAGCAAGAAAATTTAGCCTGAAATGGGTCTACATACTAGATTTAAGATAATATAGACTCTTGTTAGACAAGGCAGATTCACGACAGCAGAAACTTAACACAAGTTTAGTTTTAAAACTTTTGTGGGGTAGTCAGAAAAATGAGAATGACTTACCAGTTGTCATAAGCAGAATGCAGAACACTTTCTCTTTACTCAGTAATCATCAAAAGCAAATTCTATATACATCACTTACCAGGTGATCTGGTGGAGCTAATGATTCATCAGTGGCATACCAAAAAATCTAAACCACATGTATCTATAAACTAGAGAACTCCAAAGAATTGTGCAATAAACTCTTCCCTCATGATAGGGCATGCTTAACAACCAAATAACAAGCATCTTATCAACGCAAATACAAGGCCTCAAACACATCACACCAACACAAGAAAACTGAAATTCATTGACAGGTACCCCTGCAAGACTAACTGTGTGAATTAGCATACGAATCCCACTTTCTCATCAAGCAAAGGAAATCCTCTGTTCGTAATGTCTTTCAAGAATCCGTTCCCCTTTCTTTGGAAAATTGATGCAAATTACTACACTGTATGTTAAGTGCATGTAAGGCATCAAACAAATTTTACTCAAGACTAGATTTTATCCTCAAGGATTTAACATAAGAACCATCATCAAACCAATGGTTGCTTCTCCATCCCATCTAAACTTCCTTCCAGAGAATCTTAGGTACATGAATAAAAAGTACATATCGCATCTCGGATTAAGGCCTTTAACCCATGTTATACCTTACGATTTAACCAGAATATTTGATTTTAAAGAAAGCTCACAATATCAAGGAAGAAGGGTGAAACTCATGCTTCAACAGCCTTCTGAGAATGAAAGACATGAAATCAACAAGTAACACAGATTTAGAAGATTGCAACTTACCTGAAACGTGGCACCATTGTGTATTATTTCTTGAGCAACAGGGTCATTGATATACTTATGCAATGGCATTACAATGTCCTCCATATTGTATGGGTCGCTGCTGTAGATATTCCTGGATCCACTAAGCCTTCTCGAATCTCTCTGTAGAGAGAGAGGTTGATCGTAAACACATATGGAACAGAAGCATATAACACAAAACAGATAATTTAATTACTGAACACAAAAACAGCATACAACACAGGGTCGTGGAGCATTCATTCCTAGAACAAACCGCCCCCCCCCCCCCAAAAAAAAAAACACCCCTTTTCTTCCGCCTCTATCTCACCCAGAAATTCCCAGCAGCTCTTTCCCAGGAGATCGATCTGTTTAAATTACTTCATCCAATAGACAAACAAGTGAATTGTCAACTATGTACTTTTCCTTTTCTCTATACATCAGATTGATTCTTTGCAGCATGCCTTAAAGTTAATAAAGGTCTCCAACAAAAATAGTAGGCTAGAAAAATTCGATGATCATCGCTAGAGACAAAAAAAAGAAAAAAATGGTGAATATATCTAGCATCGTGCAATATAACAACCGTACCCTTGCAAATAGGTCTTCTCTCATCCAAGGAACTAGATACTTCCATGGCCATATATCCAGTGTACTAACTCCAAATCCTTTAGTCTTGGAGCGCAAGCGCCCAGCCATTTTTGTGGCAGAAGTTAAATTAGGGTGCACCAAAAATCTAGCTGCAACCTCCACAGAGAATTCATATGTACTGAAAACACGATCAACTGGGTCTCTTAATATGGTCACCACTGAAGTTCTATCCTTAGGAAGTTTTGACATCATGCTATAGTCATCATGAGTGACCAACAACCTGCACTTTTGCTTGCTACACAGTAGCAAAGAATCGGGTTAAACATAAAAAATTAAGTACAACACAAATGTCAAAAAGGGGGAAAAAGGTCATACCTGGGATCAAACCTCAATTTATCATAAGAACGAGGGCATTCCAGATCATTAGGATACAACTTCTTCAGGAGACTGCAAGTAAAGATTTAGCAAGAAGGAATCACACTGGTGGCTCATCTGATGAATGCAACAATAACTACAAATATGTGCTCTGCACCAAGAGCGATTTGAATTACCAATGGAAGTATGTACGTCCTCCTGTTCTTGGAACATGGAGAAAGAAGAGCAAATCTCGCAGGGTGTGCTTGTCTTCTTTAACTTCAAGACTAAGTGCAGAAGAAGCCCACTTCTTCACTACATTCTCACAATGCCCAAAATCCCTCTTGTGAGGAGAAGCATTAGCTGATAGAAACCAGGGAATGTTAAAAGCCTCAATCAGCTAAAAGTCAAGCTTAGATGTTAAATGTTCATGACCAACCCTAATTTTTTCCCAAACAAACTGGTCACTCTCAACTGAGCAGAAAAGGAGGGAGGTTACAACTCCGTTTCTAGTCAGCAAATGGAATTCCATACTTAATTTTCATTACTCCAAGTATTGCACAAAGCATCCCTCCTTATCACTCTCTCTAAGACAACAATAATACAACATTTACCATAACAAGGTGGGAAAGAAGCTAAGGATGGTGAAAAAAACTGAAGATGGGATTCAGAATCTGCCTCCCACTTACCCAATCCAAGAAGAATCAGCAAAATAGCAAGCCTCAGGCTTAGAGTAGGATCCATCAGCCTCACCCTACTCCAAACACCGGCTGGAGAAAAATCTGACAAAACATGGACAAACAAGTTCTCATAAGTCTCTCCAACTAAACCATAACAGTTCAAAAAAATCGAACTGAAACGCCAGACATTATTCCTTTTCTCTTACTTCAAATCTATCAGATCAATGCCACAGTTAATTACAAATTCGGGCACTGCCTAGCTAGTACCTAGTATCAACTCAAATAACACCTTTCTTTCCCCATCCCAAAAGAAAAGAGAAACCCATCGGACAATCCATGCAACCTTATCAAACACCAAAAGAAGAAGCTCTACCCAAAACGAAAGGCGCGAGCTTTCTCGAACGAATTAAACGGACCAAAAAAAAAAAAAAAAAAAACGAAAGAAAAGACCGCTCACTTCCTGTCGATTGAAGACCCGGAATCGACATACCGATAATGAGGGCCTTCTTTTCTAATTTGAAAGGAAACCCTGATCACAGAATTTCGAGACGAGCTTAAAAACCGAAGCTTGGCGATGACGTCGAAATGCGGAGCGGCACGGTAAAAAAAAAAAAAAAAAAAAAAAGAAGAAGAAGAAGAAAACTTTAATAAGACTACACTCCAGAGAAGGAACAGAGGAACAAAGCGAAAGTGGACCACCTGCCCTACCCTGCACGTCTTAGACGACGACTCTACCGAAGTCTCGTGCTCATAAATTCTCCTCGATCTCCGTCGCTGGCTCCGCCAGACAAGTCTCACGATAACCGGTGCCCCCACCCCACCCCCACCGCCACCACCACCACCACCACCTTTCGCGATTACCAGCGAATTTCTCGGCCCTCCGAACGAGGGATCGGCGCCGGAAAACCCACAGGGAGGTACCGGAGCCGCCCCCTCGCGACGGCGAGCGACCCCGGAAGACCTCCGAGCGGAGGAGAAGAAGGGAAGAACGAGAGAGAGAGAGAGAGAGAGAGAGGAGAGAAAGTCAGCGATTTCGGTGGAAGAGTGAAATGCTTTTGACGACGATCGCAACAGTGCGCGGTGCGTGGTGCGTGTCGCTGTCCCATTTTTTTAATAAATAAAATAGTTCCAATGTCGGAAGGAGGTGAGGGACGGATTAGGAATTATAAATTTGCAGATTTTGATTAGGATTTTGTGATCCAGAAAATACTGAGTATATTTGCCAAGTGATTTAAGACACTCGTAGACCGTTTTAGATGCTTAACTTTTGTCGTCTCGCAGTAATTGATATTTGAAAAGGTGAAATATTCTTTATTAGTTATATGATATGCAATTTGCTAGTAAATATTTTTGTGACTATCTTTTTTTTCTTTACGTGCGTTTGAATAAAATTTTCGATCTGAAATTAGATCGGAATTTGTATTGTTGAAATATTGTTAATTTCAATGAATGGCCTACAATTTTTAATTACAATTGGAAAAAGAAAGATGATTCTTTCTTCTCACTAACGCATGATGATGACGAATGCAATAAGGGCCTTGATTGCTAATCCCCAAAAAATTCAGTTTCCATGTGTCGAAAAAGAATTAAAAAAATCTCAGAGATTTGGAAGATAATTTTGGAATATGAAACCTTTTTGTTTTCATAATTTTTTCTTTTGAATCCTTAGAATTAGGAAGTAGGAAATCTGATCTTATTTTTTTGCTATATTCTAGCTCTCCTAGGCTTTTTTATATGTTATGTTCTTGGTAAGTATGATGTGTAATAAAAGAAGCAGAAAAAAAAATCATTTTTCTTCTTTGAAATCTGCACCGTGAAATAGCAATACCGTTGTATGTCTTTGTTTGTGAGGATACTGAATGAGGGCTTTCTACAGAGAAGAGGAGAGAAGCCATGATCCTCATGCTCGAACCTAATTGCTTATGCAAGATATTCTACATATTACTTTACATGTGAACAAAATATTCAATGTATTTCAAATTACAATGTTATTGACTAATTTTCAAACAATAAAGTAGTAAAGAAGAATTCATAAACTTATCTCTCATAATCTGATTTTTTTTTTTTTGTAACGATATCTCAAATTTAAATCAAGTGGGTTTTGGAAAGAATTATTTTTATTTTCATTTTTTGCTAAAGCAAATTTGTTTCAAATGATGTGAGCTACATTTAAAATAAGGAATTAAAAATAAATGAAATGTAACGTGCTTGTTTCAAATCGGATTGCAATTTTTATTCTTTTATTGTTATAGATATAGTAGATATTAATTGAAATTTATTCAAGCAATAAAATAAGCCATGCCTTGAATAAAGTTGATTCAATTTTAAAATGAACGATAGGTAAAGCATTTATAAATGTAATTGACGAGAGCTATATGTCAAATTATTACTATTATCCTTGTTAATAAGATATATTTCTCCTCTTGACTTAATTTCAAACCAAGTGGATGCATTATAGATTTAAAGATACTTTATCTTCATTTTCTCTTTTCGAATTTACTATTCAGCAAAATAAGTCAGAAAGAAATGAATATTTGGGAAGGACAAAAGAAACTAATTTCGAGATATTTTATCTTTACCTTTGACTATTTGACAACTCAATACATTTGAACATGCTTTCTCTTTATAAATTTTTCAAATTATACATTTGCACATGCTTTTCTTTATCCGTTCTCAAATTCGAAATATAATAAGTGATGGAAGTTTGAGAATAACAAGTCACTAAGTTAATGCTAATGGGTAAAGTTGATGGTATGTGGCACATGCCATGTGGTAATCACAGAAACTAAGTTGAGTGCTATGCGGTAAGCTTAAAAGTAAATATCCTCTCAATTTGGACTTCGACTATACATAATAAATAAGGAAACATTGTCAAAAACGTTATAAACCTATTGTATTTTTACATATTTAGTCCCAAACATTTCAATCTTGCCAATCAAGTCCTAAATCTTTAATATTTTGCCAATTGAATTCATTAACATGGACACTAGCCTTTCTACATAGTATATCTATTGCTTTTTTATATTATTTTAATATTTTTCCTTTCTTCTTCCTTTTGACCGGTGGTTAGCCATAGCCGAGCGGGTTGGCCGACCCTTGTGTAGGTCAAGGTGGCCTCGCTAGATTTGGTTTGGGCGAGGCTCACCCTCGTTGGGTCTTGCTTAGGGGAGGGTGAGCCTTGGTGAGGGTTGATGGTTGTTGGGCCACGCCTTGCCTGGCTTGTGGCGAGCGAGGGTGACCCTCGCCAAGTGAGGCCAACTGCCCTACCACCGGCAAAAGGAAGAAAAAAAGAAAAGCAAAAAAAAGGCAGAAAAAATAATAAAATATAGAAATATCTGTCATTATTGATGTCCATATTAGTGATTTTTAGCTAAAATTAGTTAGATTTTTTGAACAATTTTTCCTAAGTGATAAAATATCCAAGGCAACCGTTGACAAATACTCTTTATATTGCCAATGAAAATTGGAGGTGCCCACTCATTTTAGTGGTATAATCTGTTCATATACGAATCCGGGGCACCACCACTCACACAGCCAGCTCCACTCAGCTCTCTGTGGGTTTGAAATCTGGAATAGAAGGAAAACCAATATCGAGGGCATCGGGAACGGAAGAAGCTCATAGGGGGCGACCCAAGCGTCCGTGAACAAGACAGAAATCGAGGGGCAATGTCCTTTTCGATGCTTTGCCCACTACGGAATGTTGGGCTTTTTTGACCTTTGCTATTTATTCTGGGGTTCTGTCAACATGGGATGGACCCCCCAAGCAGCTACATTCATCTGTCCATCTGTCCACATGAACCATGTTAGCCATAATCTATGTTTAGTGGCTTTGTGTGGTGGTTGTGGCCATTATCTTCGTATTTTGTATGATTAGAAAATGGGAAAAAAAAAAGGGAAGAAACCCCATTCCCCTTTTCTTTTCTTTTCTTTTCTTTTCTTTTCTTTTCCCACTCATTTAAGATGATAAGGACATGTGGCATCATCACCGTGAAAAGCGCTTCTTCGTTGGGAAAAAAGAATAAAAAAAACACTATGAAGTGAAGAATCCCAACATGCTTGTCGATTTTCTTTGTTGTTTTTCTGGTAGAATGCCAATTTGCCACGTTCAATGTGATTGAATCAACGAATGTCCATCTGTACTGAAAATCACAAACTCCAACACTCCCTTTTTTCTTCTGCAGCTCTAAGAAGCAAAGGCTTGTTATGCTGGTTGATTATATACAGATAACAGGAGATACCATGTCACTGTTTGAGTAGAACTGATCTTGCCGCATCCAGATGGTTAAGCCGGCAAGTGCCCAGAAGATACTCAGGCAGCTCGTCTTCTGTGTTAGCCTGATGAGAACAGAATCCGTGCATTAGTGTGGTTCAGAAATAAAATAAGAGGGACTGAAACGAATATGAAGTAGTAGTTGGCGGAACAATTGCATAGTGAACATTAAGATGGCCAAATGAAACTTCTGTAACAACTTAAACGACATGAACACTTTTACCTGCACCAAGAATGCCATTTCGATAACCAGGTTGTTAAGGTAACCGAGTACCAGACTAACCACTCCCCTGGCAACTGTTGATGATCCGATGTCGATCCCAAGCTGTAATGCGTATTTAGGGGTTAGCATGCTTTAGCGTGGAAATTTTCAACATGATATCTCAATTTGTGATTCATAATTTCAGTCTTTCAATGCAGTGAATGGGTTAACAACTGTCAGGCCCAAGGACAAGCATTGTGATAATGTTACATGATCAATAAGGCAAATTGCACAAATGGGATGAATACAAGAAGAAATGACAAATGGCTAAGCATACTGCTCTGTGTTCAGTGGCAAAACGGTCAAAAGAACATCTGAATGCCAAGATGAAAATTCTTTTAAGACTATCAATACCAATGCACCATTGTATTCCAATATATATCCCATACTGCCATGCCAAATTCAAGTAATAGAATCCCATGAAGCTGGAATGCATTGGAGTTACCTCCAAGTAGTTACTCCCATAAAAATAATTGATTTGCAGTGCCTGCCCAATAAGACAGGCTTTCTTTCCCACACTCTGCTTGACTATCCAGGAACCCTGAAAAATAAGGAAAATAATTAACAAGGTTTATGGAACATACAAAAGAAGGTGGTCAGGCCACTAAACAAAATGTATACATCTAATTGAGCTAATCTGCATAGAATAGCAACTAATTGGAGGCAGATACTTTTCTGTCTAGTCATGTTCTAGGATAGTCATCTAACTGAGGTGAGATTGACCCTCAAGAAAACAAATCACGAGGTAAACTTGAGTAGAATAAGTGAATTGTTTATGGTTACCTGTGCAGTACATGGGGTAGATAAACCATCTTGTCAGGTGATTCAGTGAAAATCAGAAAAGTACGCTGCTACATTATTAAATGTTAAAACAATCATGAAGGATACTGACCTTTGAAATATAAGGTATTAGCTTGAACCTTGAATTTCTATATGCATCGTCCCCCTTGACAAAGTTCTCGAGTAAGGGTGCATCTTTCAGGGGAGTGCTCATCATGTAGTATAGTGCTAGGCTGTAGGTTGTTGATCCAGGTACCTGCTTCACAGGACATGAATCTTTATAACTGATAATGGCACTGACATCAAGGTCGATTAACATAGATAAGAGAAAATATTTGCCTGTATGTTCACAATAAAGAAGAACTCTGCTCCACCCTGGGCTGCATATTTCTGCATAACAAAGTCAGCACCTTCAGAAAACTTATAAATGTCACCATATTGAGGCAAACGCATGTGAATGTAGAAAAGAGGTCATTCAAATTATTGGATTTAAGTTTGAACCTGAACAATACTCCCCGGCCTTCCTCCTAGGTCATCTTCCCTTTTGTCAGATCTTAGCCAATCTGCAGCAACCATTTGCATCAAGGTTCCTTTCGCTTTAACCTGGAGGACAGTTCAGAAGCAATAACATCAGAGAGAAATATGATGTATTTCTATCAAGAAATAACTCTACAAGAACATTTTGTCAGATCAAAAAAACTTCACCACTAGGTACTTTCACCGAAGAGTTAACTGTCAATTCATTCACCTTGTTTTATGTGGATCCATTGCATAAACAGAGTCCACAGAAGCCAACTAATCAATGGTTCTCTGAGATAACAATTAAAGTGGTCTTGTTGGCAAAAAAAATAAATATATAATAATAATAATAACAAAAGGAAAAGAAAAGTGCCTTGGCCAACTATATGTACTACTATAGTTTCAAAATGAACAGTTTACAATGATTTCACTCTTTGAGAATATTTTATCATGCAAAGACTACTCCTTTTGCATTTCTATAGCACATAAGTTTTTTTTTTTTTTTTTTTTTTTGATACCCAGGAACCGTCATACAGCCGGCAGCCGGCGACGTAAACCTGGAGCAACGCTAGCGCAGGACCCACCACCACGACGTCGCACTTAAGACCACTAATAAACTGCGCAGTATGCAACCTTGGGGGTTTGAACTCTCGCCCTTCCGCAAAGAGGGTCTGAGCGCATACCAACACAGCCACCGAATGGGGTGGTTCTATAGCACATAAGTTACTCCTCAATATAGGCAATTTGTTAACAAAATCCCAAAAAAAAATCATCTCTGCCAACAGGTAAAGGTGGAACCTTATTCAGTGGCTAGCGGAACTTCCCACAAAGGATCATCAGTTCAGAATGATAGAGAAGAAAATACAACAAAGCACAATCATTAATCAGGCATAGTTTTCAACTCAAATCCATAATGTAAAATTAGAGTCATCTGCCAGTAGACACCATTTTGTTTCTGTTAACACTTCAACGGGTCATGTTCATATATATGAATATACCAGGCAGTGTATGAGCAAGTGCCATCCGGAGCTGGCGCTCTGGCTAATCTGTGCACTGTACACACCTTTTGATGGTCCTTTAAATAATTCTTTCCACGGATTAAAAAAGTAGAAGGGTCTGCCTCAGTCCAGCTGGAAGTCAACATGCAAGTTGGATCTTTAGGAAGAGTAGTTCCATAGCAACATGAGACAATGTCTTCTATCACCATCTCTTGTAAGTCAACATAGCCCCTCTTCTGAACTACAACATACAAAAGTCTCAATTGTCAGCACATCCAATAATATAGGTCCTGCTCCTCATGAGATGGCCTTTTAAGACAGAAAAGCGTGCAGCAAATGGGTAGGACAATTAGATAAGCTTATAGGTGCTCCAATATAATTCTGTTCACCTGCAAGGTCGTGTAATTTTCTCACAAAACCAGCAGCAGTTGATAATCTTGGATGACGTCCCTGCGATGTG
Source organism: Eucalyptus grandis (assembly GCF_016545825.1). Taxonomy (NCBI): domain Eukaryota; kingdom Viridiplantae; phylum Streptophyta; class Magnoliopsida; order Myrtales; family Myrtaceae; genus Eucalyptus; species Eucalyptus grandis. The sequence goes on from NC_052613.1 coordinate 41,648,332, forward strand.
AAGGCGGAATAGGAATCACATGAGAAACTCCAAACATGGAGAGCACGAGGCCATGTGCCTTGATGTAAAACTAATGAGAACTCCATCAACTATCGATTTAGGATTAAATCACCCGGTCATAACCATTCTATGTAAGCTGGTACCTGAGGGGAAATTTCTGGCACAAAATCATGAGACCAACTGCTTTCTGATTGGTCATCTGATGGCTCGGGTACATCAAAGAACTCATCAGCAGCATCGTTTAGGCTGACAAGGCTAGCATGCTCTGACGGCGCCTTAGCTGATCCATCACTCATCTCTTCCGCTGCCCTACCATCCCTTAATGATTGCACAAGTCTATCGTCATGCAACATAACATTTCTTGACAGCTCTCCTGATGAAAAGTTTGAGCAAAAATTCCCTATTTTTGCTAAAAACAACTCTCTTAATGCTGCAAAAACACAAAAGCTAGTTGCTTTCAGATAACACTGGAAGAGTCCATAGGGGAGCAATCTTATTAGATATAACTAATTATGCACATATCAGGTTCACCAGCAACTCTGCCAAGCATTTTGATTGTAATACTCCGGCCTGAAGAAGTTCGGATGTAAGATTTCCAATATTTCCAATCGATAGCAAGCATGTGTTTTACTACTGATTGTTCCCCTTGGTTCACTGGAGTAATGACATATCCTCCACCTGCAGATAGAAAAATTCCACTGCCTCAGAAATTGTGTGCTTCGCAGGACCCAAAGTATGATCATGCAGGTTCACCACCCAAACAAATAATTAAGTTCATGTTCGTGAGCAGAGATTCAGATGAACACGTTAATTTTCGCCATTCTTTCCCTGAGACTTTTTGTCTAGGGGATGAAATATCGGGGCTGATATAGCAATGGAACTGAATAAGTTGCATACATTAAATGCGATTCGAGCATACATTACTTTTTAGGCATGCTCGGACAAAGCCTTTCTGTGGGAGGCACTTCTTGTGGAAGACTGAATGATAGAGAATGACTGCAAAATAGTAGGCCAAAGATGTCACCTCATAGTTTACTGGATTCAGAAAAAGATGTAACCTGTAACTAATATTCAATAGAGTGCATACCGTATGTTCCATCATCTTCTCTTCTCCAATATCGACGCAACAACAGATCTCTACATTTCATTCCCCTGAATGCATCACATATAAATGAGAGAGCCACAAATGAAGCAAATTTTAAGATGCCTTCTAGAAAAATTGTGATTGCTAAAATTTTCAACTGACCAAGGTAGCCAATCGCTATACAGCTGCTTGTGAATGATATCAGTGTGACCATCGAGATGCTCAACCACCGTTCCCTTATAGAAACAGAAGTCCCATCTGTTGGATTGGAAATTTCATAGACAGGCAAAATTTAGAGCAATGTGTAAAATTGGAGGAAGACACGGCATTCTTCTGAATCTCCCTATAAGTTCTTTTCAAAGATCATATTAAAAATAACATCGAAGCCTATAGGTCACTTGCAGATGGAATATATCTGACAAAGAGGACCTACTCTGATCTTGAGGGACCAAGAGACATGAGAGTTTGAAAAATGGCTTCTGATGTGCCATCAACCACACCAACAGCCATTACTGCAGGATGGTCATCCCACTGTGGAGGAGAAAAGGTTGCAAGTTGCTTGCTCAGCAATCAATTAGTTCATTGAAACCAGCAAATGAGAGAAAGGAACAGCTAACTAACCTTCCCACGAGAATCCTGGTCTTTTGCTTCTTTAAAAAGCCTCAAACCTGCATAGATCTATGTCTTAGGAAATAGAGAAAGATAAATCAAGAGTACGCTAGGAAGTACATATTACCATTCTGGCAACCGAAGATTGTCCATGGTGAAGGGGCAACGACATCTGATGCCACTAGATCTGTATGGTTGGATGTACCACGCGTCCAGTCTACTGGAATAGCATGACTTACTCTGTTGGAACCACTTAATCTACAGACCCAAACAGATTATTAGCAGCCAAAATAAGAATAGGGGCTAATCTCAACATAAAACATCAGCTATAATTTGTCTTATCAACAGCATTTAGACAACAGACATGACAATAATAAACCTAGTGCTTCAGTGTACATATCGTATAACTCTTCATACCCTAATGACTGCCAGCTCGTTGTTGAGCAGTCCAGAGCACTAGCACCAAGATCTGGACCACCCTAGAGAGAAAACAAAGCAATTAGCCTGTAGTCCAAATAAGGCATGTCTTGCCCACTAATGCTAAAAATTTGAACCTTAATAGCTGCTTCCTGGAAGGAATGAATCCATCTCGCTGCTTCTTCAGGACGATATGCTCCCAGCTATTTGGTATAGTACCTCAAGTTAAAAGATGAGAAATTCGACAAAATCTTTAAATGGTAGTCACATTTACTCTTGTACCTTGAGTTGGTCATTGTGATTTGACGTATTATAAAGTGTAAATATGTAGAACACCTGTTAGCATAAAAAGCTTTTTTCAAGTACATCAAACTGCAGTTAATGGATAAAAACATTAGTTGATTGACTCCTGGTGGAAAGAATAAATAAATGACCATACTTTTCTATGAATGCTTTCTCTTCCATTGTCCACGACTCGGATACAGCAATCAATAATCGCACTTCTCACAGGATCCTGAGATAAAAATGAAGCACATGATTAAGTGTTCTCAGAACAAGTGAAATTTGCAGATACTTATCGTTACCATGTTCTAGGACCCAAGTACAGAGGGATGAAATGCTTATTTTAAGACAGAATGTGAAGTTATAGTAAGAGCAGGTCCCACTAGAAAAAGAAAGTGTACAAGATTTTCTTTGACACATCCTAGTACTGGGATTGAATCAAGTGGCCCAGAAAGGATCCTCATATTAACCAGGTTCCTTCCTCAATTAGAGGCATTGACAATTATTGATTCCATGCCTAAATCAAATCAATCTCCTGAAATGTCCCTATACCGGATAGCTTTGCATACAATGTGACTAAACCTTCATGCCCCTTTCACATTAACATACATTGCAATTGAAAAAACACTACCAAGACTTTAAGAACTCGCGCTGTCTGACAGCAGCAATATTTAACCTTGTGAATCTGATTTCGAGCAAACCAAAGGCATCGCATCTTTATCAAACCAAACAGTCTCCAGGATAATGCGTTTATCCACTGCCAGCATCCAAAACTTAGATGTTCTTTTTAAAAATAAAAAAATAAAATAAAATTGGTAAACGGGATTTGAATATTCATCCAACATCAGAAGTAAGGTAACAACTATAGACCAACTTCACATATTTCTCGGAGGATCTCCTGTGCAACACAGTAAAACTAGTAGGGCAATTTATCCAAACGATAGGCAAACAACTGAATTACCAAGATTGTTATCAATCTACCTAAAATATCACATCAACTCTTATTTATGGAGTGGAAATAGTACAATACCAGCACATCACAATCAATTAAAGTAGTGAGAGCCAAGAATGTGGCCCAAAAGTCAGGCACAAGCAGTGTGCGCTGTATTACCGAATCGACCATAAATGAATAAAGTACAAGCAGAGAGCGAGAACGACCAAATACAGCATCAAATCTCGAGAGACCAGTATAAATCGATGCAACTAAAGTCACTATTTGACCGACACTAGCAATTTGAAAACCCATCCGATAAAAAAAATAATAAAAAATAATAAAAATCCCACTCTAGCACCCCGATTTTGTGGTGGAATAAGATCTAGACAGAGCCATCAGACAACATTCTGCAACGTTAAACAGATCAAAACCATCTCCATTCGTCAACATCAGCACGCGGGGAGGTTGATCTCAGATAGTAAAACTACCGCCAAATGATCCCATCAAAAAGTGCACGACAAGCTCGCTCAAATTGTTGTCAACTCGTGACTTCAAAAAAGAATCAATAGAAACAGAGCAGTCCATTCAGCCCGCTTGGCACGCAAGTTCCTCGACCGTAAAGCAGCACCTCCGTCTCAGCCAAACAAACCTTCGAAGAACTGAAGCGCATGCAAACTAGACGGTGCGAAGAAGAAGAAGAAGAAGAGGACGGGACCTCATCGGGAGAAGGAGGAGCAGATTTGAAGCACTTGAGACAGTGATCGTCGAGGACGAAGTAGCGCTTCCTGGAGAACTGAAGGCCGAGCCGATTGGAGCGGATCAGATACAACCAGCCCTCCATCCGATCCGACCGACGGAAAACCCGCTCGCACTCCTCCGACAAATCCGCCACCCAGAACCGGTCTCGAAACTCCCCTCCCACACTGCAACAGGTACGTGCGGAAACTCGGGAGGTCGGCGAACCGGAAACCGCGTGCTCTCCTCCGCCGGAGCCGGCGGCTGGCGACGGCGACGGCGACGGCGAACGGCGCCTCCAAGAATCGGAAGCGAAGAAGATGACAAAATCTGAAGCAAAGTTCCTCGCTTTCTTTCTGTTAAAGTTAACTGATTTTGCGTACGATACGTCAGACCAAGATTGGAGGCAGATTGAAATGATCATTTTTATATTATTTTAATTAAAGCGTTGCCTCGTCGTACGTACCACATCATAAATCAAGCCTAACAGATAACTGTTAACGGCCCCCACCGCCGGGCCCACACGAGGAACGGTGGAGATGGGCTTAGCGTACATGCATCAGCCATCGGCCCACATTTTATTTATTTATTTAAATAATAGGTTGAATCGGTACCTTCCAATGACTTACCGATATAATTGAGATCTAGATAAAAATCATAGACTAATAATATTAAAAAATAAAAGTATTGAAAGTCCTAAAATTTATTATAAAAATACAATGAAATTTTAAAACTTTCAAAAAGTACAATCAAGTTCTAAAATTTGTTAAATTGATCAAATCAAGTCTTTTTATTGATAATGTTTTTTGAAAGTTTTATGACTTAATTCCACTGTCGACAAGTTTAAGAGTTTATTGCATATTTTGAAAGTTTTAGAATGCGATTGCATTTTTATAATAAATTTTTAGGACTTAATTGCACATTTTGAAAGTTTTAGGATTCAATTATACTTATATGATAAATTTTAGGACTACTAGTTCACCTATCCCAAAATTAAATTAGAATTAAAATTTTCCTGATGACATGAAATTTATCTATACATTGAAAAATATTAATTTACCAAAGCATGCCCCTATTTATAAACTATGGGTATTTATCTAACTCCTTCGAGTCTCAGAAATACAACTTTCTAAGATTGAGAATTTATTATCTAAGTTAATATGCAAGATGGCAATCATTCAGTATTAAGATATCATTGCATGAACCCTGAAATGTGGGGAAAGAATATTATTGCACTTGATAAAATTCATTTACACTCGAAATTGAGTCTTAAGGAAATGGAGAGAGAGAGAGAGAGAAAGGGAACCCCGTCAAAAGCGAAAGTGAAAAAGAAAATGCCAGCTTTCTTGCTGAATCTCAGACAAAGGAGTCTCTGCTAGATTTCTTGGCATCTTGATTTTCTTTATCTTGATAGCCCAGGCTCTTCCCATCGAGAAGCGGTTCAGTATCCTTCTCTTTAACCTGACAATATACAAGAAAGGGACGTGTGAACAAGCCTACTCGCTGCATATTCTCAAGATTCGTACATAAACATGTGGGGAGAGAGAGAGAGAGGGAGGGAGGGAGGGACCTGAGAATTGGAGAGATCTGTTGACTGCTTCTTCTTGCTCTCTTGGGTGCAGACGTAGGAGTACAAGCCCATCCCTAGCATGGCGACGAGGATGCCGATGATGTTCCTCTCGGTGAAGGGGTCGTGCAGCAATGTGTAGCCGAAGCCCAGGACGAGGCACGTCTTGAGGTGGCCCAGCACTTGGTAGGTCACCGGAGATGTCTTCCCGATCACCAAGAACGTGCTGAAGTTCACCGACACTGCTATCAGGCAGGAAAGGATGATGAAAGCCTGCGACGTGTCCATTCACGATGCGGTTACATGATGATATAATTGATGATATCGATTCGAGTGGGTCTAAGGCTCAGGATCGCGTGATCATATAGTTTGAGTGAACCGTGAAAAACCAAGAAGAATCGATGACGAGTGGAATAGATTTGTTGCTTACCAAGACTATGGGAGAGTACTTATAAGCAAAGACATTTTGCTTGGTGAGGGATTGATCCACTAGAGGGCCTGAGACAAAGAGAATGGCTGCTTGGAAAGGTGCTGACTGGTACAACAGCTGTGTGGAGGAGACATTGAGCTTCTTCTGTATGGTGTTTGTCAACTGAAGAGGGGAAAATTGTTAAGGGAAACACTTCATATCCATCTCCATAAGAGAAAAGGCCGTCCACAAAAATCAGAAGGTAATGTGTAAGGATGTGGAAGCTCAAAGTTTGCACTTATGTATGCTCCTTTGGAGTTTTCTCAAGAAGTGCATCCAACAAATGAATCCACATCGATTTAGTATGAGACATCAGTGACTATACTTCCATGAATTCAGGTGCACCTTGTCAGAAAGATAAAAATTAGTAAAAGGAAGGATACAATTTGGCCGACGCAGGTTGTGACGATGGCCAGAGCAGAGAGCACTGTTCCCACAAAATTAAGTTGTAGATCGGTAATGGACGCGATGCCCACCCCCAAAATCAAGACAAATAGAGAGAATTTTATCTTCTGGCTGCAAGAACAGAAGAAGTTGTCTCAGAAAATGTATAGAAGAAAAAAGGAAGCCGTCTTCAAGCAACTGGATCAATGGATCTGTTACCTGAACTGCTTTTTGAGGAAAAGAGTTTCCAGTAGAACGGTGAATGGTATAATAGCCAGTTTTGTCATCTGCCAAAATAAGAAATTAGAGGAACTGAATGAGGAAGCAATTTGAATACTAAACTAAGATTGTGCAAACGTTCTAAGTTGTAAATGCTTCTATTGGTAAACAGCCTGGTATAGGAACCTGGTAGAATCCGACGGAGTTGAAACCAAGGCTCAAGTTTAGAAAGCCAATTGAAATTCCATTCAAAATGCCAAACAGCATCACAGTCTTCAAGTCAATCGCCTTTGATTCGAAGAAGTTCAAACGTTGAGCCGCGTGTAGTGTGCAAAATGTAACCATCAGGTGCCAACTGGTGAGAGTTGTGGCTGCATTCAACCAAAGAAAAAGAGAGAATTTTACCTCATGTTCACACTTGAAAACTAAGAAAAAAATCGACAATCAGAATCTACTTAAATGAGTTTCGTTTACCGAAAGGGAAGCCCAGATTGCTCATTAGAGCCTTGTTGCAGATGACAATGGACACGGATGATGCCACTGATAGAAAGAGAGCTCCAATCACACCCAACTGGAAGCCTGTCATCTCCCCCATGCTGCAATATTTTCTGACAGACAAACCAAGGTTAACACGAAAATTTCTTTTAAAATGAAACTTGTCTCAGAGGACAAATCACATAATGCATAGCTGGTGAGTCTTTTTTTATGTCTCCTGGGAGTTGGAATTAAGAAAAGACAATTTTGTGGTTTCTTGAAAGTAGGAAGTTTTCTATTGGCTGAAGACAAATAAAGATGAGAAGGTCAACTAGTCAAAATATCATTAAATAATGTTGCACTCGGGGTTCATTCATTGGGCTAAAACTCTGCTAACAACCATTGAGTAGCATAGCAGGATAATTTTATTGTTTTCTAGGTGGCCATTCGATCTCACAGATTTTTACTAGGCTAAGGTTTGAACTACTCTCACGATTTTCTTGAATAGGTGGTTGGCTGTAATGTCGAAAATGTCATGTCATTCCAACTAATCTTACCAGCCGCAATGCATTGGTTCCTATGGATTTACCAATCGACAATGAGCTCATAGCTGAAAAAAAATCAAATTCCCAATAAACTGAAGAGCAATTTGATATTATTCCAGTAGCCGACACAAAAAGGACACGAAAGTCATATATTGCTCGTTTTATCAGAAAATTCATTGGACATGAAACAGCAAAAAGAAATGAACAGTACAGAAAAATACATTGGAGAAACTAAAGTATTTCTGGAGGACGTTGTGCGAAACCTGAGAGAATCAGACTTAAGATATCGATAAGTAGGAAGGTGGATGACTAATCTGTACTAGAACAACCAAACTCAGATATCAAAGTAATCGCTTGCTTAGTTCTTACCAAGGAAACCAAAACCGAGAAGGCAAAAGGCTAGGATGTTGAGGAGATAGCAGTAGCTCCAAGAACTTCGTCTTCGATCACCACTCAAGCACCAGATCAGGCCCTTCTTTGAAGCCAACCCTCAGAGAGAGAGAGAGAGAGAGAGAGAGATAGAGAGAGATTGGCTTGTAAGAGGAGCATTGAAAGGCATGTATTTAAGTGGGGTGTACAAAGAGAGGTTGGTGATGATAGGAGAATGGTGTTAACGGTTAGGCAATGGCTCATCACTTTCACAAGTAAGAGTTGACGGCCACTTGAAGCAAGGACTACCCGTCATCCATGGTCGATGACTCTCTCTAGTAGGCTCTTTTGCGAATGAGGTTAAGAGTTCTTCTTCATACGACATTGCCACTCTTCTCCATCATCGTGGCTCGGTTGGATTTTAATCCATGGAGTCAAGTTCACTCTCTCTCGGTCCGGACTGGTCAAAGTGGCAGATTCCACTAAGGAATAGCAGCTTTCATTGTAGAAAAATGATGACAAGTTGAAAGTTAAATTGATGATGCCGAATGAGACTCATTGCACTTACATTCCGTTTAATGATACGGGCTAAATCTCATGACAAATGTGTTGTCGACAATCTAAAGTCTCTTTTTCTTTGAGCTCCCACACATGTACATACACACAAGTGTTCATTATGCTTTAATTTTAATTATGAGCTTGAGGGTAAAGGATCTTGGATCAATATGGACATGAATTAAGTCCTTGGCATTTCTAAAATTAAAAGAGAAAACGGAGACAAGCCCTGTTCTTTTCTTTTTTTTTTGGCGCAACGTTTACGCTCAAGTATCATGTCAGACAAAGCGGACGTATTTCTTGCAACCAACAAGTCTTTGGAAAGTGAAGGTGCACTCTTTTCGAAGAAATCAAACTGACCATGTTTCCTTCATGCAACAAAATATTGCAATCGGGGCTGTCCGGATCAGAATTAGGTGCGTTTGCGGTATGTGTGTCGTTTTCCTGTGAAATGGTATTCAAGATTAAGCTCGATTCAAATGGTTTTGGTTGACAAATGTCTTTTTTACAGGTGAGATGTCTTGAACTGGCCGTTGCTAAATATTGAACAAATCTTAGCAGACAAGATAGGAAGGTGAAATGCAGATGTCTCAATAAGTATCTGCAAAAGCAAGCAAAGGGGTCCCTCTCGTTCTCTCTCTCTCTCTCTCTCTCTCCAACCAGACAGAATTGGTGTTGGGTGAAGAACCTTCTATTTCACTTCAACAGAATCATAAATCTTTCATTTATTTTTTCATTAATTAGACCTCCAGAAGCCACAATTACCAAACACAACAGGGACACAAAAATTTCCAATGATCCCTTCATCTATTACGAATTGACAGAAGAAATGTCAATGTCCGGATCAACGTTCGATAGCTTGACGCTAGGAATCTTCGCGTTCAAAATTAAAGTACTTCTTTCTCCATCCTACTGCTGCACAGGACCCATAGCGGAGGAATGAATTTAAAATTATAGACAGTGGGATCATGTGTAGACGCGCTCCATATGCTTTGACCTCTCCTGATAAAGACATCCTACGTATCATTTGTTGAGATGTGCATTCTTACACCTATTAACTCCTAACAGCCGACTCGCCAAAAAGAAAATACAAGAAAAGCAGAAACGAGGAGTGTATTTTTTTATCAAGTTAAGAAATGGATACTTAATTTGAATTTCGAGAGTGAAGGGAACTGTTCACCGGAAATGGGCAAGTGCACCAAAGTCTGCAAGTAAAACGAGCTGTTGGCAAAGTTCTGGCCATTTGGACTAGCCAAGACTCCACAAAAGTAACCTAGTGAATACTCAATACAGATAAAAATGATGCGAAAAATAGAAATATGAAATTTCTGTATATATTAGTATATAACATTAAAGAGTGGATGAGCCTATTTATAGGCTTTTCTGAATGATTATATAAAGTAATAGAATAATATGACATCAATTACAATCAATTGGGGCCAACTAAGGAAGATAATGCACATTCTCTGAGAGATATACAAAATTAAGGGAACATCTCTAACATTGCTTTCAAACTCAAGGTGATATAGGAAAAAGTCAACTGGAGTTTGGTAGCATCCAAGTTTCGTTTGCCACGAAATGTTAGAATCCGATTTGTCTGAAGGTGCCAAGTCTAGTGGTAGTGTCCATTTTCTAAAGTAAGCGGAAAAATCTCGAACAATAACCAAAGCTAAGGACTTGGCGGCAAATATGAGCAACCTGATTAGTGTGGCTGGCATTGTACCGTGAAATGGAGTTTCTTCAAATAATAATGACTCTGATTTCAAGATAAGAACAATGCGAAAAATAGAAATGTGTAATTTTTGTTCGATATATCATTCTAGAGTACATGAGCATTTTATAAGCTTTACTAGGTAATAATTTAAACTAGCATAATATTATATTATTAATTACAATCATCAATCAAGGAAGACAATATACAATAACGAGAGATATGCAAATTCAAGAGAAGATCTCTAACAAATACAAAATTTGGAGACCGTCTCTATTGAGATGAGATTGGTGCCAAGGGACTGGGATGGTTACTAATGAGGTTACTAGTTCAATACAAATCAACTCTCGAATGGGGGCCATGTTATAGTTAGATGATCCCGAGACAAAAGTAACTTGGTCAAAGGGCTTGCTATTGCCTTCGCCAATATTATGTTCCATTGTTTAAAGAATTTCAGCAATCTATAGTGATACTCTCCGAATGAGGATGATTCCGTTATTCACAAGACACCACCTACTAGCCACTACAGGAAATCTGCTTTTGAACTGCTGTCAACTGTTGTCTATCTATGGTATCATTATCATTTGTGATTAATGATGGATCTTTCTATTTCTCGAGAAATTGTTACATCCCTTCTTCATTTCCATTCGGGAGAGTGAAGTACTTTAGATACAAAATATTGAAATGCGTCTACCAAATCCCCGCCCGGATCTACCCCTTTCCTTTCTGCAGGAGATTGGAACTCAGATCAGAGAAAATTGCGGTTCATGGGTTCCTACCCATTTTGCCCTAGGCGACACGTGCTTCAATTATCGGGACAAAGGGTCAGTGCTCTAGTTGGCTCGGGGAGATAGCTCAGTTGGCAAAGCATTAATTGAGAACACTAGCTAGCCAGCCATAGATTAACCAGGCATACAACACGAGATATACAGATAAAAAAATAAGGCTCCTCTCATTGATAAATAAGAGATATGACAACCCAAAAAAAGGCCGGTGCCTCGCTAATTCAGTATTGCTCTTCCTCCCCCCTTGTCGGCAACAAGAGAGGCGAAGTTCTGCTCTACTTAAAAACTGTCTGTACAAAATCATAATGCAGCTCTCAAATGTGCGACCACCTTAGCTCCACGAAAAGCCACATGGCTTTATGAACCTCTTCAACAGATCTGATGTGTGGTCGTAAGGCATGTACACAATTCCCGTCCGGAAGGACAGATATAGAGGAAAGCCAAAATTAGTTCTTCGCAGTCGGAGCTAAATATGCCTTGTCTGCCTCTGTGAGGCGATTCTGGAACATGGCCCACTCACTTCTGCATCTTGCTCTGACCTGAAAGAAATGAAGAAACGGCAACAAATGAGCAACCAGACATCGAAATTTGTTTATTTTAGCGCTTCTTCAGGAGTGGTCGATAAGCAATTAAGATATTTAAACTGCAGGACATGAGTAGATAAAACAGCAATATTAAAAAATACATACTCCTTCCCATGGAGCTTTCCCTTTCTCCGACTCTCCCTGCAATTTGACAAAGCGATGCATCAGCCTATCAGGGTTTGTGTTAAAGAAAAATGCGTGGACAAATTTAGAATAGATATTTTATAATATAGGGAATAGGAATAATGGATCAACGAGAGATGACAAGAAAAACAGTTAAAAGAAGAGCAAGCCCCAAGCCTCCCCACCATATAGCTTCACACAAAGTTCTTAGTAAAAGCAGCTACGAAGCAGATTGGTAGTCGTTTAGAGGGCCATTACATGACCAACCTGGCAATAAAATTTACCCGACACATCCTGTTGATTTCTGGGGTACCATTGCCCAAAAGGCCATAAGAAAGACTTAAAAGAATCAACAGTTCACCAAATCTGGAAGCCAAAATTGGAAATATACCACCTTTCGCATTATGTCCATCATGTATGGAAGGAGAACAATTTCCACATTACTAATATGTAAGAACAGCATTGGGAAGTTGATAACAAAGTAGCATTAAGCCACAAATCATGTTAGTCTAATATTGATCATCGTGGTTCTAGATGTCATTTCTTACATCAAGAATCTGTATTTCAAGCAAGAACTTGCATGGAGGTATTACTAGAGCCTCTTTCAAAAGATTGGCTGAAAACAGACATTATGTAATGGTCGACTGGACTTAAATCTTTTTTTTCAGGTATCATGCAGAGAGTGAAATACATGAAACCACAGCCACACTACATTGATGGACTACTTACCTGACTGCCCAAGGAAGGGATTACTTGGTGAACAATCCATTGAGAATCAACAACACCAATCTTCTCATGAGCAGGCTGCAGAAACAAAAAGGAAGTTTTTAAGACTCACTATAAGCACGGGAGAGGACAAAAAAGATAAGTATGAATGGGAAAAAGCAGGTTAGCTTTCCATGGACCACATTACTCTCAATGGCCACATAGGGATCTAGAGCACATTGGAAGAGGTTTGTCAAAATCCGCTGTATTCTCTCACAATTAAGAACCCTAAAACTACTTCATAACTTGTTTTGAGCCCTTGTTTCATTACTTTCTAATGACAAAACTCTTCCCAAGGCACAGTACAATAATTGAAATTGTTTCAGATAGCTTCTCCTAACACCCCCCTTCTCTCTTCCTTTCACCAACAAAAGCCATCAGCATTCAATAACAAGAGGCAAAATCTATGAAAGCCAATGATTACAGACCTCAACGCATCGTCTGAGAGCAAAGTCCAATCCCCATCCATGCACCAGGTCATTCTAAAAGCATGTGTTAAGAATATTTGATCAGTATAAGCTTAACCATATATGATAAATGCATATCCAATTATCCATGACAGTAGCCCATCATCTTAGACAGAGCAGCAACCTGAATCATATGCCATACACAGCGCCAAGCTTCTCTCGAAAAGACTGGAGCCATAATTTCCACAAACCTATATCAGAAGTAATAAACATGAGGACTGAAAGTTTGAAAACTCGAACTGCTTCTATTCCCTTGTCACTATGAAGAACTCATGAAATGAACGACGCATACAATCCTAAGAAAATGATAGGGAATTACGCTGCACATGGAGGCAAATGTGGGTCACTACACCAGCCTGGTTTCTCTTCTGTATCCCTATTCATCAAGACAAACGAAAATTAGAAAAAATGTGAATGCACTTGGACTATTGAACAACCATGCAGATAGATACACAGACAAACATTGCCACACAGGGCGTAAGAGGGAGAGAGAGTACTTGTGCACTTCTCTGTCACCTCTCCTCTTTGTCATCTGCCATGTCAGTCCATTATTGGGCTCGAGACCTGGCTGAGATATCTCCAAACCATGTTTTTTGACCAACTGAATATACCTGGTAGATTGAATGTAACATGCATATAAAAACCTATCACTTTATTCCCCATGATAATTCGAAATAGCTTGTAATAACTTTAAATTGCTTACTTTTCCCCATTAAAATGTTCAACTCCAAGATCTTCGTCCCAGATGAAAATATATTCATAAGCTGCGACAACATCTGGATGCAAAAACCTTTTTGCGTACCACCTGAAGATATAGCTTAGGAATGTGAAGAAAAAAAAAGTGATCGCAAGAATGCTAACGTATAGTTAGCTAGATTTAGCAAAAAGGAAAAAAAAAACATATAGTTAACTAGAACTTGCAGATAACTTATTTGTTAAAGTAGGAGACCATCTACTTTCTAGAACTAACTTAAGAGGTGATGCTGCGGAGAAATGAGAGCTATAAAAGGTGTTCTCAACATACCATTTGGTCTGCTTCTTCACACTGATATGAATTGCATCCTTTGACCACTCGAACTGGTCCCATTCACTTACCCGACCATCATAATGAAAGAGTAAAATTTGGAACTCCTCTGAAAACTACCAAACAGATGGAAAATATGCTATCTCAGAACTCTTTAAGAATTAGATGACTGTGCATGGAAGATCTATTGTTTAAAGTGCAGTCTTAGAACCTTTCTAATTGATGCTTCAATGTTACGCCTCTGATCAAAACCCACTGTAAATGTAACCAAGTATTTTGGTTTCTTCTTCAGGTCCTGCACATTTCACTACAAGGTTATTGCTCCACAACAGTAAAAACCTTCTATAAATTCCTCATATAAAAATAAAAAATAAATAAAAAAAGAACATTTTAAGGGCATACCACACACAATGCAGATCCAAAATACGTCCTCAATAATTAGGAATGTATATTACAAGTTTATTAGGTTGACGAGCTACCATAAACAAAGACCCCATATTTTCCAAAGACTTATTACCCATTTGTAAATATACGCAGAAATAACGAGCAAAACTTGGATGACAAAATAAAAGTCATACCTCATTAGGTTCACCCCATAATCTGCGCAAATAGAAATCAGTTTCTGATACAATAATATTTGGGGGCAAAGACTCTGCGCCACGAGGATTTGTCGGAACATATATCTGAAAACAGAAAAGAATGATCAAAGTCCATGTCCATCACCATACATTCCAGCAAAAGATAAGCCGTTCATCATATGATCCTGATCAGGCATCCAGCTTTGCACTACATAGCGTGAAGCATGGATGCAATATAACAGTTAAATACAATGCAACTGATCACTGACAACTTTAAGCTCTAATGCATATTTCAAACTCTTATTCACAAATAGTTGTTCATGGGCATCAATTAAGTTAAGTTAGGTTTCTCACAAATTATTTTCGCCTCACATACAAGACTAGAATCAGTGGAAAACGAAGACCTAACTGAATTTACGAGTGTCATTAGCTAAATCCAGTATCTGTTCCCAAAATGTGTGTGCAAAGGCAGGGCTCACTTTGAAGCTATTAAGAGTCATTGGTTCTATAGTAGTCATGAATATACATTTGCAAAAGGAGTGAAAAAAGAAGCTACCTCAATCCAACTGAATATAAGCACGTTGAACGTGAAACATGAGGGTGAGAAAAACAAAACTAGCCCATTACAACTACTTCAGAGAATATGCACCGAAAAAGACTAGAATTTTCTGGTTATGAACTGACAACTACACCGTCTTAGCATTAACAGATGAGCAAAGACCAAACAAACTAATGAACCTCTTAAAAAAATAAGATATATTTGCACATAGGTGAAACGTCACTAATGACTCCTCTTCCAAGTATGAGATACACAACAATCAGTGACAACTGGAGAAAGACAAAATCAGAAGCAAAAAGGCATCATACCTTGGGGATGCTGCCTAGATTATCAGAGGATTTGCTGATGGATCTACTTTCATCACTGATCAGATCAAGAGATGAGATAATACTTGAATGGAAGTTAATCTGCAAGTTCAAATAACCAATGGTAAGCAGTGAGCAATGTGAACCTACTTATTTTAAACAGCATTAAATGAGCATATACCTTTGTCAGAGAAACAGATGGAAAAGAAATGCCTATGAAGAACCCAAATAGAACTCCCAAGATAGTTGCGATGATAATTCTGGCCCTGTCGTTTGATTTCTTTAGAACTCCACTGCAGACCGAACAAGGGCATCTTAGGCAATTTCAAAGCTCGAGCATCATATCTAAATTGGAAAGGCTTTAAAATATTCAAGGTTGATATGTTAGGAACATCAGCTAAGACATAGCATGTGGAACAAACCTACGGTGCATTGTCCCCATCCTGATGTATGCTCGACTCTCACATTACCAGGTCAAGAATAACATGGAGACCTTAACTAGATCGATGAATTCTGAAAAGACTATCCACACAAAAATACAACAGTTCTTCCAAGGTGTCCGCCTCTTGTAGAAAAGGTGCTTCCAGCTTCAAAAACCGATAACGAAATATGCAGTCCCTTCATCGTGAAGAAATGATCATTAACAATGGAAAAATGGTGAAACTAGATTAAAGAAAATCCCCATCATAGCACAATATACCAATACACAACA
Organism: Eucalyptus grandis; assembly: GCF_016545825.1. Lineage (NCBI taxonomy): Eukaryota > Viridiplantae > Streptophyta > Magnoliopsida > Myrtales > Myrtaceae > Eucalyptus > Eucalyptus grandis. The sequence continues at coordinate 41,664,588 of NC_052613.1, forward strand.
AAACCAGGAATACTTCCGAGTTTAGATTATACATCATGGGAGCAGCGGAAAAAAGTATGCTTCAATTTCATTCCTCGATTGCAAGGAACTCTGGCAAACGGCCAAAACCAATTCATTTGACAGCTATACTCCCTTCTCCCTAGTCGATTTTTTTTTCTAATATGATCGAATCCACTAAACGAGCGGTAATCTTAACTAAGAAACAAGGCAATTTATCCACAAAAGTATAAATCGTAGTCCACGTATGTTTTCAACGTGCGGAAATGAGCTGCTACTAAATCTTACTGCTCTGGAACGGTCATAGAATGAAATGCCCAGGTACTAAATAGAGATCTTCCCAAATTCAAGCAGAAGGTTAGATTGAACTACTCCAAATTCAAGCTAATTCGTCCTCTCAATGTTCAAACAAAACAAGAAGAAGAAGACCATATCTATATCCTTTTACATTAAACGGGCCAAATGACCGCCCAGATCGCTCCATGTTCTCCGACTCAAACGTCCAACCAGAAAAGCTCGAGCTGAAGAGACACTACCCTACGCGCCATTCATTCCACTTCAGCGAGCTAACGCGATCGCAAACCTCCGATCCAGAACGCAAAAATCAAGCGACCTCCAGAACGTTGGGAGAACACGAGAAACGCCGCGATCGGGAAGGGGATCGTCATCAATAAAAACGGACTTAAATCGCGAAAAAGGCGCCTTTCCGTTCCAAAAGATCCTCCGCCATTCTCGAAAAAGAGAAAAAGGCAAAGGCACCGCGAGGCGGCAACCGCGTGGAGCCAACAACGCGCAGCGCCGCGTTTCCGGCGAGGCGAGGCGATTCGCCGGCGACATCGATCAATCTCGAATCGCAGAAGCAGAGACGAACTCGGAAGAATCGACGCATACCTGGCACCTGCTGCTCCGAGATCTTCCGGAAGAGAGAGAGAGAGAGAGAGAGAGGATGGATGTTGTTGTTCGCTGCCGTCTAATTCCGAAAACAGCAACCGAAAAAAAGGGGGAGGAAAATGGCCTCGTAACCTCGCGTGACCATTTTGCCCCGCTCGGCGTTTTTGAATTCCCAATCGGGGTCCCCGTCGCGTGTTCCGCTAGAATTCGCCACCGTTGCGCGCGGGCCAACGGGAAGGCGCCACGCGTACGGGATGATTGTCGCGTCCCTTTTCGCGTGCCGGCGTCGCCTTGTGACAACAAATTCAACCTGGAAAGCTGGTGTTACGCATGGGGTCACGTTGGCGTTGCGCCCTTGGGTCAATGACCAATCGTGAGAAGCCACGGCGGTCTAGAGTTGGGTGACCACCTTACGGGTACTTTTGGTTCGACTTTTGAACCAAACATATTACTGTATTTATGCGAAGGAATCTCATAAAAAGGCATGTCGTGTTTGGTAAAGACTTGTTTATGGTTTCCCTTTTGTAAAGCATAGTTGTGTTGGGAAAATTTTAAATAAGGACACATGATAAAGCTATTTTGTTAAATACTGTGAATTATTCACTTCCGGTCATGTTGATCTAGTCTTACTCTAATCTTGTTGGTTACTACTTTTATCGTTGCCCCCAACTCCCTTGTCGTTCCTTACCCATCGCCACGACTAGCTACCATTTCAATCCTTCCCGGTGTCCATCGAGAGTGGTGAACATTTGATTGGAAAAAATGTCACTTGCTCAGTGATTGAAGAATATTTAGCTAATTCGCGAGCTAAGATCTTTATTTGAGATTGATTTTGCCACTTCGGATTCTTATTTAAAATTATGTCAACTTTAGACTTTATTTGCCAAAATGACTCCGCTTTATGTTCTTATTTGAAATTTCCTCAATTTTTTTTTTTAATAATGAAAAGGAGAATGAATGAGCTCAACTATGAATCTAGATTATCATGCGACCTTAAGAGAGCTAAATTTGGAGACCATGTGACCTCATGAAACTTCAGGTGATTGCAGGTAACTAGTTGCTGACGTCACACCACCTTAGGCAAGCTAGACACTAAGGCATGCAACCTTAGGTGGGCTAGATGCGGTAACTAAGCAAATCTCAACCAAGGTTGTGTGACCATAAGTAACGAGTTATCTATGTCGTGCGACCCCAATGTTGAGTGAATGATATGATGCTACCCTCACTAGAGTTAATAGTGTAAAACCAAATACTTACATCTAACAAGAAAAAGGTGCGTTTAGTGATAATTGAACATAACCCATCCCCAAATCGCCATTATCTTGAGCAACCTTCTTGAAGTGACGAGCCAACTTTTTCTTGGATTATGGTGCTAACTAGTTTGACGTATGAATCTTAATTCGAATGATTTACTACTTCTTCTTTTTATTTTTTTGTAAATAACTAGCATTTATCTTCTTATCTGTAAATGGATTTATGTTAAGTCTACCATCTGTATAAAAAAAGTACTTAAAGACTCATCATGAGATAATTGACAAATGGAAGAATTTGGCTACAAATTAATTGCAAATCCACATGTCTCCCATTCAACGGTGAATGTGCAATTTTTTTTTTTACACTAGTAATGGTTGAAATAATAATCCTTTGTAAATTACCAACTTCTATAATAACTTACTAATTTTTATTTGTATAACTAATCAAGATTCAAAATCTACTAACTCCTATATAAAATTATCAACCTTAACTTGAAAGATTATTAACTGTTATATGAGTTATTTACATTTGTTTTACTTTTTTTTCAAAGGGATAATCTCACAAAAAAATTGTAAACTTATTCCCATGCCAAACCAATATTCCAAACTTCTTTTCATCTGGTTGATATCCCTAAGCCCCGAAAACGCCTTATGTCATAGTTTCGTCCATATTGGATTTAGAAAATGCGATGTCATGCGGTATCCATTTTTCAAATTATCAACTTTTCTAATAATGCACTTATTTGATTGCCTAAATGGCAATTTTCAATCTTAATTTTAATAAGGTATCATCTTTCATTCGATTAAATTATTAATTAGTTTAACCACTGGGATTCGCCCCAGTGGCCACCCTTCCAACATGGAAGGGGGAGATGAGGGGTTCAAATCACCACCTTCTCAGGAGGGATAGGGTGGGAACGCGTAAGTTTTAGAAATGGGTTTCGACTCCCACGCCCTGCAAGAGGCAGGACAAAAGTCTGAGAGTGAGTGTAGAGAAGGAATAGAGTAAGATTGACAAAAAAAAATTATTAATTAGTTTAACATAAATGACCTTAATTTAATTTATTTATCATTGTATGTTTAGTTGTTTGTAAATGAACTTCTTATTAGGTCAATTGTTGCCTAGGAACATAAATCGGTCAGTGCTTCACTTACTAAAGAATCCGAATTCCCTTGGCTGAAAATACATTGAAGGCAAAAACCGAGTTTTTCCAAAGCAATCAGATTCTCGAGGAGCGCCATTTCAAGAATAGAACCGTGAGCTTTGATAGACTCGTGAAAACTTCATTAGTTTGACATTACTAACCTTAATTTAATTTATTTATCATTGTACATTTAGTTGTTTGTAAATGAACTTCTTATTAGGTCAATTGTTGCCTAGAAACATAAATCGGTCAGTACTTCACTTACAAAAGATTTTGAATTGCTCATTTCATCAAAGGCAAATGAGTACAAGATCACCGAATAAATCACGCTCGATGGCCAATAAGTCCAAATCTATTAATAACAAGCCTTTTGGCCGAAAACACATTGAAGGCAAAAACCGAATTTTTCCAAAGCAATCAGATTCTCGAGGAGCACCATTTCAAGAATAGAACCGTGAGCTTTGATAGACTCGTGAAAGCTTCATTATTTTGCTCATTGAAAACGGGAGGAACACTAGTCCCCATCATCGAATGAAAGCTGTGCAAGATTGTCAAATGTGCATTCGAGAAGCGCGGTTAATGGTTTTGCCTATCCAGATTTAGATAGGTGACCAAATCGCGGTGGGGATGTTCTAACTGGCATTGCGTGATACGATTTCTGCCGGTTTCAGCTAATCAACGCGGAGCCGAAACTAGTCGATTCGCAATTTGGTATGGTTCAGATTGACGCAGACAGATGACTGACATGCAGGAATCTCAGAGGGCCCTTCTCGGAGGCCCGAGGCTTGGCCCGTTTTGCATCTGGAAGTCAACCCAACTGAGGGTCCAAAACAGCCCAAATTCATCGACCAAAACATAAAAAATAACGTGGGGAGAGAGAGAGAGAGAGAGAAAGCTTGCATTGAATCAGCAGGTTGCATTTATCGATTTTTCACTGAAATCAACAGGAATGCTTAATCCCCCAAGCGTTAGAAGGGGAGTCAGTTCACTGACCAAGCATTGTATTAGTCCCCCGCACGGATCCAGTATCCCACAAGAACCAACTGACGAGCAAAAACTTTCTAAAGTCCAGCCACCAGCCCGGATGAGATGAAGGAAGTGTTTTTTTTTTGGCTTCAAGATTTTACAGGAAATAAATCCGTTGAAAGAATAACAAATTTGATTGGTCCGCCCCATCAGAACTTGGCGCACCGGGCCGGCAGGCCCGTCCCATGATCGACGGCCACGATCTCGGTCCTGTTGTCGCAGCGGAGCACGTCCTGCCCCAGCTTGGCGCCCGCCGCCTTCAGCCCTTTGAGCGAGAGCGGCTGGTTGAACAAGTTCAGCGAGGGGATCCTCGACGCCGGCGGCAGCTTCCCGCCGGGCAAGAAGTTCCTGAAGTCCTCTTTCAGCAACGGCACCTCGAAGTCGCCCTTGTCGTGCCTCACGACGTTGTCCTTGGCGCTGATGTGGGCGCCGGGCTCCATGTGGTTGGTGGAGAAGCTGGCCTGGTTCGGGAAGTTGGGGTACAGGCTCACGTAGCCCCGGAGGTACATCATGTCGATCAGGAACTTCTTCCAGGAGGCCTGCCAGCCGTTGGTCCGGGACTTGGGGATCTGGACTGGGTTTTCCTTGGCGTTCTCGGTGAACCTCATGTTCATGTACACGTAGAACTCCCTCCAATGCTTGGGGAAGAAGACCGCGCCCCAGCTGCACGGTAGCTGGTGGAGGTACGGCGTGTTCGGGTGGATGTGCTTGAAGAACTCCGTCGCGTTCCATTTCGGCCTCTCCTTCACGACCTCGACCAGCTTCGGGGTGTAGAGAGAGATCGACGAGAGCTCGGGGAGCGCGACCTGCGGGTCATAGTGATAGGCCAGGAGAGCGTACTTGATCCACAAGTAGTAGTAAGGGGAGACCTCGATGTCGTCCTCGAGGAGGAGGCCGAAGTCGTCGTCGGACGCCGGGTACCAGCTCTCGCTGACGGCTCGGATCAGGCCTCCCTGGATGATCCTCCGGCGGAGGGTCTTGGGGCCGTGCGGCCAGTCGAAGGAGTTCACCAGCTTTATGGTAGCCTCGTCGACCTTGCTGTCCATGTTGAAGCTGATCGGGACCTCGTCGCTGAGGTAGAAGGCGTTGCTGAGCGACGTGAGGAGCCTCCTCAGGGACGTCGCTCGGTTCTGCGTGATGATGTTGATCGAGATTCGCATACGGTTCCAATCTGCTCATCGCCAGAAGTTTGCGGGATTTCAGTCGAATGGTTAAAAACTAGAAACTAGCAGGTGAATAAGAGGTAGAAAGAAACCAAGCTGAGATCGATTCCGGAAGATAGCGTGTGAGAGGTCTTACTCGGCAGCGCCGTCGACCGGAGATCAGCCATCCAGAGCACCTTGGGCACGGAGGCCCGGGGCAAGAGCACCACCGCCGTCGTCCCATTCCCGTTGCTCTCCGCGGCCATCCTCAGCGCCTTCTTAACGTTCGCATCCAGGTCGGCCACCGCAACCACCACGCTCGGGTTGTGGATCCGGATCAGCCCCTTCACGCTCGAGTAGACCACCTGGAGCACCGGGACCTCCGAGTTCGACACCCCCGAGGTCGCCCCGACGGCCAGGTCGAACACCTTGAACCTCCTCTCCCTGCACACCGCCGGCGGCCACCGGAGCGCGGCGGCGGCTGCCTCGCAGGGGCAGAAGTCGCCGCCGGAGACGGCGAGGTAGGCCTTCTTGCCGACGGTGGAGCGGAACTTCTCGAGGAGCGGGGCGAGGGCCTTGACCTCGGCGACGGAGTGGGCGTAGAAGAGGGCGTCGATCCGCTGCGGGTACATCTGGGCCCACTGGGTGACGTAGCCGGAGGCGAGGGCCCTCCACCACTGATCGTCGCGGACCTGGACGATGTCCTTGAAGATCACCGTCGTTTCCGACACGTAGGCCAGCCGGTGCTCGCTGTCGCCCCACGTGTCCTTGTCGCTGGGGTCCACCGGCAGCACGTACGAGTAGGCGTTTCTGTACTTTTGGAGCTGGTAGCTGCCAAATACAACATCAAGAACATACTCAAAATTCATGTTCAAGGAATACGAAACTAACATCAGTAAATAAAGGAATCGGATATTAACTTGCAAAACTAGTGAAAATATATCATAATACTTTAATGTTAAATTATATGTGAGTCACTTTCGTGATAACAATCAAATCGCCAAAACAAGTGAATGTAAGAATACATCTAAAAGTATCTCTAATAAATTAAATTCAAGTCCTGTTAAAAAAAAAAAATTCAATTCAAGTATCTTTTTTTTTTTTTTTTTAAATGTATGAAGATAAATGTTCCACAATTATTACCGAATGTAACAATTTAGTGACACATTCATCGTCATATGTGACCATGTGGGATGTTATGCAAACCTTGCTTTTCACCAATGATGAACTTAAGTAAGTTTCCAAAGTATGAGCGTGAGCAATAATCCGATTAATTAATTGGCGAGCCGTCCAATTTTCTAAAGTCAACAAGAACGAAAAATGAGGATTGCCTAGGGGGTGCTGCTACAAATAGAAGGAGCGGTAGCTAGACATTAATGAATAATTAGGAAATTTAATGAATTTTATAATTAGGAAACCCTAATCGTTGACCTCGCCATTAATGAATGCCTCTGCTAGGAAGATTCTCAGATAAAATAAAACCTCCATGCACGCTATTTTAACAACCCCTTTGCGTAGAAAATGCTTACTTTCAGTTCAATCTCTCGAGTTAGAAATTTCCACTCGATCGGAATTATTTGCTCATGCTAACTTTTCTATTTTATTTTAGTCTTAGCTTCTAACTAATCTAGCTCGAATAATCAAACGACTACGCAAATTATTGTGACACGCCGCAATTGATTGAGCACAATTGGATATGGATGGAGACCGTCACACCAGAAATTAGTATAATTCAGTGTACATACTACGATGAACAGGTCACCTGCTCATTAAAATTCCTTTTTTTTCTAGTATAGTTTAGCAGTTTTTGATGATCTCAAGCCCTATTTTAATGAGAAGTTCCGTTCGCCACCATAATATACGCAGCCTAGAAAACTCTTTGTTTTGGGTTACTCAAAGTCAGCATTTCTTTGACTTTATCTAATGCATCAAATCTCACTAACCACTAGACGTTTCTCTGTTTATTATAAATTTCTAAAACCAATGAAAGAGATGATAAATCTCGTGATCCGATAGCAAGAGAGAGGATTCGTAATATTTTAGTACGTACCTAAGGTGGAGATCTTCACCGGTCATGAATGTGAAGGGCGTCTCGATGAAGAGCGTCTTCACGAGCTCGGCCGACAAGAACCAAGAGCTGGACAAGAAATCCACCTGAACGATCCGGTCCACCGTGATGTCGTAGGCCGGGTCGGGCAGATAGAGCCCCGCCTCCTTCGCCCGGAACTTCCGGTAGCTAGGGAACGTGAAGTCCTTCTGCCGGAACGGCAGGATCCGCCCGATGCTCCCGAGGACCGAGTTCTTGTACTTGTCGGTTCCGGCCACGTGCGACAGGATCTGCAGCATCTTCTTCCCGGGGATCATGTCATCGTCAAGGACGTACACGAGGTCGGCCTCCGTCTGCAGGGCCATCTGGAACCTCCCGTAGTACTTGAAGTCGTAGCTCGAGCTGATGAAGCTGATTCTCGAGTCGTTGTAGCTCTCGACGATCCTCCTCAGCGAGAGCTCGTTGGGGCTGCCGAAGGAGAGGACCCAAACATGGTGAAACGGGAGGGTTTGGTGGAGCAACGAGTCTAGCTGTGCACAGAGCGTTTTTCTCTTGAAGTGGTTCAAGATCACGGTCACTTTAGGCCGGTTCGGGCCCTTCAAGTCCCACTTGGACTTCATTGCCATGAGCTGAGCCAGGGTCTCGGTCCCGAAGTTCTTGCTCTGGAATGACAAGACCTGGTCGTAGAGCTCTCTCTTCAGCTTGATCATCACCGCATCGTTGGACTTCTTCTGCTCGAACTCGATCTTCTCGTGCTCGCACACCTCCGTGGGGCTGACCAGCGGAGTTATTTCGGACCCCAGGACGAAGTTGGCTGACTCTTGGTAGCGGCTCAGTACATGGGGCGGGATTATGAACTGCTTCCATTGTTGCGCGATGCGCGTGGCCCACGTGAAGTCCGGCTTGGACCGCAGATCGATCGCGGGGCTCATGTAGTACAGCAGGAAGGTCGCGTAGACCGCAAAGGCGAACTGCAGGAAGGTAAGGCACGTGACGAGGCGGCCTGAGCAGCTCCGCTGGGGCTTCATCTTGTTGGCCTTGTTGCCGTTAACGTAGTCGGTCAAGACGCCTTCCAAGTAATCCCCGCTTCTCATGGTTGCGTTTCGGACTAAACCCATTTCTTGGATTTAGCCCTGGTGCATACGCAAGACCCTGCGAGGAACTTAAAAAGAAAAAGAAAACAGAATCAACAAACCATCGATACAGTCCATACTACTTCAATGAGCGGAGGCATGAAATGTGCATAAAGATCAAATTTTGAGACCGACCCACAACTTCTATGATCCAAAGTAAGCGAATGACGGTTCGATATGTGCGGCTTTTGTGTGATTCCGGTGAAATGACCGATAGATATCTCAGTTCTGATTCAGAGAAGAGAAGGCGAAGGGTCAAGAGGTTTCTGAGGGATTTTGGAGAGTGGTAGACCACTGCATTTGAGGGTGCCATGGATCTTGTGCCTTTATAATAATTAAAAAGAGGGAGCGAAAAAAATGTAGAAATGAAGCAGCCCGCCCCATGAGAAATGGCACCAAAGGTCACATGGGCTAAACTTGTTTGTGTTCGTTAAAGAACTTTTAAAATTAATCATTGATTAAATGAAAGAAAGAAGAAGGTGGGGACGCGTTATCTTCACTTCTTCTCATACATTCCCACCCTCAAGACACCATTTTAAAGCCGGATTTGATGCCGGAGAATAGGGCTTCCCTTGCGTTTTTGGCACTTCGTTTCTTCTCTCTACTGCATAGAAATTTAACTCTCTCTCTCTCTCTCTCTCTCTAAATTGGTTTTGAGTTTGACATCTGGAGACGTTGAATTAAATTCCGCAGAATTCTAGGCCAATAGAAAAACAACGTAAGAATTCTGGACCTGAAAAGGCACTACTGGAGACAATGCAAGGTGTATGCATTTGAATCTAAGTAGAAAAATGCATAATAAATTGCTTGTAGATTCTAGGTGTCATTTGCATTGATGGCAGTTGTCTGTATTACTAACACGGTTAGCAGTATTACGTAACACTGCTTTCATGTTCTAGTAATATATTATCTAATTTGCAGGTTCAATAGATTTTCTTCTTCAATAAACTAACTTAATGAGATCGGTGGAACCCAAATCCCAATTAAATTCCCCAATTCTCGTCAAACCCGCTTTCCAAGAACAAGATTCGATAGGTATCTCAAGTTTCTAGCAGGAGAAGTTCAGTACACGAAATGCAAGCGACAAACGGCCAAAATGTGCACTGAGGACAAGAGAAACTGGAACAGATATGAAGCAAATTAAAGGGAAACAACAAACGATATTAAGAGGTCAAAACCGAGTACCTTGATGAGGAAGAAAAATTGAACCGATTAGCTGGGACACGCGAAAAATGGGCTTGCTTGAGCTTAATTTCTTCTTCAGCAAATCAAGCTAAAGCTGAGCTAGGGACCTCCACCTCCCGCCACCGTCTAAGCAAGATGCATGAGAAGAGAGAAATGAAAAAGAAAACTATTGGGCAAGGTCGATTGAGTAATGGGGGAGATACATAAAGTACAGATATATATGCGATCTTCGTATGGCGAAAGGTTGACTTTGCATGAAGATTTGTAGATGAAATTAGCAGAAATGTGGACTTTGTTAATGCCATCTCGCCAAACTTTATGGGCAAGTTGAATGCAAGAAAACAGATGACTGGATCGTTTGTATTTAGCTTGCGGGAGAGAAGAGTACAAATGGGTTTGGCATGGATGGTTCAAGGAATTTGAACGAGAGTTCTGGAAAATTAGATATAAAAAAAAAAAAAAAAAAAAAAAAAAGAGACCACATATATTTTTTCCTTGTTGGTCAAGTCTTTTTGTTTATTTCTCTTTGGTCGGTAAGTTGGCAATAAAGTTGCAGAATATGAGGGAGAGAGAGGAACGGCAGAAAAATAGGATAAGTATAACGGACTAATCATAATCAACTAACCAGGGTGAAGAAACCGCTTAGATGACAAAAAGCCCTAGAAAATCATTAGGCAAAGATGAATACGATATTCTTCATTTGTTTCACTAAGTGTGTGACTCCCGCATAGATGATAAAGTTGAGTAATTAGTAAGACTTCATATGTTTCGTGGCAAATGAATAATTTGGAAAATATTTCCCTAAAAAATCACTTATATCACTTGAATTAATTGATGCAAAATGTTTCCATTAACATTTTCAAGAAAGGAAAAGTGCCAAAAAAGTCATAAACCTTTTGTTTTTGTGCCGATTTAGTCTTAAACATTTTTTTGGTGCTGATTTAGTCCTAAACATTTTTACGTTGTGCCAATTCAGTCTTTTCTGGCCAATTTTGGTTGGATTTTGCTGACTGGAGCCAGCCAACTTTTAATAATTTTTTAATTTTTTTTAATTTTTTTTAATTTTTTTTTCTTCCTTCTTCTTTCTCCAACCAGTCGCCGGACCTCAACAACCGGCCAAAGGCGACAGCCAGCAAGGTCGAGGCCTGGGCGACAAGACTCGCCCTCGCTGAATCTGGCGAGGGTCAAGCCTTGCTCGACGGATCGTCCTCGCCAGATCTGACGAGGGTTGAAACTCACTCGATGGATCGCTGCCGCGGGGGAAACCAAGCGAAAATCTGGGGCCGAGCCGCGTGACCGAGGACACCCCCAAGCTCTGTAAAACCCTAGAGATGACAATGACGAGCGAAGGGAGGAAATTTCTAGGGCGAGATTAGAATTGGGGAATGGAGCGGGGAGAGCTGGCCTCATGTCGAGCTGGCGGGGCTTGCCCTCGCCGGCCCTCGAGGCCTACGCGGTGAGGCTACCCTCACGGCCACTGTCGAGGTGGTCGGCGAGGTCGACCTCGACCTCATTGGCCGTCACCTCTGGTTGGTCGCCAAGGTTTGGTGACTGGCTGGAGGAAGAAGAGGGAAGAAAAAAATAAAAATCAAAAAGAGAAAAAAAATCAAAAAATTAAAAAAATTAAAATATTATTAAAAGTTGTCCACATCAACACCGATCGGGTTATGTCACCATTAGCCTCTAGTTAACAAAATCTAGCCAAAATTGACCGAAAATGACTGAATTGGCACAACATAAAAATGTTTAGGACTAAATCGGCACTAAAAAAAGGTTTATGCCCAAATCAACATAAAGACAAAAGGTCTAGGACCTTTTTTGCATTTTTCCTTTTCAAGAATGATAAAAATATATATATTTTTATCATTTTTATAAATGATATAAATTATTTTTAAGAAAATATTTTCCAAACCATTCATTTTACACAAAAGAAATGTACCCTACACAACCTTTGTTAGGTGTGAAATTGTGGAATATCATAAATATTTTCCCCAACACATAATTGATTAGAAGAATTCTTAAATGATGGGTGAACCTAAAAACGGGCGGTACGTTCTAGAACCATGTGAACTCATGTGGAGATTCATATGAACTTGCACTCATCAGCACCTTCTTATTTCATTAAAACCGTATGAGCCAGACAATTTATTTACCAACTCGTGTCTTTAATTGTTTTTCTCCAAATACTACATGCTTCAATTCGACTGTCGATGTGTATGACTCTTAAATTGATTTCTTGCTTAATCACACCTCTTCAAAATTCAGCTTATTGACTTTATGGTCAATAGCCATGTGAGCATATCTATAATTCTTTCTTGATGAGTTGGAGTCGATATAGAAGTAAAATGTCAATGTGCATGTATATCTCCACAGAAATGGCTATGGCCTAGCCTACGGTCTTTCTTTCAACGCCTTAAAGATACCCCTGTAATTCTATGTGCCGCACATGTGAAGAGAGATCTACCTATAATGGCATGCACAATTGTCACGTTTTAGCGGGCATTAAATCTAAGCGACCCAACTTCTAAAGATATCATAGGTTTCATTCCTTGGATACTTTTTGTGCCTTATATAGTAACATCATCAAATAAAGTGACTCCTTGAGTTAATTTTCTGGGTCCATTTCGAATCAATGAGAAGAAGCAATCAACTAATTTTCTTTAATTAATATCTCCATGTTGAGCTCGCTTTATACTTTTGTGCTCTCTCTCTCTCTCTCTCTCTCTCTCTCTCTCTCTCTCTCTCTCTCAAATCAACTTAATTAGTAGTTGGAATGTGTTCGAGAAAGAAAAGACAATAAGCCCTCGCCTTTCGTTGACTTCGACCAAATGTTGGAAGTTTTACTAAGAAGCACTGTCGTTGAGAGAGGATAGTGCTTTGGCGTTGACTTATTTCATACGTTGCTTAATTAAAGGGTTTTGAACTTTTGTTGCCCATTTGTTAGCATGTCGACTAAGACTTCTCTCATTCTCCTAATGATCATTGGTTAATCACCGTTGTAATATGGAGAGATTTGCGAAGTTTACAACGTATCAGGACAAATTAGAATCCAAGATAAGTGTCAATTAATTCTTGAAAATTAAGAAAGTAAACAGGGCCCTTTACTTCGTTGGTGGGAAAAGGAGAAAAGGGGAAAGTTACAACAAAATAAAAAAGTTTCAAATCTATTGCATGTTATCGATTCGGCTCTAAACAATCTGACAGTTTATCAATTTAGTTTATCTAGATAATTTTAGCTTGAAATCACTGACGTGGGCTGGTCATTCTACGCAACACAATCAGCACTAATGTAAACAATTTTTATCATTTTAATTTTTCTTGAATTTTTTATATTCTTTTCTTTTTCCTTCGTCAGTCGCTAAGCCTCCATGATAGTCGGCGACCAACCATAGATGAGTGTTAGTGAGGGCCAACCTCGCCCATCAAGTGAAGCTTGCCCTCATAGGGGCGAGGTTGGCTGAGGCTAGTAGGGTCACCTCGCCAAGATCTGGCAAGGGGTGACCTTGCTTGAAATTGGTGTAGGCGACCATCATCAATTTTTGGTGAGGTCACCCGAGGCAAGTGAGGGGCAACCACTTTCAAGCCTTGCTTGAAGCTAGCAAGGTCAACGTGGGCAAGCCTCTCTTGTGGTATCGCTAGCCATTGTAGAGGCCCAATGACTAGTAGAGGAAAAAGAAAAAAACTACAAAAATAAATAAAAATCCCAAAAATTGTCCACGTTAACATTGGTCTAGCGTCTACTATGTTATATAGGACAATTAGCATTCACGTCAACGATTTTTCAGCAAAAATTAGCTGGATGAGCTAAATTAGCAAATTGTCAAAATATTTATGTTTAAATTTGTCAAATTGAAAGGTTAATGATTGAATTGATATAAATATAATAGATTTATAATATTTTTTGTAATTATCTTGGAAAAGACAATGAGGATAATAAACTATGCCCTACGTGTATAATATGGTGATGGGATGCATATGGCTTTGATAATGTTGCAATTGTCGAGTTCCTCACATCGATCAAATCAATTTTCCGCACTTAGAGAATTTAAAACGAGTAAGCATAAAAGAGGTCGACGTACACTTAGAATCCGATCAGTCATTAGGTATTCACAATAGTTGGGTGCGGATCAGAAAGGCAAAGAGCTTTCCAAATGGTTTCGAGCCTCAAGGCCTTTAACATTCACCCGGCAATAAGAATTGCCCTTCAGGAATTAAGAAGGGGTGTGAAATTTCTTTCACATCAATCACTGGATAGGACGGTGAGTTATCTACTATTCTCCTAAAAAATATTTGTTTAATTCCATTATAAAATATCAATCCAAATCTCATCAATTTTTAACTTCGACATTCTAAAATATCGATCGCGAATCTCATCAATTTTTAACTTGTCGAGGTGCCATAACACTCAGCATTAAAGGCCTCGAGGAGACGTCACGTGCCATGCATTCCCCGCGCACGTGCCCCTGCCCGTCTCGTCTCAAGTGGGTCCCCCAGGCAGAATCGCCGAGATCTCCTCAATGTCGCCAGCGGCGGTTCCGGAGGAGCGCCTCTCTCCCGTGGGCTTTTCACTTTTTTCAATTTATTTTTTTTCGCGACTTCATTTTCCATTTTTTTTTTTTTTTGTAACGAAATAGAATCATCCGTAGGTCAAAACTCTATGCCCCAGAAGCAAAAGTCAACCCGTTTTCGTCCCCAAAGAAGAACCAAATTTTCAATTTCTAAATTGCCCGAAGCGCACCGCGTCGGCCCTCATTGACTTGAGGCTAGATGGCAGAATTTGACTCGCTGCAGATCTCGTGGAACCCAGCAAGCCAGACCTAACAAGCAAAGAAAAAGATGAAGAAGTAGAAGAAGAGGAATTGAATACAATGGATCGGTGTAGCACCACGGGCTTGATTAGCGCATTTCAAGAGCTGTGGTACAGTTCTTGATCAAAGAATACATCGCTTGGTGCAAAAATGAAGAACATTTAGTCATGCGATGACCTAATTTGGAAATATGAAAAATGTATCGTGTGATCTACGTAGCTCTTAACTTAAAATTTACGGATTCAGATAGGCTTTTGAAAGAGTTCTCTATATTATCTTATGCTCTTTTCGGATACTACACATCACGTGATTGAATTATAGTCTCTCCCTACTCAGAGTAACATCGAGGGCTACATCTTCCATCCCGTGGCTCAAATCTTACTTGAGTACACTTGTACAAGATGGCTTGAATGTCGGCACTCCTAAAAAGCATCTAACTCAAAAAGTTTCTAATACCCCATTTTATAGAAAAAAAAAAAGAAAAAGAAAGCAGGCCATCCTCTAGCTAGAACAAATTAACGGTGACGTGATTTCTAGTTCAAAAGTCTCGAGCCCGATTCCTTGAAGTTCTCCTTCTACATTTCTTTTTTTGTAACAGTCTTCTTTCGCCATTTTAAATATTTTTAAGGTAGAAGTACTGTTTTCTTAGTTTATTTCAACGAGCGCGCCAAACGCTGGATTCCACTTTCATTTGTCCATCCATGTTCATGTCCAAAACTTACACCTGGTCGTAAAAGACTCGCTAGGTTTAGTCTTGGATTATCATTGAACGTGGAGTTTTAAGTAGAAAAAGCCGAACCACCGTGACTAAGTATCGCGAGCAATCCAAAAACTGTCCGTTTCTTTGTGGACTCCTCTTTGACTTTTGAACGATGATACAACGAACACGAGCCCACGAAGAGAAAGGATGATTGCATGGGAATTTCCTCATCGGTGATGGCAGCAGGAGGTCTCTTATCCGTGATGCAAAACGGGAGATTCGGTCCAAAAGCTTCTCTTGCGATATAGATGGTCGCGGCCGCGAATGTGATGGCCCGGGAGCCTGGATCCGTCTAGGTAAGAACCCCTGTCTCGCCAAACTTCTGTCGGAGACGGGATTGAATGCGAATTTGAGCTACAGCACACAGATTAAGGGAAACCATGGAATTTCTGTAGGTGATCAAAGGGACCCTCTTGCCATCTCCGATTGTCCCTCCTGTAGGAACGAACTCATTTGGTAATTTCTGATTCGTTAGGCGCCGGACATCCTCTTTTTCCCTTTGCACCCAAAAGAACATCCAAAAGAATTTTCTAACATTAGGACTAGACAATGTCAACTCAGATAAAAGAAGTCTAGAGGGAGAAGATCAGCATGTGGCCCCATTTACTCCGCACAGGACAACCTCCTTATTTTGAAATGCATTTGTATCCGAATTCTGGAGTCTCTCTGGAAATGGGTTGGATTCTCATGTCTAGAAAACCCACAAGTGGAGTGATGCCTAATTATGCGCTGTCGAGGCATTTTCACATGGTTTTTCTATGACTTCGATTCTTATGTGCGTCGGAGTCTCTCGAGTTGATAACCTAGGATGTGCCGTACCGTGAACCACTTGTTTCGAGACAATTATTAAAATAAAGGGTCAAATATAATCAAAGCGTTTTTTTTGTCCTTGGTTCTTAGGGTTTGCCAAGCCTATGAAATTAACGGATCCGTCTTAATTGAGAAAATAAATCAAAGTACGAAATTATTGTTTTTATATAGACGGGGACGGTGCATCTAAAGTTCAAACGAATCCTTCTAATTCCAGGTCAACCCGTTCGATAGTAACATGAATTTTTTTACGTGAGATCGGGAATGTCCGATGTCGGTTGGTAACAAGTAATTCTCTAAAGATGAGACACAATTGTTTTTACGTTTTGTTCCGATTTATCTTGGGATGACAACTTTTTTTTCCAGCATCAGATTTTTGGGCCACGTGTGTGCCATTTGTCATGCAAATTCGGTGGGCCAGTTCGAGCTATAAATTGAAAATACCGCAGCTACAATATCAAAGAAATCGTACACCAACTTGATGTTATGGAGATTCTAAGTTAACAATTAACACTTTACTTAAAGATGATGGCTTAAATTTGACTTGCGAAGGTTTACACGGGGAAGGTGCCGAGCCTATGAAAAATTGTGAATAATTTTGCTATAAATACCAGCACGGACATTATGTTTTTCTACCATTTCCTAATGCAGATTGTTAAGACATGTTGACAATTAAATTTTGCTGACCCCATATATTACATAGAAAATTAGGAATTGGCCTCAACCCCTACCCCCGAACAAGAATAATATTAATAATTGCATTTAAATTAGACTGGCGTTAAATGAGTTTGAGTAGGGGAGGCCATGTGCTTAATTAAACTAAGCCCACAGGATCATTAATTTGATCAAGCCAATTGAGTACCCCATATGACCAAAAATTGCACGTGCTTAGCACA
Organism: Eucalyptus grandis; assembly: GCF_016545825.1. Taxonomy (NCBI): domain Eukaryota; kingdom Viridiplantae; phylum Streptophyta; class Magnoliopsida; order Myrtales; family Myrtaceae; genus Eucalyptus; species Eucalyptus grandis. Next base: position 41,681,681 of record NC_052613.1, read on the forward strand.
CGGGTATGCCGAAGTAGGAGAGATTGCATTATCTAATTCAACTTGGAGGAAATGAAGATATCATCTTTGGCGATTTTAATTATATGGGGATAATTAGAAGGTGACATCTTAATTTCCTAAGGTGAGGGAGTCAATATATTTCTTTTGTCTAAAGTAGGAAAATGATGCGTTGATTTGTTCCTTGAGAAAACCCTAATCCTAAGTCTAGAAAAGCCTGAGGTTGGACATTAGAGGAGGTTGGCATACAATAGAGAAAGGTCCACGACATTAGAGACAGCATGTAAGAAAGAAAAGTTCAAAGTCGATGGCGCCTGATACTGACAACGTTGTTGTATCTACATCGTGCCAGGCCTTCGCCGTGGCCAACCCTAGCCGATCGCAGTTGTGATCCTCCATGCTGCCAATCGTAATTGGAGTCAAAGTTCCTATCAAAGTAGTTTCCAGAACTATAATCGATTGAATATTAATTTCCTAGTTTGAAATGATTTGATTCTAACTCGATTTGACATGATTTACTTAGATGTTATCGAATAAACAATTTCCTTGTTTGAATCATTATGTATAGGGTTAAACTACAAAAATTTATAAACTGGTATATTCATAATAAATTTACCCTAAAGTAATTTTTTGATGACAAAAATTCCCGAATTTGTACACCTATAACAAATTTACATTTCGTTAATTTCTGTTAAATTTTACTATCAAATTGATCAGTTTGATAACACGTGATGGTTAATGAGTGTATCAGTTTTCGTTTGTCATAGGTATATCAATTTGTGGTTTCTTATGATATTAATTCAATTTAACGAAAATTAATAGAGGGTAAATTTTTACAAATATACCAACTTGGGGTTAATTACTTTAGGGTAAATTCTTCATAGGTGTAATCAGTCTGAATACTTAATTTTGTAGTTAGAATTATTTGATTCTAACTCAATTTGACTTGATTTACTTAGGTTTTATCAAATAAGCAGTTTCCTTATTTGAGTCATTATATATAGTGTTAATATTATGAAAAACTCCAAACTAATACACTTGTGACAAAATTATCATCCGTTAGTTTCCGTTAAATTTGATTAATATCATGAAAAACTACAAATTAATGGTCACGTGTACTAGTCCATGATTCCTTGTGATATTAATCCAATTTAATGGAAAATAATAGAGAGTAAATTTATTGCAAATGTACCAATTTGGGGTTTCTGATGGTAAAAAAATTAGTTTAGGATAAATTTGTCACATGTGTACTAGTCTGGAGTTATTCGTGATATTAATATATATAATTGGGGATATGGTCCTTTGGACTAAAGATTGAACCCTCAATTAAGTTTGTTTCTTTATTTAAAAATAAAAATATTTAATATAATCTATTATGTGGGGTGTAGATTTCATACATCATTAGATTGGGCATGTGCATATTATAAAATTAATATAAAAAAGATGCATCGCATTTAGTTTAGATTACATTCTTGCCTGTTTCCTAACTTAGAAATTCATATCTTAAGTGCATTAGGAATCTTTTATTAATTTAGGAAAAGCGTAAGCTTCATTTAGTTCATAATTAGGATTTAATATACATTATTTCCTTGTTGGTCAAAGTCAATTTAGGGTGTTTCCCATTTCAAATCATAAAAAGAAAATACCAAATATAATTGGATTGCATTGTTAGGTCATGTTAGTGTCCTAGAGTTTAGTCTCTTGTTTCTATTTTTTTTTTAAAAGAAAAAAAAGAAAGGAAAATACGAAAATCTCCCATAGAGTTTAAATAATAGGGCTAATTTATGATTAATCCTAATTTATTATTATATTTAAGTTATTAATGGAGCTTGCATTTCATTTAAAATTATATACAGTCCATTAATGAATGGTAGATTAAACTCACATAGTCATAGTATTTAGAGAACATTTCAAACAATAGTATAAAATGTTCTCATTTTCTCAAATAAATGCCTGAAGTAGAAATTTTTTTAAATAAGGGTTTGAAGTTTTCTCATATTTTCAAATAATGATCTCAAGTACACCTTATTTCAAATAAGGGTTTGAAGTGATTATCTTCATCTCAAAGAAAGGTCTAAACTCACTGGCTAGTGAAGAGTAATTACTTCTTTCATTTTTTTTTCATTTTTTTCATAAAAATAAACTTAAAAAAATAAAACATAAAAGAAGAAGAAACCCACAAAGAAGGGCTCCCTCCCGCTTGTGGTTGCCAGCATTCGAGCGGGGGTCGACAACCCTTGCCAACCATCGCTGCAGCCCCATTGCCGAGAGGGCTCTCGTGTTTTTTTTTTTCCTTAAATAAATTTTCTTTTTTTTTTTATTTTAATCTAATTTAATTAAAATTTGTTTGGACAAAAATACCTCTAATAGATCATAATATTTTCCTGGTCAGCGAGGTTAGGTCTTTATTTGAAATAGCTATAACAACTCCGTGCCTTTATTTGAGAAAATGATAATATTTTAAGCTCTTATTTGAAATAAGTTTCATTTTATGCTTATATTTGAGAAAGTGAGGATACTCAAGCCCTTATTTGGAACTTTCCCTTATATTTAATTTAAGAGATGCCCATTTTTTAAACAAGAAAAACCCTAAAAAAGAATTAATAGGCATAGCCTTTAGAAATCATGTTTAAGGCGTGCATATATTGTTTGGTTTTTAGTTACTAATTTGTAGAACACTTGATGAATTTGACATAATGGAGTTTTTCTTATGATGTTCTTACCATTTTTCTAACAATTTATTTGTTGCTTTAATTATTGAGTGTTAAATAAAAACTCCATTTTAATTGGGTAACAAATGATCACTATCGCATGTTAGTAGATTATGATTAAATTTGACTATGATTGCTTGTAAAATATTTTTGTAAAAAAGAGAAAAGATACAAAAATGCGTTAAATATATCTAGTGTAACAAAATCTCGTATCCATGAAATATATAGTTTACAAAAGTTCTCCCGCATTTTAATTGGGTTTCTAGTCAACTCATAATAGATTAGTGGCGGTTCCTAGATAAATTTAAAATTGCATGTTTACTTTGTCACGCCTCGATCCTCCGGGTGGGTACCCATCCCTCGGTGGTCAATTAAATTGCGATGTCCCAAGACGTGTTATCGACCCATTTATTTTAATGCACATGCGGAAGCGAATAAATAAATCATCAGACAACAAAAAGATGGGATAGAGAAGCAGGGCCACAAATTTTTCAAACCACAACATGCTTATATATATATCAGACTAAGTCATATACAATACTAGCCAATATATATAAAAAGCCTACAAAAGGGGTAGAGGGCTACAAATCCTCTAAGCATTCGAGTCTTCAACTGAATACTCTGGACACTCTGGATCTGAAAGATTCGGATCTACCACTGAACCACTTGAGGGTTAGCTGTACTCTTACCAAAAGCGATCTTCAGCATCGACCTAGGGATCTTAGACTTCGGAATGGAGCATTCTCTGGGTCCATCCCGCCTGTAATGATACTACAATTTGAATTGATGGGGCACTTTCTGGGATAAACTCGTATCAACCCAAACAGTGGATCTCACGAGTTCGTAAACTCGAAATAGTGCTTTACCCTAGATGTCCAGTCAACTATTGCGCCTCATAGCTTCCAAAAGTACCATTTCGAAGTCCTGGAGAGGAAGATGCCTCTTGGGTTGACGTATAGTGCGACTTGTTAGATATATCGGGTCATATATGGGATTTCCCGTTCTCGTTCAGCAATAATAATATCCCCCAACATCTCCTCCTTGGCTCCTAGGGAAGGGAATCTAAGAGTGTTGTTCGGTGACCTTCTTCGGCTGGCCAAAACGCTCAGGAGGTACAACCATCTAAGCACTTGTAAATGTTATCTCACAACGGGTGAGACGACGTCTCAACAAGTTCACTCCCTAAACTTTGACTATGAAGGAAATACGCCTAAAGGTTACCTATGCACACCTCAATTCCTTTATGCAAATCAGTATAATTCATATATTCAACGAATCACTTCAATTTAAATCAAATTATCAAATCCAATCAAATCATCGATCAATCGATCCAATCAATCCCATACCACCAATACCATCTCTCTGTCAACTCATTCAATAATATCTATAAAATTTGATCACATCAAGATTTGCTCACCCTAAACTGAAGATAGATAGTATAACTCACCAAAAGCTGATAGAGTATATTGCTCACCCTAAACTGATATATCAAGGCCCACGGGCCGATATAGTGTACTAATAATGCTCACCAAAGCTGTGTGGTACTTAATATGCTCACCAAAGCTATACAATACTTAATATCTATTATATCCGATAAAATAATCATGTGTAGGTACACAGTCGGCATTAGCTAAAATACCATAATTTCTATTTTTTTTTAAATTCCACCATTTAATATTGTCCATAATAATATTTTTGGCGTTGTAAACTAACACCCAATAATTCCTAATTAAATACCAAAATTACCCAATTTTAGAATAAATTCCCAAAATTACAAACATCATTCAAATAACACAAATTAGCATTAAGATGAAGAAACTAAATACACCATTGTAATCAGCACGAAATTTCGGTCTCCAGCTATCTTAGTATAATTTTCAAAAAATAATAAATAATTAAATAATTACCAAAATTAATTAAATAAATGCCAAAAATACAAACTTAGGTCGGAAAAGCCTAATTAAATACAAAAGCGAACCCGAAAAATTTTCGAACCTATTTAAATAAATAATACAACATATCTAGTTGCTAATTAAACCGATCTAACCACCTAACATGTATAAACGAATAATTAAATCACTAATATGTTCTAACTAACCACATAATACATAATTAGCCTAAACTAATCAATCTTAAGCATAATTAACTCCCTAAGTAGAGTTAGTGAGTAAACTCACCGGTTTTGAAATCCGATGAGTCCACGAGGACGGCGAGGTAGAGATGAGTGACAAACTCCGAAGTGGCAGCATGAAGCAAGATCCGGAAGCAGTCAAAAGCGGGCCTCGAAGCCCAAGATTTCTTGCTGAACTTCGGTTCTGGTTGGTGGGCCGAGGGAGGCTAGATGAAGGCTGGCTGGGCTGGAAACGACAAGGGACAGGCGAATGGACTGCAGCCGATCGAGCAGAGGCGAACGGTGACGTATGGCAGTTCAAGTGGCGAGAACGGCTTGCGACGGTGGCCAGATAGGCTCGAGGGACGGGTTGGATGCAGAACTGCACACGGGACTGGCGTGGCTCACGCGGGGGCTTGCGATGGCAGCGACGGGTGCTCGACGGCTCCAGGTGGCAGTCGACGGTGAGGGGGGGTGTACTACTCGATTTTCTTGCAACTTTCAAAGCTACTATGATCTGGAAATGGGGGAAACAACCAGTTGGAGAAGAAGAAAGGGACACCTGCCTTGGAGGGTCCCTCTAAGCTTCAATCTCACCCCCATTTGTCCCCCTTGAAGAGGTCCCACCACCATTGATGTCTTCCTTAGCAATTTTGCAATTACAAAGCTTTCTTAAGAAGTCTCGGAAGTGGTCCAAAGGTTGCACACCATGGGGGCTACGAATTTGAGCAATCCTCCAATTTCATCAAATTCCCCCTTCTAATTCTCCTCAAATGGACTCAATTTGACGGCCATAAATTCCACCAAGATATCCATAATCAAATCAACATTTTTCCTCGCTAATAGAACTAACTTGCATCCCAAAAACTTGATCAAAAACGGTCCCATTTGGACAAAAACGACCCTATTTTGAATTTTTGCAAAAAATATTAGTTTGCAGAAAAATTTTCAAATGATGAGTCGACGTTCCTAAAATGACTCATAACATAACAAAACTTTTAATTTCTAAAATTGGATTCAAATTCGCGGTTAATTTCAATATAACGTGATTTTAGCGTAATCTAGCCTACCGAGTAGCTTTTAGAAATTTTTGGTACAATTGATCCGTGATTGATTATTTTCAAGCCACAACGTACATCTTCCACACATTGGCGACTCTCGGTTGTCGTGAAAATATTGGTGTTTTAATTACGGACACAGGGTACCAAAATGACAGAAAAATTAGTTTAATGCCGATCGACGAGAATTTTTTGCAATTCGGTAGAATCACCCATACTCAATCACATATCTTGATCGAATTAACATATCTTCAATCTCTGATCGATTTTTAACTGTGTCGTAATGACCCTTGTAGACTAACACGGTTGAGTAGTCGATTTCTAGTCGAATTCTCAAGTCTATTGCGTTAAAATCTCTTAAAGACTTCCCATATAATTATCTCATGAGTGATCAGCTCAGAGAATAGCACTATAGGTGTGTCGATGAAAGGCCCGAATCATTTAATTGAAAACAAGACTGAAATTTCAAGATGTCACATACTTAATTAAAACCTAAAAGTTATGATTGTTATGGGCGTAAGAGACGCACTACAAGTTTAATTAATAATCCCTTATCTTTCCTTTTGATGGTTTGCCTTGGGAAGATGACAACAAGAGAAAGTTCAATGAATAAAAGAAGTTAAATTTTGAATGTGGAGGTATCGGTAAATAAATTTTGCTCATCCCTAATCATCAACGACAATAATTTAAACTATTGAAACAATTGACAGTTGTCCTGCAAAATGTTACATTCTTTCCCTATACCTACTTAGAGCGATTAGAAAAATTTACTGCTAAATAAATGCATGGTCTAAATTACAGCCTATTGTCCTGAGGCCAACTTTTAATTTACAAGAGAAATAATGAGGTTACAAAATTCCACAATTCTCGAGTCATCCTATTGATTTCCTTACTTCACAAGGATTTTTTGTTTGTTTTTTATAACAATTTTCTTCCTTTTTCTTTCTCATTCATCTGGAGATTTCGCATGCTGTAGAGTAGGTTAGTTGCTCCATCTCCCAACTTAGCTTCGGAGCCACCCTTTCATGGCGTGGATAATACTCCTGCAGAATTCATATCACAAATCTTTCGACGGATTACCTTTCTCTTTCTCAATGATTTATTTTTCTTTTGCTGAATTAATATGAATCGAGCAAAATTTATTGGAAGTGAACTAACAATGAAATAGCAAATACTGCTAACATCTAAGTGTTAATTTTAATGGGATTTCTTAATTACCTCCATCCTCTTGATTAAGTCCTTGGCGTTAGGGGCAGTAACAATGATGTGGCGTGCATTGGGCCTAATGAAACCTTCCTCCACTGCTTTGTCGATGAATTGCAGCAAGGGGTTGTAGTACCCATCTACATTCAACATTCCCACCTGCAAAATTTATTTTTAGTATTATAGGAACGCAAGAAGATAAAATTCTCAAATCAAGATCAGCTTAGAAATCCACAAGGGAGAATAAAAATTTACTGAAGTGAAGAGACGAATTACCGGTTTGTCGTGGATGCCGAGTTGGGCCCAGGTTATCACCTCCAGAAGCTCTTCGAGTGTCCCATAACCCCCTTGTGAAAAGTCAAATACAATTTTATCGACGTCGCAAAAAATTAATTTGTTTTAGATTACTAATTGATGGAGATTTATATGCCATAAATAAATCTCAAGAGTAATATATATTTTGCCCTTTTGGCTAGGAGAGTTTAGGGGTAAGTAAGACGGATTGACCAAACTAAGAACCACTCGGACTTCGAACTAGCCAGTTGGGTCCAATTCTCGAAGAGGCCAGGATTTTTAGCTCAGGGGAGGAATTGGACGAAACCGGACCGCTTGGACTGATTATTCTTTTTTTTTTTCGTTCTTATTTTAAAAATGTCTCACACACACCTCCTCTTCTCTTTTGATCTTTCCCTTTCGCACCACGCTCATGCCTACTTTTCTCTTTTAGTCTTTCCCTTTCTCTAGGTTCTTTCACCTCTTATAGAGTTCGAGGCATTATCTCTTTTGAACTCAACTAATTCTACTAAACTGCTTGGGAACCAAACTGGACCGGTCAATCCAGTTCCAAGGACATTCAATCTGGTCTCTGGTTTTGGAAATGGGAACCAGTCCCTCTAATCGGGGCTCCAATTCAGGAGTGGGGTTGGATTGGCCTGCGGGTCCGATTCAGACCAGACCATTTGGGTTCAACATGGGCCGAGTGTCGAAACTAAAGCCCGAATTGGTCAAGTCATTGGGACCGGATCTTGGTTCGAATGGAATGGAATTCATTACTGAACATGAACATCGTTCGAGGGGATCAAAGGGTGCACCAACCGGGTAAGGCGATGAAGGCGTCCGAACGTCGAGCCATCTCTGCCTTCCTCTCGTGCATGTCGGCGACCGCCTTCACTTCTCCCACCGTCTCTCCGGTTATCTGCCACACCACAAACAAACAGCTTTTCCACTATGCAGATTAAAGCCCCTCAATGCGTGGTGCGGAGCAAGTTTAGCATTCGCCCCCGATGCATGTAAAAGCCGAGATGGATTCGGCTTGCGTGCGCCGGGTACATGCAAGAATTTCGAGCCTCGAACTGAATACGAAACTCATGTGGGTGGGAGCCCAAGCCGTGACACTGACAAAAGCGATGAGGGGACTTGCTCACACGGGTGAAGGGCCGGTGCCAAGAAGATACAAGGGTGTGAGAGTACTTTGCACCACGGAATCTAACCAGGGCATGTGAAAACTAGCAGAGACAGACAAATGCCGTGGACCAGTACAAGCGTACAAATTACGGGATAAGTTTCCTGCCATTCAGACCAACCTAGCCCACTCTAGGCTCCAGCAAGAAGAGAGAGAGAGAGAGAGAGAGAGAGAGAGAGAGAGGCTCTTTTGCTTCTTCCTGGCCCCCGTTTGGCCCCTAACTTGTGATTGGACTCGGCTTCCGTGTTTACCGGTTACGAGTTTGTCGGGATTCATTCAGTAATTGGCTCTGTTATTACTCGAAAGTTGGCGACACTAAAGCGATGCATAAGGTACTTTCTCAAAGGTAAGCATACTAGAAATACGTACCTCTGGAGGCATGAGAGTTTTGGGAATGACGCTGCAAAACAAGCACGTAATTGATTACCGCTGAACTTAACCCTCTTATCTTCATCATTTCGCTCTCTTTTTTTAGCACTATTTCATCCGATGACCATGATGGAATCACTCACCCGATGACATGGCGGCCCCCGTTGTAGACGACTTGCGAGACAAGACCCATCAATCCGATGCTCCCTCCTCCATACACCAGATCAATATTCCTCGATACCTTCAATAGTGAAAAACAACTAGGCGTTACTCGTCATTTTGATGGACCGAACTGCAATATCAATTTTACTTTCTTGGGTAAAGGACTCGCCTGACCAAAACGAACGAAGAGAATTAGGGGTATATAGCTAAAGCGAAAAAGAAGAAGAAGAAGAAGAAGAAGAAGAAGAAGAAGAAGAAAGCAGACCAGTTCTTTGCCGAGCTCGATAGCAGCATCCTTGTAGCTGCTCTTCTTCCCTTGGCTGCTCCCACAGAAGACACATATGCTTTTGAACTTTGATGACTGTTTCGTCTCCATCTCTCTCTCTCTCTCTCTCTCTCTCTCTCTCTCTGTGGTGTTTATGAAAATATACAAGGCCTTTCTTTTTCTTGGGCTGAGACTGACACGAGAGGACCTGAGTTTGTATATAAACCGAAGGACGAAGGATTCCTCTATGGCTCTTCTCGTTTTATGGCAATGTAAATCAACGCAACCCTAGCGCTAGCAGCTTCAATCATAGTCCCAAAGCCATGCATGTAGGGTCCACCTTTTTGTTTTATCTCTTGCGGGCTCCACTGCTCCAAGGAGAATTCCTTGACACAGATTCTAGGGCTGTCCTCTCATCAACTCCTGCCAGCCATGTCCGGACGTTGAAACAATGAAAGCACAGACTCCATTTATTTGATTTGAAGTTAGCAGGAACAAATATCCGCAGGATAGAATATGCATGTCTAGCATACCTATCGAAAATACTTGGTATATTCGTTCTGTGCCACACCAATTATGATCGAGAGAACGACATTGATTTGATAACATAAGATAGATATTGTATTCTTTTATGTTTTCGGAATAAGATTTTATGATGTGGTCAATCGAGTCATTAAGAAGGTATCTAACATTTCCAAATATGTTAGTCGAACAAACGATGAATGAATGGCTCCCTTTTATCAATTTTCTTGCACCCTCAAAGCCTCAACCACCCACGCCATGGCCGGCGGAATCTTTGCATGCGCAGGAGACTCCCCTCCATACTTTATTTCTCACTCTCGGTTGGACCAAACCACACCGCCATCTCCTCATGTGCTCTCTGTTTCCTCACTTTCGTTTCAGGGCATAAAATTCTCCTTATTGAAATTCTCTTGACTGAGCAATGAGGTACACATATCTTCTAGAAATGCGCAATTTGATACTATTTCTAAGACTAATTAGATCGAGAGCAAAGTACTCAACACTTCAATCGTTTCGCAAATCAAAAGTAGGATCGAGCGACTAGTTTGAAATACCACCCAACCCCGACGTTCGAGTCTGAAACGATTCCAGCACAACACCTCCAATCAAGAGCTATTGAAACCATTTCGGAAAGAGCTTCAAAGACACCTTTTGACAAAGAAGGATTTCCAGATACTCGTTTCGTTCTAAAGGCGAGACCGCTTTTCTTTGGATAAGGAGGAGGCAGGCACTGCAGATTTATAATGCGGTCGCCCATCTTTGCTTATCCCCTTTTGACACCGGGATGACTCGATCCCCAATAGCCATGAAGTTGAGTTGGCGTAGAACGATGAGACTCTGCACTCCATAAATGTGGGCAGAGCATCTCTATTCACGCAAAGGTCTGCAGTGACCACCCGGAGATTTTTTTTTTTCAATTCTTCTTTCTCCAACTTTTATGGCGATAGCACATTGGTCTGAAAGGTTGGCTTTATGGGAACGTTCTTCAGTGGGGCAACAAGAACAGCTCGCCACTGCAATTTTTCGCTGCTTTCTTGACGTCAGTCGAAAGCGATTTGTCGAAGGTTGTCAAGTGGGAATTTCACCCCCCAACAAGAATTCAGCTCTTTCCCTGCTGCGAGAAAAGTAGTGGAGGAATCTCTCTGTTGCTTTGTTTGACTCTGGATGAATCTCCTTCCAACCATGTTCCCACTTGCATCGCTCCCGCAACACGTTCATCATCCCAAGCCCCCACTAGATTTTTCACTTTCCATCGTATGTCTCAGCACAAAAATCATATTCCGTCGCGATCAATATCGATCAAGAAGATAAAGCATAGCCAAGAAAGCCATTCAATTTCAACCACGAGCACGGGATCGAGTGATTGCCGACTTTTGATTTGTCTATCGAGAATGTAGGCTTCTCTCCCGCTCAATCAAACCTCAATCATCACGGCACAAGAGTGCTTAATTCCAGGGGAAGCAAACGTGTAAACGCAAATTGATATATTTAGTAAATTAGCTCGACCCCATGCATGTGAATCCATGTCATATGGGTCTAGGAATTAATGGTCGGATTCGAATTTTGGCCAGAATAATGCACGTAATTGAGACATTGCATGGAGTTGTGGGGGACCACTTCTTGACCTCGAGAGTCGCTGTCTTGGGAATTAATTGGTTTGAACTTATGGACAGATCGTATCAAGCTGTTAATGGAGCAATTGAATGGTCAACATAATCACCATGATGCTCCAAAAGTTAACCTCGGCGAAGACTCTCGATTCAAGATTAGCATATAATAATGTACAATAGGGAAGGGAATTATGAACCGCGACGACCTTTTTGATATTCCGTTCAACAAAGTGGAGGGAGCTTTACTTTTGAATGCGAGATGATGATGATTAAACTACATGCTTTCTTCTCAATAATCACTTGAGGGACTAAGAAATAACAGGCCATTAGTCAAAAAACACCAAGAAAGGGACCCGCCCATCTTCAATAACTAACCAAGTTACGTCCCCCACCTCAAAAGGAAGGGCCTACTTTTAAATTCCTAATGCTTTGCTCATATCCCATGTGATTGGATTGAATGTACTTTTCTTTCAAAAGCAATTTACTTCCTTTTTTTTATTTTTTTATTTTTATTTTTTTTTAAATTTTTTCTGGGTTCTCTCTTTCACACACACGCAAGCGCGCTCGTAGCACTTAGTCATGTGCTACTTGCAAATTTATTATGATTTAGTTCAGCTGTTGATTAAGTCATGTTTTACTTGTAACTCACCGTTACTACTTCAAGTTCATGTAGGCTTGAACTCTAGATCAAGAGATCAATTATTGACTCACGAGGAGCAAAAAGTTTCATATCATCGTTGCATTGCTCATATGTGTTCATAGTGGCTTGAATTTATCTTGATATGTGATTGATTTAAAATGATAAAACAATCTAAGGGTATGTTTGTTTTACGAAAAATAATTTTCGGGAAAACGTTTTCCTCATTTTCCAGCGTTTGATTCATTTAAGAAAATGAGTCAACGGAAAATGTTTTCCTTCCAAAGTTTAAATTTAGGAAAACGATTTCCCCTTTCAAAGAACCGGAAAACGTTTTCCAAAATATTTTAATATCCTTGCTTAATAAAAAAATTATTATTAAAAAGAATTTCTAATTAAAAATTTTGAATTTGTTATTATTACATCTTTTCTTTTTCTTGTTTCCTCTTTTCTTTCTTTGCCTGTGAACGTAAACCCTAACTCCTCCTCTCCTCTCTCCTTCTCCTTCACCCCCTCCCTTTCCTTTTGACTTGCTCTTGTAACTGGAAATCATGTCCATTTTCCAAAAGAAATAAAAATAAATAAATGTGTATGAATTCAGGTTTCCTTTTCATTTTGCAAGTTCAAATTTTAGATTTACTAAACTGATCGAGAAAAATCCATTTATTAAGTAATATGAACTCAACAAATTAATTTGGAAGTAAGAGGCACACTATTGTCAATTGTTAAGTCAAATGTCATTCAATCATTTTTCAAATGCAATCCAAATATCAGAAAATACTTTTAGTCACGTATCATCAAACAAAAGAAAACTAACCATTTTCCTAGAAAATGGTTTCCAGAAAATATTTAAAAAAAAACATTTCGTTTTTCACGAAACAAACACACCCTAAGTAAAAATAATTTTCTAACCGTGTTAGTGATTTTCCTACGCCCCTCCTATCTAAAACGGAGCACATTAGTTATGTGACAACTTCGATCTTCCCAGAATTAGCATTTACATTTCTTACCATCGTCAACCATAAATAATAACTGCTGCGAATTTGGCCTCGGAAGCTCCTGCTTGTACTTATAAAATGAAGGACAAGCTGTCTTCAATGTCTTAGCTACAATATGCATAGGCTACAATATGTCTGTCTTAACATGTAACTATTTCTTCTCCTATATCTTCCTCCCAATCAATGAAAGAATCACCATATGTCATCCCTTTCTGTTAACTTCTTGTACATACATCATTGATTCGTTCTCTGCTCAATCGTCATCGACAGAGAAGTCCGGCTCCGCCGGCTTCTGCAGCGATGCAATGGCACTTGAGTCTGAGCCAGGATGGCTATGCCCACCGCCTATCCTCGTGCTTGCGGCCATCCTAGTCGCGTATGAAGCCAGTCCTGAGCTGGTCGGGACCTTTTCGGCAGCCTTAACATCCTGTGTGAGGCTCTCTTGAGCCTTAAGCTCGGCGACTTCTTTCCGCTTCTTGAACCGGCGCCATGCAGCTTGTACGAAGCAAGCGGCCCATGTCCGCCAATGATGCGAGTAGAACCTGAACTTGTGCCGCAGCTGCTTGCTGTGCAGCCTCCGGAACTGTGATGCCACGAACTTCAAGTCTTCTGCGCTGAGGGCAAATGCCTCGACTTCGGACACAGATTTGGCTGTCCGGGTTGATGACGGGAGAATCACACTCGGGCGCGGGTCCAGGGCCCACGTGAGCAGTTCCTCTCCGCAGAAGTCGCCAGGTCCGATGCGGCATGAATTGAAGAAACCGGTGCGTCCGCCATTGGTGGTGTAAGAGTCGAGATGGCCTCGGATGATGAAGAGCATCTCATTGACGGGGTCACCTTCACGCACTAGGAATGTGCCTTCGGTGCACAAGGCGGGTTTCAGCCTCTCGCAGATCGCATCCAGCATTCTTTCGTCCATTTGATCAAATAACGGAACCTGTTTATTCAGCAAGAAACAAGCGAAATCATCAATTCAAACATGAGCATCAGCATTCCGCAGCCAAATCGATATCAGTTTCCCACAGATTAAGTTGACTAACATCAGAATAGCCATTTCTTGTTGTTGGGGCATCTCGAAGCTCAAGTGGTCATGTCGACTTAATTAGGAACCATAGGACAACACATACAGATGACCAATGACGTTTCCTAGACGTGATAGTTTCAGACTTACACGTCGAACTAGATCGAGGCACAGATGACGCTTGATGTCTCTCCTGAGATCCACGGGAAGGCCTTTCAGAATAGTTTCCTCATCGACGCCTCTAGTGGCAATCCACCTGAACTGGTCATGTTTCCGAACGGATTCCTTCAACTCTTGAGGTAGTTGCCTGTGATGCATCCACTGTTCTGCATCTGTTCTCTTGATCCTCCACTCTTCCAGTCGGACCGTTGTAGATTGGAGATATGTCTGTTAGATGAGCACATTAGTTTCTAACATTACCTGTTTAGGTAAACCGAAGCATCACGCATCGCTTTCAATTCTTGTTTAGTCGCTAAAATTTTTTTTGGACTGAAAAACACATATAGGAAATGACAGAAGAAAAATAGTGAGTCATCCATTCTTACTTGCATATTTCCAATCAGCAATGCAAAGAGAACCAGCCCTAGAGTCGCAATGACTATGGCGAAAACAATTTCTCCGACATATGTGCTCGTTGAGAGATTTTGTCCCAAGGAACTGCAAGTGCAATCAAAAGATCATCATCTGAACTAGACAGTAGTCGAACGAGAATGATATTCAGCTCAATAAATGTGGAGATGGAAAGAGAAAGAGACGCATCTCCGCAAATCTATCCGTCGCTTCCAACCATAGCGTTTAAATTTCAGATATAATCAAGCATCTAGAGAAAAGTTTCAGATGTATCCAGTAAGCCAAGAATGTTAGAGCATGTTCATTGATCACAGTCAAACACGAAACCTTGTACCTATATAAAGAAGAAAATCGGTACGAACAACTAACTCCAGAAACAGAGTAATCTCCTGTTATCTTACCTCAGATTCCTCAATCCCCACCAAAGGCAGTAAAAGTACTTGTTGAAGAATGGAGACACAGTTACTTCTGATGTCACCCCATCGCCATAAATGCCAAACTCATAAAAACCACTCGAGGGATCGCATAATCCGGTGAGGTTGCTTGACTGGTACCAGGCAATCCTGTTGAAATCATTTGCCCTGCGGCAATCGAAGAAACTGTACTTACAAGATGCCTTCTGATCGTCGCATGCTCGTCTCCAGCATGCCTCCTGTCGTTCTATTGCTAACAGGTACCAACAAGCTCCTAAAACCTGTTTATAAGAGGAAGAAGAACACTATCAGAGTTAATATTAATCTTGATTGAAATGGGATACGTAAATGATGTCAGAGAGAGATCATGAATGATCAAATAAATACAAAACCGTCCATTTAGCTATAGATGGAATCACCTCTAGATTATATGGAAACACTGCTTAGAGATTCTCTGTTTTTCTGTACTTACATGGCTTGCCAACATGTAAAGCATAAGATTATATGCTGCTCCGGCCCATGCTGTCTCCGTGACGACGCCAGCGGCCTTGACGATTTGTGATGAAAGTGGGAATATAAGAAAGAGTCTCGGGATATATTGAAAAATTATGATAAAACGGAGGACGTTTTTGGTGTTAGTCATTGTTGAACCATCGAGATTCGGGATAACAAGCCATATCAGCACCTGAAACATTGATAAAAATGAAGGGAAAAAAAAAACCGTAAGCGATTGAGCGCAAGCAAGTTTTCAGCATGCCAGACGATGACTTGTACTAGAAATTCCGGATTTTTACCTGAGGAAGTGGTAGGGCAGCAATAAGATCGATCCAGAAGTCCTTGCGAAAGTACTTCAAGGCGATCTTCGATGAGTCGATAACAAGTTCACCTCTCCCGAAGACTCGGGAAGATGGTGCGACATAAGCCGTACGAAACCGAACGAAAATCTGAATCATGTAAAACACATCGGCCACTGACCTTACTATAGTAAGGGCAACTTCAAGCGGTATCCCTATATCTATGCATTGTTCCTTCGAAACTACAGGCAAATAAAAGAAGAAGGGGTCCACAAACAGAGAAATTAAACATGCCACCAAGAAAATCTTGTTCCACCGGTGAATGGTTTGCCCTCGAGGATCCAATATTTTTCGCTTCACTCTCTCATAATCCTCCGAAAACACCCTAAGCAGCACTTTAGCTTTCATGGACTTCCCTGTTTTCTCAGGCGTGGCTTTCGGTTCATATAGCTTATTCTCATTAATCTTGTAGTTCAGTTTAACGATTCCATCGCCTTTTACTGTAGGGAGCCTTGCTAGATGATGATCCTCTTGAAATCTGGTTGGTTTAGAGTGAATGTCAGATATTGAAGATTGAACCTACTTGAGAAGTGACCATGTACTAAAATGGCAAATCGATTGAATATGGTATTCAGAATCCAAAAAGAAGCAAGAATTTGGCATAGATTCAGGAACTAGGAAGAGACAAACCTGACAGATCTTGAATTGTCATGTCCCATAGTGCTTGAGTACAGGTTCTGTCCCTTGGTGAAAGCCGCAATTGATCACGCAAATCTATCGCACAAGAAAGACTGATTTATGTACTGATCAACGAACCATCCTTTTCTTTTCTACAAGTATCTATCGACTTGTGAAATCAGAAGAAAGTGACTAGGGATGCCCTTGAAGCCACAAGAGTCAAGAGCCCTTGTATGGCTTTCTCTAGCCATGAATCATGTGAAGAAATAAAATAAAGACGCAGCAACTTGAAGGCTGAACCTTTTGAGGCTCAGAACGCCTTTCTGTGACAGAGTGTGAGTCAAAACGTGCGTCCTATATACCCTTTTAGAGTGTGAACTCCAACAAGTTGATAACTTTTTGGTCTTTCTTGAACTTTGCAATGAGCAGAACCTTAAGCCTGAAATGAATCACGCGTTTACCATCGCTCTAGCTGTCTCCCCACCCAAAAAAAAAGCAAAAGGAAAGGAAACAGAGCAAATTGCACGTAGACTGAAAACTAACCCAGATGCTTGGACAGCAACAACTTGCATAAGAAACTTCAGAAACCAATTTGCAGTAAGAAAAAGTTCGACAAGAAAAACACCGGGGCTATAAAAGAGGCAAGGCCAATCAATTCAAGACCCAGATTGACATCAAACTTCAAAATCCTCAGTCTGGTAGTCAAGCATGGGAGGGAGAGAGAGAGAGAGAGAGAGAGAGCTCACGAGTGTATTGCTTTTCTCAGAAGCTGACAGCCCGACACGATGAAAGTCACGAACTTGCAGAGCCGAATCTCACTGAGAAGGCATAGATCAGCTCAGAAAGAATTCGGGACGACATTTTTCATCTCAACTCCGAGATTGGAGGAGCGAAGGAAGATGCCAAAAAGTGGAAACTTTGGCAAAATGGGAAGCGAGCATCAGCTTTCATCGTTCACAGAAGTACAAAGCCGACCCCTCCCTGTGATCCTCGCTTGTTGCACGCGCTTAATGAACCTTGGGTTGTGCGGCCCCTTAGACATATCGGGACTTCAAGAAGATGACAACGCACCTGATTCATCCGCATTTAAAAGCTGGCGCCTGTTTTTCTTTATTGCACAATCACTAGACAAATCAGAAAGAGGACAAAGAAACAGTGACAACAGGAAAAAGAAATCGATGGGTCGTGGATTTATTTCTTCTTTTGCAAAGATCAAAGTTGACTTAAGTTTGATACGGATACCTATGGAATCTTCACACGTTTTCTTCATCCTTGATTAGAGACAGAACTTGCTGCTCGCTCCGCTGGGTTATATCGTCTCTCCCTTTGTTAATTACAGCACGTTTTAGCATTTAATTCGTAATTAAGACGGGCCACAGGAGAGAGGCTATGGAGACAAGGGGCGTTCAAATTTATCTTCAACTCCCATGATCAACCGCATTAGGCCTGCCTATGTTTCTTATAAGATAAGTTAATCGCGTAACAGTATCTCCAACAACCTTTTCTTGACCATCTAGATATGATGCGGGAGAATAATGCGTTATAGTATCATCTAGTGAACAGACGTGTTGGAAAAAATGCACAAGAAATCAAAGTCCAAGCCGTTTGACATACGGTGTATAAAGTGGTGATGTCCAAAGTACAAATCTTTGCTGTTTCCGCGTCGAAATCCGCTCTAAGAAGAAGCGGGCCACCCCTTTGGTCCTCGATGTCCATTGTCATTCTAATTTCTAATGATTCGCCATTGATGTCCCCACATAATACTCACAGAGACAGAGAGAGACAGAGAGAGAGAGAAGGGACCGGGAGGGAATCCCAAGGCAGAAGAATTTTGACTTTTTTTTTCCTGGATTTATCGTTCGTACTGGGTAGATGTCCTTCACTTTCGTCCGGACAAATCTTGAATGAAGATTTCTAATTATCTCATCCTCTTGAGCCGACTCAAATTCATTGTGCATCGTATTTACTGAATAAAGAAGCAATTAACAAAAGGGATAGATTAATTACTATCATTAAATCTGAAACCAAATAGGGTGGGATAAGTTCCTAGTTTATGGGATCGAGATCAGATCCACCAAATCCTGGAATCAACGATTTCTTTTTCCTTGTAAGTGTAAGTTTCTCAATATTAAAAGGAAAAAGAAACTAATTTAAGTTTGTTTCAAAATAAAATAATAAAAAATTAAAAATAATGATCGATCTAATTTAGATGGTTCAACTTCTTACGTGAAACTAGGAATGGACCTATCTCTTGGGGATCACGCAAAATTAGCCGATTCGAAATTAGCCGATTAGATTCGGTGCGATTTTGTTTTTGGATTGCACCCGGATGGCGACCCCTGATTAACATGGCACCCAGCTGGGAATGAGATCCGGGCACGGTGTGAAACTGTCGAAAGCATGGAATTCTCGCCTGAATTGAATGAAGTGGATGACAGATGCGACACTGATCGGTGGGATTGGTTGTCCAACCTGGCCGCAAGTGGGTCCCCCTTCCAAATTCAATGTTCCTCGTCCTTGTCCGATTGGCGGTGCGAAAGTCTTGGCAAATGCACGCAAAAAAAAACTCTTCTTGGCCGGAGGCTCGACTCCTCTTCATCAGCCCCTCAATTTACAGATTATTGAAATTGTCGCCCGTTTGCAATCGCAGAGCCCCTGAAATTATGCAATTTTTTGGGGGGCAGATACGTTATTTTGTATATTCACATCTTGGGAACGATGGAAAATTTTAATAAAAAGCAGACAAGCCGACGAGATCTCGGCCCGAACCAGCTCTTTCGTTGTACAGTCGAAGGCATCAAGCCCATGACATCCGAATGACCCCGCACATTTAATGATGTCCTCTCCTGCCTCACTCACCTCCCGCGTCTTCAATAATGCATTTTGTATTCATTTATAGTCCACCGAATTTTCTCCATTTTCTTCTATTTAGTAGTGCTAAAAAAAATGCAATCATGTGTATGCGTCTCAAAATAATGGAGGAAGAAAATAATGGGAAAGTGGGAATTTGGAAATAAAGTCGAATTGTTTACACAACAGAAAAGATATGAATGAAATTGTTGATGTGTGAGGGATGTATAGGTTAATGCGGAAAAACTGAATATCATTTGGATAGCAATTATGTCCAATTTATTGTGACATACTAAGTATGGTTTATATTGAATTGAATTGAATTGTAGCCACAAACTATCATGTAGTTTTTGGTAAAGTTTGAATTTTTTTCTTAATTAAGATGTTAATAAATTCGCTTTACATTTTGGGGGGGAGTCAAATTGCAGAGGAGGCCATGCATTTTGTATATTTGCATTAAGGAAGGGCCTACACTCTCATTAAGCGGCCAAGCCTGTACTTTGAGACACCAATAATATCAGACATGTGATTTAGATTTAGATGTGGCTTTAGACTTTGAAATAATCAGAGGAAATTGCTGGAAGCTTGTTCATGCTTGTAAGCATTTTGCAATGTGTAAATTCAACTCCTCCTTACTTCAGTTGTCCGAATATAGTGTTAAGGACGCAGAACGGGGAAAAAAAAGCATGACTTAACATGTAAATACCCACAAAAAAAAATGTCTGACCAAAAAAAAAAAACTTAAAAAATGTAATTGGCGATGACCCTTTTACAAAAACAAAGGTGGGTGTGAGACCCAAATTTAACCAACCCGAAATTGTGATCATCCGTAATTTACGTGTTTAGCCGCAAATAATAATAAAAGTTTGGAATTCGGATTACAGAAATAGCGGATCTCATATGAATTTTGAAAAGATCAAATCAAATTTGACATTCCAGGGCTTTCTTTTAATATGTGTACTAAGTACACAAAAGTACTTGCTCGACCTCTCGCCGGCGCATACACGGAACGTAGTAATAGATCAAATAAACAAAAACAGAGACCGTCTTCTGATGGGGTTTGTGTCTTCCAAGGTCGAGTTATGTCCTATTTTAAAATCAAGTTGACGTTGGACGGCTCTACCATTGATGTAATCCTAATCCAATTCTAGCCTCCTCAAAGAACTTTTAGGAGTCAATCTCCGCTCACGTGTCAAAGTTCAGTCAGCTTGCTCCTCATCACCAGTCTTGGATCAAAAGGGAGGGTGCAATTCATACAGCATGATTGATTTGGGTGCAAATACTGCATTCGAATTACTTAACCATCTGAAGTTCTTCATGGTCTCGGCTGGACCAAGCTACAAAGTCGAGTAATTTCGGGGCGGATCTTCACTTATATTACAAAGTATCCAATTCAATCCCTTTACAGCGTATGGATTGTGACATCTCACAATTCTTGGCACATTCGCAGACATAGCCATATTTTTAGACGTTTCTTTCAATGTCTGGAAATTTCAAGAATGGTGACCGGTGCGCTCTTGTCGGTTTGCTCGACGAGCCACTGTCATATTAGTCGACTGGTATTAGCTCGTGTTTGTAGGCGCTAGATGAATCCAGAGTCGATCGGTTTTCAAAGATTCTTGTATTTTTCAGCATTAATTGGCATACATAGGGGGAAAAAAGTACGGCCCAGATGGCAAGTTTATAGCTTAGCCGAAAGATCCGTTCCGATGCTAACCAGAGAATGAAACTGCCAATTGACACCTGATCTCTGGCAGTTATTTATGGCAATGAACCAAGGGAAAAGCCTGTTTCTCTGCAAGATCACGAGTCTGCAAAATCCAGACCAGCCTCATATTTGAGATGTCTGATTTCATCGGTATTACTAACATAAAAGTACATCAATTGGACAGGAAGACGCGACAGAAGAAGAGGCTCAGCATCCGAGCTATTACACCAACACAACGGAGTCAATTAGGGACACACAATGTCTAAGCACTTTCCAAAGTAAAATCAGACCAACACACAATTCTGCACCCATTTCAACAGTACCAAAAAAAAAAAAATCGGGTTTTCGAAATACTCGTGGCAGGTTTTCTTCTGGAAATGCGGAAAGCCTCATGGCGGGGGAGCCCCGGGCTCGAAGAGCGGCGGGCAGCAGCTTCGGAACAGACCGCAGCAGCACAGAAACCACATCCTGCATAACAGGCCAACAAAAGAAGAAAAGAATCAACTATAATGAGCAATTATATTTGCGCTTTCATATACTGTGTCACGGAATCGATCTTAATTTGCATGCATTGGAACTTTTTCTCCATTGACGACGGACCTTTAACATATACGTTCAGGTATTTGTTTTTTGGATTAACATCTAGAGTTACAAAGAGTGATGAAGAAAGAATCATCTTACAGGCAATCCAAGCATCCTCCTCCATCGGGCGGACCAGGCGGCGGGGCGGGCGCGAGAAGTGGTGCACTTGGCGGCGGAGGATCCATGGCCGACCGGGAGAAGAGATTGGACACTTTCTCAAAGTAAGACAGGAAGCTGAGTGAATGAGACTCGGATCCTTTGAAAAGAGGTTAAGCTCGCTTTTATCGTAGAGCTCCTCCTTGCCCCAGGTCAGAGGGCATTCATCTACCAGTCAAAACATGGGACTAACTACCCAGATTTTGGACATGTTCATCAAACCGGTTACTTATGAAGTAAGACAAGTTTCAGATGCACGTGGACGACAACTACGGACATTCACAGAAAAAAAGGGATAA
This sequence comes from Eucalyptus grandis, assembly GCF_016545825.1. Taxonomy (NCBI): domain Eukaryota; kingdom Viridiplantae; phylum Streptophyta; class Magnoliopsida; order Myrtales; family Myrtaceae; genus Eucalyptus; species Eucalyptus grandis. Next base: position 41,703,856 of record NC_052613.1, read on the forward strand.
TTACAGAGGAGTCGCGAGGCAATGTGGATTGTTAATGCCTCTTCACTCCTTGATTGAATCTGTGCGAGGAGATCAGTGTCAGTATCCCGGCATTCTTTTCCTGTCCCGGTTTTTTCAAGCAACAAGCATCGTTTTCCGTTGCATGTGCCCTGTAAGGCTTCGTTGGCTGGATCTGTTTGCGTTGGAAAATGTTTTGAGGATTGACCGGACTAATAGCTGAGTTGTGTTGACTTGCTTCAGTTTCTTGCAGTTCAAACTATCTCTATCATTGAGTATAGATCAAGTTTTGTCTTTAGATGTCATGACATCTAATTGCTAGCCGAAGCTATGCATGTGCTGTACATGTTTATGGGTGTTGCAGCAATGGATTCAGAAAAATGGTTGGAGCAAGAAAAAAGCTTCAGCAAAGAGAAAAACTTGTAAGAAAAAATCTGTTTCTTCTTTTTTAAAACCTAAATCATCCTACAACCCCTTGCACGATGTAGCTCATTTTAGTAAATTCACAATGTTCCAGTGACAGCGAACTCTGAGGCATCTTTCACATCATATCTACCAAAAAAAGTGGCATAATTTCAGATTCCTATCGAGGTTCAGATTTCTGTTAAAGAAAAAAAACTAAGATATCTATTTTTTAACTTCTGTACAAGCAATTTGATGAAGCATGAAACAAACAAAGAAATAAGTTGGTACCCACCAACCTAATTCATCCTATGCTTTACGAGGGAAAGGGGAAAAACATAAAGAAAGAAGAGAAGCTTAATGTATCTCGAACCTATGTATACTCAACAAACAAATTGGCCAAAAAGAAGCCGATACATTGCAATGCGGGGTTACAGATATGTACTCACTGCTGCTCTCATCCCCATGTACTGACTCAATGCGTCTTCTCAAGGGGACTTGTAGTTGCCAAGCAGAAGGATTCGAACCGAGGTTCAACTAAGTCCACTGAATCATCCTCATGGGAACGCCAGCTCCTCGCTTTAGAGGAAAGCATAATCAATCTCTCTACGTGATTGGAGGAAATATCGTTTTCATTGTTTGCAGTCCAAGGATCTTGGCCAACATCAACTGGTAGAGAACATGGGCTGGACAACCCATTTGGCGCAAAATTTTTCAACCCTTCTGTGTCTCTAGGACTATATACCAGTTCGCCAGGTATTTCTGTAATCGAATCAGATTTCATACTGGCGGAAGACCACTGCACATCAGAGAAGCACCAAAAATTCAATCAGAGTGACAGGCAAATGCAAGAATGCAATGATACAAAAAAATGGGGTTCAACAATCATCAAGCGCCAAAGTAATGAGACACGACTTTTTTGTGACAAATGGACCTTAAAACAGCCAAATGTATTATCAGGATTAACCAAAGAGAAAATCCTGACAGTTGTATGTATGTTTCTCATATGCAAGATCCATTCAATTTTGACAGGGGTCATTACCTGAGAAAGGCTGGCCTGCATGTTTCTCATTCTAGACTTATCGGGTGCGATTGTTGAAAGAATTTGAACCACCTCACTCATGGTTGGCCGTGAATCAGGATCCAATAACAGGCATTCCTTCGCAAGGTAAGCCATTATATACATCTCTTCTTCAAGGAAGTTTCCTTTCAGCCTGGGATCGGGCAACTCCGAAATCACTCGGCTACTGTCTTGTAAACGTGGTGTAGCCTGCAACATTATAGAGAGAAATCTAGTTAATCTGTTAATGTAATAATACTCATCAGAATTGATGATGAAATTGACAACATGACTATGATTTCCCATTGAAGTTGTAAAAAAGCATTAGTCGGTTGTTGGAACCCAGCTATAAATGATAGAAGTAGAAACATTAAGGAACCATGTTATGATGACTTCAACTAATGAAATACGATGAAGATGGAATTTTGAGAAGTAAAACCAGCAAAGTAGATCCTATTGCAAAAAAAAAAAAAAAAAAAAAATCAACTTAGAACTCTGCTTTTCACTGCATAAGATGTAGGGTAATAGTAAATCTACCCATATGACAAGGCTCTCTTCTCCTTTGCTGGTTGATTTATGGATTGGCTGCCGACCAGTGATGAGCTCAAGAAGAACCACCCCGAAACTGAAAACATCAGATTTTAGAGAGGCTCTCCCAACAATTGCATACTCAGGAGCAAAATAGCCAAAAGTCCCCTGCATCCTTGCTGGAGAATTGGAACCGCTGGGTAGGTCATCAGCTTTCAAGCATTTCGCCATACCAAGATCAGTTATCTGCATAAAATTTAATTGTTATCATACTGTAAGAAGGGGCACAGAACTATATTAACTAGCAACCTCTCAGTTACAAGAAGAAGCTAAATAGCGATACCTCTAGAATCATCAGATGCAATTCTGAGGTTAATGCACACTATACTTGATAAAATAAACCCCCTCCCCAAAAAAAAAAAGAAAAGAAAAGAAAGAAAAAGAAACCAGACAAACATCGGCATTACAATTATGCAAGAAGATATTCTCACCTTTGCCCTCCAATTATCATCTAAAAGAATGTTTGTGGATTTGACATCTCTATGCAATATTCTTGGAGCAGCGGCCTCATGGAGATACTCCAAACCCCTTGCAGCTCCAATTGCAATCCCAACACGGGTATCCCAGCTCATGTTCTCTCCTACTGTGCCATCTAGACAGTCTCTTAGATTACCGTTGGCCATAAATTCAAACACCAGCAGCCTTTCAACATGTTTCCCGTGAAATTCTGAGCAGTACCCGAGCAAAGGCACCACATGGCAGTGATGAAGTCTTGATAGGAGGTCCACCTGAGCAAAAAGATCCATTATGAATGCTGAAGGACATAATTTCACATAAAAGAAATTTTTGTGCATTGATGAGGTACCTCGGTTGAAAACTTTAAGTCTGCATCTGGACCTTCCTCATGATTAAGTCTCTTAATAGCGACAATTCTGCCATCTTTAAGCTGTCCACGATACACGTAACTGCTTCCTCCAAGTCCAATGAGATTAGAACTGGAAAAGTAGTTGGTTGCATGTTCCAGTTCAGAGTATGCAAACTGAAGTAAGATACCATGTACAGTTCCAGATTTGTGTTTAACAACAAATGCAGCTTTGTAGAAGCACCCTGAAAGTGGAGATACAAATACTGGATGAGACCAAGCAAAACCAGAGTATTTCATGTAATCAGCACAAATAAAGAAGCTCTAGTCGGCAAAATTTAGCAGGATCCTACTCTTTGAATCAAATTAAAGTCAATAGCAAACTCTTTTCTTCTATAAGGAAAAAGGTATCGCCAACCTACTTACCTATGAAAGAATTGACACGGGAAGATACATTAACTTTAGCTTCTCGAGTTGATGAGATCTTATGTTTAATTAAATCAGAGGCACTATTGCAACTTGTTTCTATGTCTGATGCGAACAAAGGAGACTGGATTTGGCGCTTCTCCTTTCGGTAAAGGTAGAATATGATCGAGGCAAAGAATGCGATAGTTGTGAAAAGGACACAGATTAGTAGGACAATTATGACAGCTCTGCTTGAATTGTGCTTATCTGATGCTTGCGCCTCATTAAGAGAACCTGGTAAGAACAAAATGTCAGTCAGAATGTTTGCTCTATATTTAGTGCATAATCCAGAGAAGCAGTTTATTCAGGACACCAAAACCATCTCAATCCAGGGAAACATATCAAGGTATTGAAGAAAAAGTATAAGAGCAAGGGACCCAGTATGGAAATGATAAAATGGAACATCTAAAGAAACCTTATGGGAGGTTTAAATGTCATCGAGTCCTTGGACAAAAAAGGTTAGGTATCTACAGTCATAGATCTGGGAAAAGTAAAAGCTAACCTCATTGTCTAGGGGGAAATATGAAGAGCAATTTCAGCAATAGCGCCCAATTAATATTTAGAAATTTGTATTGACTGTTGATATAAACAACTAGACAGAATTCTGCAACTAAGGGCCTGTTCAGAGAGGCCGTGGCTTTTTATCTTATGGCTGTAGCTGCAACTTTTATTGAAATTACATGCTTGGGAGACCTGACTTTAATTAGGCAATTGATTAATGTTATATAAGGGATTGCTGTCTAACTCAAATCCTACTATGCATTCTTTTTTTTTGTACAAAAGCCATCAACAGAGACCAAGGTTTAGGGCTTTTTTAAGCTTTAGGGCTTCTTCTGTTGAACACACGGTGTGGCAAGAGAAGCTAATTTTACGTTATTCTTCCTTTTTTCTTTTTTCTTTCGGTTTGGGGGGGGGGGAGCGAAGCCCTCCTAAACAAACACTATTTCATTAATTCAGAAGGATTGTGCAAAAGGAAAAGGACAGTTGTGTTACCAGCAGTGCAGTTGCAGGCTGTGAAGCAATTGGCGTCATTGTTCCCAGATGCTATTTTGGGAAAAATGTCAATGCATCTGCACGTCCACATATTTTTGCTCTTTTCTCCATCTGTTGCATGAGAAGTCAACAGAGCCAACAATTAGATAAGAGACACCCGTCTAGTATTTAGGTACTCTGGACTCATACTTGCAAGCTTCAGGTTGAAAAACAAAGAGGTACAATGAGAGAGAGAGAGAGAGAGAGAGCAGATACTGTATATCTGTCACCCTATGCATAGAGCAGTAACACTGTTGCAAAAACATCAACATTAGAATTCTTATAGATCAAACAATTACTAGCATTTGATGAAGAAATCTTCCACAATGTAAACATGCTCCTGAAATAGAAGAATCTGTCAATGGGTAACGCTAACGTGTGATGTTGAAATTGTCTCATCAATGGTTACTCATAGATGAATCTCATGAACCTCCTGTAGGATTGAAAGCATTGTGTAGATTAAGGTTACCAAAGAGTAGAACATTTTATTCCATTTCATTTATACAGAATCGCATATCCAAAATTGATGAGAACGAATACCCCCCAGAGCTAACAGTAAGCTGCCAAAAGTTTCTACCAGAATAAAATTAAACAAAGAAGAAACCAGTTCTTTGATAAAAGTAATTGGGTGACACGAAAGGACTAGGTAAAACATTCTGAAGAATGCATTCAACATCAAGATAAGTTTAAGCTTCTAGATAAAAAATTTTCCTGGAAAGATAGGAAACATACCTGAAGTGCAATTACAGGATGTGGAGCAGTTTGATGAGAGAAAAGAGTTTTGGTTCCCTTGGTCCAATAAGCATGAACATGTCCATTTGATTGACCCAAATGCATTAGAAGATTCATCTGCCACAGAAAAACAAATTCTAAAATGAGATTAGGTAGCCAGTTTTTTTTTTTTGCATGATTTAGTGGCATTTAATCAGCCACAGAAAAATCATAGACAGCACAAGCATTATGGAGAGAACAAGGAGTTGCCACAAATTGTTTGTTTTTACAATTAATCAGAGGCATACTAGTTCTTTTCTAAAATTTGGCTAGGAAATGAACATCATTCATTCATTAACTTTGCAGCAATCACTATGTACATCAATTCTAACACCATCAAAACCACAGCTAGAAGAATAATGTAAGCTTTTCTAACAACCTGAGGTAAATTCTAAGCAAAGTCGCTAATGGAGGCAAATTAGTTGCCATGTACTTCAATTGGAAAAAAATAAAAGTAGGCCTATCTTGTGCAAGGGTTGTTAAAGGAAAAGAGCATGCATAATGAAGGACCCAAGGATGTCCACATTTTAGATCAAGACTAGAGTCAACAAACAATGATTGAACAGATTCATACTAACCACAAAAAATATGATGAATTGAGAGGAAGCCGGCGAGACAAATAACTGCAACTTCCACGTGAAGCCTCATTTATATCAACCTAAAGAGTGAAGTGAAAGATCAGAAAATCAATGAGGACTCCCCAGACATTATAGCTGAAACTTTGAGTTGTTCAAGAGGTAAATAAACAAAGAAGAGATTCTCCTTGAATATTTTGGTTAAGTCAGTTTCATTTAAAATCAAACTCGGTTTCTTAAAAACCATCACCTCTCCACATATACAACCAGGTAAATGCTCTACACAGGTTCTCCTTATTAAGTACAAGGCTGAAGCAACAAACCTGATAGCAACAGTGTTTCACACCTTCCAATGAGTAGATATATCCTCCATCAGCCATAAGATGTTCCTTTTTCAGAGTTCATCACAGATTGTCAATCTGTCCAAAGAAGATAACAAGCAGGGCTAAGAATAACCTTCAAAAGCACTTCATCTGTGAGTAAGGACACAATTCTAAGTGATGATAAACTTCAAATTGAAAGTCTCCATCCCACTGTAACAAGCAAAAGAAACCAAGTGAAAGTCCATGAGAATTTCAAAGATAATATCCTCCTAAATGCCATGTAAATCTGAAGGGAGCTGGAGCCCAGCTCTAAATGACAGAGATAGGAGAAGTAATCCAACATCTTCTCTTGAGACAAGTTGTGTGGAAGGAAATCTAAGATTAGTAACTGTCCAGGGGTTTCCATAGTCAATGACTTGAAGTTGCAGAGAGCACAAGAATGTAAATCCATGTTTGGCCAACCAACATTTTGGAATGCTCATTTATCTTCAATGTACAGTGGAAAACAGGTGATCAACATGCACTATATTCAACGTGGATACAACATAGTGGTGTGTTGCCGTTGAATGGCGGAGAAAACAGGCAGTGTGAATTATCTGGTGTAGCTAATGGAACCAGAAACATCCAACCGATGATGGTACGCCACTGTATGCCTTAAATGCAGGTGCAGCCATGCCCACATATGCAATACTGTCACTAAAAGTATTGTGGAGCTACGGTACGTCATGGTCAGCCAAGAACAAGGTCTCTTGAGGCTCATCGAGAAACATCTCTCCAAACTAAAAACAACGGCATTTATTAAGGGAAAGAACCCCACCTGCAGAATGAGTTCTACACTACGCCGGCTGTTTAGGTGACAAGTACAGGTGAGGTAAGAATGAGATGGTGGGAATAAAAGACATGTCTCAGAAGCAGAAAATTAAAGCGACGGTTCATTGTGCCACTATTTAAGCAAACAAATTGGCCGCACTCAATATTCGACTAAAGCATTTGGATTGAAGCCATGAACACCAACTTACTCTCCGGCCTCGAAACTTCTGAGGATGTTCCATCAGTGAAAGTGGAGGTCACTGAGCCTATTCCAATAATATGATAGATTGAGACAATCCAACCAAGGAGAGGAGACTCACAATAAGATTTAAAGACGAATACGTGCTCCAAACAAGGGCAATGATGAACAGTTATCTGACAGCAGATAAAGAGTCAGATGCAGACTGCTGGCGTTTTAGGAATATATTAACGGGAAACAAGCTAGAAAACAAGCCCATCACCCACCCCTTTGAAAGCAACCAATTTGTATTCGCGAAAGAGACGGGTCAACTAATTACCGGGGGCCTCTGGTACCCTCTTTCCCTCCGGGTCTTCTAAGGAACGCATGGGTTAGTTCCTTGTGAAAGTGGGAACCTTTCTTGTAATGAATTTCCCGACGAACACAACCCAAAGTCCCAACGGTTAGAAAGACTTCGCTTCAAAGACATAGAACATACGTCCCAGGGACGATGCACACATTGGAACCGTAACAGCGACATGGAAAGGAGCAAAGTGGAGTTTCAGCCTGCGGGGCCCAACAGGCTCTGTGTCGGCAGTCGAGACGCCGTTGCTGACCGCACGATACAAAAGCCGACATAAACAAGGGAAATTCGATCCAATGTAAAATAAGGGAAATCGATCAGGCGACGGGAACCGTCGATCCAATGAAAAGGTCATGGCATCGCACGTATCCAGCGCTGGACTGGTCCAGGGATGAGGTCGGGGACAAATCGATGACGTCGGCCATCGGTGGGTCAACTAGAAAACAAGATTAGGGAAAGTTCCCATTTTTATTTCCATTTTTTGCCGGGTCAGATGGAAGTTCCCATTTTCAATTACGGGGACGAACTGCTAAAGATTTCAAAACACGGGCTGAATCCATGATCATTCTATCGGCATAACGCGACGTTATCACCGACAAGAGAAGAGATTTTCAGAGACTTTGACAAGGAAGATGCTCGATTGATTCTGAATCATGCACTCATGCAGCACTCATCTAACGCATTGAATCCCAGAGAATGCCACTCCAGTTTCACCCGAGAGCGAGAAAAAGCCAGAGGCATTGCAACGAATGAGCGGCGAAATTACCTTACGGCGGCCAGTTCCTGCTCCGGCGCTCTTGGTCCGGCTGAACGGGCAGGGAACTCGCTGCTCCTCCAAAGCGTCCGAAGTCCGACGTGACGGGTGCAGCCGGCGACTCCGAGCGCTTCGAAGAGCTGAATGATCTGCTGCAACCTCGAGAGAGAGAGAGAGAGAGAGGCTGCGAGCGAGCGAGCTCAAAATGGGGAGTGCGGGAACGAACCGGAGCTTTCAATTCGACGGAACGTGCATCACATCAAATCAAATCAAACGACAGAAAGTGCAAAAGCGTAAAGCGCGAACGGAACTTGGCAGAGAGAGAAAGAGAGATCATGTCCAGAACTCTGGCGCTCTGAAGTGATGAGATGAACAAGATTTCCCATGGCACTGATGCCGAGGTGGCGGCCCCCTCCTGCTTTTTTTTCTGGGCCGGTGGACCCCCCACGGGAGCCAGCTTTTGTCCCTTATGTTTTGCCCCCACTTTTTAAGGATTTCGTGTTTGGTCGATTCATCTATCCTTCGGACGAGGTTGTGCCTGCCATCATCTATCTACAGGAGCACGTGATCCTGGCGCGGTCCTCCACGGTCCGTCGGTCCAACCTCGTGAACCATGGACGCTCCTCCGGCCCTGAACTCGCGCCCGTGCATGGCGACCGGGTCCGCAAGTCGTGCATGCCCGGCGCCTCATGTTTCAGTTCGCAAATTGTACTTAAATTGTCAGTTAGGATATAACCATGCTCTGCGGAAAGAGTTGGGAATAATTTTCCATATGATGATAGTTGGCACATGAGCCTACTTATAACATTTATTAAGTGATTTTTTAAGCTAACATATCAAAGGAGACATGCACGATTGAAAGACTATATGCGCACAATCTTGAGAGAAATCGAGAGAATCATTAAAACCTCTCTTATATGGAAAATTATCATTGAGAAATCATAATTATCTTTCATAATAAAAACATGTTAATTGGCATTAAGGTACGGCTGAGACATTATATAACGGCATACATTTTAAAGTTCCTGTCTTGATTTTATGTGTCGTACAAATAAATTATCCCACAACATCATCAATTCTTCCTAGTTACACACATATGACAAAAAAAAATGTGTTCGATGCAGACTATACTGCACGTAAGCCGTGGCAGCTTATATCAGGCCATCTGCTCTACGTCGTATTATATGACGTCACAATTCAGTAAACCCTAACACTAATCTTCCTGTTTAATCGCCCTCTGTCGGCGGGCGATTTCATTTCAATTTAAAGCGTCGTCTTCCCGGGGCAATTTGAGAGATTACCTTATAAAGTTGTACAGTGCCGGCATCTTTTCCTTTTTATTGGAACTCAAGAGTCTTTATCTTTGATTCGTCATTATATAAGACAAATCCAAATATAATATTTGCCTAATTGGATAAAATTAGTGATGGTGCATAAGTAAAATGTTCAAGGCGGAAGTCCCGCCAGAATCCTAAAGTTGATACATCCTCAAGCAATCCAAGAAAAGTAAAAGCCCTCTACTCAATTTCGAATCGACCGGGCGAATCATCGGCATGGTCCACCACCGATCAACTAAAGATTACCAAATAAAGATTGTCGCAGTTTTCGCAGTTATTCCGAGCCGATGCATCCAGAGTTAGGCCTATCCGTGCCTAACTATCTTACCTAATTCATTTCAACCTTCCAGGCGATCTCTCAAGAGGCCATATGTACTGATTCCGCGACTAAAACGAATGCGCTTTATCACCGCGCGGATAATTCAAGAGCTGGGATTAACTTCCCGATTCGACCAGGATCTTTTGAATCATAACAGCATGATCAGTTCAGGGCGCTTCCCAGGGCGAAATCGATCATGACATCAATCATCAGTCGCCTCAAACACAAATAAGTAATGCTCAGTCACTTTCGAGTGACTAGATGCAAGAATAAGACTAATTGCTTCACATCAATGACCCGATTAGATCGACCCTTTTCTTAAACGATCAAGAATTATCACTTTCTGCAGATGGATTTCATTAGGCATCTTATGCACTCAAATAACTCCACCGACAAATCAAACCCCATAATCCACTCTCTTTTTCTCCCTGTTGCAAACAGAAAGTGTCAAGGGATGGAAGAGGAAGCTCTAATCACTGAAAGAAGAATGAGAAGATTGCATCATATTTTGCCAGAGAAAAACAAATCCAACTTTGCCCCCAGGTTACAGTGACGCTATACCCACCTCCCTTCTCAAGATAACCCCCTCAAAAAACCAAAAAGGGAAAAAAAAAAAAATTAAGACATCCATAAACTGATCTTTGTATGTACATCAGTTCATACCAAGACTCTGCTAAAACTACGGTTCCAATGCCAAGACTCCTAGAACTAACTCAACCCAGTATCCCACAATTTCCATGTCGAACTTTACCCCTGAGTCTTACGTTTCTTATTCCTTTACAATGTTGAAAGAAGAAAGCATGTTCAAAGAAGATAGCACATGCTTTTCAAACCCACCCATAACCCCTACACTGCTTGCTCACTTTAACCACTTGTTTGGAGCAAAACCTTAGTGACTCAACAAAATAGCAAAAAGAATGCAACAATCACGGGGATTGAAGATCACTCCAAAATTACCTTGGACGAGGTCCAGGAAACGATAGAGCCTGCCGAAGTTTCCTCCGAGGCATTGGATTCCCTAAAATTATGGTCTGAGATTGGGTGACCATGTCAACCATTGTCGGGGTCTGGTAAGCTTGGACGAGACTATCGCTATTTGTTGAATCGCCTCGTGCAGTTGCCCTCTGCCATGAGTGGGAGCTCAATCCTGAGAGCACATAAGCTCTACCGGATGCCTCATATACACGGCGATTGGCCATTCTATCCTGCATCTCCTTCAGTTCTGCACAGAGGGAAGTACATAAGCGATCAGCAGCTCGTGCAGAGACAGTTTCGGACAAAACCCTCCGACAATTCTCCAAGATTGAGACTGCAGCTGCCATATCACTGCGTTCAGCAGCAGCCCTAGCCTCTGCCATTGCTTCGGCTGCGCGGAGTCTGTTGAGTTGCCGATCCACTTCCATGGATACCACTTGCGGCTCAGCTGTTTCTGGCCTCTGGATCTTTACTTCACTACCTTCTTCCAATCTCACAAACTCTTTTGTGATAGGATCTCTGTAAACACATATAACCTTCAGCAATGACAGCTCATGACCAGACTCATCTACTGGAATCTTGATTGTCACAAGGAAATCCCGTTCTTCTTCAGCATATAGATCCCCAACATCAACGGATCCCGCCCTTCCATCAGATGACAAGGTGCTTCGGTAACTTCCAGATTTAATTGAGCTGAATTGCAAACTCAGGTCCGCACATTCAACCTTCACCTGTAGCTCTTGTATGACTACGCTGAGAAGTCCACCTATGCATTGTGCAAATGCATCTTGGATGACATCTTCAGCTTCTATGAAGGAGAATGTGCCCCCAGATCCTTCAGCAATCGAGTGCATCATGGCAGCATCATGGTCCGTGCCAAACCCAAATGTGTGTACAGGAATCTGCAAACCTGTGCCATCTTTCTGTAAGACTGCCAGGGAGAAGAGAGACTGCTGAGCTCCTCGATAATGGGTAGCACCCGAAGCACCTGGACTGCTGACATTATACGTGTCTTGTCCGTCAGACAATAAGATGATGCTAACCACAGGATTCTTGCACTTTCGGTCTGATAAGACCTTGGCACCTTTCTTCAAGCCTTCGGCAATATTGGTCCCACCATTTGAAGTCAGAGAATTAACAGCCTGTAAAGCCTGCTGCCGCCCGATATCTGTCATCCTCTGCAGAGGAAAGAGACGACGTGCTGTGGAGGAGAAGGCGATGACTGAGAGACGGTCAGATGGGCCAAGGTTTTGTATTACAAACCCCATAGCTCGTTTCAACAAAGCAAGTTTACTACCGGCCATGCTGCCACTTACATCAAGCACGGTTACTAAGTCGATAGGAGCTCGAGAATTCTGAGTTTGCAGGGATTCGGCCTGAGTTTCACCGATATCCTGTCTCTTATTGGCCTGGGGAGCCTTAATATGGATTAGAACATTAAATTTATCAGTAGATGTTGATCTCGGGACAGCTGGAACTTCTGGGTACATCTTGACCTCCATAGTCCCGAAAGAAGTGTTACAGACATCAGGAGTATCCAATGTACTTTCCTCACTGTTATCTGGTTCACGATCCAATGGTTCATCATCGTCAAAACGACTAGGCTCAGGGCCATGTAGATGTGATGAGATCGGCCTACCACCATCTAACCTGGTCTGATGTATCCGGGGCAAAACAGTCATCCATCCATCATCTTGTGCCCGACCTAGTGGATCAATTCTTGACCTTCCATTCGGATGGCCAGAAGTAGGTTTCTGAAGGGGAATTTCATTCCACTTTGCTCTACAAACAGGGCACACTTGGTTTCCATGTTTCACATTTGAGGTAATGCAATGGAAGTGGAAAGAGTGGGAGCATTCCGCAGTGAAAATAGCATGGCCCTCTCCTGGTTTCATTGTGTTTAGGCATATCGCACAGGTCCTCTGCAAATTGAAAGTCCAAGTGTAAGAAGAAAGGCAGGGATATTGGACTCTAAATCGAGTAAAATCTTCATAATTTATCACTGCGCATGAACATCAATAAACCAAGTGCCTCCCACTCAACCTCAGAATTTGCCGAATCCAATTAATCACAAAAGTAAGATCATTCTGTAAGCAAGCACAAGAATTTGTCAAGGTTAATCGATTATTGAGACGCTTTCATAGTCTTACATACGATGCTGTTGAGATGGGATCCTGCTTAAATTTAGAGGGATCTCTGAGAATCAAATCGGGAGATGAAAGTGAGATCGTTACATCCTGGTAATTATAAATTCATCATGTCATTGAAATTGAACTAGGCTTTTGACTTGATAAGTGACAAAAATATGCTGGTTCTACGAGGAAGGCTACATAAACACTATTCAATGAATCTGGGTTCCTATGTGATTTTGCTAGATGTTCTTCCGGCGGTACATGTACTGTCCCTGAAGGCAATGCATTTTTATTTTTTTTTTGGTAGAAAAAATCAATGCATTGACAGAAGAAGAGAGAGAGAGAGAGAGAGAGAGAGAAAGATAAGAGAGAGAGATAAGAAGACACGTTCACAGAATTCATTATTGCGGAACACTGTTAAAGGTGTTCGGCCAGGCTTGACAAATCACTTTAGTGAAAGTAACAGGCACAAAACCTTTGTTGGATATTTTAGTTTGTGATGTGATTAGACTTCCTATCAGCTAATGAAATTACAGCATTATCGAGCAAAAACAAAAAAGCTAACAGGTGCGAGTCCGTTGAAAAGGTGCAATCTAAGACTCTGGTCAATTAGACCCGTCCATACTGTAGGAAGTACTTAGTTAGAAGTAACCATCCAAGGTAATAAAAAACTAAAACGGTTGGTTACATTCTCACCAAACGGAAAACCAAAATGACACAAAATTATTATTGAAGAACGTAAAAAGGTAGGGTCTAAGATTTTCGATCTTCATCATAATTCTCAAAAGGCGCCCCCTTTTATCTCGAAGATAATTTTGAGAAGTCTCAAGACCAGAAGGGACCATGGTGTTCCCTGGAAATTTCCTCAAAAGCAGAGAGAGAGAGAGAGAGAGAGAGAGAGAGAGATGGAACTTGTGCTGACCAGACAAACCACTTTCCAGTTCAAAGGGAGAAGGAAAAGAGGGGGTAAAAATGCAGCGATTCCTTTTTCTTCCTACATGCCAAATGCTAATGGTCCTTGAAGGGACTAGTCCACTTTAGCCCCCCAAGGTCCACATATACACAACACACACACACACCCACCACCCGAGAAAAGGAAAAATCGGAGAGCCGAAAACAACACCGCAACAAACAACCAACTTGACATAATTCAGCGGTTGCATCAACTGGTCACACCAGCCCACTTTGTGGACCACAGACGGCGACAAGATATGCACAAAACAAAGCGGCTGCTGCACATGAATTGATGTCCACAGCCCTCTCCTCTCCTCCATGATAGGTTGAATGAAATGGACCCTTTTTTTAGTTTATGGGATCGGATGTTATAGAACGAAAAGATGCTAATGGGAGATTAAGGACGCGCCCGCTAAGGGAATCAAGAATCTACCCATCAGATCCGATGAAGAAGAAACGGGCACAAAAGGATAGATCAAGCGATAAAGGCCAAAATCTATCAAATTTATCTGAAAACGAAGTAAATGGCACAGTAGAAAGACCTCCAAAAAGGAGAATCTATCCAAAAGAAAGAATGGAGGAGCCCCAGATCCATAGCCGCTCCTTCAATCTTCGGCACGCAGACCCTTCACCCATGTCCACATGCACAGCGCATAAACAAGCAGCACGCATGAAAGAGATATAAGACGGGGAGAACCAGGATAAGAAAACGAAGAGAAAAAGAAAGAAAGACCTTGGACCCTCTCGGGGAGGAGGACTTGGGCAAGCGGAGGCCGGAGGACGAGGGGGTGGGCGTCCTGGGGAGGCGGAAGAGGGACCGGTCGGTCGGGGAGAGGGAGGCGGCGTCGGAGAACCTGGCGGCGGAGTTGGCGGCGGAGGAGGCGGCGGAGGCGACGGAGGCGGCGAAGGAGGAGGAGGGAGGGGGGTCGTCGAGGGTGTGGGGGACGTAGAGGCAGGCGCCGCCGCTGTTGAAGCCGAGGGCGAGCTTGAGCTTCCTCCATTTGCTACCCATTCCGGGACGACGCGAGATCTAAAGGGGGCCCAAGGGAATGCGCCTCGCGAAATGGCGGTCGATACCAGATCGTTCGGAGAGTCGAGGAAGGAAGGGCTTTCTTCGTTCTTCGTTCTTCTTCGGAAGTTGCAGAGAGCAGAGAGAGAAAGAAGAGAGAGAGGAGAGAGAGTGAGAACGGAGGTGGAGGTGGTTGAGGATGATATGCCGCGGGCAGTAACGTAATTTTCGTGGTCGAGGACGTATTTGCTATTCTCGGGCTATCGCTTGCTGCAGCTGCTGTATTGCTGTTGCTGTCTGCTGCTGCTGCGTTGGCGTTTTGTTCTTGTTTTTGGGCCTTCCGTCGTCTGCCTTTTTACTGTGTTCTTATTAAATGGTCGTTGGGAATGTGATGCTAATTTGGACTCTAATAACTCGATTCCATCCGTCGGGCCCCCCCACCCCTCTTCCCCCTTCGCATCGTGTCGTCATTTGATCCCTCTCGATTTTTAATTTTTAATTTTTAATTTTTATTTCCTTCCCGAATATGACCCCCGAAAAGAGGAAGCAAACTGATTAATTGAAATTCTTGGCGTCGCTCTCGAATTTCTTGGCTTTCCTCTTCTTCTTCTTTTTATTTTATTTTATTTAAATGAAATATTGAATTTTGGCAAGTGGTTTTTTGACCTTGGGAGGATTATGATTGCGATCTGGAAAGAGAGAGCGAGGGAGCGGGGCGTGGATCGATGCGACAGCCGAGCCGATGTGACAGCGCAGGGCGGAGAGCATCGCTCCCTCTCTCCGTCCGTTTTTACCCAATTGCCCCTCCATTCCCCCTCGCTTCATTTTTCCTTCTCATTTTCGAAATAAAATCTTTAACCCAAAAATAAGCCTGGAAGAGAGAAATGCTTTTCTATTTTTGGAAATGAAATAGAAATAAAAAAATAAAAAATAAAAATTCTTCTGCCGCCGAAGCCACTGTCCTTCGATCCATGATTTCCATGTTGACGTTTTCAATTCAATTGATTAAGGAACTAAATTTCTATTTATCGTTATCATATGTATATATATATATATATATATGCTCAAACATTCATCTAGGAAATAAATATTGAAAAATTTATCTATGGCTAAAATTATTTCCACAAATATAATAATTATTGTCCACATCTTTTTTATCTCGATTGCTCGTCAGATTTCTTTCCTTCCGTTCCCAATCACAGATAAGGGCAACAATTTTTTGACAATACGCTATAATACAGTTCAAACACGACACGGAATTGGCAGGTTTGGATCGAGACTGCTCGTGCATGGGTCGATTCCTTATTGACCTACTAGACACGATTAATTATGGTATCGTCGCCGTGTTCTGACCCACGAGCCACGAAGTATATATTCCATGAGAAATCTCAGAATGTTTTCATATCGAGTCCGTGCCAATATCTCGATCTTGTGTCGTGACAGGTCGCAGCAAACTATATCAACCCGCAAACCCGTTTTCCACTAATGTTACATGTGCCGCGCCATGTGGATCCATAATGTAGCTCGACACGATCGACCGAATCTCGTCACGTTCCGACTGACCAATGTCGAAGCGTGTATTCCTCGCATTAGCTACGGTCCAAGGGAGCGTCGGGTGCGGTGAGATCCACGTATGCGTTTCACTCCCTTCGTTTTCCTTGAACGGGGGATATTCGCATCTCGGGGGGCGAACACGAACCATCAAAATTCCCTGAGTGGGCTTCCGCTTCAGCCTCTCAGCATCGTCGTCACGCACTGACAAATCCCTTTAAAACGCCGTAGATATTCAAATCACCAAGTGCCATGAATTCCTTTTAAAGCTAAGGGGCTGGTTTGGTTAGGTACCATCCTCTTCAATGTTCCACAATTTTTGGTTTCACGCAATGTGGACCACCCCCTCAATGCTATCCAAAAACATAAATGTCTCGAGCTCTCGTCACGTTATCTTCGTGTCTCACCCACATCCACCAACACCACCTCCACCGCACCCTTGTCATTTTTTTCCCCTTTCACTTCGAATTGAACCCGGATGTACCCTTTGTTTTCTTTTAAATTTCTAATATCTCGGGTTCTAAAAATTTGGGATAGGATTCAAGACTCGATATTTCATCATAATTTATGAGAATGACGTGTGGAGAATTAGATCGGAACCGAGTCGAGTCGAGACAAATTGAAGAAGATAACCCTTTTTTGTCTCGTCGAAGAGAGATGTAGTAGTGTGGTTTTGGTGAAACGGTTCCATCTCCTTCCTTTTACGACGAACGGTGACGAGGGTTCATTAAAAACTGGAATTAAAAAAAAAAAAGTTCGTGATGGTCAAAGCGGATTTCCGATGGCTACAGACTTTTTCGGGATGATTATTTTATCAATAATTAATGGGGCCCAACCGGCTCTTACGTTTCCTCCACTAGTCGTGGTGGGAAAAATCAAAGGCTGGCGTGGACAAAAGCTAACGTCGAAGGAATTTTGCATTGAAGACTGCATTGTCTTTCTCTAATGTCCAAGCTTTCCTTCCCCCTTTTGATTAGTCAATGCCCTCCCTCATCTGTATTTTTTGCCATTCCCCATGCCTCCGTGGACGATAGGAATACGGAATTCTAGGGTTTGCCCGAGCGGTCGAGACCCTCGACCCTCCGTCTCTTTCCATGTATTCGTGTGCCTACGATCGTGACATTGATCTTTCTTCCTCACCCTCTTCGTGATTTTATGAATGGTTCTGATGAGTTTGGCTTCCCGTGCTTTATGATGCGAATGGTAACGTCAGAAAAGAGGCCGGCCATGTAAGAAATGGTCGGAAATCGAGATTGGACTGTATTTATCAATGTGGGATCACATTTGATTTTTTGGATGGGTAATTCTCAATTTCTACCTTTTTTCAACACTTTTTTTTTTTTTCAGGTTTTGAACTTTTAGGTTTGAGATTTTTATACTATAAGTCCTAAAACTTATCACGAAAGTACAATTAATATCTTAAACTTACAAAAAAATAAAATTATATCCTGATCTCAATTCCAAATGGTTTTTTTGTCACTGAACAATTCCAACTATTCAAAGTTGGATGATTTTTTTATAGGACTTGAATTGTTTTCTTTTTTTCCCTTTCGTCTAATGAAACCTAATCGACCTCCGCTTCTTACTAAAAGCGTGGACTTTGAAAATAGTATCTAGATTTCGTTTTCACGTGCGATCACATCTTTAATATCTCGAGCAAATACAATACAATCCCATAGTCTTAGATTATTTAGCATATGGTATTGCGGAAATAAATGACTATGATTGAATTTAATCTCATCGAAAACTCTCGTTATATCTCTTTACCAAATGGGTCGACCACCCTACTCTTCATTATGGAAATAAACAGAAGTGATCGGAATCGGTACGAGAAAAAATATATACAGATGACAAAAAAAAAAAAAAAAAGGACGAAGAAGAAGAAGAAACAAGCGCTAGGTCCCCCTTTCACCCTCAAACACAGCTTGGCAAATTGATAAAAGAAGAGGAAGGGAAGATGATGAACTGCACTTTTGGAGACATATTCATTAGGGATAATAGGTATATTCACTTTTTAGTAGGATCATATTGAGGTCCCTTTCACTAAAATCGCACAAGAAAAAGAAGAAATCAAAAAAAAAAAATCCGAATATTCAATATTCTGTGGGGGTGCTTCTCCCTCCTTTTTCCTCTCTGACTAAACAATGATAAATGAGAAGAAAAAGCGCACGGCCCGGTCCCATCCCTCGAAATCATTGAGAGGTGTTCATCAATGGTGGGGTTTGTCCCTCCATTGTTTCAGCTAGCCAATTAGTAACCGTATTAATTATAATTATATCGATGTAAAAGTCTTTCGTCCACATCATTTAATGGCCCTCGTCTATTTATTTTCCATTTTTTGTGGGGCCGGTGGAGCTAAATCCCAACGCCCATCTCATAAATAATAATAAATTTTGAGGGGATATTACTCAATTAATATCAAATCTATAACGGTTAATTCAAGCTTTTTTGATTTAATCATAAATATTTTAATATTTTTCCATTATAATCATTGTGACTAAGTGAAACCGAGAAATGCTAACATGGAGTTCCATCAACACTGATCGTCTTACATGTCACGTTTGCATTTTTGGGTCAAAAATTGATCAGAAGGTTTATATCGAAAAATCATCAAAAGATTCAGGTTTGCATTGACAAAATTGAAAAATTTATGATTGAATTGATATCTATACAAAATATTTGAGATTAATTTGGTAATTCTCTCGAAATTCGCCATCTCGAGATTTTCTCCAACAAAGAAACCCACCACCAAAACAAAGCCTAATTACATAAAGAATATACAAATTACGTTCTTTGTGCTATACTTTTTCCATCATGATATGAATCACACCTATAAAGAAAGAATGCGAGATTGGACGCTCCTCAATTTCGGCTTTGACGAAAAGAAGAGGGCTTGCAACTATCGTGGAATCCACTCAACGTAAACCCTAAATTTTCAACCGTGCGCGTTCGTGGCCGAGCAAGAATTCCGTTCGACCTTGCTCTAATTCAAAACTAAGTTTGGTTTGCTCACGAAAGCTTTATGAACAAGCAAGATGCCGTGATGATGCAGCTACCGCATTTAATGGTGTACGTAAATGATGACAGGCTAGAACCCTAATTTCAAGGTTCACGTCGCGTTTAGCATTTATGAGAGCCTGAAGGACGGGCATGGGTGAAACCTAATAATACCTACAACTCACGAGCATCCAGATATTTGTTTGCCTATATAAATTCAAGGCATTTTCATTTGTACATTTTATTTTTTCAACCACTGCTACAGCCCCCAAATTCATTTTTACTCTCTAATAATTTTTATTAAATTTTATCATCAAATTACTGAGTTGAATAATACGTAATAATTGATGAGTATGCAAATTTGAGATTTTACTCTCCAATTATCACAAATATATCTATTTATGATTTGTCGTGATATTAATATAATTTAACAAAAACTAACCGAATGATAAACTTATCATAAATATATTAGTTTCGAGTTTTTTTTGTCAAAAATTAATTTTAGGAATAAATCAATCTAGAGTTTTTTCATGATATTTATCCTTCATTTTATAGGTCAATGATAATGAACAAGTGCATGAATATATAATGTACTCCGACATGCAAGAACATCAATCAAACTTCGGAGCAATCTCTTCCCTATTTAATCTTGTCACCTTGACGTTATTCTTAATTTTGATGTTACATATTGCGAATCCTAGATGCGCGCCATTTTTGTCATTGAGACGATTGATGTTAATTTCACGATCATCATTGGATTGGATTTTAGAAAACTTATTGAGAACGCTTTTCTTTCTTTTGTTTTCGCTTTTGCCCTCTTTTCTAATTCTCACGATCTTTATTGTCTCAATATGGACTCATTGTCTCTTTTTTTTTTTCCTAGGGTTTAGTAACCTAAGGCAAGGACCAAGACCCACCCGAGCGGTTCCATGTGACAAAACAGTGGATGCCACTAGGGCAAAAGTTGACTTCTCTTGGCGGCCTTTGCCTTATCTTTCAATCACCACAAAACCATAATTTATTCTTTAAAAGAAGATTGTTGTGTGCGCATGCGAGCAGGAATCACGCCACAATAAATTAAGCAGAAGCTTGTACTAATCAGTAATCAGGTCGTTCACCGAATATAAACTGGAAGCTGATTTAATGATCCCATGTTAATCATGTTATTCAATTGGGCATTGGGATCTTCACCTTAGGAAAGAACAAAAAAAGATCCTCTCGAGCTCGATCCCATGCATCATGACGAAGGGCCTGGCGATCCACCGAGAGAGACATTATGGGGGAGAAAAGAAAGGAAAATCCACCGAGAGACATCCCGCTGTGTTGAAGAGATGTCTCCCCTAAAAAAGGGTTTTCCTTCTCGACCTTTTTTTATTTTTTTTTCCCAATTGGCTTGCCCTAGAAAGCAGCGAATTGAGCAAGATCCAGACCCACAGAGGAGTGGGGGGATTGCTTTCCTTCATTATTTCTTCTTCCACCATGTCGAGCAAAAAGCAAAGAGAGAAGAGAACGAACGCCACCCACCACGGATTCACCACTCACGGAAGCTATTGGGATGTCTAGTGGAACGATCACACAGTGGATTCGGGAAAGACGTGCGATCCCGCGCAAAGAAGATGTTGCATTACTAGTGAAAAGAAAGTCGGTTGGTTCGCATCGGATATCCATACTCAGTCGGCAAAAAACACGGTTGAGCAGACGACTTTCGATGCGTAAAACAAAATGCGAAAGTGTTGACAGAAAAGAAAGCAAATATAGGTGAGGGTTGGGAATTTGGAAGTAATGGGACAGCTTTTGCTTCTTTTCTATACTTTCAACAAAATCAAACCTAACTTGTAGCCTCCCCTTTGTGGGAGGATGCATTTGACAGGCTGTGATGCCACGATGCATTGGTCTTTGAGTAAAGGAGTTTGAGAGTTCGCAATTGGTTCGGCTTTTGGCCCCCGGTGGATCCCCAGCGAATAGTTTTGCTGTTTTTGCCGACTAATAATATTTCCCCACATAAGGATTTCTTTGACGACATAATCGAATGTTGAAAACCGAAAATTCAGCACCTAATGAGATTAAATTTGTTCGATAACCAAGTAAAAAAAAATCCACTTGACGTGGAAAGTAAAAAAAGACCGAAAAACAAAATGAAGGGTCATTTAATTTATGATAGCAAAAAATAATTGATGGCCTTTAAAATCTTGCCAAGTATATTGCTAAAACCTACCGATAATTGTCATCGTGATATCTTTGGTTAGCAATTAACAAAATTACATATTACTTTTCAATTGTCATCAATCAACTTTTAAATTTTATCTTCGACACTTACAATTCTGTACTTTTTTTTTCGGTCACAATTGAATTATTTTTATCGAGCAAGGCTGTTCTTCTTTTTTTTTTTTTTTTTTTTTTTGTGAAATAGAAAAGGGGGAAATGAGAATTTAGAAGCCAAAAAAGTCAATGACGCCAACTTGAGAAAGCAATCACAAAAAACAAGGCTTCTTGAATTAATATTACACATGTTGGAGGTTACTTCCAATATTTCTTACGATAATATCAATATGTTCATGCAGTGTTGAACCATATTATAAAACTAAACCTGGACATTGCTTCATTTTCTCGGGCTGCTCATTTCCCTTTTTCCATACCATTGGATACTTTGTGGAACTCAAGATATTCTGTATGGCAGAGCAATGGCAGGATTCAAGACAACTCTTATCTCATTATTTCCGAGGGAGAGAGAGAGAGAGAGAGCAGAGACATCGAAAAAGCTAATAAATGTTTGACTATTAGAGTCAAAAGCTAATAATCAAAAGACATTGTTGCTTTCTTATTTAATTGAACTGGAAATACGTGCTGCCAGATCTTAGTTAGATCCCTGTCAGACCACACAATCTGAGAATCGGACGTTACAAAGCTTTAGCCAATTACAGGCCTGTGCAATACTAGCTCCTCGGCGAGACCTGATCTGTAATTATTATGAAAGCTATAACTTTATAAAATTTGAATTTGTCTTTTCTTTTCAACTAATAAGTTTACGATGGCCTAACCTGTCAAAACTTCGATAGTTGAACAATCTTTCGATGGGTTATTAAAGGAAAATGATAAGCTAACAGTTCCGTTAGTTTTCAATAACAAACGGTGAGTTTTATACCGCAAATTTTCTCAAAGAAACCCGTTGAATTGTTTAACGGTTTTTTTTTTTTTTTTGGAAAAATCAAAATTGGAAAGTTTCATTGTGAGGAATTTCTTCAAATTTCACTAAGTGATAAATTCTTCCAGGAAAATGATTATTGCATTATAGACGGTGGAATGCCAGCCATCAGTTTTGAAGTTCGGGAACAGGGATACAAGCTTTGCCGGTTTCGTGATTTTTTATCAACTAATTTGTTGGGATTTTCACTATTTTAAAAAGGAACAAGATGAGATTTATTTTTCTTTTTTATTTTCAAATGATAATATTTGAATAATGTGTAATATATGAAGAATCCAATCATAATTCTTAAAATAATAGATATTATTCTTTAGCCAAAGAAGACATTTGATGGATATTGTTCCTAAATAAAAGAATTTCAAGAACTCAAAATAATAGAAAGTGAATACCTAGTATACTCTAAACTTTTGATTATTTTAAGTTTTTGTAATCAATTAACAATAACCGTGGATAAAGGTTTATTAGTCTTTTCATCTTTAATTGCAAGAAAGTAAATGGTACTCATTGACGCCTAATCAAATTGGTATTTGTCAATATATATACACATTAGATACATGATACTTAATTTTTTTCTCTTAGTTTGTCCGGATGAATGGAGTTTGTATTGAAAGCAATTTCATTAATGAAAATGATGTTAATAATAAAGACAAGATGAACAATTCAATTGAAGATGCTAGAGATGAAAGAATCATGACACCATGCAATACTAATTTACTAGTGATGAAAGCAACTTCATTAATTTTTTAGACAATTTTGAGAGTCATTCTAAAGCAATATGATTTGAGTGAAAAAGATGAAAAGTCATAATGCACAATGATTCTTTCATAAGTTGCAAAGCCAACATTTCAAGTGTTTGTTCATCTTTGAACTGTAATATATTTTTCTGATGATATTAATAATTTCTTTTTACTTAGTGATTATATTTTTTACTTGTAATTACTTATTTTGTGGTTTATAAATTCTTTTTTTCTTTTTTTCGTGTTCAAGGATTTTTAATTTTTTGGGATATGTAGATTTTTCCTTAGAAGATTGGTGCTTTTTGGGCCTTTATAAATCCTCATATCGTAAATTAAACCAAGAGAAAAAGGAAACAATGGAAAGTTAAAAATAAAATAAAAACAAACAAATGAAACCGGTCGAAGCATTGTCCTGGTTTCCTCCGTTAAAACTTGTGGCTGGTATTAGACGGTTAGAAAATGAAAATCACGGCACCGTTAGGCTAGCCGAGCCCCTTTTTAAAGATCCGACTCTTTTGAAAGATGCGAAGTTGAGTAAAAAGCACAAATTTCTCTTTATAATACGAATTGATGTCATGCAGTTAATTTTGTATAAGTAGGAGTCGTACTTTCGACAAGTTTAGGGGCAGATCTCAAGCCTCATTTATACCTAAAAGAGCTTAGTTTGCGATATTCTATTTATCAAAACAAAGTTAACTACCTACCCCGCTGTGGACGCGTTGGTTCGAGTCACTGCGGTCGCATTTGCAATATAAGTGCGGCGCCATGGGAGATGGTCCCTACGCTAGCGTCGCCGCGGGTTTACGTCGACGGCCATCAGCCATAAGGCGATTCCCGAGTCATCAAAAAAAAAAAAAACCAAGTTAACTAATAAGTTCAGCCAGCTCAAATGGAACTCCCTTCCACACCTCTCATGTTAGTTTGTATTTTTGTTTGACTTTAAGCCTCTCGGTTTCTAAATAGACCAGTGGTTCTAACTTTCGAAAAGAACCGTTAAAATAATTCTTGACCACTCGATGTTAAATAAAAACAATTTCATAGAGTACTAGCACCAAACCCGTGCCTCCAGTGCAATACGAAAAATAGTATATACAATTGTTCTAATCAAATTTCTCTATAATTAAGAAGTTATATCATGAATGATCCTTTGAGATAAACATATAGAGAGGAGAAAAAAAGATACAAGCGAAGAATTCACGTTTTGTTCGAAAATATTTTACACCTTGCAATAACGTATTACATATTTGAAAATACTGTCCTACTCTTTTTTTCTTTTTTCTTTTTTCTTTTTATAATCTTTTCAGTGCAAATTTTCTAGCGTGTTATGCTTTCAAAGAGAAATACGCCACACCGCATTTTTAAATAAAAAACTTACACATCAAAATAGCCAATAATCTCCTTTCCATGAGAAAGATCATTGTGGACTCACCTTGATAAGCAGGTGGAAAATATATAGATCGCTCAAAAAATACCAGATGAAAACTACCAGATTAACCTAAGATCAGCGGACATAATTTGACACAAGTACATATATTATGGAGCAGAGATTGTCCATTTTGTGTCCGGATTAATTATGTTACTTACATTATGTTAGAATTATGACACGTGAAAAAGTAAAATTAAATGCGAAAGAAACATGTTCACAGCAAACCCTACACAAAAACCGAGTTGTGCTCCCCGGGAGGGCATCGAAACGTGCCACGTCGTGCCATGTTCGGGAGTAGAGAATTGCCGACGCCTATATAGTCATAATTTTAAATGACAACAGAGAAATAAGCAGAAAAAAAATGCAAAGGAAGGGGAAAAAGAAGGTAAAAGGCAGAGTAGGCGAAGGGTATCTCTGCTTGATCGGAGAGTCATCCACTTAAAACCGATTTCGACGTATCTACATGTGGCGTAGATAAAAAAGGCCAAGGCGAAGCAGCGAGGCTCTCTGAAGATGTAGGGGGAATAGGCGAGACTCTTTGATGCAATGAAGAATGTCAAGTGAGAAGAGACGGCACATCATAAACTTTCCCGAAATTGTCCCCTTCTTAATTTAAGGCTTTTCGTGTGTTGGTGTGTCTGGTATCAACAATCGAAAGGTTGGACGTTCAGGATGGAGTGGAACTCTAGATTCATCAATAGGCCCAATGTCACAACTAAGCACAAGCTACAGGAAGCATAAACGAGCAAGACCCACGTCAAATATTCCGAGAGACACACCCCCTGGCCGCACATTCTTCCGGGCTTTTGCACCCGGTGTTACCAAAAGCTTCTACCTACTTTCAGCTTAGGGTTGGATCACGGGAAAGATGCTGCAGACATAAGACTTAATTACCAAGCATATACACTTAGTACATGAAAATGGTCCGCTTCCACCAAAATAGACAATTCCCAATTCTGCCTCTATTGGCTTATGTACAATGCCTTCTTACAACCAAAAATGCCGAGGATCCACGGGATGCCTACTTGTTAGACCCACGGCCAACAGATATGACATCAATACCTTCAAGTGTGCGGTCAGTCGTCATCGGATAAGCATACAACGTCATCGGTAGCATTAGAGGAGGTTAAATTATCCCTTTGTGGAGGAGGAATAACGATTGAAGGACGAACGCAAGGGGCATCCATAAGAAGAACACTCCCCCATTCATTAGGTGGAAACCCTTCTGCAGATCCCCCGCCATGATGCCAACCACTTGGACCTGCTGGGCCCCCAGCTGGTGCTGCTGCCGCTGGAAACTGCTGGAGAGGGGCAGAAGTTGGAGGTGGGTTGCTAGGTGGCTGCCAATTTGGCAAGCCCTGCAAACGGGTGCCTGAGGATGCAACAGAAGGTCTGAAAGTTTGGAGATGTGGAGCAGGAGAACGAAGATCACTGGGAGCTTGGATGTTTGCTGATGACGGTGGCATGCTGAGGCTGATCTGGGGCACAGCCATGGTATCCAGGATGGAACCTACAGAAGGGCCAACATTCTGCAAGCTCGCCACATTGGTAGGAAAACTCTGTGAGCTTGTGAATGGAGTGGCGGCAGTGCCAACCCCATTCGACTGAAGGCCAGCAGAAGGGACACGAACTGGCAAAGGCTGATGTGCATTATGCTGCGATGATAACTGTAGCAACGGCTGCATGGAACTGGAAGCTACATCTGCATGAAAATGGTTGCCATGAGCAATTTGGCATCAAAAGCGAATGCAAACACCGGCCTGTTAACATGTTCAAAATGCAGAGTGCTAACATAACGATAGTATGCATGATGATGACTATTTTACTTTGCAGTTTTACAAAGAAAACTGCACAGAAACTGGGGTCCCAGTGCACAAGGCTGCCCACACAGCTCAGGTTGGGAAAATTCGATGCATGCACCCTTACCCCTAATTTTTCAAAGAGGCTGTTTTTGCAAAACAAACCAGTAACCAGTGACTCAGCTACAACAGAGAAAGCTGCATCTGGTGCACAAAAATATAGACAGGAATGATGTTGATGGAATACACATTTAGGTCTCAAATGGCATTGAGTCTTGGTATGGACAACAATCTATGAAGGCATGATTGCAGAATGAGTTCCAGGTAGTATTTTACTGTTTTAAATATCATTAGGCCGCTAGTTTCTAGATATGGAACATGAAACGACATAATGAATAAGAAAATATCAGTTCAAATGATTTAGAAAGAAAGTCCCTAAGAAATGAGGGAAAAAACGTAAGCATCAGAAGTACAAATTCTTGACATCAAAGTAGCATTCATGGGATGATGAGATGCCGCTCACACTACCATCAAAACAAAAGGGAATAAAACTTTATAGATGCTTCCAGGAAAACAAAAAATCTAGCAATTCGCATGCATCAAAAGATATTGATCTTTTGACTATTAACAAGAAGAATTTCGGGCATGGTAGATGTGAACTTCTATGCCGTGAACGAAGTTGGAATCTCTAGCAAGCTAAATTTAACTCATTGAAGCAAAAGTAACCTGAACCAAACCAACAATTATTGTCAATTTCCTAAAAGGTGCAGCCAATAATTCATGAAATTCTCATTTCACAAATTAAAAAGTATTTCCATTGGATGAAATATCAAAATACTTGTTCCTCAATGCAATGTAGAAAGAGACAGAACAAAATCAAACCACATTGTACTGGATCTCTGACCTGAAAGTATTTTGGCCTGAAGAAACCAACCCATTGCCATAGGTCACCTATCTCTTTCAATATTTTGTTAAAATACTAGTTTCTAAATGCAAGGAAGAAGGGGACTGAACATAATGAAACCAGATTGTATTTAATCTGAGTTAAAAACCAATCCATGGATGCCTACCCATAAACTCATCAGACTGTGTTATGACCAGATTTCAAAGAGCTTTCAGTTCGTATTTTAATTTCACGTGCAATTTATCTAAATAGTGAGACAAATATACACTGTACTTCTCATTTAGCCATAGTTAATTCATCACGTCCTCCCTCTGGCCAGCCAATCGTAATCACAACAGGCACTCTTTTATAGATGTTTTCACTTCCTCGTGCACCTTCGAATAAAAAAGCCAATCACTTCAACTAACAGAAGATAAAGTAGGTCGTACTACTATGATGTAATTCGACAGTCGGATTTGCTTTGCTGATCTTGCCTGGTGCAACATGTAGGAATCTGATGTCATTCAACAACCAAAGTAACAATCATTCGATCTCCAATGGTCAAATTTATGACTCGACGACTCTTGGGGTTCAAAATGATACAGTCGTCATGGTGAGCACTAACCATCAAAAGCTGGAATGAGATTGAAGTTGGACCAAATAATTATAACCATGCTTCTGGTACCAATAGCACTTCAATGTTAGACATGTAGTCTCAATGAAGTAGCCAACTATTACTCTCATCAACTGGAATTTCATATACTCCGCTCTTTTCTACTTGCGTCAATTTATTTGAAGATTGAAATTGAATTGTGTTACAAAGTTACAAATTGATTGCTTCATAATTAGGTGATTCATTTTCCAAGTGCAAACTATGAAGCACATGCAGGTCTTGCCTTGCTTATAGGAACATTAGTTTCATCGAGACAGTATTACATGAAATTCTGGTCAGCTCATTCATCAAATATAAATCAAGTATTATGGCCACAACCACACTTAACTGACATGGTCACAGAAGTGAAGCCTTTTCTTTGTTATTATCTAAATATAGAATTGTTCGCGTACCAACACATTGATCACATATAACACGAGAATAATTGAGCATTGGAAACATCAAAATTTCTCTATTGGTCATTAATAAGTTCACAGATACACTTGTTAACAATCCTTCTGTTTATTAAGCATTGTCTAATGGTAATTGCCAGTAAATAACATATTACTTGCTCCCAAGGTCATAACATGAGATAGGTGTTTCTTCAGTAGCCAAGGATTTAATACTGCAAACAAAACCTCGATTTCCCCAATGAAAGTAGGATCTTATCCCTTTTATACAATTGGATGCCAGCAACATATACATTCAATTCAAATTCTTCCAGAGATCAGATGACTTTATAGCACGTGTAACATGCGTGTATGCACACGCTAATACACGCTAAGAAATGGACAAGCAAGAATGGGGTGCTTCTGACATGCTCGTGAATATGAAAGGTACATTTACATACAAAAAATCTATCAAGTGCAAGGCACGTATTTACCTAATAGTTCTCTTAAATAGTATGATGACTAGCAAATGAAAAGACAAAGTGTGCACACATATCCAAGACTACGCACCTTGTTGCATTCCATTTGTGCCAGATGCCCTGATATCAGAATACTTGGATTTGAACGCCTCAGCTAGCATCCTATTCATCAGAACTTTGCGGTGATTCATGTCAAGTTCCTTTTTCTTAGGAAGATATTCTGCCTCAATCTCCCTAAGTTTCAAATCATACTTCCTGCGAATTTGTGCGACAATTTCATCTATCTCCTTGCCGCAATCAGATACCAGTCGCATTCTCTGCTCAAAGCAATATGAATTTACAATGATTAGGGTATTAAATGTTAAATTCCATAAAGAACTAGTGGAACCTCACATGAGCTAAACATAATGTCAAGAAGTAACTCACTGCATCTTCATGTGCTTTGTCCATCTGCTCAATTTCCCTTTGTATTCTGTCCAGCTCGTTCTGAAGAGGATCCAGGTGCAATTTCAGAGGCGTTCTGGGTTGTGCCATTGGAAAAGGACTCTGCGATGGCTGAGTGTTACTTTCCATAGGGACAGATGCAGTGGAATTGCCTGAGATCTGTGCCACTATCCTACCACGAGGAATGCTGACTGCAGATTCCGACATTGCTTGATTAAGAGGCGCAGCAGGGTTTTCATCAACTTGTGTTGACTGAACGTGAACAGTTAGATTAGAAGTCTCTCCCACCCCCTGGAGTGGAGTTGCAGTTCCTCTGACCAGAGCTAAATCATGTGAACTGTTATTAAGAGGCTGATCTTGCGGCTGCGGAAGCACTGGAGGCTCCATATCTGCTGCTCCAGAGAAAAATGATGTAGCATTACAAGTACCAGATGAAAGAAGCTCAGTTTGTTGAGAAGTATTATGCTGCTCTTCGTCAGGTGCATTTCTCTCTGGCATGCTGGTGGACGGGGCACTAAAATCATCTCCCAACTCCTGATCAGGTAAGGTCTGTAATTAACAAAAAGAAAAATCACGACATTTTTAAAAAAACAGCATACCCTCCAGCCTTTACAAGAAATTATTGGCTCTACGACAAACTACTCTACTCATTAAAAACGTTAATAAAACAGAGAGGGCATAGATCCACACGTTTGCCATGCATTCATGTGAAGACTTAACTATTTGAAGGTAAAGGAGGGTGGCTAACAACATTGTGGAGACCATAGAAAGACATACATGATAAGATGATACGGTAGCACTCTCAGCATTACGGTGCTCTTCATCGGGTTCATTTCTCTCTTGCATGCCAGCGGATACTGTGTTACAATTAACTCTCAACTCCTCTTCAGGTAAGGTCTGTGATAGATATACAGAAAAATTGTCATTTATACCCTGAAGCCTCTATGAGAAAAAAATTGTACAATAAACCTTCTCTGCTCTTTATGAATGCTAATGATGCAGAAAAGGCATCTGTCCACATCCTGGTGTTCAGGCATTCATATTGAGAATTGAGTATTGAAAGGGAAAAAGGATGGACAACAACATCGCCAAGAGCATTAATAAAAATACATGACAAGGCTAGATAAGAAGCAACCTCAGCATTATGCTGCTCTTCATCTGTTGCATTTCTCTCTTCGATGCCGCTGGATGCGGCATTGCTATAATCTCTCAACTCCTCGCCAGGTAAGGTCTGTTTTACAGAAAATCACAGCATATGTTAAAGTTTAACATACCCTCAAACCTTTATAGGAAAATGTTGTTTTGCGAAAAATTACTCTGCTCTTTATAATGCAAATACACCAGAGAAGGCATACACCCAATCATGGTTTCCACATTCCAGGCATTCATGTCAACAATTGAGCATTCAAAGAAAAGGTAGGGCATAATAAACATGGTCGAGAGCATAGAAAACATACAAGATAAGATGGCACGGAAGCGTCCTCAGCATTTTGCTGCTCTTCATCAGGTGCATTTCCCTCTTGCATTATGGCTGGTGTAGAATCATCTCCCAAATCCTGGTTAGGCACGCTCTATAATAAACATATAAAAGTCATTTATACACCGAAGCCATTATGACTTACGAGAATATATCTTTTCTCAGCTGAAAAAAGAGAAGAACTCCACTCTTTATGCATGCTAGTGATGCAATGTCCAAATCATGGTTTACATGCATTCATATCAAGAACTGATTAAGCAAAGGATGGATATCGACATTGTGAAGACCATAGATTAATATACACGATGAGATGTCACAGAACCAACCTCAGCATCACGCTGCTGTTTACCAGGTGCATTTTCTTCTTGCAAGGTGGTGGATGTGACATTACAATCATCTCTCGACTCCTCATCAGGTAGGGCCTGTAATAATCAAATAGAAAAATCATGTCACTAAATCTTGAAGTATACTCTGGCATTCCTGAGATAATACTGTTCTACAAAAAAGCTAGTTTAATCTTTATGAACACTAAAAATGCAAACAAGAGATGTCCAATAATGATTCTGAATTTATTCATGTCAGAAACAATTATACAAAGGAAACAAGGATGGATATCAACTTTGTCAAGAACATAGATAACAAAAATGATGAGATGATGTAGAAGCAACCTCATCATTATGTCGCTCTTCATTGGGTCTATTTCTCTCTTGCCTGCTGGTGGATGTGGCATTACAATCATCTCTCAACTCCGGGTCAGGCAGGGTCTGTAATAATCAAACCGAAAGAAAAATCATGTCATTTACCAAATTTCCATGTACCCTCCAGCATTTATGACACTATTTGTTCAATGAAAATTCAAGTCATTTACCATATTTCAGTGTACACTCCAGTATTTAGGAGACAACATTTGTCCTATGCCAAAGCAACTCTACTCTTTATGGGGCATGTCAACTTATGTTTTCAAGGATTGATTTCAGGAATTGAGTAAATTCTAACGAGGACAATAGAGCATGGATAAACATACACAATGAAATGACACAGAAGCTCCCTTGGCAAAGGCATTTGCTAGCGGCACTGTACTTGACTTTGATTGATCGACCAAAGTAACTTCACAAGGTCCATCACTGGGATGGACATTCTCAAGTACTTCAGATTCAGATCCATTGCATATTTCATTTTCTGATGGAGCTTCCAGTTCACCTGTTATACAAATATTCTCTTGCACCTCCAGCGCAACTGGTTCATCAAGTGCTTCCTTTCTCAAACCATCAAGAATCTGATCATCCAAGGAGCCAGCATTCAGAGAGCTGATATTCTCCAGAGCATGACCAGTGGCCCTGACTTTGTCTCTGTCATCAGGCATCCTTGATATTGATCGATCAACCAAGGCAGCTTTATGAGGTCCATCACTGCGATGGACATTATCAACCACTCCAGATTCAGATCCATTAGGTGGTTCCGTTTCTGATACTTGTGGATCCAGAGTACTCGATCTCTCCAGTACATTTGTTAAATGAACACTCTCTTGCGCCTCCACTGGACCCGGCTCATCAATTGCTTCCTTTCTTGAATCATCAGGAGTCTGATCCACCAACGTGTAAGCATTCATAGTGCTCACGTTGTCTGGAGCACGGCTACTGATAAAATCACCGTGTGAGTTACCAGGAAGATTCTCCCGAGAACAGGGATTTAGAGAAACAGCATTCCCTTGGTTGTCTATTGGTATTCCATTAGCACATGGCCCTACCTCTGTAAAAACTGTTCCTGAAGCCACGGTACTCACCTCATCATTGTCACAGCCAATCCTAACTGGAAGGCAGTCCTTTACAGCACAGTCAATTGCATCAGCACTTTGATCAGATGAGGGCCTCGGTAAAGGGTCCACGTTAATAAGTTGATCATGACAATTGGAACTTTCCTGACCATGCCTGGCTTCAGGCAGCTTATTCGGCAATTGCACTTGCGTTGAGCGCCTGTCTCCCTCTACTAGAGAAGGATCCTGCTGAACTCCATTTGCTGAGGCTCGATATTCAGCCTCAATTTCTTTAAGGCGTACAGCCATCTCATGTGAGCATTCTTCAATTTTTGTAGAGTACTCCCTGTCCAATCTCTCCAGCCTGTCTAATTTTGTTGAACCACCATAATGCAAACGGACAATCGCAGCCTCCATTTGACGAGTATTCTCCAGCAACACCTTCTGCGCCTCATATTCCCTGCATATTTTGTTCTTCCTCCTTTCTAGCTCCAGCAATATCTGTTTCTGGTTCCGAATTTCTCTGCCACTTTCAGAAATATCTCCCAATGTCAATCCAAACTCATCCATTAAGTTAGGACTAGAAATGACCTCATTACTGGAGGATCCTTGAAAGGTACAATCTTCAATCTCTACTTTTATGGTTTGGAGGCAAGGCATAGCTGGCAGGGGCGACTTCACACCAGATTGCTCCATCTCAAGCGCTTTGTCTTTCAGTTCTCCACATTTTGAGGAATCAACCAGAGAATTCTTTCTAAGGTGGAGAAACATTTTCTTTAGATGTCGCAACATCAAATACACATGATCTGCCTCTTCTTTCTTGCACTGGTAGTTCAAATGCTTTTTCGCAAGCTCAAGAGATTCTGTGTGATCTATTTTTTCCTTTGATAAAGAAACTGCAGTCCAACACTGGATTTTAACAAGTTTGTGAGTAGACTTGTTAAAAGGAGTACGTTCGCACAATAGCACTCAAGTTGCTGATATTAATAATGGATTTTTTTTATCCATTTATTTCGGAATGCGACAGTGTATAGATAGTGAAAATCTTAATCAAGCCTAAAGTCGAGGATTTAGAGTTCAACTTAACTATTCTTCAACATTAGAAGACCAAGAAATCATCTGATATGCAAATGAAGGAATTTCTTAATGTTGTACCGATATCACAAGCAAAATGTCAAAAGGTCTTGCATGTAATCCAGGATAAAGACATCCTCAAAAGGAACAAAACGGCAATGGCCTTCAAGACAAGATATAAGATTCGAAAGATACAGATATCAAAGTAGTATCTAAGCCACAGAGAAGATCTCACGCAGAATATGGAGTGAATTGTTGGCTAGAAAAAGTAGTAATCCAACTTTCAAATAATAACTTGGTTAAAATACCCATAAAATCCATTGAAAAACCATGGAATCAGCTAGAAATGGCAATCAGATAAGAATGAAGCATACAGCGATGGGCCACTATTTTCTCCAGGATTAGAGAGAGAGTTCCTCCATCCAGGCCTCCCAGTGGTGGTTTACCTACTTGACTGTTACTGATGTGTGACTTTAACTAACTAATCTGAAACCTGGCTGGCGAACTTTCTTCCAACTTTGGTTGGAAGAAGACCTGGCTCTTTTTCAATATGACATGAAGGGAATTTATTTAGAGCCACATGTCAGTCAGAAATGACTATGAAACCACTGACAGGACACCTAGTTGGAAGAACTTTCAAGAGAACATGGCTTTGTTTCAATGATCATAGAGGACATCACAAAAAACAAAGAGCAAATAAAACCAAAAGCATCTTAATCTTAAATTCCCGTAAATGTTTTAAACCAAACACACTGATTTTGTAATTAATGGCTAGTGAAACAAAAGA
This sequence comes from Eucalyptus grandis, assembly GCF_016545825.1. Taxonomy (NCBI): domain Eukaryota; kingdom Viridiplantae; phylum Streptophyta; class Magnoliopsida; order Myrtales; family Myrtaceae; genus Eucalyptus; species Eucalyptus grandis. Next base: position 41,738,353 of record NC_052613.1, read on the forward strand.
ACTTGAAAATAATAATAATATTCTAACCAGAGCCAACTGGAAAGCTTGTAGAATACTCGCTGGTTCCCGGCTGACATGATGATTATTGATTACATAATCAAGGAAGATATCAATGATACGCTTGATATTGTCCTGTATATAAAGAAGTATTAGAAGTTAGCACAGTGTTGGTAATGGTCAAAAAGATAACACTCATGCTACTGATATTCGGAAATTTGGAAGCAGCTTGGTACTATTATAACACCCATGATTTCTGATAAAACTCAGGATCCAAAATAGACATGGTATGGCACTACGCCAGTATACTATGGATCCAGATGATGCTAGCCACAATTTATTTAGCATCAATGACAAACAGCACCCATCCATCCACATTCAACATGAGGATCGAAGTAACTGCTAATGAAAGTAACTATTTACTGAAGGAGGGACATTTGCAAAGACCGCACGCAGAGGGCGCAAATGTTGACATTATTGAGAGTATTTTATCAAATGCTTGAAACAGTGTCTTCACCTTTGCAGGATTATACTTCGAGAAAAAATCATTTTTAGACCATCCAAACAACCAATTGTCTTCAGCAGCAGGCACACCTATGTAACCCAGTCTTTATAAAATAAAATTTTAAAAAAAAAGTCTTGTTCAACAAATAATCTGAAACTTAAGACACAATAACAATAGAATCTAGCAACAAAGGCTCACTCAGCATGCTCCCCATCGGTAACAGAATTCTTTTTCCAGAGAGAGAAAAACCATACCGATACATTCAACAAGTCACTAAGTCTCGAGATTTCTGGTTTCAGCAAAAGATGGAGGCTCCTCTGTGCATCACGCAACTTTCTTCCCTCATCAGAGTCAACCATTTTACCTTCAGGTATAGCTGTCAAATCTTCTCCTCCAAGAGATTTAATAAATGGTCTGGAAGTCCCTGAAAAATGATGTTTGGAAACATAAAGACCCTAGGATATCTAATTTTGTCCAACAAAACATATTAATCCATGAAACAGTAAAGAGAAGAGAATCCAGTGCAGGTGCCACAAAATGTAACTATTCTTTGCAATCAGTTACCTTCCTTGTTAGCAGCGACCTTTTTCTCCCCATCTATTCGCTGCTTCCTAGAGGACAGAGATATGCTATTATTTGTCAGCTTCTTGCGTTTCTTGTCCAGCTGGTTACTGTCAGACTCAACTTCTTCTAGTACATTGACATTTGATTGAACCCTTTTTCTGTTCCTTGGGGTTGAACCAGACAGGTATTTCCAGCAAGGATGCTTTCCTTCCAATAACTTTGTCCAGAAAATATGTGGTAAATCTTCAGCAGTGGACTGAATCTTCAACTCACCAACCAAAGGAAAATCTGTGCAGTAAGTTCCTGAGGTTTGCCGTGCTTTGACAATGACAGATCTGCTCTTAACACTGTTTTCATTCTGGGAAAGCAGAGCCAGAAACTCCTGAACCACAGAGTTCGAAAGCAATTGATCAGACAATTCCATGGAAGACACACTAGAGCTGCCATGGAACTCGTCCAATCTACACATTAGATATGATGCCCCCCACATGAGTAACATGTGGCTAGTGCTTGGACTTATATTTTGCAGTTCAAGGTGCATGCCTTGCTTTGCACATAACAATGCCTTTTCTTCCACCGTACAGGACAAATACAAGCGGAGTACTTTTATTTGGACTTGAGATTCAATTGTTAATTTCTGCAAATTTTTTAAGTCACTAGCAGGATTCCAGTCACTATCAAATATAATCACCATATCAACTGATGACAATTTGATGCTAAAATTACAGGCCCGATTCTCCAACAAAAACACAAATCTTCCCAGCTCCTTGTCATTAAACTTATTCAAAGCAGCCTGTTTCTTAGAAGGGAGAATGCCACCATCAACACGTTCATATGAATCTGCACCAAACCTCTGACGTAAAAAGTCATCCAAAATATCTCCAGTCAAATCTCTTCCTGAACAACCAATGGACTGCCAACCAAGAAAATGAGAAAATGGTCACGACAAACACCAAATGGTCATTATCAGTTTTTCAATAAAATAAGCAGCAAAGATAGGATCAAAGAAGGACAGGGTTAGATTACCAAAAAAAAAAAAAAAGGACAAGGTTAAAGCTCTTGGGGAAAATTTTAAAGTTTTTGCGACTTTTATGGGGAATCTCATTAAATATCCTATTATTCTTGCTTTTGATGAGAATAACTGATCGACTAGGATTTACAATACTTGGCCTCTATTCCAGGATCTCATTATCAGAGTACAATACTATTTACAAGAAATTCTCCCTTTTCCATGAGATAAGGATAAGTAAAAACCGCACAAGGTAAAGTATATACTCTTCCCGATGACATTTAAAGACAATCCTATATGTTGATTACAGACCTGCAAGTACACCAGCCTACCAATGACCAGTCATCATAATCCATCCAGGGATGAAACGGAATTATGACTAACCAACCCCAAAACACATTGAGATAAATGCTTTTGTCAGTAAAATAGGTTCTAACAGCCCCTAAGGTCCCTGTTCACTGCACTATAAAGCAATGAAAAGTTAATTATCACTGGGTCCCTCCCCATTTCAGCTTAACTAGAACAAATTGACTTCCAAACACCAAAGAAAAGTGTGGAAACCATAAATCTCTTCCCAAAAAGTATGTGCCTCTTCCACATCAAGTTCTGCGATTAGATTGTCCCCTGCGCCTAACATCGCATTTGATTGATATTAAGTCACACGATCTTCAAGTACTAAGATTCACAGAAACGAACAAGGCTTATTGACTTTTCGATCCTTTTCTATTCTTCTAAAAGTTAGCAGCAGCACAGTTTGCTGATATTTTTCCTACTAGTACCATGAACACTTATATCCTGCCGCTAAAAAGTATGACATCATGAGGTCTAAAGAGCCCAACTTCCTGGGAACTCCTTTAATTGGAAAACCTCCACTCAAGCAGCGGCAAGAGCAGGATTTAATTTCATTTATTCTACTTAATGGTGTTGGGTTGGTGGGGTTAACAGAATTTAAAGATTTTGTCAGGTATCAGAGAAGTTCAACATCCTCACCTGAAACAATATCAGAACTTTCAAGTGCTGTTTCTTTATCTCCAAAAGCAACCTATCAAGAAGCTGAAGTTTCCCGCTAGCTCTTATTCCAACTTCCAAGTACTCAATTGGTTGAAGATCTTTCATCATTGAGCCTTGAAGAGATGGATCAACATTGTATGGATGATCACAACACTGTCAAAAGATGCACCATAATAACAAAATTAAAAACCTTAGGAGAATTGAAATCTCAAAAAAAGCCTTTTCGTCTTCTCATCAAAACTTCTGAGAAATGAAATCCATGCAAAACTTTCAAAACGTGAGAGCTCCACCATATGATGTTTAATGAATTTAGAAATCTTGAGAAAGTTTTCAGACACCCAAAAACTTTATATCATTTAACAATTTTGCCATCAAAAGTCAAAAATGAGATTCTCAAGAGCTCCTGAAGAATCATGCGGCTCGGCTATTAATTTGTGTTCACATGTCAAATTTGAATTATCAATTCATTATGTTTTCATTGGACATGGTTAACTTTAAATTCGATTTTCTTCAAATTTATCAAAATTTGCTTCCATGAAAGTGTCAATTCATGTTAATTAGTGTAAGAAACTTACACCTGTACATCCACCCAAACAATCACAACAAGCCATTTATACAAAACGTTCTTTAGAGGAAAGTAAGGAAGTTTGTAACAATTTGCACTCGCTGATTGATTCGATGGATAGATACATGGTCCACTGGCCACTGGGAAACAGCAAAGTGAAGAATGAATAGAAAGATCCAAATTTTGAACAGAAGATCTAGATACACCACAGCATACAGCAGTAATCTTGCTGTTCAAGGCAAACTGCCATAAAACACTGGAGTCAACATACTTGCTTAACAAATCTCCCAAGTTCAAAGAGTAGACCTTGTCATTTTTGCCTCACTGATTTAAAAGCATACAGAGTACAATGGCATAATTAAAACACACAGCCACTTATTGAAGACACGATAAGTAGTTGTTGACATCAAGTCAAAGAGGCAAAATCATCAGATTTGTCCTTCCAATATGTCAGCCCCACTTTAACAGTATTAAAAAGGTATAATGCAAAAAGAAATTGAGTAAAACAAGGGAAAACAACCAAAAGACTCTTTGAGGTTGCAATAAGAAATCAGGGCCTCAGAGTTCTCATTCATTAGAAAAATACTAACCACAGTCCAAAAGAAAAAATAAGTGATTGGATATAACCATAAAATCTACGATAACATTAATAACATATAAGACACTGGTTCTTCAAATCCCCAAAAAAAGGGTAAGATGTCAGCAATCTGTGAGATAGAACTAAAATTGACAAGATCTTCATAGAGAGATGAAGTAAGGCAGACATTCTCATGCAAAATAAATGACACATCAATTGCAAAAACCAAAGTATATTTGTGACATGTGCAGGCAGGGCTGCAACTTAGCCATGGGCTGCATAACACACCATAACATGTTCTGCAAAAAGCTGGGCGTTTTGCAACAAATAGGTTTCAGCTGCAAGAAATACCCCAAAAAAAAAAAAAAAAATCATTTTTCCCCATTCTTTTTTTAGAAAGTGTTTCAAAACTATTAAAAAAAAAGGTTGAATAGCCAAAAGGGCAATATACAATGAATAGCAGAAAATGGGAACTTTGGGAGTTTGAACACTAACATCACATACTAAGCCTTGATGGAATAAATACAATAATCAATCATCCAAAAATCATGCAATAATGTAATCGAGGAAAAAGGTAACCCGCCAAACCTTCCGAGCAGAGACAAGGATATCGCGTAGCACACCAACAGGGTCACCCTTTGATGATGAACAGAGTGACAGAGAGTTTGAAAGTAGAGTAGCACAATACTGTTCAAGCTGCACGTTCGATATTTGTGTTGGAACCCAGTACTCCACAAATCTAGATGAATCCATCTTGCCCTCAAATGCAGTATAGCTCACTGGCCGCTCCTTCGGCTTATACACAGTCTCATGAGAATTGGTTGCTGATGCATTCATACTTTCTTCGTCACCAAATTTTTCAACTATGGAGAGCAGATTACGGTACTTGGAGATATTTTCCTACAAAAATGGGTACTTTAAGAAAGACAGCACATGGTACTGGGTTGTAATATGTGTGCACTTAAAAATATAAACCTCTAAATTCCCATTGAAGGGGAAAAGCCTCCTCTGGGTCTTCAGCTTCAAAAATTCATCAAGAAAGGCAAAACTTCGAGGTTGTTGGCATTCATCAATAACCACTGCTTCCCATTCTATTCTTTGCATAATATTCATATCCTGCAGAGAAAAAGGTGACAGTTCTGAGACATAACAAAAGGTAAATAAAATTCTATGCAGCAGGGGATTTCAGTTTGCAAGGTAAACTGGGAACACAGTCAAAATGATATCAAAGATGACACAAATGAGAGATAAAATGCAGGAGAATAACAGAGGTGAGATGTCTCAATGAAAAGATAACTGCTATAGCCCTGGCCCTCGAAGATAATTGCCAACTTCAAAGTTGTTGACAAAGCACAAAATAGAAAATATAAACACCTCAACAATGGCCTCTGGAGGGGATATGAGCACTTCAAATGCTATGGAAGCCCCTTCCTCAGAGAATTCCAGGTTCCTGATACGTCTTCGAGTATCTTTGCTTCCATTGTAAACAACGACATCAACCATTGGTGCCAGACGGAAAAACTCCGCATCCCACGAATAAACTAATGTAGAAGGCGAAATGACGAGACACGGAAGACAGCCGTCACATTCGAGTAAAATAAACGATGTGACCTTTGAAATGTGCTCCTGCAAAACAAAAAGTAGCCTTATCAGCTATGACCACATGTTAGTTTATGATCTACCATCAGGTCCAACACATTCAAGTCATGTCCACAAGTGCATGCAATAAACAAAAGCATTCTTTAAATGATCTATGTATACATAGTAGCCTTTTCTCTTCTCACAAGGAATTTCAGACTCATTGATATAATCCATGGGTGTCCTGCATAGCTTTTATTTTAGATCTAAATTGCAATGAGTAATCTGTGAATCATCATAGGAAATAAAGTAAACAATAATGAGGACATCAAGTAACCTTTTCCCCACTAGCAGCAGGAATGATGAAAGGAGGAGAAAAAAAAGAAGACAAGAAATAAAAAAGAGAGAGAGGGACAAATACTAAAAAAATAAGTAGAAAGATTATTTCAGCACATTCTACCTTTCAAATACCATCTTATCCTACAGGCTGTGCCAAATTGGATAACACTCTAGACAACTCCTTAGAATTTCTATGAAGGTTTTACTATGCTCTACTGCCTACCACAGAGATCACCAGGAGGTCAAGAACAAAACATCCTCACCTCGTGATCCACTAGAATCACATTTGGGTGCACCTTCCAATATTCGAACTGCCTTTCAACAGGATCTGCAAGCTTTGATATTTCATTCCTCAATCTTTTTTTTCTTTCTGAAAGCTGCCAAAAGCAGGTAATAAGTCGACAGCCAACTAATAAAAGTACACAAAACAATCAGCATTCCATGAAACAAGAGGATTTGATTGCATCAGCCAATGTAAAAATATATACAGCATAGGAAGCAGAAGCACTTTCTCCATCTTGCTTTTCTTTTCATGCACCGGGCATCTTAAGTTTCATTTCTCTACCCAAATCTTGCTTGGACAATTGACTAAAAAACTTTTTAAGTAAAATTCTTGGAGCATTACTTGTAATTATAGCCACAAAATATTATACAGTTCAATAAAACAAAACCGAAGAAGTTCAAGAACTGACTATATATCAACGTGTGCTTGGAAAGACCCTCTTTCAATATTGATTATCATCACCTCTTTAATATTATAAAAATAAATCAATGTGTGCTGGCAAAAGCCCCATAAACAGAACATAACTGTCATAAGAAATTCTCCTTTACGGATTTATCGCTGCTGGAGCACAACAATGATAGAAGCTCATTACTAAACTAACGAAAGACGTATATCAAAATGTATCCAGCTTCCAATATCTCAGACCAAACATCAAAAAGAAAGAGGATGCGTTGAAATTTCATAAGCTTGTTTGATTCCACTTGTCAAACATAATATAATTACCATGGTCACTTCAACATTACAAGCTCCTGTCGCTCTCTCAATTCGGTTTTCATACTGTTTGATGAGGCTCTGAGCTTCTGAAGAGAGAAACAGGGAAGCATTCTCTAGCTCCCATGAAGCATGTTCATAATCAAGGCCACACCATTTTACAAGCCATTGGTAATGGCACATTGACACACCAGTACCCTCCTCCTGTCTATCACGTTCACTATGAAATTGAGGAGAAGTTATTAATCGCTTCTGCAGTAGACGCCTTGGTAAAGTCCACTCTGACTTCCACGGCGCCACCTAAAGAAATAAGGAAATACAGTATAGCCAATAAGGGTAAAAGAATACAATACTGAATTCTCTCAAATTTAGGACAACCACTTCAGCAATTTAACAAGTATCATCAATGGAGAAATAATCGAACCATTTACCTCAGCAACTAGAGATGGGCATTGAGCAGCCACCTCAGCTTCCGGTAACCATCGATTGTGAAAATGAGCTAGTCCTTTGTATTTAACAAAAAATTGCTTCTGCTTTTGACACCCTGAGATTGAAACAACATTAAGATTACTCAAACGGTACAAAACGACACCGGAACAGGATAATCACAGAGATGCAAATGGATACATAAATTAAGCAACGCCAATGAATATTGTCTAATGATATTTTCCCCATACCTTTGGGATCAAATACTTCCACTTCCCTGCAATCCCAAATAGACTCTACTCCTTCAGAGACTGAATGGGCACCATACTTCATCATTTTCCTAACGCATGCAAGACAGTGCCAAACTCCTAGGGGAACATCATTAAGAGGAGGATCCAAACAGGAAAGATGGTAGTTTTTTTGGCATCCAGCTCCATTGCAGCACCTGAAAATTGCATGTGCTATTTAAAATCACCATGCCAAACTACAAGCCCTTCACAATGTAGGAAACATTTTGTATTGCATTTTGAATTACACTATCAAAACAGCTCAGAGAGTAGATTTTGAAGAAGACAAGAGCTGATCATATCATTGGACATTGTAAAGATGTATCAGAGCCCAGGAAAATGATTCGCAACTACCATTGGTTTCTACTACCACAGCCCACAGAATGGCAAATTCAGCTGCCTACTTTTTTGCTCGCATCAATCGGCAATAAGGAATGAATCATCTCATCCAAATGTATCTTCAGGATGTACTAAAATGCATTGCGAGAGATGTATTGCTATACAAAATTACAAGACAAAAACTCTTCAGAAACTATGACAAAGCAAAACCAATGCAAAGTGAAAAAACCCTTGACCATATCTAAGGAAATCAATCAGCTTCAAACTCTGTTCTTAAAAAAGCAAACAAGGCTGTGATCTTAAGGTCAGAAAGCATAAGTGGGGCCATGGTAATAATTGTCTTCATAAAGTGAATATTATGACAGAGAATAGTCATAGCAAGCACTCCCAAATTTGCACATATCTCAGTTTAATTAGAAAGAATAAAGTATGACTAAAAGCATCATTCTCAGCGTACAGGGAGTCTAAACAGATATTCTAAAACAAGCCCATGACAATAGAGCAGAGCAATGAGAAGCGCTAATAACAGCAAAAAGTTATTATGTTATCAAAAGCAAGATAGGCAAATATCACTAGGAAGGAAGGGCAAAAAAATATAGCAAAGTGTAAAGGATTTCTCACAGGAGTTTTCCCCCAAGCTTGCAGATAAAGCATGTACTCTGTCCACTTTCTGCATCAATATTTACCAACACATGCAAGTTCTGCTTTCCATCAAGTTCCAAGTTAACAGTGGCGTCAGGCTCCCCACTATCCTAACATGACATTAACAAAGACAAGCATACATCATGCCAAAGTCACTGAAATCTAGAGAAGATATATATAGTTAAAACAGTCAAAAGACCAATACACCCACTTGGTGCAAAGAAAAGAAATGTTACAGGGTTAAAGACGATTTGTTGCCAAGAACCCAGATACACTGCAGGCTTATCATATTATCATTCCAAGGAAAGGAACCGGATGTAAAATATAGCAGACGTTAATACCTTTTTCCCTTTGAATTTATACCATCTATCCCGACAAAATTGTGCGCTGCAGAGGTGAAATTTTGACATCCAGCTGGGGCTGAGGCATTGGAAATCAAGCAAACCGAGTCGCTCTGTTTATCAGGGACGTCTTCTTGATTCTCTAAACCAACATGACCATCTAAATACCTTCCATTCCTGCTAAGATCCATTAATTCTGACTGCTTCTCCAGTGAGGAACGGTTCTCTACCCTTCCCGAGTCATAATTTGCACCTGCCAGTAATACTTATGAGTTGAAAATACAGAGACATCATGATCTAAAGAAAAACCATGTTTGCATCTTTAGACTCATTACCTTGTTGAGTAGAATGGCTGTTTTGCCTAAGGCAAGTGTTTTCCTCATTTTGTTTTTCCACCATTTGTGTCATGGATTCCACACCATCTTTGATCTCTTGACTACGATCACTACAATCATTGACTGCATCAACGTCCTCTGGACCAACAGCCCCAGTATTGTTGTATTCCTGCTGAAAGGACTTTTTTGGACAAATCAACTCCTCACGGCAATCTACAAGCGCAATGATCACAGTGAATAAATTGTCAAGTAAGTTCCATATATGCACAAACAAAACAAACAAAATAAACTGCTGGTGTTGCACATGCACATGCACTCCACAGATAACTATGTCGAAACAATTAAAGTTACTTCTTAAAAGAAAAACATGTTCAGTTAAACAAGGTTGAGGATGAGAAATGCGCATTCCACCAAAGAAAAGATAATATAAAGTTTAAACTAGAAAAATCCCTCCACCCCGATTGTTATCTGCAATGTGACCCACTGGAAAAGAGAGAAGTAAACTCGGAAAACTTGCCCGTTATGATCATATACATCAATTTAAAAGCTTGACATATACAAAGGAACAAATATGAGACAATGTTTTATTTAGGGCATCTAACCTACAGATTTATGAACAAATGACAGTTATCGATCCAACAATTATTCCTGCAACAACAATGCCGAGAAATTTTATAATTTAATACTCTTAATACGAATGACAAGAAGTTGAACAATGCACAACATTCCATGAATATTTAGCACATGATGGAATGAAATATGGTATAACAACATCAAGATCTTCTCCAAACAGATTGTCCAAAAAATCTTCTAATAAATTATTTGCGCATGCATAATGACCCCAGCCAAAGAACCTATATGAAACCTTCATACAGAGGGTATGACAGGGCCATTGTATTCTAACATTTTCACTACATCCATGTCATAAAATGCACGACGATCTATTAAACTGCCTTTTTCATTTATCAAGCATTCATTTACCCGCTTTATCCTTGTTTACTGATCCCCTGAACAGTGCTCTATAAGCACGAGCACTCATTGTCCCTCTCTTCGTCTTGGTAGAGGCTGGTTCTTCTTCACTGCTTTTGCTAGATTCCTTATCTTCCATCTCCAATTGTTTTCCATTATTCTCTTTCTTTTCCATTAGGTTTTGCCTATCAGATGACTCGGACCTTCTAGCAGACTTCTTTGATATTAGAGAATTTGAGGAATGCCGCAGCTTCTTGCATCTCTCGGACCTCCTCACTGGACTTGGCGTCCTTTGTCTCTTGACCTTCTCAAGATTCTTAGAAACTGAAGTAGGTGGTGTTTGCTTCTCAATTCGCTCCGACTTTCGAATAGTTGGAACGCTTGGAACCGTTGGTTTCTTGGATGATGACTCCCTGGTTGAACTTCTCAGTCTATATGAATCTGATGCAAAGGGTGATGTACTCGATCCCTTACCACTGCTATGCGCCTTGTTTGTACATTCATCCCTAATTTTGCAACCGGATCGAGTTTGATTTACCATATTTTTATCTGCAAATCACCAAACATCACAACAATGCTTTTATCCTTTCATGAAAACTTCAATCAAACACTTATCATAAATTATCTGTGCCTAATAGATGGTTCAAATGTGCCCGTAGGAATACTCTTTGAAAATCCCTATACAAAACATAAAGCTAATAACAGAGTTTCCAATCCTGAAGATAATCAATAAAGAGCGCCTCAAAGTTCAAACTACAGAAGTATAAGAGAAGGACAACCCAGAATACAAACAGAACTTAACTATTCTTACGATATTCATGGACTCCACTGCATGAACATTTATTCTTTCATGAAAACTTCAATCAAACACTTATCATAAATTATCTGCGCCTAATATATTGTTCAATGTGTCCTTAGGGATACTCTTTGAAAATCTCTATAGAAAACATAAAGCTAATAACAGAGTTTCCAATCCTGAAGATAACCAATAAAGAGTGCCTCAAAGTTCAAACTACAGAAGTATACTAGAAGGACAACCCAGAATACACACAGAACTTAACTATTCTTACGATATCCATGGACTCCACTGCATGAACATTTACAACATATAAACCTGTAAATTCAACAACATGCATTTCTAAAGAGTTTACTTGGTCGAATCTGTAAAGAGTTGAACAGTGGCCCTTGTACTGTCAAAACAAGAGTAAATCAATACTGCTACATAGAGCACAAAATTTTCCCCACTTTTCAAAATCCTGTTCTTTTGTTTCATTTGTCACGCCCCGGCAACCAAAGGGACCATGGAGATCCACCGCTATCTTTTTTAGGCATCCAAAAAGCATGATATGTGCACAGTCACTTCTGATATGCATGTCTGTTCATGTTTTTAAAGATTAAAAATGACCTCATTTCACTAGGCCCTATTTTGTTTCAATACTCTGGTGCAATACGAAGCCACTGACATCAAAGCAACCCAAGATTCAATCTTTCTTCACAGGTCAGACACCGAAAATAAAGGTGGAACTCAGGCAATGTGGGATTTATAGAAGAATTGCTGAAAAGACACCACATCCAAAACCACAAGACATAAAATGTAAAGATAGAAATCAAGAAAACATGAGAAATCTTACATGCATAAGTGTAACAGTTTGACTTGCGTTAATTCCAACTGCTCTGGCCTAGACTCCACTGTAAACCCTTTACTATAAGAAACATACCAAGATAAAGCTTGAACCTTCACATCCAAAAATTCTTTGTAGAACCAAATAAAGGATCAGTTCGGAATGAGCTTTTAGCATTTACTTTTGAACTTTTTTACAATTTTTTTCAAATATTCCAGCTCGTGCAATTTGTCTCTAATTTAGCATGGAACACCTGAAACATTTCAAAGCATACAAAGATTAACATGTAGATTTGCATAATACTTTTTTCAATCTTTTGTAGAGTTTAAAGATTTTCAGAGTTCTGTGAGGGAAGTCAATAAGTAAATTTTTGCATGAAATAAGACAGAACAATCACACCCTTACTTTCGACCAAAAAAAAAATCACACCCTTACTTTAAAAATAAAGAAAGTATCCCGCAGCAAAACCAACAGAGATGCAAGAGAGATATTTTGTAATATCGTGGCAACTAACTGTCCAGCTTCCAAGAATTTTGATGCTCAAATCTTTTTAATTCTTTCAGTTTATCACACATGACCGACGAAAATTTGGACAGATATTTGGACACGTTGATTTTGTGAATGAGAGAAGGTCTCCTACATACTGTGTTCTACATCAAGCAATAGCTGGAGTCTATTGGTACTAAAACAAGGTATCATTGATACCCTGGCTTACCAATCAACCTTGAAGGTAAGCTCCAGGGAAAAACACAGCAGGACATGCGATGCTTGACCACTTACAAGCCTTTACCGCAGATTCAACTGAGGAAATTAAAGTAATTAGGCTTCCTCTGTGGCTTCTTGCTTAGTTGTGTCTCACTAGAAAAAGGAAACTTGATTGTTTTAAGGTTGGAAAGCAGGGTCTTGGATCGTACAAGTGGTCATACCAAGAGTCATTCTAATTTATTTCGGCATCAGAACCTAGCACCCACTATATTTACAAAGCGAGACTGCATAAGACTTTCGGTTTCAAAGACAAGGAAGTACAGCTGCTCCTCCAACCAGTCACCATATGCAAGGTTGACTCATATGGTGCTCTGATGAGGCTCGGATTGGAATTTTGAGAGTCGAACACATGCACAAAGGACATGAGCCAAGGTGATTAGAAACAAACATAAACGCAATTACTCGACTCGAAGCAAAGAAATGGAGAAACGAAAAAGAACTCCCAGGTCTTTCGATCCCCCTCCGGACTTCTTCCCCTGCGGCTATATCAACTATCGAAGAAAATTCAATCCCAACATGACGGTGGAAAGTACTGCAATCGCAGGATTCACTAAAAAACGAGTCTTTATAGACACAAAAAGAAAGAGTTAATCAACCCAAAGCATGTCCTCCAAAAGGAACTTCAAGACGCGAACTTTATAATTCGCATGCAAGAATTTCCAGTCACGGCCACCATCAGTTCACTGACGAAAAACGAAACGAAACCCCTAAATCTCCTCGCCGAGTCACTCGCAACCCACGCCGAATTCGTCGCCAACCCACGAAAAACCCTAAACGCGGGAGCCGGAATTCATCTCCCCGAGCGGGGCCCAGACCTAATTGCAGCAACGGCGAAGGGAATTCGAACCCACCCCGCGATCTCCCGGCAGAGCCGCGAGCGCGCATTGGCCGGAAAGCCTCGTCCCCCCGGGGACCAATGCGGGAAGATGCCCTGAGCCGGAGGCCGAATCCGACCGCCTCTCGCCTCGGAGAAGAGCACGGCGACCGCTACAACGCGCGGGGCCGACCGAAGGAACCGAGCCGCCAACCGAAGAACGACGCGACCGAGCTCGACACAGAGAGAGAAAGAGAGAACGAAGGAGTAGAGGGAGGCATTACCTGCTGCGGAGAGAGAGAGGACGGTCACGCGGGAGGCGTGGGATCTGGCCGCTGCTGATGAGATGATGATGATGATGATGATGCTGCTGCAGGACGAGGACGATCGCGCCTCATGAGAGAGAGAGAGAGAGACGCGGAGAGCACTACTGTCGATTTCGACTTCAACCCGGGGGGTGTCAATGGCGGTGTCGTGGAATATGTACCTCGCTTTGGTCTTTTGGCGATCGAGTAAATTACTGATAAAAGGACAAGAGACCCCTGAATTTGGGTGTGTGATGTGATGTACTGAGGCTACGGCTGGAAATTGATCCCATCTTTGTTCCATTCAATCCAAACAGGATAAGATTTTTCTTACTTATTCCGCGGGACAACTCAGAAAGTACGAGTTATTTTCTCATTTATCTCTATGGTAAATCTCAATAGAGTCATAGTACATAGTTACCATATCGTGTCTTTCTTCTCATAAAAAGTTGCCGAAATTCAAAATGTAGTTACTTATTTGATTTAAAATAACTATTTACATCCATTCATTTCCATCCTCTTATTTTCTTTGCTATTTCGATGCCTCCGTGTTGATGAAAATCAAGTAAGCACTTTTCCTTCATGAGTTTGGAAAACGATATCAGTTGTATTAATTTGAAAGGGACTCCATTGTCTAGATGCTAAGTTTTTACACATAAATTAATGAATATAAAAAGCATTTATGCTGTGTTTAGTTCATTAAATATAATTCTAGATGTGGTTTTTATTTTATCACGTGTTCAGTGGCATACTCAAAATGAGATAAGTCTAGAAAAAAAAATTGATTACTCATTTAGGTTATACGTGAATGAAATGAAAACCTTTAATTTAAAAAATAGCGATAAAATGAGAGAGAATGATACTAATAATTCATAAATTTTGATTAAATGTGTAATATGGATTATAAAACTTTTAATTTATTTAATATGATCTCTGAGTTGTAGCCAAGTGTGCAATTCAGTTCCTAAACTTTTGATATATGTTTAATTTAAATCAAATATTCAACACTATCTCTAAACTTAAATTAGTGGAGGACAATACAAGACATTTTTAGAGATTTTGTGACTACAGCACATGGGTCACTTGAGTACATTCTTTCTCTCGGAGATCGTGCGACGTGGCCGCTTGAGAGTCACGAGACCCGCAGCCTCTTTGATTTTTGCAGCAACTCACGAGTCACGATTGTCTCGAACTTTTTGGCTCTAAATTTTATCTCACAGGTGGGCATCATGGCGGCTGGCACCCACCACGGTGGCCATGTCGTGGTCGCTTCAGTTTTCAGGTAGTTTTCCTCTTTTTGTCCCTTCTTCGATTGTTTCGTTGATTATTTATTTTCATTTTTTTAATCACAACGTTGACAACGCACCAAACACTTGAGGGAATCAAATATGTTAATACATAGAATTGAGGGTTTTTTTTATTCTACTGTATATTATCTTATCTTATCCCAGTTCATCTTGTTACGGTCAAATCTAGCTTTATTTTTCACTGGAGTTTGACGCTCGGTCTTGACACCATGGTCCTACGTTGTTGACCGGGTGGGCACCCAAATATTATGATAGATTGAAATTGAAGAATACTTAGGGCCTATTTGATTATTAAATTAAGCGTTGAGAATAATAAATAAATAAATAAACATTGACTTGGGTTGAGATTAAGCTTGTCCAGTAAAGATATTTTAAAAATTCAATCAAGTAAAAACGACGACTCAACAGAATAAGTAAGGAAGAGCTTACTAAATTGATTGCTTAAAGAAAGTAATTGGTAACGGTTAGAATCTTTCTGATTATATTACCTAGAGCTACCATAAATAATGATCACAATTTCATGCGTGACAAGAAATAGGTCCCGCAGATTCGTGGGCGCACATTGACCGAAAACTTCGACCCGCGGGAAGGAACAGGGCGCCCAAATAACGGTGTGATCGAGCTTGAGGCAGCGAATCGCGTTTCATGACAGAAGATGTACGCGGTGCTTCTATTTTCACCCCCTCACTTCTTTATTTTTTCTGTTTTAGTCGCCTGCTTTTTTATTTTGGGTCAATTTGGTGACAAGATTTCTCTTGTTTTATTGCCCTTGTTACGTGGTTTACGTGACCCATTTCAATGGAATGTCAAGTAGGCGAAAAACGTTATTTAGATTCATTTTAGTATCCCATGTCAATTTTTATGAAACACTATACTATCTACACCAAAATTCCACAGCCTAATTCTCTATAAAAAAAAAAAAAAATCTCTTAGCTTTAGGTCCAATTTTATTTCTATTCCAAACTTTTTTTTATTCCCCAACTTTAACTCTAGTTCGAAATATGCCCATGTGAAAAAATAAAAAAACCACCACTAATTTTTTCAAAATTATCAACACTAGGGTCAATTAAAAGTTTTTTTTATCATAACCTATGTCTTCATCAACATTCTCGCATTCATATGGAACGATGCCAGCCTCATGATATTGACAATCTCGAAGAAACTAACCCCAATTTTTGGATGCATGAACAGATTTGAAACTAAAGTGAAGGTTAGAGATTTTCTTAGACAAGAAAAAAGATCAAGCCAAATTATGATTAGACCTAAAATTTGGATAGCACATTGTGATCCATACTCATGTCAGGTCCAAAGATATACAATAAACGCAAATAAAACAATTACTTAAGATCATGTCGAATGTTAATTAATCGAGTCTTTTCGGATTATCCGAGAGTTGTGTCATTCTGAGTATATGAAAGATGATTTGGATACTACTTGACTTAAATAAAAAAAGGGTGACTAGTCAGAGTCGACAAACAGTGCAAAAGCCACGGCACGTGGGGTGACGGAAGCTGGATGTCGTTAATTCCTTTTGATTTCTTGGTAATGTCATATGGGTTGTTCGACAATCCTACATTAGTCTTCAACAATGCTAAAAAAGTATTGACCATAACTAAGGAAACAAACGAACGTGCGGCTTATCGCCAAAACAGTAAAAGAGAAAGGAACCCCCTCCAGCTTCGAGAGCACTTGTCAAGATGAGTTATTTTGCCACCCATAGGATACAATTGCCGGAAAATTTGACCAAAAAAAAAAAAAAAAAGAATTTTAATTGCATCAAGAGCATATAAATCTACTCCATCTCAATTATTAAATAATGCGCGTTTTGTGCAAAACTTACGTGATCTGATAATTAAAATCAAGTGAGCTCATACATTAATGTGAGATTAGAGCAATTTTTTAATCGTCAACCGTCTTATAACAAGATAGAATAAATAAAGAGACAGATAAGTAAAGTTTGCAAGAACCGCATGCATATTGGAGATCTAATCATGGCTGGGTTTGAGTTGCATCTTCTATCGTCAAAGACTTTACTTTATCATAGTTCGAATTGTCCTAGGCACTTCTCTTATTCTCTAGCCCTATTCCTTGAATTTTAGCACTCTCCGACTATGGATGACCAAATTAGGTCTTCGGTGCAAAAGCAAACAAAGAAATGGAAGGACCGAGTAGTTTTGATAACCATAGCGAGGGAAAGCAATTGTTTTTTTTTTTTTTTTTTTTTTGATAAAGGGTAAGAATATATTGACTTTTAACCAGAAAAAGGAAAAGCAGTTGTTGAATCATAGTTTCGGCATTAAATTAGTTTTGACGATGAATGGTAAGATTAATATAACGTAATGTGAGAAAGAAGCTTATGACACAAATTAAAATGAAAGAAAATACAATTCTATATAGGGACTTAAAAGGGTGTCATTGAGATGATCTTCTAAGGTATGTCCTTATTAGATTTACCCTTTAATTGCGATGCGAGGCAATTTTGGTATGGAGTTTTGACTTCGATGAGCAAAAGGGGACATGCGAACCGAAACATGCTTTGAAGTTGAAGTCATTCGTGAGCTCCGATCTTGATCATTGTATGTCTGCAGGACTTCTTCGTTGCAGTTGAAGTAGGTTGAATGTTCGATGGTTTGCTGTGCCATTCAACTCTTCTCCCCTCTTTTGGCTCCACAAATTTGGCCTGAATGGTCAACATTCATCCTACCAAAAGAAGCTAAAATTGCAACTAGCCATCCATCTAATCTTCATCACCAAGAACGCAACCTACTTTTCAAAGTTTGCTGACTCCTAGCCTTTGGGGCGAAAGACTACCCAGTGTCAAGCTAAAAGTAATGAACGGTATGAAATCCACCCGACCTGACAACCTAATCCATTCTAATTATCTAAGTTATGAAGAGGGATTCGCTAGTTTTCAGACTTCACTTTGGATCCAACCCACCCACAGTGATATGCAGTATTTTTCAACAAAATGCGCTATTCATTAAAGCTAGGCTACATGGAAAGGCCAAAGTGGACCAAATCCGGCTTGTTTCACTTTTGTTGCTATTGAGACGATGACACATGAGGATAAATATCTGACAAACCCACATAACTCTTTGCTCTTCTTCCTGTCTTGATCAAACAATTATAGAGCAAGTGACTGTAAGATTACCTGCTCCCGACGCTCCAACTCATAGGCTCGATGAAAGGACAAATCACCCAGGGAACGGTGTGACCGAGCTGGAGAGAGAGAGAGGGAGAAAGACGTTAGTTGCTCCAGAGAGGGGAGACATAGGAGGGGGATTGCTGCATAACGAGGAAGATTGCGCGCTCGATTTCAACTTCGGCTGATGTAATGGCGGTTTTTATGGAATATATGCCTCTTTGCTTTTTATGGCAATCAAATAAATAAGTGATAAAGACAGTGTGAATTTGGGAGCGATATTTAGGGTGCTCAGGCCAGGGTGGTGGTGGCTCTGTCAGCCACTTGTGGATGGCACGTCAACGTCACATTGATGGCATGTCAATTACTCGTCGATAGCTAAGGCAAAATTAAGGTTTTCGAAGAATTTTCGGAATTTTTAAGTTGTGTGCAGGCAAAGCTGAAAGAAATTTTTTTATTTACATTCTGAAAATGCAATGTTCTAAAATATCTCCAAATTTGTGTTGGGCTAAAAGCATTTACAAAGCTTTGAAGATGCAATTGCATCTCCCCAAAGCAACCTAAAAATTTTGTCAAATGACATTTGTATTTGTCGAAGGGACTTTAGGACCCCAAAGGACTCTGCAAATATTGAGTCAAACGCACCTTTAGAGAGCCTAGGCAAGCAATATAAACCAATCCAAGTATTGACGAGCCAAGCTAGGGTTAGCAATTCATGTCATTTTATCATGATCTAGTCAGTTCAAGTTCAAACCTTGTTCTACCACAATGAGTTTATTAATCATGTTGCTATTTTAATCCACACATAATAGATTTACTAAACTTATTACACAATGAGACAAGTCAGAAATACAAACTCTTTTATTACTCATTGTGGTGGTAATTTGCCATATATGTATGCAGTATGTACTTATAAGTTGCCAAAATTGAAAATACAATTATTTATTTGATTTAAAATAACTATTTAAATTCATTCATTTTTCGTTCACTTATTTTCAAATCAGTGTCAAATATAGTTATTTGAAACGGATCCCATTGTCTACAAGTTTAGTTTTTACATGGGAATTAATGAATATAAAAAGCACTTACATTATGTTTAATGGACTTAATATAATTTCGGATGTGACTTTGATTCTATCATGTGTTTGGTGACGTACTCCAAATGAAATAAGTCGGGAGAAAAACCAATTACTTATCCAAGCTAGACTCAAATAGAATAAGAATCTTTCTTTAAAAATAGCGAGATCAAATATGTTAATACATATAATCGAGAGATTTTTTACTCTACTTTATATTATACTATCTAATCTTAGTTCGTCTTCTTATGACCAAATGTAGCCTTATTATTTCCTAGATTGATTCCTGATCTTGGTGTCACAATCCTTCCTCATTGACTAGGTGGACGCCCAAATATTACGGTAGATTGAAATTGAAGGAGGGCGGAATAAATAAGGAAGAGCTTGCTAAATTGATTACATAAAGAAAGTAATTGATAACGGTTAGAATCTTTCTAATTATATTACTATGAGCTACCATAGATGACGATCGCAATTTAATGTGTGATAAGAAATTTATTATAGTCGTTTTCTTTTCAGTACTTTAAATTCAGTTTAAAATTTTCCAGCACTTTATTTTTCAATTTCATTTCAAAGGACCGTAGCTGTTTGGAGGATGTGAACGTCAACCTGTGCATGGGTTAGGCTCGAGGCTCGGGTTGGGCCTTGGAGAAGCATTACAGGCTCTAGATTGGGCCAAAGGCTTACGTCCAAGCCTGTCCAAGATTGGTGAGTCGAGCAGGCCTTGCCGAAACACTCCTCTAGGCCCAGCAAGCTCTCGGATTCCATGACGGGTGAGCCCAGTTTTTATTTATTTATTTATGAAATAGTAACACAAATAATTCTTGAATTTTAATTCTCGTCCTTAAACTTTTAAGTTCTTAAATTATTAATTTTTTTTTAATCTAGTCCCTAAATCACATGAAAATGATCAATTTTGTCATTCTTTTGAGTCAAGTTAATAGAATTTATGGATGCGACTCTCCATTTGTTAAGTATGAGCGATGTATAGCAAAAAAAGAAAAAGAAAAAAAGAAGCTACACAAGGCTTATCAAAGTAAAATGTTTATCTCAAATTAGGATATAATGATCCACATCATCAAATAACTCAACATATTGACATAATCACTTTTGTAGATTTAACTTAATATGCGATAATCCACATCATCAAAAAAGTAATATATGATTTATCGCTTGAACAAATGGATGAACTACATCGAACATTTACTAACAATTTATAGATCGCATTGAACAAATCAAAAGTTGAAAGAACATATTACACATTAGGCCAAAGTTAAGGGTCATTTTTCCTTTATTTATTTGTTTTGCGTGCTTGGTAGGAGATGATTTGGCAATGTGACACTTGGTGGGTTCTAACAAGAAGCTCCAAGTAACAAGATAACAAGCAGAAACAATTCTCACCGAATGCCAACAGTTGAATCCGTGGGGCCAATCCGCTCTTGAGGCCGGCCGTTGACGCTTTCCAAAGTTTTCAAGTTCAACGCGGCACCACATTTGGTCTTCTTTCGGCCCTCAAGATGATGTCAGCTGCATTTCAGACCGTCGATTTCCTCGGACGGCATGTTTATCGATCATATTCAATGTCGTTCGGTCCATTGCGTCACTGATGACTCCGAAATTTTAGCTGGCTGCCTCAGGACTCGGATCGAGACACTCGAGTGATTAAAAACTTTTTGTTTAGGAACGCTCGAGCAGAGGTGAGAAACGTTGTGCGTCTGATTTCCTGAACCATGATTCGTCTGTTGTTTCTCATCTGGGCGCTCTTTGTCTCCAGCCACGGCCAGCAATACTATGACCCCTCAACCTGTTCTTCACATGAAGCCTCTACTGTTTCAGGGTACAGCTGTGCTGATCCCCGAGAGAATTGTCGGGCGTTCCTGCTGTACCGGGCGAACCGGGACTACTCGATGATCTCGAACATCGCCAAGCTGTTCGGGGCTGATCTCAATGTGGTACTTAGTATGAACGGGGTCGGATCCCCCACTGAGAATCTCCAACCGGGTAGAGAAGTTCTCGTTCCAATCCAATGCTATTGTGCCGGCACATTTTTCCAGAAAAACGCGACCTATCCTGTCGGCGGAAGCACAAATTTCTCTGAGATTGCGTGCGGAGTCTTTGAAGGCCTAGTGAAATTGGCGACACTGGTCGAAGATAACCATCCCTTTCGGTCTGAGCTTGTCGTGCCCCTGAAATGTGCTTGTCCTGGTAATTTTTCCGTAAGCAGTGGGATGGTACAGTCCCTCGTGACATACCCCATTATGGAAGGAGACAATACGAATAAAGTCGCGCAGAAATTCGGCATTCCTGTTAGCGACATCTGGGCGGCTAACCATCTAGACTACAGGTCAACAGTTTATACGGGCTCTACGATTCTTGTCCCTTTAACGAAAGAAGAACCGTCTCTCAATTTCACATTACCATATTCCCCGCCTCCCCCTCCAGGTTTTCTTCCTACGGTTCCTGTGGAGAAGCCGACGGATAGCAGGAAACTTAGGAACTTGTACATTGCAGGATCCGTGGTTGGGCTGTCATTAGTACTTGTAGCGTCGATTGCTTGTGGTCTGTACCTGAAGGCCTCGAAGAGATGGAAAGGCCAGAAATTGCAGTCTTTCAATACAAGAAGCTCGTGCTTCTCGTATCTGTCCACGCTAAGCTCTCCGAGGTCGGGCCAGACGGGTAGAAGCTCCAGGAAGTCCTGTTTGTCCCCAGATCTTCTGATCGGGATCAAATACACATTGATCCAATACAGCATCGAGGAGCTCAGGAAGGCGACCGGGAATTTTAGAAAAGACACCAGGATAGAGAGATCAGTCTACAAGGGTTTGATTGACACTGTCGAAGTGATGATCAAAGGAAGCAACGTCAAAGAGACCCATCGGGTCATCGATGTGCACTCAAAGATCAATCACATCAATGTCTTGACTTTGCTTGGCGTTTGTTACGACGAAACGAGTGATGATTCTCAGTCTTACCTCATCTTTGAGTACTTGAGCAATGGAAGATTAAGGGATTGCTTGTCTCGGCTGGGAAATCCTCTCCATTGGCACCACCGGACCCAAATCGCTTTTGACATCGCGACAGGGCTTCATTATCTACATCACTGCATATTTCCTTCTTATGTTCACATGAATGTGAACAGTAGGAACATTTTCATCATGTCCAACTGGAGAGCGAAGCTAGGGAACATCGCCCCAACGACTGCTATTGGCTCCTCAAAAGGAAACGACCACAACACTTCGATCAGTTTCGATGGATGGATTGCGCCGGAGCACATGCTAAATGGAGCGGTCTCCGAGAAAGTGGACGTTTTCGCTTTCGGAGTGGTCTTGCTAGAGCTGATTTCAGGTCAAGTGGACATCGATGGCAGACAGTTCAAGGAGTCCGTCTGGTTTTTGGCAGGGGGAGGGAACGAAGGTGGGTATTTTGAGCAACTGAGGGGCTTCATGGATCCGTGTCTAAAGGAGGATTATCCCCTCGCCGAGGCCTTGTGCTTAGCAGTTTTGGCCAAGGCTTGTGTCGAAGACGACCCCATGCATAGGCCATCCATGGAGGATGTGACGAAAGTGCTTGGGAGGATGGTCTGATTGGAGACGGTGCGCGCATTTTGATCTTAGAGTCCAAAGTGTACAACATGTCACATGTACATGATACATTCATTAGTAAATTTTAACTGAACTGCTGTATAAATTGTCAAATGGGAGATAAAGTACTATATTCGAGACTTGATTAAGGTTAAGCACCAATTCCACGTTCAAGTTTTTTTCTTCCTGAAACGCACTTAGTTTTCTGAAGTTTCACGATTCATTTGATGTTTCATTCAAGTACTTGCACTGTTCTGTCTAACAAAGGTTATGTACATGGACAGAACCATTTGACATTTAGGTTGTGTGACTGTGACATGTCATAGACGGGTTATTTGACCAAATCTGCCTTGTATAAGTTAAATTGTTTATGTTGTATGGGGATCAAAACTATTGAAATTACAGTGCAATCGTGAGAACACATGACTGGCAATTCAGTATAGATCTTCTTTAATAAGCTACCGAATATCAATCCTCGATTAACTCTTTCTCGCTCTATCATTGTATAAGAAGCGTGCGGATTCTTCTTCTTCTTTTTTATTTTTTTTTTTTTTATTTTTTTTTTTAAATCTCAGGACCATATTAACTGTCATGATATCAAAGAAATAATCTGGATAATCATAACTGCAGGTAATGATAAACTGAGAAACCGATGAGCATACACGAGGGGAACAAAATCTCTGGCCGCTCTAATATATGATTTAAGTATCCTCTAATCAACTTCTGCAACTATTTTCTAGCCTGTCAATTACATTATATCATCACTGAAAGCTCTGCGTTGTCCACTAATGAGGGCATTCACGGATTCTCACTTTCTAATTCGTCGTTGGTTGGACTAAATAGCTGCACCGGGCGCTTGTTTATGGGTTGCAATGGCCTGGCGTTGAATTCAGAGTCCTGCAAAAGCAATAAACAAATCTTTGCTTTCACGATAATTCAACCTTGTCGCTTACATTTGAAAAGCCAAGTAAAGACCGAAACTCACATCGCGAACAGCTTCGCGCAGTAACTTCACTTGCTCTCTTGTCACAGTTCTCACCTGATGACACAGCAAAGCAGAAGTAAATTTTATGAATTAAGCTTATATTGAAAGTCTGGCGACGTTCCATTAGGGGACGTCAAGAGAACCAGAACCATCATGTTTGTAATTTACTTGAGCAGTCCCAAAAAAGTTATTTCTCCTGTGAGAACAGTTTTAATTTGACGAAAACAGAAGTGCTCTATGTTTCCAATCCAAGAACCAAGATCTGAAGTGAAAGAAAACGAAACTGCAGACCTTCCGAACGATGGTCCAGAGAACATTTTGAGTGCAGGGAGGCACCGTAAGAGAGCCCACGTATCTGTAGTACTTTCTGCTTCCAATCTTTATGTGTTTCGGGTTCACTATTCCGACGGTTCTCTCAGCTCCATGGGTATCGGCGATTCCTTGTATGTGTTTCATCATCTACATATCAAAATTCATTGAAAAAATTTATGTTGTGTTTTGAGCACATAAACCAAGTACTAAATTTCGACGACAAAAAAAATCCCAAGTGTACCGTTGACAAAAAAGTATCGGGTCGGCCCAGCTTGTACATGACTCCTACCACAGCAACTTTGCCTTCGGGGCTATCGTGAACCATGTGTAACTCAAGATCGAACCTGTTAATTGAGTCAGTAAGAAAAAAGTCATGGGTCTTTGATCTTTGTAACAGAATAATGGCCAATTAGTAAAAGAAAGAAACGAAGAGATCACCTTCTGCCATTAACGGCATGCTCAGAGGGCGAGTGCCAATGGGATTGCTTCAGCAAATACTGGGTTCCATTCACATAAATGGATCCTGCATCTCCATCCCACCTCAACTGCATAAACTCACAGAACAAACCAAGCTCATCATGGTCCCATCCGATGAAAGTGGAACTGTCAAGTGTCACTTCTATAAAACTTTGTCTTTTGAAGAATGTCATCATAACAACATTTATAGGTACAGATCAAGAAAGGCATTGAAGCCTTTCTTGTTCTTTGATCAAAGTCATAACAGAGAGCGAACATGGTGACAGTGACTCTAATCCTACCATGATGTCATGTCCCCTGTTCTTAAGCGTGGCATTGGAGGCTTTGTAGGACCTCTTCAGTCTTCCCAAACGGGCCATCACTTGAACCCTCTCGCTCGAGAGATCGATCGGCGACTGCATCGATCCGTTCCTGCACATTTCCCACTCCCTCCTGATCTCTCCCCACCGAGCCGGACCTCTATCACTCCTCGCATCGTAGTTGAATTGGCTCTCGTTCTCTGCAACATCAAAGAGACCAGAAGTAACTAGATATCACGTTACGCTCACAAATCATATGAACTGAGAAAGGGGTGAAGCCTTTGCAGGCTGAAACCCACCAACTTCTTCTGATTTTGTGAGGCCAACATGAAGAGCAAGAACGAGGAAGATAGTGCAAAGCAAGATTTGGGTCGCCAAGAATTTCATCTTTCCTCTTTTTTTGTAGTGCTGGGTGTCCCATGTTGCGGGAGGGATGCTTCTTTATATAAGGACTTAAAGGAGCGGAATGAAAAACTTGTTACAGTGGATGGAGTGCTTGAACATACGACGTTGGGAGGACTTGGCGGTCTGAATGCAGAGACGACTGGGGGAGACGGTTGAAATTGCCAGTCAACATTTCGTCACCAAGAAGTTTATTACAAGAAGAGCATTTGCATTTGAGGTTTGTTCTTGTTATTTTTTTTTTAATGGCCTCTTCTTGAACGAACTGGGGACGAGTCCATGTGATACTAACGTCTCTGGTGACGAATTCAGGTGGGACTGAAGATGAATGTTCTTATTCTAATTTAATGGGAACAAATCAGTGCTCGTGCTTCCGTGAACAAATCAATGCTCGTGCCTCTTTTTGAAGGGATTGATGCATGTGCTTCCGTGATCAAATCAATGCAATATTTGAATAATGGTGAAACAATGCTCGTGCCGTTAAAGAATCCATATCCATTTTACTTGGATCTCATTAGATTTGACGGTTGAGATTTCATTTTGCGTATGCATTGGAATCACTAAATACCCTCTTGAGTTTTTTTTTTTTTTTTTTTTTTTTTTTTCAAAACCCTCTTGAGTTAAAGAAGTTGAGAACCAAATGATCCAATAGGAACTACAAAGTTCATAGTTGAAACCCGTCGAAAAACAAGATTGACTTGATTTCAATAAATCATTTCGTTCTTCTCACTTAAAACATCTAAATTTTCTCTTCTTGCAAGCATCTAATACGGCACAACTTTTTTAGAATTCCTGTGTGGTGAAAATCTGGTCGTGTTTACAGAGCATGATTTCGTCAAAACACATCAGATTTCTAAACCGTACTTCACTTTCTTTGTCGGAACCTTATATGGGCATGGAATTTAACATGTGATGTGGGACGGGGCAGGGCGGGTCATTTGGGAGTTAGGAGTAGAGCCTAGGAAAAAAGAAAAATTCCCAGTTTTCTTACCCGAAAGCAACAGGTCTGAACATGTGAATAGGCCAAAGATGAGACTCGTTGAACTCCCGGTCAAATTCCGATAAAAAAAAACAACTCCGGGTCAAATGATGTATTAAAACAGCATCAAAGTCAAAGAAAGATCTTCAAGTAGTTGATGCTCGGTCAGACTAGTAGAGATTTCCTTCGGTGGTCCAGTAAATAAAAAGCCAAGAAACACGCATATCTCCGTTTATTTCGCATAATATAAAATGTTTCCCAAAAAATAATTATTTATATTGCGTGAAAGAATTAGTTAATTGACAACGTTTTCATCATCATCGATTACATTATGTCTAAATATTTCAGTAGAAAATAAAATATTTATTGTTTATTTATTTGTGTGAGTTATAAAATGAATCATTTTTAGGAAGATATTTTCTAAATTATTCATTTTTCGTGAAACAAACGGAGTTTTTAATCCTATGAAAATTTCATATTTTGTTGAATTCACTCCTGATTTGCAGGGGGCAAGAATAAATTATAGTTTCAACATTAGCATAATTTATCCGGAATCCGGCACTCATATAGATGATTAATTCTAATGAAGCGAGTTTAAAAGAAACCTCTCTAATTTAGATTCACGAGGTGATGCTAGGGATGTCGAGATCGATGTACAAAACTTAATTCGAATACCTAACAACGAATTTGACTCGTCACTTTATGAACGAATTATCATTCTCTGCCAATTATTCTTTCCCATGTATTGATTTGGTTTCTCTCTCTGCAAACGATGAAGAAGATAGAGTTCACGTGTTTGACGAATTTTCTGAGAACTCTTCTATACACACGAGCACAGGTGATTGGACAGGCCCTGCATAAATAAATTCACGAGGCCCTGTTTTTTGGTTTGTCTCATTAAAGTTCCGTATAACTCCATCATTACGTAATGGCAAATGTCAATGGCCTAGGAAAAAAAATTACTTCGTCGAAGACTCGCGAGTCCGCAT
Source organism: Eucalyptus grandis (assembly GCF_016545825.1). Taxonomy (NCBI): domain Eukaryota; kingdom Viridiplantae; phylum Streptophyta; class Magnoliopsida; order Myrtales; family Myrtaceae; genus Eucalyptus; species Eucalyptus grandis. The sequence continues at coordinate 41,765,886 of NC_052613.1, forward strand.
TCCAAGCTTTAGCAAATAAAAAAGAAGAAGCCTAATTTAAGAATGAAAGATATGGACCGACATACTCGTGCCTCGGTCAGCATGCGATTCACCATTCACATTAACGTTTTAATCATCAATAAAAATTTATATCTAAACATTTATGTGGACAATAAAGATGTATATCGTTAATTTATTTGTATAAATTATAGAATGAATCATTTTAAAAAAAAATATGTTTTACAAATCATTCATTTTTTATAAAGTAAACCAAGCCTTCAACCCTATGAAAAAGTGTAAAATACAAATCGTGTTTATTTTGCATTCATTTGTAGAAAGTCTGAGTTAGAAGCCCTAGAAGATCATACACGACAAGAGACGTTGAGATCTCTACTTATCCACGAGCATTAGGAGACTTGCCTAAAGCTAAATCCCATAAAGGGAATTTATAGCTGAAAATTTCATATTTTGTTGAATTCACTTGTGATTTGCAAGGGGCAAGAGTAAATCAGAGAAAAATGTCAAAAAAGTCATAAACCTATTATCAATTTAATCTTAAATCTTTTAATGGCGCCAATTTAATTCTAAACTTTTTGACATTGAGCTAATTAATTTTTTTTCAGCTAATTTTGATTGGACATTGCTGATGTGGACGTCAGATCACCTACGTGGTATGGCCCGTGTCGATGTAGACAAATTTTAATAATATTTTAATATTTTTCATTTTTATTTTATTTTATTTTACTTTCTCTTTCTTTTTCCCCTTCCCCTTTCTCCAATAGGTTGCTGGACCTCGGCAACTCATTAAAGGCAAGGGTAAGTGAGGTCATGCCTTGCCCAACCCTTAGCAAGGCTCAAGCCCTCACAAGAGGTTGTGAGGGTGGCCTAACATTGGGTTGGCGAGGGTCGAGTGTTGCCCATGACTTCAATGATTGACTGGAGGAAGGGAAAGGAAAAAAAGAAAGGAAGAGAAAGAAAAAAAAGAAAAGAATGAATACATAGTTTAAAAATTATTAAAAATTATTCACATCAATGCTAACCGGCCATGCCATGTAGGCCGGTTGGCTAGCAATATCCGGCCAAAATTAATCGGAATGATTGAATTGGCTCTATATTAAAAATGTTTAAGATTTAAAATTAAATTGGCATCATTAAAAAATTTAAGAATAAATTAATATTATGCAATAGGTTTAGAAATTTTCAACACTTTTCCTGAGTAAATCATATTTTCAATAGTAGCATTATTTATTTGGACATCGATACTTATATAGTTGATTAATTTCAACAACATCGAATCCAAAAGTAATCTCTAATTTAATTGACGTACGATGCTAGAGATTTCGAGATTGATATGAAAACTTATTTTTTTCACTTGCAATATACGAATTTGACTCATCTTTACGAACGAATTATTCATACTCTGCCATTGTTTATTTCACAAATATCGATTTGGCTTCTCTCTCTGCAAACGATGAAGAAAATAGAGTCGACGTGTTTGACAAGTTTTTTTTGAGAACTCTTTTACACTTGAGCAGAATTCGTTGAATAGGCCCTGTATAAATTGATTGTTATATCTTCCTGGGAATGAAATGCCAAAAAGGAGCATTTGTTTTGTTTCATTAAAGTCCTGCATTACTGCATCATTGCGTAATGGCAAATGTCAATGGCCTAAGAAAAAATTTACTTTGTAAAACTCTCGCGTCCGAGCGGAATTCCAAGCTTTAGAATAAAAGAAAACCCTAATTTAAGAATGAAAGATATGGACCAACATTGTCGTGCCCCGGTCAGCATGGGAGTCATCATCCTCACATGAAGGCCCATTTCACATTAACTTGTAAATTTCAATGAGATTTTAGTACAGTGATTTTTTTTTTCCAACAAGATGATATTGGATTTTGTAGAAAAGGGTAACATCGTTTGAGAAAGGAATCTCTGATGATGTGATTTATCACCATAATCATGCTTTTGATTATGACTTGACCATGCTTAGAGATCTACCAACTACAGCGGATTCGATCTCCACCCACCCAAAATGGACTTCCACTTATTTCTTCCATTCAAATTGGTTGAACAAAATCAATTTCTTGATAGTCACGCGAAACATTTTGATCTTTTATTTGGTTTATTAGTAAAACTTATAAATCATGTGCCATGTCACATACGGAAATATTTTATCTACACGTCACGTCACATGGTAATGTCACATAAAGAAGAGAGGGGTTTTAAATTTGAAGCGTAAAAGTTGATTGGAATGCAAATGATTTATTGAAAACCAACTTTAAACTCGGGAAAAGAAATTACTACATGTGGCTTCAAAAACAATCAACTGCCGTAATTGGCCGGACATTCAGCTCAAAGTTGTAAAAATTACGGCAGTGTGGGAGAAGTCTTCATGCTGAAAATTTTAGTCTCCCACTTCATAGATACGTTATCTTCTGGGGATCATCAGATCACTTCTATCGCACCTATGTTTGTGGGAAGAGAAGACCAGGTGGGGGATGGTAACGTATTTCTGACTAAATTACACCTAAGTTTCCGCAGCTCGAAAGACCAAGACTTCGTGTTGAATTTCATCCCTAAATTCGAGGGAACAAAAAATGTATAATTCGCTTTACATTACTTAAGGGTTACTATGTTTCGTCTGTGGCATTACCGCGGTTTGGTGATAGGGGCGTCTGCGAGTACGTCAATCTAAAAAATTTCTACTAGGTGGTCACAAGTAAACATTATTATCCGTAAGATTTTTATAGCATATGTTGACAAAGTAAAATAAAATTTTCTTTACACGAACGCTCTTGAGATCATGACATGTATACTCATTGGCATTTACAAAATATGGTGATGGACTGATATCTTAATCTCAAATGAGAAAATTATCAAAATTTTTTTAGATCTATTTATGTCAATTTAGTTTTAAATACCCATTTAAGTTTTGTCTAATGAGTTCATCCAATCAATTGTAGTTGAGAATCGCAGACATGGATGCTAACTATCTTACGTAGTACAACTGGTGTTGATGTGACTTGTGATTGGCGAGAGTTGGCCAATGACCCTCGCCGGACTTAATAAAAGAAATAAAAAGAAAAAATAATAAAAAATACCTTGAGAAATTTTTTATCGAAATTGTCCATGTCTAAATCGGCCATCTTACATGGCATTATTAGTGTCTACATTTGTAATTTTCAACTAAAATTGACTAGATGGATTTAATTGTTAAAACATAAAAAGATTTAGGATTCAATTTACATAACTAAAAAATTTATAATTGAATTGGTACAAATGTAATAATTTGATGACATTTTTTTTTGATAATTTTTCCCAATTTCAACTGTGCTTAGGTACTGACGATTGGTGTTTATATACCTGCTATTAAATTAAAGAAATTGTGGGAGCCATTGTCGATGAGCTTTAACCATAATATCTCATTTAATGTCCTTGCCGCATTTATTTAGTTGCTTTGTACAAAAGGAAGAGTGAATTTTGGGGTATCGTGCAATTCGAGCCCCCATCCTGCTTGGCTAGATCTGGCGAAGGCGTAGTGGCCCTCACTGTTTCGGACATTTTTCTTGAGTAAATCCTATTTTCAATGTTAGCATCATTTATTTGAATATATATATATATATATATATATTTTTTTTTATATATTTTTGGTGACCCCGGAACCCCGCACGGCCGGCAGCCGGAAAGTAAACCTTGGGGAGGCATGCAGGAAACCACCACCCACGCACCCCGGGCAAGGAACCACACATCATTTATTTGAATATTGATGCTTATATAGTTGATTATTTTTTATAGTAGTGAATCTAAAAGTAATCTCTAATTTAAATTAATGAATAATGTTAGAGATGTCGAGATCGATATAAAAACTTATTTTTTTCACTTGCGATATACGAATTTGAATCGTCGGTTTACGAACGGATTATTCATACTCTGCCATCATTCTTTCACAAATATTGATTTGGCTTCTCTCTCTGCAAACGATGAAGAAGATAGAGTCCTGCATTTCTGCCGGAGTCGTTCGATAAGCCCTGCATAAATTAATTGTTATATCTCCCTGGGAACGAAATGCCAAAGGACAGCATTTGTTTTGTTTCATTAAAGTCGTGCATTTCTGCATCATTGCGTAATGGCAAATGTCCATGGCCTAAGAAAAAAATTACTTCGTAGAAGAAGACTCGTTAGTCCCAGCGGAATTCCAAGCTCTAGAGTAAAAAAAAAAAAAAAAAAAAAAAAAATCCTAATTTGAGAATGAAAGATATGGACCGACATACATATTAGTCGTGCCTCGGTCAGCATGGGAGTCATCATCCTCATATGAAGGCCCATTTCACATCCACTTGAAAATATCAATTAGATTTTAGTAAAGTGAATTTTTTTTCCTACATGATGAGGTCATTTATCACCATAATCATGCTTTGAGATCTACCGACTACAGCGGATTCATTCTCCACCCACCCAAAATGGACTTCCACCTATTTCTACCATTCAAATTGATTGAACGAAATCAATTGCGAGAAGCATTTGGATCTTTTATTTGGTTTATTAACAAAACTTATAAATCGTGCCGTGCCACAAATGGAAAGATATTTTTTCTACACATCACATCACATGGTAATGTCACATGTAAAAGAAGCTAGGGGTCTTTAAATTGAAACGTAAACGTTAATTAGAATGCAAATGATTTATTGAAAACCTAACTTTAAACTTGGGAAAAGAAATTACTACACGGAGCTTAAAAAAAATCAACTGCCGTAGTTGGCCGGACATTCAGCCCATAGCTTTAAAAAATTATGGCAGCGTGGAAGAAGTCTTCATGCTGAAAATTTTAGTCTCCCACTTCATGGATACGGTATCTCCTGGGCATCAACAACCCAATTCTATCGCACCTAAGTTTGTGGGAAGAGAAGACCAGGTGGGGGATAGTAATGTGTTTTTTTTTGACTAAATTACAAGTTTCCGCAGCTCGAAAGGCCAAGACTTCGTGTTGAATTTCATGACTAAACTCGAGGGAACAAAAAAGGTATAATTCGCTTTACATTACTTTAAGGTTACTGTGTTTCGTCTGTGGCGTTACCGTGTTTTGGCGATAGGGGGGCGTTTGTGACCGCGTCAATCTGAAAAATTTCTACTAGGTGGTCACATGTAAATACTATTATCTAGAAGATTTTTGTAGCATATGTTGACGAAGTAAAATTTTCTTTAAACGAACGCTCTTGAGATCGTGACATGTATACTCATTGGCGTTTACAAAATATGGCAATGGATCAATATCTCAATCTCAAATGAGAAAATTATCAAAAAAGTTTTAAATTTATTACACTTGTGTCAATTTAATCTTAAATCTCTTTTCACATTTTGCCATGATAGTCTATCTGGCTAATTGTAATTGGAAATTGCTAATATGAATGTCAGCCATCTTTACATAACATAATTGATGTTGATATGACTTATGATTGAGCAGAGTTGGCCGATGACTCTTGTCGGACTTAATAAAAAAAAAGAAAAAAAAAAAAAAAAATTAAAAAAATTCAGAAATGTTTTATAGAAATTATTTACATTAAAACCAGTCATCCTACGTGACACTATTAGTTTCCACATTTACAAATGGACTAAAGTTAGTCAAATGGACTCGATTGTCAATATATAAAAATATTTATGATTCAATTGACATAATTAAAATGTTTTTTACTAAATTGGTATAAATACAATAATTTGAATATATTTTTGGTAATTTTTCCCAACCTCAACAATGCCCGTGTGAAGAGAAATGCTAGACTGGCGCTTGGCGATGTTTATATACCTGCTATTAAATAAAAGAAATTGTAGAAGCTATTGTCAATGAACTTTAACCATAATATCTTGATGTCCTTGCCACATGTGCTTATTAGCTTTCTACAAAAGGAAGAGTTAATTTTGGGGTATCGTGCAATTCGTAGTTATCTTCGCGTTCCTCCACTGCAATTTCTCTCAAATCAAGTCTCCTTATCGTCTCGTAATGAGGAGGGCATGTCCCCTCTTCATGCATCCGTGGGAAAATTCCAAATAAGCACTTGAAATACCACCATTTTCTCAAATAAAGACCAAAGTAGATATTATTTCAAATAATGGTATGAAGTGTCATCATTTTTTTAAATAAAAGTATAAAGCGGACCTTATTTTAAATAAAGGCCTGAAGTGCCTATATCAATCTCAAATAAAGACTTTGAACTCACCGAATGTGAAGGGCAATTTTGTCTTTTAAATTTTAAATTTTAAATTTTTTTTTTTTTTCTTTTTTTTTTTTTCTTTTCATGAAAAAAAAAAAACAAAAGAAAAACATTGATCGCCCCATCGCCGGTGGGGAGGTGGCGAAGGCCGGCGGGATCACCGGTGCTTTGGCAAGGGTCACTAGTGCTTTGGTGAGGGCGATGGCCCTTGCCACCTCACCAGAAGTAGGACAAGGCGGCAATCCTCTCCTAAATTTGGGCGAGGGTCACCACCCAAGGTCTAGAGGCGCTGGGTGGGGGCATCTAGGCCTGCGCAAGTGCTGGCAACCCTTGCCTAGATTTGGGAGAGGGTTGTTGCCCTCTCCCCTTCTAGGCATCAATGATCCCATCGGCCTTCATCCCCGTCCCATTGGCGATGGGGTTGTGGCCAGCTCTCCTGCTTGTGTTTTTCATTTTTTAAAGTTTTTTTTTAATTTTTAATCTAATTTGATTTAAATTTAATTTGTGTTTGGACAAAAATATTCCTTATCGGCCTGAATATTTTTTTGGCCAGTGAGACTAGGCCTATATGTGGCCATTTCAGACTTTTTTTTTGAAATAATGTCAATTTCAAATCTTTATTAGAGAAAATGAAAGCATTTCGGGCTCTAATTTGGAATTTTCCTTGCATACGTTGGACACGCACCTTGAATATCAACATAGGTTTGGTCGTCCTCCTTACACTCGTTAAATAGTTATATAAAGAGTTTGCACTTTTAATGTATCATATTTCTTTGTATTGATTGTAGTCAATACTTTGATAAAAACATTCCATATTATTAAATCTCATTTTTAGGAGGAGGGCAAAAGTTTCTGTAAATTGTCAAATGCAAAAAAATTCTATATCGAGGCCACTGATCAAGTTTTGGTTTTAGTCATGTGAGCTTGGAGTTTTCTATTCTGAGAAAAGCTTGCTTGTCATTAAGAAGAACCTCCATGATAATATACATTGAACATGGTTCATGGATCGGTTGGCCTATACCCTCTCTTTCAAAGTGGCACTGGGATGCGGTTATGTGTGATTAGGGCTATCAAAATGGGTACTAAATCCATATTTTAACCCATAGTTATTATAATGAGTCACATATGAGTCACCTCAAACTTATAGCATAGATGATAATGGGTTTTGAAAAGTAAACAAAAAATAAAATAAAATTGGGTGTTAGTGGGTTAGTTAAAAAGTTTCAATGCAAGTTAAGCAATCTGAGCTCATCGCTCTCCCTCCTTCGATTTCACCATCGTGAATCTCTGTCTTGGTGAGCTCTCTCCTTTCTCTTTGATCCCGACTAATCAGCATTGTCGCCACCCCGACGGCCTATCTCTGGCGCAGCTGCCGCTCATCTCTAGTTGCCTGTCTCCGGATCGAAGTTTGTCTAGAGATTTTTACGGGTTCTCTACTTTTTGACGATGGGTACTCTGCGCAAGTGATTTCTGCATATCGCTTTGGTGATAGTTTTGGCAAATGGAGAGAGAGTTCTACATTTCGCTCATCTGGGTGTTCCTCTTTTATTTGTGCTTCAAGAAAATTTTGATCCTTTTCTTGTTCTTCTGGGATCGTTTGCATTAACGCATATGGGCTCCATATTTTATTCTTGCGCTTCTGAGACTTCGCGGGCAGCAAATTAGTAAACCGACTATTAAGTGGTCAGTGTCGAGGATATTTCGAAATTGTAATAGATGTCTTCGTGCTTCTTTCTACCCCTTTTGATGACGGACTTAAATGAGAAATTGAATGAGTTTGGCGACATGGTAATCTCGGTGTAGTTTCAAATTTGTTGACCTCATTTAACGGAAGCCCTTTTGGGTAACGTCTAGAAGGACCACTCGAAGCGATGGTAAGTAAATAGATGATCTTGCGTTGACGTGATTCATGAACAAGTGCAAGTAATGAACAAGGGAGTATGTATCGGTGTAAACGGGTTATGAATCAAAATCTCGCTCCTTATCTGCTAACGTAGGGGGAGATATTAGGGTTTGCCATTGATCTACACGTGACATGCTTCTTGCGATACAATCCGGATGTTGCTCTCGCGCATGCGCTTACTTCTTTGAACTGGATTATGGAGAAATGCATCATCAGTTTTGCCTGAAGTTAGACGGAACCGGCCTACCCTTAAAGAAAATTGACCACGGAATTGGAGACACGGAGTGATCTCCTATTAGTTTTGGGTGAAACTGAACGGACGGATTCTTTGCTCAAATCTGCACTCGTAGCTCACGGATTCTTCTTCTATGAGCTGTCCACGAACACGCGCGTCTCTCCGAGTTACCAAGCTTGACGATGTCCATCACCTCAGGGGTGAGCACCATTGCCCTCTTCGATCTTCTTCCATGTGCAGGCAGTAGCGAGGGCCGCTGACCCTCGAATTTGGGCGAGTGTCGCCTACTCACTCCAGATTCGAGCGAGGGTTGTAGGTCCCCACTGGAGTGTCGAGAGTACCAAGGTCACAGCGGATGTCGCTGGCAAGTGGTGAGGCTAGTGAGAGTCACGAACTCGCTGACTCACTCGCCCCACGCACTCTCATGTTGCTCTTTCAGTAATGGAGGTGGCGGTGAGGGTGACATCGGCTTCACTGGAGTCTAGGCAGGGACGCCGGTCCCTACCCGATGCGCCGGTCCCTACCCGATGCGCAGGCGCACCTCCGTCTCACCTGCAGCTACATGTCCCCTCTTCTCCTTTCTTTTGATTTTACTTTTCTTTATTTCAGTACTTTAATGGCCACGACGGCATTACCGTTTACAATTTAGTGGAGATCAGCTATAGTTGCTACCAAATATCAACCCACGATTTACTCTCTCTCACTCCATCATTGCAGTAGTAGCCTGCAAGTTCTTATCCTGTCTCGATAGCATATAACTGGCATGAAACCCAAGAAAAAGAATCCGGATCACGGTAATAGCTGTTAATGATGAACTGAGAAACTGATAATCATACACGAGGGGAGCAAAATCTCCGGTCGCTCTAATATATAGTCAAGTATCCTTTAACCAAATTGTGCAACTATTACATGAAAATATCACTGAAAGCTCCGCATCATCCACCAACGAGGGCATTAACAGCGAAATCATGGATCCCCGCTTTCTGATTCGCAGTAGGTCGGACGAAATAGCTGCACCGAGCGTATGTTTATGGGTTGCAATGGCCTGGCGTTGAATTCCGAGTCCTGCAAAAGCAATAAACAGATATTTGCTTTCACAATTATTCAATCTTGTCGTTTACATTTGGATAGTTAATTAGAGATCGAAACTCACATCACGAACAGCTTTGCGCAGTAACTTCACTTGCTCTCTTGCGACAGTTCTCACCTGATGCCCCACCAAAGCAGAAGAGAATGTCATGTATTAGGCTTTTCTTGAAAGTCCTAAAGTATTACAGTAGGGGACATCAAAAGGAACCGAATCATTTTGCAGATGATGCTAATGGAAATATCATAAGGACATATCATGTGTGCGATTCTACTTGAGCCTTCCATGAAAGTAGAGAAGTTCACTATCTCTTATGAAAGCTGTCTTACTAGAACGAAAATATTTCTCGTTTTGATTAAAAAAATGCTCTGTATTTCCACTCCAAGAACCAAAATTTGAAGAGCAAGAAAACGAAACTGCAAACCTTTTGGACAATGGTCCAGAGAACATTTTCAGTGCAGGGAGGCACAGTAAGAGAGCCCACGTATCTGTAGTACTTTCTGCTTCCAATTTTTATGCGTTTTGGGTTCACTATTCCGATGGCTCTCTCGGCTTCATGGATATCAGCGATATCTTCTATATGTTTCATCATCTATATATTAAAAATCATTGAAAAATTTATATTGTGTTTTGAACGCATAAACCAAGTACTAAATTTCGACTAACAAATAAATCTCGAGTGTACCATTGACAAGAAAGTATCGGGTCGGCCCAGCTTGTACATGATTCCTACCACAGCAACTTTGCCATTTAGGCTTTCGTGAACCATGTGTAGCTCAAGATCGAACCTGTTAATTGAGTTAGTAAGAAAAATATTTGAACTTTTCTTAGTAATGCGGTCGTGGGTCTTTGATCTTTGCAAAAGAATAGTGGCCGATTAGTGGAAGAAAGAAAAGAAGAGACCACCTTCTGCCATTAACGGCATGCTCGGAGGGTGAGTGCCAATGGCATTGCTTCAGCAAATACCGGGTTCCGTTCACATAAATGGATCCTGCACCTCCTTCCCACCTCAACTGCATAAACTCACAGAACAAACCATGCTCATCATAGTTACATCCGATGAAACTGTCAAGTCTCACTTCTATAAAACTTGTCTTTTGAAGAATGTCGTCATAAATTTAACAATTATAGTTACAGATCAAAAGAGGCATCGAAGCCTTTCTTGCTCTTTAATCAAAGTCATGACAGAAACCGAAAATGGTGACAGTGAGTCTAGTCCTACCGTGATGTCATGTCCCCTGTTCTTAAGCGTGGCACTGGAGGCTTTATAGCACCTCTTCAGTCTTCCCAAATGGGTCACCACTTGGACCCTCTCGCTCGAGAGATCGATTGGCGACTGCATCGACCCACTACTGCACATCCCCCACTCCCTCCTGATCTCTCCCCACCGAGCTGGACCTCTCTCACTCCCTGCATCGTAGTTGAATTCGCTCTCGTCCTCTGCAGCATCAAAGAGACCAAATGTTACTAAAATCCACGTCAAGCTTACAACTCATATGAACTGAGAAAGGGGTGAAGCCTTTGCAGGCCGACACCCACCAACTTCTTCTGATGTTGTGAGACCAACATGAAGAGCAAGAACGAGGAAGATAGTGCAAAGCAAGATTCGGGTCACCAAGAGTTTCATCTTTCCTCTTCTTTTGCATTGCTGGGTGTCCTTTGTGCGGGAAGAGATGTTCCTTTATATAGGACTTAAAAGAGTGGAATGCAATACTTGTTACAGTGGATGAGTGCTTAAGCAAACGACGTTTAGAGGACTTGGCAGTATGAATGCATAGACGAGTGTGTGAGACAGTTGAAATTGCTGGTCAACATTTCGTAACCATGAAGATTATTAAACGAGAAAAAAGAGCATATGCATTTGAGGTTGCTTCTTGCTCTTTTTCTACATTGCCTGTTCTTGAACGTACTGGGGATGAGTCTATCTGATCACTAGCGTCTCTCGTGAAGAATTCAGGAGTGACTGAAGACGAATGTTCTTATTCTAATTTAATGGAACCCGTTCCCATCTCGTCATATGTTGTCTCGATTATATTATATAGGGATTCGCGCATGTTTGCATGATTAAAATTAATGCAAAATACGAAGAATGATGAAAACAATCCCTCTATTGTTAGGCAATCCATGCCAATTATACGTTGATCTCATCAAATTCGACGGTCCAGATTTAATTTGTATATGTATTGGATTTATTGAATATTCTCTCGAGTCTTTTTTGGGTCTGTAATACTCTCGAGAATTGAAGAAGCGAGAAGCAATATCCAATAGAAACTAGAAAGTCTGTAGCTAAAGCTCATTAACAAATAAGATTGACTTGCCTTCAACAAACAATTTCGTTTTTCTCACTTTGGACATTTAACTTTTTTCTTCTTCGGAAAAATCTCAAATAAGAATCAAAAGTGAGCCTATTTTCTCAAATAAGGATCTGAAGTGACTGTTGTCCCAAATAAGGACCCGAAGTGGCTAACAAGTCTCAAATAAGGACCTGAACTTGCCGGTCGGCTAAAATGTTCACCGGTAGCGAGAGTGTGACATTTCCAATGGCCGGAATATGGGCAATTTTGTCCAAAAAAAATATAGATAGAAATTAACAAACCCTAAAAACCACCCTCAAACTTTTCACGTTCTTTTGACCTAAAAAGAAAAACTCTTCATGTTCTCACGTTTTTCTTCTTCTGCTCTTCATCTTCTCTATTCTTTGTCCTCTCTCGCTTGGAGCACAAAAAATTTCTGTTAATGGAACACGAATTGAAACACAACAAGAAACCCCTACCTTTGTTTCTTCACATCTTTTTCTTTTGTTTTCTGTCTTTGTTTCTTTCCAACGAAGAAGAAAAATCTTGAGTAAGGCCACCTTTTCGTTATTGAGACACTCGTGTGTAACATGAGGGCCTTGATTCCTCATTATCTTTTCATAAGTTCGCCATACACTTTGATTCACATTACCATTCAACCACCTTTTCGTTATTGAGACGCTCGTGTGTAACACGAGGGCCTTGATTCTTCATTATCTTTTCATAAGTTCGCCATACACTTTGATTCACACTACCATTCAACCATCTTTTTGTTATTGAGACACTCGTGTGCAACACGAGGGTCTTGATTCTTCATTATCTTTTCCTAAGTTCGCCATACACTTTGATTCACACTACCATTCAACCGAGGTCAGTTTCATTCAAATTGAGAGAGAGAGAGAGAGAGAGAGAGAGAGAGAGAGAGAGAGAGAGAGGAGGGACGGAGGACACGTACCTTTGGAACTCAAGGAGACAGGGATCTTGCTCCATCAACAGAGAATTTAGGTTCTCCAAACGAGAGGGGACAAAGAATGTAAAAGATGAAAAGCGGAAGAAGAAAAACGTAAAGAGTTTGGGGGTTTTGTTTTTAGGGTTTGTTAATTTCTATTTATAATTTTTTGGGACAAAATTGCCCATAATTTAGCCACCAGAAATTTCACTCGCTCGCTGGCCGGTGAACATTTTGGCCGGCCGGTGGGTTCAAGTCCTTATTTGAGACTTGTTAGTCACTTTGGATTCTTATTTGGAACAACAATTATTTCGGGTTCTTATTTGAGAAAGTAGACTCACTTTAGATCCTTATTTGAGATTTTCCAGCATCTAATATGCAAAAGTTTTCTAGAATTGTAAGTGTGGTGAAAATCGGGTCGTGTTTGCAGCACACGATTTCATCAGACAACTCAGATTTCTAAACGGTATTTTATTTACTTCTTCAGAAGCAACAGGTCTAAACAGGTGAATAGGCCAAGGGCGACACTCGTTGAACTCCGGGTCAAATGATGCATACAACAGGCAACCAAAGTCAGAGAAAGGACTTCGAGTTCGTTGATGTTCGGTCGGACAAAGAAAGGAAATCGTGTTTGTTCTGCCTTCGCTTGTCAAAAAATGAGTCAGAAGCACTCGAAGATCACAAGCACGACAAGGGTCATTGAGATATTCACATCCATGAGCATTTAGAGACTTGCCTAAAGTTGAATTCTGTAAAGGGAACTAACAGCTGAAAATTTCATGTTCTGTTCAATCCATTCATGATTTACAGGGTGGCAAAAATAAATTATACATTCGGTATTAGCATCATTTATGCAAACGTCGACGCTCATCTAGTTAATCATATCCGGTAGTAGCAAGTTCAAAAGAAACCCCTCTAATTTATATTAATGAGCGATGCTAAAGATGTCGAGATCGATATAACTTGACGTGTCACTTTACGAACAAATTATTCATATTCTCCCATTGTTCTTTCACGTATATTAATTTAACTTCTCTAGGCAAACGATGAAGAAGATAGAGTCAACGTGTTTTACGAGCCTTTGAGAACTCTTTTATGCTTAAGCAGCAATGTTTATATACATATATATATGCCAAAAGAGAGCATTTGTTCTGCTTGATTAAAGTTTTTGGGAAAAAAAAATACCAAAGAATCCTCTAATTCAATTATAAATATTTCAATGGTGTCTATTTAATCGTAAACATTTTCACATTGGTATAAATTCAGTCGATTGGGCCAAATTAAGAGTGGGTCATTTTACTTGGCATGCCCGGCACTAACATTAACATTTTTAATATCATTTTAATAATTTTTGAATTTTTTTTAATAAATTTTTGTTTTTTCTTCATTTTTTTTCCTTTCATTCTGGCCAATGTGCTAGCCCTGCAGGTGAGGCGGGCTCACCCAAATCTAGCGAGAGCCTTTGCAGCCTCATTGGCTCTATGTAACCCTCCCAAGTGACTAGTGAGGTTCACGAGGAATAAAAATAAAAAAAAAAAATCAGAAAATTAGTTAGATATTGTTAAAAATATTCACATCAACGCTGATCGTGTTATATAAGATGATTGGCATCTACTTTTATAATTCCAACTTACATTGGTTAGATGGGCTAAATGGTACCAATGTAAGAATGTTTAGAATCAAATTAATATTAATGTAATATATTTATAATTTTTTGGGTACTTTTCCCAAAAAATTCTGTAATATTGCATCATTGCAAATGTCAATGGCCTAAAGAAGAAAATTACTTCGTGGAAGACTCACGACTTTGAGCGAATTTCAAGCTTTTGACAAAACCTTAATTTAAGAACGAAACACATGGCTCAATATACTCGTGCCTCACTCATCATGGAGTCACCATCTTCACATTTACCGGAACATTTCAATGCGAGTAATTGATCAAGATCATATTTCAATTTGGCTCGATCAATTGATCAATCGAGAATTTAGTGCATTCTGTGTGTTGCACATTTTATGTACCATTTAATTGGTTCGAATTCACCACTTTACATCTAGAATGAATTTTCCTCCATGATGATTTTTCATTTTGTAGAAAAGGGTGACATCCTTTGAGAAAGGAAGCTCTGATGAGGTCATTATCATCATAATCGTGCTTTTGATTATAACTTAAACGTGTTTAGAGTTTACCCAACTACAGCGCATTCATTCTCCGCCCACCCAAAGTGGACTTCCACTTGTTTCGTCCATTCAAATAAGTCCAGCCACATAATTTCTTTGATGCCCGTGTAAAACATTTAGATCTTTTACTTGGTACGTTAGTGAAACTCATGTATCGTCCCATACACGAGAAGATATTACATTATACATCACGTCACACGGCAATAACACTAGAAGAAGAAGAAGAAGCGAGGTGCCTTAGAATTTATACATCACGTCACTCGATGGATCCATTGAAAACCAACTTAGAGCTTGGGAAAAGAACTTGTTACATAGAACTTCGAATAATCCACCGGCCGTAATTGGCCGAAAATTCTGCCCTAAGTTTTAATAAATTGTGGCGGTGTGAAAGAAATCTTCATGCTGGAATTGTCGTGTGGGAAGAGACCACGTGGAGATGGTTATATGCTTTCTGGCTAAATTACCTGCGTAGCTCCAAAGACCAAAGGCATCAGGTTGGATTTCATGACTGGAGATCATTTTCAGCATTGTCATGTTTCTGCCTCCACTTCAATCTGGAAATCTTCTATCACATAGTTGCATGGAAATATAAGCGTGTATAAGAATACATTTACGGCATGAATTTTTCTTTACACGAATGCTATGGAGATCACGACATGTATACTCTAGCATTTTATAAAATAGGGCGATGGACTGATATCTCCACCTCGGCCGTGCTTGTTTGAAGAAAAAGATTAGACCGAAGCCCCAGAGTCACTTTCTAGACAGCTAGATAAAAAGTATACGGCATTACTATAGTACTAATTGTAGTATTGAGCGTAGTCAATACTTTGATAAAAACGTTTCTTATTAGATATCAGTTTTAGGCGCAGGACAATGTTTGACTTCGTATGCTGCCAAGTGCAAATCCGTCCTGCCGCCGCTCTGATGGCGAGGGATGTCCTCTTGCCACGGCGGGGCGACGATAGCATTGCTTTTTCAGCAGCGAAGGTGGCAATAAGGGCTAACGGGGCTTTCACTAAGTCTTTGCCTAAAATGCCGGCCCCTAATAACTTTTTTGTAATTTAATTGCTATGTAAGGTGGCACGTCATATTTTGATGGCCACGTCAGCATTCCTTTTTATATTTTTACCGAAAGGATCACCTATCCGAAAAAGAAAAAGTATATAGTTTAGAAACTTAATTGCACAAAAGGAATTTGAGAGATGCGATTGAATACTCGACAAGGAATCTCCAATTCATCTGTCCCAAATATATAACTCAAGAGACTATATTATCTCTTAAAGGACAAGCGCGGTAATACTACTACGACTTGTTAGCATTATTATTATTTCAACCTCTGCATATTATTTTCTCTTACAAGCATTTCCCTCAGTTTCTTTTCCAGTTTTATCACGCTGACATCTTATTTTGCACATTTAAACTCCATACACGCATGGCCTCATTTCGATCGTCTCCGGGGAAGGAAAACACAAATGTTTCTATGCCATGGACCACGTGACATCCTCTACACCCACTTCTATGTCTAGCCTCAGAGCGTGCCACACCGCATTTGGACCGTCGACGATGTTGTTCCTGCATAACGGACACCCATTCACAGAGTCGCACTCGTCAACTACCTTGGCCATCACGCTCCTCCCGGTCTTCGTGGATGTTATCTTGATCCTATTCCCACATCGAGACCCGCCAGCGTACCACCCGGTTGACAATGCAACAATCAACTCCGAATTCTTGTGGTATCTGCCGTCACACTCTGACGCGCCACCACCACCGGATTCGCTGAAATCGTTGTTCGTCAAGGTCGCTCGAGTGGAAGACGTTACCGGGGGCGAGCAACGATAAATAGGGAAGGACTGGCCTTGGCAATGCACAGTGCCTGAGGGTCGACATCCTCCGTCGGACGGTGATGGAGTATTGGGACACCTGAGCGTGCCTACGTCGGGATCGTCGCGGCACCTCCCGTTGATGCATATCAATTGGCCGGTGCAATCATCTAGGGTATGACAAGGGCCATCACATGAGGAGATGGCATGTGAAGGAGATGAAAAGAGAGTGATGCTTATGGCAATTGGAAGAGCTAGGAAGAGAGCCACAAAGTACTTCATCATTCAACTTTCGAAATTGAACGTTCAGGCTGATTTGGTGAGGAGAGAGGAAACCTTGGAGGTGCTTATATAGAGCCACTCCCGCCCCATGTGGGCTAAAAAAAAAGTTATTCGATTTGTCTTTTGTTCGTAAATATATAAGTGAACATATTGTACGATTCATTTGTTTCAAATGCATGTCAACTCGTAGCCTTCACTTGTGGAATTCAAGCACAAAAAAGCTATCGAAATCACGTGTGGTTGTGTACGTATACATTTAGTGATTGGACCTGTGTCCAGCTATTGTTGAAGATATTCATATTTTGCGAAGACATTCCGGGAAAAATACAACATCATGCTTAAATACTATCGAAGATATTTAAGAAAGTCTAGACGTTTTTGTCAAAATCGATGAACGCCAATTGATGGAACCTATGATGGGATTCATCAAAGCAAAAGGGCCCCATCAAAACTCACGAAGAACCTTGGGTCCAATTGGACGTAACTCTTCACGAGCTGTCGGTTGCATTCACCCGGAATCTCATTTTGGACATTTCTTTGGTCCATTTAGTTCTTGTTCTATAATAATAATTACAAAATACGCAATAGGCTTTCGTAAACAAACGACAAAATGCCTGTTAAAAAAGAAGAAGAATGCCTCTTGATTATGTATTCTTATGAACCGGGTAGTTTTAAACGCCCTATGGTCAGGGTTGTGTCTCTTTTAAAATGATTACTAAGCCTTAATGTTCAAATCGGGTTGTGATGGTTGAGAGTCGCCGCGCTCCAAGATCGACCTCCTAAGTATGCGGTCGGAAGGGTTTGAGTCTCACGTATAGGAAGGAGTCGATCGAAGATGGGACCGTCAAAGATTTTTAAACATTTTCAAACCATAAGGATTCTCCAATATTTTCAAATCTATTATTTTCTGTCGAAATTCAAATCTGTTTTAGGTAGCGGATTTTCAAAAAAATTTAAAGATTTTTTTTTCAATAATTCTAGATTTTATTTTAGGTTGTATCAAATATATTTTCACAATCCGAGAATAATTAAAGGATTTCAAATCCCACTTTACCCTATCCTCATAGATATATAAAAATACAACTTTTGGGTGTACTCATTTGTTCAAAAAATACCGCGGGCATGTGCCTTGAGACAAGACAGAAAAAGGACTTCGTGAAGAAAAACGAGGACGTGCCACACAGTAGTAAATATTGGCGAATGCTTCAGTGGTATAAATGATTAGTTTCAAGGGTCGGTGCTGCGTGGATATGAAAAGCGCCCATTTAGAAGGATAAGGTGATTATTTTTGTTAGCTGGGTTTATTGCTACATGGAAGAGGCCCAATGAGTTGCAAACCCAAAAAGAGCTTGAGTCTATATGATAAATTATATGGAGAAATATGGTTTATCACTATCTTTATAAAGTGGTAGCCGCAAAAGGAAATCATAACAAGAGAAAAAGAGAAAGCAGAAAATGTAGAGGTTGGGGCAATATCTAATTTACATCAAGCTGGCGTCAGAGGGAAGAAAAGAAAATACAGATGGGGCGAGATGAATTTAAGGAAAATTTCACTTCCTAATTTACTATTGTTTTTTACCCAAAGTAGCAGTAGATGTCCATGTCCTCAAACTTCACGCAAAATGCAAAGATAGCGTATCCTCGTTTGTTGTTTCTCTTCATGTAACATGCTTCATGCATTACAATTCTTTTTATTTGACCATCGGCGAGCTGTTATAGCGCATACGCTTCTTCTTTGAACTGCGTCCCGGAGAAATGCATTAGTTTTGATTGAAATTAGACTAAATTGTTGTGAAAAATAAGCAATCGAACGCAATAATGAATAGAACAAGTACACAAATCGGATACCAAATTTGTGTAATTAGATTGATAAGATGTATTCCATGAAAAGAGTAGCATAGGATTCCATCATAAATCAAATAATATGATGGATATTACAATAGCACTTAAGTCACTCAAACACTTTCAGTTTTAGTGCTTCATAGCCTTCAATACCTCAATTACACTTAACAATTCACATAGTGTTTATCGTTTACAAATTCTCGGAAAACAATTTCTTGATATGACAAATCTTACTGGCAAGATTTAATCAGCTCAAAGACATCCAAAGATGTAATTCATAGGAAGAGTTGCAAATTAAGATGTCCATTGGATAGAGATTGTATCAGGAGTAGAAAATATTAGATGGACATTCATATTTTCACTTATGAGTTTAAACCTGAGACATATTTTAACAAACATCAATCTACCTTAAACAAATCTAATTATAGAATTGGAGAAATGAGGGATAAGGATATTACAAATGTCATAACCTTTATATGACACACATTTAAGAGCCATAATTATTTTTTGGATCACTTAAATGTCGTAACTTCTAGAAACCGTCCTCTTCGGTGCCATAACTTTCAATTGATCATTTGAGTTCTATAACTTTGAAATGATCACTTGAGTTCCATAATGCTCATCCAAATGGAAATTTGACGTAACATTATACTTGTGGTGAACATTTTAAAAAGATTATGGTGCTCAAATAATCGATTGAAAAATTATATCGCACTCAAGTGATTGGAGAAAAAAGTTGTAGCATTCAAGTGAGAGCAATTCATAAGATATGACACTTGAGTGATAAAAAAAAAGAGAGTTATAACATATAAATCGGCACTGTACGAAAGTTATAACCCTTATGGGTGACCTTTTTCCTGAGAAATGGAGTGTTGTCCTCTTAGTTTTGCCCAAAACTAAACAAATAGATTCTTCGCTCACCTCTGAACTCTTCATTTGTGGATTCTTCTTCAACAAATTGTACACGAATATGCTCCTCTCCAAGTCTCGGAGTTTATGATGTCCACCGGCTCGTGGTTGAGCACCATTGCCCTCTACAATCTTTTTTAATGTGCTACGTAGGACCGTCAGTATTCACGTAAGCAATTTCCAAACTAAATTGATTGAATGAACTCAATTAATGCAAATGTGAAAATGTTAGGACTAAATCAGTCTAATTAAAAGATTTGTGACTGAATTGGTACCATATAATAGATTGAGGACTTTTTTTGTACTACCCTAAACAAATAAATTCTTTGCTCACCTCTTAACTCTTCATTTGTGGATTCTTCTTCAAAAAATTGTACACAAATATGCGCCCCTCCCCCTCCCCCTCCGAGAGTTTCGGAGCTTTGCGATGCCCGTCGGCTACTTTAATGTGCGGGCACCGCAAGGGCCATGGACCCTCCTTTGCCGCAGATTTGAGCAAGGGTCACGGTCCTCATTGCTAGAGTGGCGATAGTAACAAAGTCATGGTGAACATCGCCGGCAAATGGTGAGGCTAGTGAGTAGGGACCTCGCTTGACTCACTTGCGCAACACAATATTGCGTTGCTTTTTTCAGTAGCGAAGGTGCTGGCGAGGGCCACATCAACTTCGCTTGAGTCCGGCCAGGGCGCCGGCCCCTTATCGATGCAAGGGTGGTGGCAATACCACCTCCGCCTCAACAGCAGCTACATGTCCCTCCTTCCCCTTTTTCTTGGTTTTTATTTTTTCTCTTTTCAGATTCTTATTTGTTCTTCAAATTTTAATGTTTTCTAAACTTTAAAAAATATTTTCTTATACTATAATTGCCATATAAGATGCCACGCAATGTAGCACGTCAGTATTTAATGGCCATGTCGGCATCTCCATTTATACGTTTAACGGAAGCATCACCAACTTGAACAAAAGAAGTACATAATTTAGAGATTTCATTGAATAAAAAAATTAAAAGACTTGATTGAACATTGCCCTAATTCGAGGATCTTCGGTACTTCTACCTTAAATATGTAAACTCAAGAGAGTATGACGTCTTAAAAGTACAAGCACAGTAATACCACTATGTCTTATTAATATTATTATTGTCTCAACGGACTGCATATTATCTTCTCTTCCAAGCATTTCCTTAAAGTCTTGTCGCCCTGGCAAGTTATTTTGCATATATGAGCTACATATAGCACACAGTCAACATCCATTAACCCCGAGATCTTATTTACCCTTAATTTGATCATCTCTGGGGAGGGAAAACACATGAATTCCTATGCCATGGACCATGTAACATCCTCTTCACCTACTTCTATGTCCAGACCCAAAGCATGCCACACCGCATTTGAACCGTCGACGATGTTGTTCTTACACGGTGGCTGATAGGCGTGTTCACCATCACACCCATTCATAGAGTCACACTCGTCAACCACCTTGGCTATCGCACTCCTCCCAGTCTTTGTGGATGTAATTCTGATCCTACTCCCACACCGAGACCCACCAGCATACCACCCGGTCGATAGTGCAACGATCAATTCTGAGTTTTTGTGGTAGCCATCGTCACACTCCGATGGGCCCCCACCATCGCCGCCTTCGCTAAAATCATTGTTCGTCAAGGTCGCTCGAGTAGAAGACGTTGCTGGGGGCGAGCAACGGTATCTAGGGAAGGACTTGCCATGGCAGTTCATAGTACCCGACGGTTGACATCCTCCACCAGACGGTGATGGAGTACTGGGACATGTATGCGTGCCTACGTCGGGGTCATCGTGGCACCTTCCGTTGACACATATTAATTGTCCGGTGCAATCATCTAGGGTATGACAAGGGCCATTGCATGAGGAGATGGCATGTGAAGGAGATGAAAAGAGAGCGATGCTTATGACAATTGGAAGAGCTAGAAGGAGGGCCACAAGGTACTTCATTGTTCAACTATCGAAATTGAACGCTCAAGTTGATTTGGTGAGGAGAGAAGACAGATAGGAGCTGCTTATATGGGGTTTCTCATGCTCCAAGTTGGCTGAAAAAAAGAGAGAGTTAATCATTCAACTTGCCTTTAGTTTTCAAATAAATAAACGCACTGCACGCACTGCACGATTTCATTTGTTTCAAGCGCGTGATGACTCAATTTCCACTCCAAGTTGGCTGTAAAAAAAGAGATTTAATCATTCAACTTGCCTTTAGTTTTCAAATAAATAAATGCACTGCACAATTTCATTTGTTTCAAGTGCGTGATGAACCACTGAGGTTTACTCCAGTGGCCACCTTTCCAACTTGGAAGGGGGAGGTGGGAGGTTCGAATCCCCACCTTCTCAGGGGTTGGGGAGACGAATTAATTTCAGGAGTGGGTTTCGACTCCCACGCCCTACAAGGAGGTAGGGCAAAAGTCTGAGAGCAAGAGTTAAAATAGGAATGGTTTAGAACTGACCAAAAAAAAAAAAAAAAAAAAACGCGTGATGACTCGGTTTCCATTTGTGGAATTTAAACAAAGATTGGCTCGTAGTCTTCATTCCCATGCCTTGCGCATTATGAGCAACTACTCCGAAATCGAGCAAAATCGTGATGTGTGCAATGACGAGATGTTAAGACTGACATAAGGATTAGGGTTTGTGATTTATATTCTAAAAGCAAATGGAATATTTTCTTTTTTAACGCCTTATAGGAAAAGGGTCCTATCTCTTTTAAGATAATTGCTAAGGCTTAGGCTCCATTCGTTTTGTGGAAAATATCATGTTTCCGGAAAACATTTTCCTGAAAGTCATTTTCCAAGAAAATGACTCTATTTTCCAGTGTTCAGCCAAAACTTAAATTTTGAGTGGAAAATATTTTCCACCATTCATTAGTTAATTTAATTGTTTGGGAAAAATTATCAAAAATTGAATTATAATATTTTTAATTGACCAAACAATTATTTTTATTTTTTATATTTTTAAATGAATTTTTAATTATTTGTATTTTTAAAAATCGAAAAATTTATTATTTTTTTCCTTCCTCATTCCTCCTCCTTCCTCCACCACTACCTCCTTCCTCCTCCTTCCGCCGCCGTCACCTCCTTCTTGCCCGATGATGACCAGTGCCCGACGGCCGACCAAGACCCAGTGGCCAAATCCGATGAGCTCGAGGCTTAGCCGATCTCGCCCGAGCTCGCCGCAAGCTTCGCCGGGCTGGGTGAGCCGTTAGCTCGTCGCTCACTAGATCCCGGTGAACCTCGGGCGAGCTCCGGCAAGGCTCGAGCCCCTCCTAGCTCGCCGGATTTGGCGAGCCGCGAGCTCCGCCCCCAGTGGCGAGCTCCGCCTCGCTCGATCTGGCGAGGCCCGATCTCGACTTCGCCAGATCAGGCTAGGCAGAGCCTCGCTGGCCTGGGGTGAGGCTCAAGCCGGCTTGCGGCCAATTGCCAGACACTGCCGTGGTCGGTCGCTGGCCGCCGCCAAAGAAGAAGATGAAAAGGAAAGAAAGAAAAGAAAAAAGAAAAGGAAAAAAAAATAAAAACTCGATTTTAAAAAAGAAAAGAAAAAGAAAGCATAAAGATCAAACGAAAATATATTGGTAAAAAGAAGCAAGATGGAAGAAGTTATGAAAACGTTTTCCTCACTTTTAAAGGTTGTTTTTTTTCCAATGATTGAAAACATTTTCCTAAACTAGTTCATTTTCCGTGAAACGAATGCTAGAAAATCCGAAAAATGTTTTCCCGGAAATCATTTTTTGCGAAACGAACGGACCCTTAGTGTTAAAATCAATATTTAGAACGAAAGCCACGTTAGTGTCGAAGTTCGACCTTCATATTCATGCCCCGTGGACAGATTCATCAAAAATATTGTATTGAAAGAGAACAAGAACCCCACCTAGATTCCCTCGATGTAGGCAGATTCAAATTTGGGTGTGTGCTGGTTGTTCACAAAGGGCAGTTCGTTTCGCAGAAAATTGGCCATTTCTAGAAAATATTTTTTCCAGAAGTCATTTTCCAGAAAATGACAATATTTTCTGATGTTCGACTAAAATCTGAAAATGTTTCGGAAGATATTTTATAGTATTCGGTAAAGAAAATATTTTCTAAGACTTCATCACTTAGGCATGCATCATTTACTAACCTATAAATCCATTAAATATAAACTTGCCTTTACCAGACAAACTTACTTCATATCTTTGTTCCCTCATTGTCGCAAACGATCATCTACTCTAAAACATGTTCGTATGGATTTTAAAAATAAGCAAAAGAGAAAAGAAGTAAAGCATGCACAACCATCATGAGAATCTTCCAGTTGAGTGGCTTATTCTCCCCTGCGTCTTTTGTGTTTTAATAAACAAAAGAAAAAAGAAGTAAAGCATGTAGAGCTCTTTGCTTGAGCAATCGACAATTGCGGGGTAGAATAAATAAAGAAAATGATAAGCAAGAGTGTAGAGCACAAGCTTAAGATTGACAAGCTTGAGGTTTGCTTGGCAATGGCCAGCGACTATCCAAGAAAGAAGAAGATGGGAAACAAAGAAAAGAAAAAAAAAGAAAAAAAGAAAAGGAAATTAAAAATAATTAGAATTAGAAAATTAAAAGAAAATTAAAAAAATAGTTCAAACAAAAAAAGAAAAGAAGAAAAAGAAAGGGGAGGAGGAAGTGAGGATTTGTAAAGGTGTGAGATGAGAGAGATCAAGTGAGGAAAATGTTTTCCACTTTTCAAAAGTGGAATACATTTTCCTTTAATTTATAAGACTTTTTTCCTTTCATGGAAAACATTTTCCGTGAAACAAACGTCGGAAAATTCGAAAAATATTTTCTTAGAAATTATTTTTCGCGGAACGAACGGAGCCAAAATGCCATCGGCATTTGTCTTATTTAGAGCTCCAAAACAAAAAAATCTAACAAAAAGGGGTTCGAAACAAGATAGAAAACAGATTCTTGGAACCAACCAATAGGACGTGCCGTATATGGTGGTAAAACCAATGAGAATCTCCATTGATATCAACGATTTAATTTACCACTGCCCGCAGCGGCACAACTGGCTTGGACTCTCTCCCCCTCACGAAAGGGAGGAGTTCGAATCCCAGAGGCGTCGTCAGGGATGCTTACCTGGAGTACTGTGGTGGTGGATCCTGTAGTCGCTCTCCTAGGGTTTGCTCGTCGGCGGTCGGCTTACGGGGTTCCCTGGGCTACAAAAAAAAAAAAAGATTTAATTTCAATAATTGGTGTCGCATGGTTATGGAAAGCGTGCATTTAGAAAGATGAAGTGATTATCTTGTACATTGTCAATCCATTAGTAACAATTTATGATTATGATGTAGGAAGCAAAACATGCAATCCAAAAATCTCCATAACTATAAAAAGAGCATAGATGATTGAGTAGAAAAGTTAATGCACCTGTTTTGGGATCCATCGTTCTTGATGCGGAAGCGAAAAGCGATAATCCATGCACAAGTCATTCTCCTCTATTATCCTCTATATCACTAGCTTAATGAGACGGCACCATCATCCTTTAGCGCTAGGTTAACACTTCTTATATGAGGATACTTGTGAGAAAATTAGGATTAAATGAGAGATCTGAGCACTATTTATAGAGTTTCCAACCATGCCCTTTCATTATGAGTTAGGCTCAACTTGGCATACATTAGTCAGGTCCATATTAGACTAATTAAGAAATCTTCTATCTCACCTTAGACCAACCCCGTAAAACGATAAATTACAATATCAATTAATGTAGTCCACATTAGGAAAACTCTTACATTCTTTAACTTGAACTATATTAATTGAAATTGAACTGTATGTGCGCACATTGGTCTAGAGATAATTCTTAATAGTCAATTCCATCTTATAAAGTCTCAAACACCAAATCATGCCGGTAACTGCATGTATATACACAGAGCTTTCCATGGTCACAAATGTTTTCGACTTTATCGATATTGATTCAATATGGTAGTGTAGCAAATGAATAACATTTCTCATAAAGAGATCACATTTATCAGTCACCATTCTCTTACCTTAAGTGTCACAAAAAACTTGTGCCACTCGAAAATATTTTTATGATTCCAATGAAGCCACATAAGTCTTGTATTTACTGTTAACATTTATTTATATATAACAAGACATATGCACAAGATTAATAACCAGATGCTCCTAGCCTTCACTCAAAATTTATACAATACCTTAAGACTTTTATCAATATGTATTCAATATAATAACAACGCATTCAAAAATATTTTATTGAATGCAAAAGTTGATATATATCAAACTGTTACTAAGTGTAACGAACATAGAGGTAAATTTTATTAGAGTAAAGCTAAAATAACTTCCACTAAATAGCAGTATCTCATGATGCTCTTAAGCTCATATTAATGACATGTCGTTCAAGAACAGAAGAACGAAGTCCTTTAGTTAGTGGATCTACAACTATATCATTTATGAAAGTATATTATATTATAACGTCACATCTCAATACCGTTTCTTTATGGCAAAAAATTTGACCGCCATATATTTAGACCCATGAGACATTTATTGTTAATAAAAATACTACAAATTTATTGTCTTAATACAACCGTATGAGTCAATCTATAAAGTTAAAAGCAATCAACTTCTTAATGAGGTTCTGGAGCCTGATAGCCCAAATAACAGCCTAAAAGAATGTTACTAACTCTTCTTACATAATAGAAAATGACATAGAACTTTTTTTACTGCACTTCCTACTAATATAGATATGTATTTTGTTTTTGATATCATGTCATCCTAACAGCTAGCAAAGTTTACATTTGTATACTCTACTAGTTGTAAGAATTGAACATGTTTGTAAATCAGAATATAATCTCTTGTCCTATTTAAGTACCTTAAAATTTTTTCGATAGCAACCCAGTGATCGCGTCCTAGATTTGATTGATATCTGTCTAAAAAGCTTGTTGCAAAGACGATATTTAGTCTAGTGCAAATTTGAGCATATATTATACTTTTAAGTGCACTGACACAAGATACACCATTTAACTAGATTTTCTCAATATCTAAATAAGAACAATATAATAGATTCGATCTATCACCCTTAATGATATGAGCAATTCCTAGCTTGTAGTGATGTATATTGAAAATTTCCAACAAATATCCTCTAAGATATATCCTATATATATTACGAGAATAATCCTTACGAATCTTAGTACAAAGGATAAAAGATGCATCAATGTCACTACTCGTAAGCAAAATATCACATATATAAAGTATGAGAAAAATAATTTTCCTCCCATTGACCTTGTAGTATGTGTATATATATATATATATATATATATTGAATTACTTTGTTCCCAATTGAACAAAATAATAACACTATAAAACTTTAATAATATTATTTGAAAACTTGCTTAAAACTATAAATAAGACTTTTCAGCCTACACACAAGCTTACTCGAAATATCTGCTGCAAAATCCTCCGGGTTGCACTATATATATTTTGTTATCAACATGTCCATTTGAAAAGATAGTATCTATTTGGTGTAACTTTATATCAAAATATGAGCTATTAATGACATGTTCACTTTGAAAGAATTTTTAAAAACATATATATTTCTTCACTTTGTCCACTCCTCTTTCAGAGTGAAAACTTTAGATACTAGTTTAACTTTAAACTCCACAAATTTTCTCTGAAATCTTTTAAGTTTTGTACACCTATTTGCAACTAATGAACTTGTGATCTTTAGGCAAGTCGGAAGGGTGCGCATGGTAACGCTTTTGGCTGAGGAACAATTTCTTTTCAGAAATAGTTCTTTTCTATTTCTTCTCCGAGGAAAAATTTATGAGTAAAATAAGGTGCTTGGTAACTATAAAATTTTTTACTTGAAATAGAAAAAAATATAAATCCGTTTGATACGAAACATTTTTTTTTTTTGTATTTATTTATTTTTTATTCTTGCTCACGGATTGCCGATCGCCAGCCACTGTTGCTTGGTGGTTAGCGGTCGGCGACGGTTGGTGATGGCGTCGACGGTCGATGGTACCGCGGGTGGCCGGCGACAGCGGCGGCAGCTGGTGGCGGTGGCTAGTGACGGCGGGCGGCGGGCGGCGGTCGGCGGTGGCTCCGGTGTAGTTGAAGGTGGCCGCAAGAAGAGAGAGGAACAAAAAGAAAAAAAAATTGGCTTATTTTTTAGAAATTGTTTCCGGGAAAAGAAGCTATTTTTTTCTACTCCAAATCTATTCTCGAGCTACTTTTCTATTCGGGAATAGAAAAACAAGTTGGCGTTACCAAACGGATTTATGTTTTTTTTTTTTTTTTTGTTCCGGGGAACAAAAGAACAAAAATCGGGAGGAATAGAAATGTTACCATGTAGGCCATAAGTTTCCAAACACTATAATATTTCATGGATTGCATATCATTTTTATAGCATCTAATTATATACTTGATTGATGATAAGAAACAACATTTATATAAATTACCAAATCAACCATGTAGTGGATATTGTAGTCATGCTCTTACAAATAAACTATATAATCTTATGGTATAATTGATCGTCTTTCCCTAACGGATCTCCTGAGTAAAACTACAACAACTTCATTATGCACTTGAGAGATTTGAGAAATTTCATCATAAATTATATCAAGAATAGTACCGTGAACCTCAACAAATTTAGTCTATGGTACAAGAGATTCCACAATTGTCTGTATAGATAAAGACAAAGACACAATGATATCCATCGTACTATTATTCTTAATACTCTGAGAGCAGCTATTCTTTACAACTACATCAAACTCTAGGAACTTTACTATCTATATGACACCTCTAAATTTTAATATGGTTCGAGTTAAAATTTACGTCTAGTCCATAACTCTAAAGAAGTTTAGGAAACAATTTTGGTAAGAAACACCTTTTTGTATGTGAAAAGAGTTGCTTTCAAAATATCAACCCACAAAAGATTGGATAAATTAGTCTTATTCGTCATCATGTTGATTATGGTGCAATTATGCCTTTCGGCAAAATCATTTTGTCTGAATTTTTAGGCATAGTAATTAAATTATCACTCTAGAATTTACCAAGTATTTGACAAATGACCTTTTAAGCTATTCCGCATTGTCATACTTACCAAAATATTCATTGTCACTATTAAGCCTGACAACCTTTAAGACTAATTCTAACTTAATTATGTACAGAAGAATAGTCATCAATGACTTTGTTAAAATAAAATTTCTGCATATATTTTACTTCTACAATAATCTATAGAAGTCTTTAGATAACCGTTAAGAGTAGACATAATATCAACATTGTCAACTTTTTTACTCTTTCTTTATACATGTGTGAGATTATTCCTTAGACAGAAAACTTTTGGAAACAATCTTTTCAACTGTATACGAGACGTATATATATCATTATATTAAAAAGTCCTTGCAGATGTATCCTAATTTAGGAATTAGATAAGACATACTTCCATCATCTTTTAGCAGTGTGGTCAGTTAGTAAACCACTTTTCAAATATTCCTAAATAAAAAGCTTCATTAACAGTAAGCAAATTCTATTGCTCTTTTCTCAAATTAAAAATCCTATTTCCACTACTTAAAATTTGAACTAGTAAAAACCTCAATAATAGTTGAGTTATTAATTACAAAAATGTGACTGAAAAACAAGTAATGTATATAATTAGTATCATGTGAGTACTATGTAACTTGACATACAAGTACACATCTAGAGAGTTACATGCAAAATCATATAATCACCTTTGGGTATAATGCATGACATGCAATTGTACACTCCCCGCATGATAACGGTTATGAGAATATATTCTAACCTTCGTGAATTCATTACCTTTGGGCATATGAACCACTAGAATCAGTTACTCCTCTATCACACCATCATGTATCCCTCCATGAACTAATACATAATTACCTCATTTGGGAGTATGACTACGCATTAGACCAATAGACATCCCAATTATTATACGAGACCGATATTTCTCAAATCTAATCAAGTGCACCACTTTGGCGATCACAACTCAATTGAATCCTTGAAACTCTCTCATATCAGGGATATAAGCTTTACTTCTCACATAGACTATATACATATGATTTTAACTTTAGGATAGGGGCAGTAAATCACTAAAATCACATATCATGCTAATTACATTGCTTTATTTATTAATAAAAATTAAAATTTATTGCATATTATTAATGAATAACACTTTTATAATATTTATGTGATAACATACTAGTAACCTAACATCAGTATTTCCAAAATCACAGAAAAATACAAGAAAAATACAAGAAAAATGTGTAAAAATACACTAAAAATACACGTATTTAAGGTTATGTATGTATTTTCACATCTATAAAATCATCAAACATGTAAAATAAATACACCACAACATAGAGGATGATCATACGAATCTAATCCGCCAGCCACGCGCCTGCACGCGCTGCCTAAGTGCGTGGCGCTTGGGGTTCACTCGTAGACGAATTAATCCAACAAATCCAGTTCAACTGATAGCGGTCCGAATCGGTTCGCGGCTCGACTGTCCGATCCAATCCACGGTTGACTAGGTTGGGTCAGGGTCAACGGGTCACGGGTCGGGTCAGTCACTGACGTCAGCCTCCGCGAGTGGGAGCATGGAGGACGGGTGGCCGTGTGTGAGACGTGTGCTTGACACCCTAGCAGCGCGTGGGGCCTCCCTCGGCAACGCACCGCCCACGGTCTTGCTCGTCTCAACGAGCCTAGTCAAAATTTGTAATTTAATTTAATTTTTATTGAACAAAAAAACATGAAAATCTCAAAATTAAAGCAAAAATTCTATACTTTCAAGTTCTAGATTATAGTTGCTTTAATACCACATGTAGGATGCAAAACGTGCAATCTGAAGATCTCCATAACCAGAATAAGAGCATAGATGATCGAGTAGAAATGTTAATGCATCTGTTTTGGGATTCATCATTCTTGATGCAAAAGCAAAAAGCGATATCCACGCGTAAGTCATTCTTTCCTATTGCTCTCTGTATCACTGGCTCAATGAGACAGCCCCCTCATCCTTTAGCGCTACGTTAACGCTTCTTATGTGAGGATACTTGTGAGAAAATTAGGGTTAGATGAGAGACTTGAACACTATTTATAGAGTTTCCAATCATGCCCTCTTATTACGGGCTAGGCTCAACTCAGCCCATACTAGCCAGGCTCATATTAGACTAATTAAGAAATCAATATCTCACCTTAGACCAATCCCGTAAAACGATAAATTACAATATCAATTAATGTAGTTCATATTAGGGAAACTCTTACGGTTGATCCTTTTTCGTAATGAGCGCGCATGCTTATTTTGGAACCATCTCCATGATCTTAATCTTGTAGTGTTTCCGCAAAACTTATTTACCCAACAAGAAGAGGAATGCTATTGATGTTTACACTATGTTTGCTTGACCTTTATCTAAAGGTCCTTTGGGCAAAAGCTGGCGTATAATCGTGTGCTGTTTCTCTTCATGGAACGTGCTTCGTGCAATGCATTTCTCCTCGTTTGACCATCGCATGCTGTTCTCGCACATGCGCTTCTTTCTTGAGCTGCATCATGGAGAAACGCATCATTTTTGCTCAAAATTAGACGAAATCAATCTCCCTTAAAGAAATTAATCACGAAATTGAAGAAGTCGAGCAGTCTCCTTTTAGTTTTGCCTGAAACTGAGCGAATGGTTTCTTCTTCGACAAGCTATCTACAAACACGCGCCTTCCCGAGTCCCCGAGCTTCACGATGTCCATCACCTCATGGTCGAGCACCACTGCCCTCTTCGATCTTCTTCAATGTGCAGGCAGTGGCGAGGGCCACCGACCTTCAAGAATGGGCGAGGGTCACTCCCCTCGCTACAGATTTGAACGAGGGCCACAGCCCGCATCGCCAAAGTGACGATAGTAGTGAGGTCATGGCGGACATTGCCCGCAAGCGGCGAGACTAGCGAGAGTCATGACCTCATGTGACTCACTTGGCCCCCCACACCCTCATGTTCCTTTTAGCAGCGGAGGTGGCGGTGAGGGCTACATTAGCTTCACCCGACTACGACCAGAGACGTCAACCCCTTGCCGATGAGCATCACCGCCTCCGCCTCAATAGCAGCTACATCTCTCCTCCTCCTTCGCTTTTATTCTTTCTTCTTTTTTCATATTTTTATTTATTTTTCAAATTTTAATTTCCCTGAACTTTTTAAAATAAGTTCTTCATAGGTCGTAAGTACCACATCAACATCTCCATTAACTTTAACGAAAAGATCACCAACTCAAACAAAAAGTACATACTTCAGAGACCTAATTTCACAAAAAGAGAAAAAAGTCGAGAGACAAGCACAGTAATACTTCTACTTATTCTTTTCAAAACGTTGCATATTATCTTCTCGTACAAGCATTTCCTTAGTTTCATTTACAGTTTCTCGTACAAGCATTTCCCTAGTTTCATTTACAGTTTTACTGCCCTGACTAATTATATTGCATAATACGCACAGCCTCAAACATATTACCGAACACCAGTCAACAACTATCAAACCTCAGATCTTTTTTATCCTTATTTTCGATCGTCTCTGGGGAAGGAAAACGTTAGAATTTCTATGCCATGGACCATGTAATATCCTCTTCGCCCACTTCTATAACCCCAAAGACTGCGTTTGGGAACAACTTTGCAAAGTCCTTTGGACGTCTAAAGCCCCTTGGGCGAAGGCAAGTGTGTTTGGCAATTATTTTTGGGAGCCCATTTGGGAAATGCTAGCATTTGTAAGGCCTTGTAAAGGCCCTTAGCTCAAGGCTCCCTCCCCCCTGCTTTGGCTTTCTGGCATTCTCGGCATGCAACAGTACCTCAGTTAATAAATTTTTTGAATTTCCAATCTTACCCTCACTAGTTAACCATAATTCCACATTTACCCCTTTTTAATGTCAAAACCCTAATCCCTCACCTCTCTCTTCCCTCACCTCGCGTCTCCTCTCTTCTTGCGTCTCTCTTCCCTCGCCTCTCTTCACTCGATCGCTTGTCTAACGAAACACAGCCCTCTCGCCTCTCGTTATTCGCCGCACGAACGTTGATCGGCCCAGTGACATTGCTCACCCGGTCACCTCCGCCACCACGATCGATGGTCGTCGCCGTCGCCTAGTCGACAGTTGCATCATCGCCTAGATCTATTGCTGTGAGGCTCGTCGAGGTCCCGGGACCCCGGCATCACCGCGCCTGGCGTGTAACGACGACTGGCCGAACCCCCTCTCTCTCTCTCTGGTGTGTCGCCAATCGGGTTGGAGTCACAAATTACAACAAGAGTTCCCTATCTCTCGATTGCTCACAAGTTGGACTCTCTCACCACCCAAATTCCAAGTTTTCCCATTTTCCTTTTCGATTAGGTTCGTGTGCTTTGAAATTCTTGAAAAAGTTGGGGGAAATTCTGGACCGAGCTTGCCGATTAGAGCGTATTTGAGTCGGAGCATTCGCGGGATCCGTATAGGAAAAGTATGGTGGAATGGTTTGGCTCGAGCTGGGGTGGCTTCTTGTGAATTGCTTACCACAGCTCACGTGCGTTGATTTGAATCGATTAGTTCAGTTCCTTTATGAGCTTATTATTAATTTTATGTTGTCTGTAGAAATAAGTTGTTATCTTGATCTTTCCTCGAAGTTAAATAGGATCTGTGCTACCATTTTTATTGAGCTGTTGATATTTTTCCACTATTTCTTACTAGTTTTGAAGGGAAGAGAAGATGACAATATAGAAACAATAAAGAAAATGTTTAAGGTGTTCTCAGAGTCTAGCCTTTTAGTTATTGAGTATTACAATTCTAAGGGAAAAGTCGAATGGTGAGGAAATCTCTAAATATGTTGAAATCCTGTACATTTATTTGCCTGATCTTATTTCATTTAATTATTTATCTATATTGGCTTTTATTCAGATTGATGCTGGAAAGCTTGTTGAAGAGGTCTTTGAGGTCATTAAAGTAATACAATTTTTGCATGTTGCGTTCCTGTGCAACTTTTTCTAACATCAATGTGTGCATTTTTGTTTTTTTACGTCGTAATTGACTCGTTCCCAAATCCTCAAAGCCCTCACATTTTCCTCATCAAAATCAATGTTTCATGGATCTCCATCCATTCTCAATCTTCATATTGCTTTTGTAGTTGAGCATGCATCAGCCTTTGGGGTTATTATTAATATGCAGGACCTCCTCATGGAGGATCACGAGTGAGGACTCGTTGAGGAAAGTGCTGAAAGGACAGATAGTTCCTCTGTTATTTCAAATGTTACCTGTTCTCTTGTGCGGCTCTCTTTCCATTGCTGACCATGGTTTGATTTTTAAATAGGATTTTCGGAGTATCTAGGGTGGAGGTCGTGGCCTGTTTACGCTGGTGCTTGAAGTACCACATCTCTTGGGATAAAACTAGTGGTCTGCAGATGCATTCAATACCAAAATTTGGTTCCCTTCCCTGCGTTCATGATGCTGGTGTTGTTGTTCGAGACCCATTCCTTGGCATTACAATCAAAATGCTATCACATCAAGCTGTAAGATATCACCGAGAATATTAACCTATACCTTTTAGGCAGTCATCCTACAGCAAATTTATGAGCCTCGATGCAATATGAAAATGATGATAAGGCTGTATTTTTAGATTCGATACTAGTCTAACTGGATCTAATGTTATTGGAAAGATTCTTTTGCTTGGTGGGATTAAAGAAAGATGGGAGAAGGAAATTGCTTGGATGGCTCTTCAAGGTATCAACTCACCACTAGTTCAAGTCTCTGCGCAATATGTTGCTGGAAAGTGGAAAGGATTGAGCATATGGTGAACACGAACAACAATATGCAAGTTGAAGTCTCGAAACAGAAAAAGTGAGACAAACATTAAATGTGGTTGTACTGAGTAACACTATTGTATAGTGACCATTGCTAAAACATGTTGGTTTCTACTTGATTGGTGCCTTTTTTTTTATGAGGGATTGCTCCTAAGACATATGGGTTGATGCATGTCAATTTTACTAAAGATTGTGGCTTTTATTTTTCAAACTAATATGTTGATGTATGTTAAACACTTATGTTGTTGCACATCGATAAATGCATAAATGTGATTTTTCGAGCATCCGTTTCCTGTTAGATGATGACATGAGAATGTTGGCGGTTGCTATCACTTGGAATCGTCCAAGAATGTGCATGAAATATTTTTTTTTTTTGGACAACGTGCATGAAATATTTAAGGATAACATTTTTTTCCTCAAAATATATGTGGCCATGCTTATTATAATAAAATTACTTTCTTTTTTAATTGCGAAAAATCTACCTTAATGTATTTTTTGGTTTGTAAATTTGTTAATGTCTTTAATATGTTATTCTTAACATGCAAATATAAAAGTTACAACCATTGTTTTTTTCTTCAATTTAAAAAAAATGAAAAAAAAAAACTTAAATTGGTCATAGTAAATGACTTTTCAAATATATGTTTACCAAACAACATTTCCCCAAAGCCACTTTCCAAGGCATTTTTGAATTACGCTTTACCAAACGGTCTTTGCATTTTACCAAATCTCTTTAGGCTAAAGGTCTTTGCATTACCTCAAAGGCTTTTTCCAAAAGTTGAACCAAATGCACCCAAAGCATGCCAAACCGCATTTGAAGCGTCGACAATGTCGTTCCTACACGGCGGCCGATCAGCATGTTCGCCATTGCACCCGTTCATAGAGTCGCACTCATCGACCACCTTGGCAGTTACACTCCTCCCGGTCTTCGTAGATGTTATCCTGATTCTATCCCCGCATCGAGACCCGTCGGCACACCA
The DNA here is from genome assembly GCF_016545825.1 of Eucalyptus grandis. NCBI lineage: Eukaryota > Viridiplantae > Streptophyta > Magnoliopsida > Myrtales > Myrtaceae > Eucalyptus > Eucalyptus grandis. The sequence continues at coordinate 41,801,318 of NC_052613.1, forward strand.
CCCGGTCGACAGCGCAACAATCAGCTCCGAGTTTTCGTGGTAACTGTTGTCGCACTCCGACGGGCCCCCACCATCACCGCCTTTGCTGAAATCATTGTTCGTCAAGGTTGCTCGAGTTGAAGACATTACCGGGGGCGAGCAACGATATTTTGGGTAGGACTTGCCGTGGCAGTGCATATTACCCGAGGGCTGACATCCTCCGATGGACGGGGAGGAAATGGCACTTGATGGAGATGAAAAGAGAGAAATGCTTATGACAATTGGAAGAGCTAGGAAGAGTGCCACAAGGTACTTCATCGTTCAACTCTCGAAATTGAACGTGCAAGTTGATTTGGTGAGGAGAGAATAAAGCTTGGAAGTGCTTATATACAGTCTCGTGCTCTAAGTTGGCTGAAAAAAAAAAGAGCTCAACTATACAATTTGCCTTTTGTTGACTCGTAGCCTTCATTTGTGGAATTCAAACAAAAAAATCACCGTCATCCCTGCCTTTTCCGTGCCTTACGCGTTACAAGCAAGTATTTCGATCCTCAAAAAGTAAACTTTTTTTAGGTACTCAAAATCCTCAATTATACAATGGCGGGATATCAAGACTAACATAAGGCGATATTCGTATCGACACATGTCTTTATCTATCGAAATTCAGTCCAAAATTTCTTAAAATCCTCAATTATCTTTTCTTGTATGGATATTTATGGGCTGGGCTAATGTGGGTTATGGCCCATATATGGTTGCGATGGCAGCTTTAGAGCTTTCCGTTCATTGTGAGAAGCACGTGCCCGTCGGGGTATTTTTGGGTGTCAACAACTTCCTAAAATTTTGGAAGCCTACATGTAATCTCAGCAAGGGAGTATTAGTCCGATATTGCTCTCTTTTTCGGACGATCACGGCTCTGAATCAATGTTCTAAATCATCAGGGAAGATCACTTTGAAGGACAATGAAAGTGGTGGAGATAAGCATATACAGCAAAGAGAAAAAAACTAGTTAATAATAATAACAATAATAATTATAATAAAGCAACCTAAACCATGCCATAGCAAACAGCTCTTGACGTACATTATATGCAAAGAAGTAGCATCGACATGAATAAATAAGTACATGATAAATATAATATTTGACTCCTGTTTGAAGAAGAGCTAGGTAATTTTTACCTTGATAAGATAATTTTTTATCAGTCTACTCAACGATTTTTTTCTGCGAAATGACTTCACAATACATATTTTCTTTATGTAGCAAGCCAATCGCACTGTCCCATGAACTAAGATAACTCCTGTTTTGGTGAGAACCGAATCAAAATAGATCGGAAACGCGACTCAATTGCTACAATGTATGAAGAGCTGTCTAGTGAGATGTCCGACTCTGATGGTTGGGCCTGGCTTAGAAAATCAACCTCTGGGCCATGAAAATGAGAATGCACCCACGATCCTTCCAAGTTGTTTCACTGTTTTTCTTGTTCGTGAAAATCAAATGTATGATGGGCCTCAGGAATTGAGATGATGATGGAAGAGCTATCTATTCATGACCATTATTAAGGGTCACGATCCTTGTAAGTTTTTAAGTTATAACTCGATTATTAAAGGACAAGCGCAGTAATACCACTGCGTCGTAATAAAATTATTATTGTCTCAGCGGACTGCATATTATCTTCTCTTACAAGCATTTCCATACGGTTTTGTCGCCCTGACAATTCATTTTGCATATTAGAACTGTATATTCGCGCAGTCTCAAACTTATTACAGCACACTAGTCAACAACCATGAACTCCAAGATCTTATTTAGCCTTACTTTGATCATCTCTGGGGAAGGAAAACCCATTAATTTCTATGCCATGGACCACGTAACATCCTCTTCACCCACTGCTATGTCTAGCCCCAAAGCATCCCACACCGCCTTTGAACCGTCGACGATGTTGTTCCTACACGGTGGCTGATTGGCGTGTTCACCATCGCACCCATTCATAGAGTCACACTCATCCACCACCTTGGCTGTCACGCTTCTCCCAGTCTTCGTAGATGTTATTTTGATCCCATTCCCGCACCGAGACCCGTCAGCATACCACCCAGTCGATAGGGCAACAATCTTTTCTGAGTTGTCGTGGTAGCTGCTGTCGCATTCTGACGGGCCCCCACCATCACCGCCTTCGCTAAAATCGTTGTTCGTCAAGGTCGCTTGAGTGGAAGACGTTACCGGCGGCGAGCAACTATATTTAGGGTAGGACTTGTCTTGGCAGTACATAGTGCCTGAGGGTTGACATCCTCCACCCGACGGTGATGGAGTACTGGGACATACGTGCGTGCCTACGTCGGGATCATCATGGCACTTCCCGTTGATGCATATCAATTGTCCGGTGCAATCATCTAGGGTATGACAAGGGCCGTTGCATGAGGAGATGGCATGTGAAGGAGATGAAAAAAGATTGATGCTTATGACAATTGGAAGAGCTAGGAGGAGTGCCCCAATGTACTTCATTGTTTAACTATCGAAATTGAACGCTCGAGTTGATTTGGTGTGGAGAGAGGAAAGATAGGAGCTGCTTATATAGTCTCTCACCCTCCATCTTGGCTGGAAAAAAAGAGAGGTGATCATTCAACTTGCCTTTTGTTTTCCTATAAGTCAAGATTCTGCGCAATCTGCGCGTGTTGACTCATTGGCTCCATTTGTGGAATTCAAACAAAAATTAGCTCATAGTCTTCAATCCCGTGCCTTGCGTGTTACGACCGACTTCTCCGAAATCAATCAAAATCGTGAGGTGGATATCGAGACTGACGTAAGGATAAAGGTTCGTGATTTCTCTTTATAGTTGTAAAAATTGACTCTAAGTTAGAGCATGAGTTTCGCTTATACTTTAACTCTAGAATAGCGGTTGTATATATAGAGTTTATCTACTAGCCTTTACAATAATTACATAGACTAATTCAAAATTTTGGAATTAGTCCATCATAGTAATAACTATGGTAATAATTACATGAGATGAGAATGGATTAATTCAAATATCTTGAATTAGTCCATTACGGTAATATCTACAGGTAATAACTAAATAATGAAAGCATTAGCTAATTCAAAATATTTTGAATTTGAACTAGTCAGGCATTGCTATCCTTGACATGCCCCCACAAGTTGAAGGTGATCTTCTAGATGATCTTCAACTTGGATTTGAGCATATCACGGCGACACCGTGTAAGAGGCTAGGTGAAGATATCTGCAATTTGGTCATGTGTGAATATAAAGCAAATCTTGATATTACACTCCTACCGGTCTTCATATCACACTCCTCCCGGTCTTCATAGATGTTGTCCTAATTCGATCACCGCATCGAAATCCGTTGGCATATCACCCGGTCGACACCGCAACAATCAGCTCCAAGTTTTTATGGTAACTGTCATCGCACCCCGGCGGGTCCCCACCATCACCTCCTTTGCTGAAATCATTGTTTGTCGAGGTTGCTCGAGTGGAAGAAGTTACCGGAGGCGAAAAACGATATTTAGGGTAGGACTTGCCGTGGCAGTGCGTAGTAGCCGAGGGCTGACATCCTCCGACAAACGGTGAGGATATCGCACTCGATGGAGATGGAAAGAAAAAGGATGGGTTCGAAACATGACAGAAAAAGGATGTCATGAACAGGGACGAGGACGGAGTAAATGGTAGTAAAATCAATGGAAAAACTTTCAAGTGGCATAAATGATCAAGAAGTAATCAATTAGCTATAATCATGAAGTATTTCTGCATAACTCATCCCCAAAAATAAAAATAATGCTACATGTATTAAGTTCTTATCAAGAATTCCATACTGAATGGGGTGACCTACGTGATATACACCATCAGATATGTGTACTCATCATTTAAAATAAAAATTGTAGAAAATAAAGGAGAACATAGATGGGGAAATATCAATTTATGGAAAGATATTACGCGACATCTAAAGGTCCCATCTTTTGTTTTATGGGCAAAAGTTGGCGTACAATCGTGTGCTGTTTCTCTTCATGCAACATGCTTCATGCAATGCAATACTTCTCGTTTGAACATTGCATGTGGTTCTCGCATCATATGCTTCTTATATGCTTCATGCAATACAATACTTTTCGTTCAACTCATCAATGTTCACGCGGTTGATTGGGTCTCGAAAGATTTTCAACTTATGAACTAAATATCATCGCTTCGAATCCCACTAACTGTTTAGGCTAGAGTTATTTGCTTAATCCTGAGGTCTAGACTTAACCAGTTTATGGCGTTTGCAAGGTATTTAGTTAGTCGGCCAGATTTCAGCACCCGTGCGCTCAAATTATTCAAACAGAAATTCGGCTCCTTTACATATGTTAAATTCCCAAAAAATATAAAAGAACAATCTGACGAATGTAAGAGCTACTTGATCCTCGAAACTCATTGTGATCTCAGGTCACGATCACACTGATCATCGAGGGGAATTAGTTCACACGAGAGCGCCGTGATGAAAGGGCTTTGTACATGTATATAGAAAGGAACGTCTCACTCTCTTCCAAGCACGATTCACCTTATTGCGGAGCGTTTAAAACCAGTAAATAACCAAAACGAAACACGAAGCACTTGCAGAAGCGTGTCGCGATGGGACAATTTTAGGGGCAGCATCAAGCCGAATAATCCAGATCTCGTTAACCTGATCTCATGGGGCCATGGCCACACCGTCTGCGCCGCCATCTTAACGTCTGAAATGACCATCCGCTCGAACTTGGCCCTCTAGTCTCAGCCACAGAATTCTAATTATTGACCCCTTAATTACCTTTAAATAATATGTTCGACTTTGACAGTGAATTCTAATTATTGACCCCTTGATTAGCTTTAAATAATACATTCTACTTTGACGGGAAAATTGTCCAAAAAATTACAAACTTATTACACTTTTATCAATTTAATTATAAACCTTTCAATTTTATCAATTCAATCATAAACATTTTCACTTCTTACAAATTCAGTACATCTAATTAATTTTGATCGAAATTGCTACAATGACATTTTTTAGTAATATTTAAATAATATTTTGAATTTATTATTTTTTTATACTTTTTTTGCTTTTTTTTTAGGGGGTTCGAATCTGGCTGGCACACTGTTGCCGGCCAACCTTCGATGGCCATAGGCGAGGGCTGGGGACCTCTGCCGGCCACAAGCGAGGGCCGACCGACCCTCATTGGCCATAGCTCTAGTCAAGGGTGTCACGCCCCTCACAAGCTTTGGGCAAGGGCTGCGATGTCCTAGCGGACCTAACAAGGGCTTCACAGCCCTTGTCATTTCTAGGTGAGGGCTCGCAAGGGCCACAACGCCCTCACCTAGAGCCGGTGAGGGTTGTTTGGCAACCCTTGCCGGCCAAATCCAAAACCCAAAGGAAAAAAAAAACCAAAAAAAGAAAAAAAAACCATAATATATATATTATTTAAAAAGTGCCACGTTAGCGTTGGCCATCCATATCAACAATTCTTGGTCAAAATTAGTTAAATGGACTTAATTGGCAATAAGTGAAAAATTTAGGACTGGATTGACAAAAGGTGAAAATGTTTAGAACTAAATTAGCAAAATTAAAAAGTTTAAGACTAAATTGGCAAAAGTGCAATATGTTTAGAACTATCAAGACAATTTTCCCCAACTTTGACAGTTTGAATGGAGTGCTCATCGAATTAAGTTATTGCCAAAAGAAAAGCTGTGAGGCACCGCTGTTACATGTGATTAGCCACTTCTGTAGGGAAGTCTCATCGTGCATACAGGTTTAGAGATATTCTACATGAGTTGAGTTCACACTAAAATCGCTATCCAAGCCTATATTCTACATGAGTTGAGTTCACACCAAAATCTCTATCCAAGTCTACCTTCTGGAGGCTACCGTGGAAGCCACGTACGTTAGTCTTAGGAATACGACCTTTAAAGTCGGAAGTTTGTGCACGAAGGCATTCATGCGTACTTATTCGTTCTTGCTTCCTTCTTTTTTTGGCCAAAACAAACCGTGTATTAAATGGTTTCTAAATCGCTTAATATTACATTTCGGAAAACACAATTCAATCCCATTTAATGCTAATTTAGACTAAGAACCTGTGTGTTGTATGCCCTAACTACATGTATGAGATAATCTTTTCTTGGTCCACTTAACAACTTTCTGCAATATGACTACACGATGCATATTTGTTTTATGTAGCAACTAGCAAGCCAATCGCACTGTCACATGAACTAAGATATCTCCTGTTTTTGGTAAGCATCGAATCAAAATAGATCAGAAATGCGACTCAATTTTGCTACAATGGATGAAGAGACTCTGATGTTGGGCCTGGCAACCACTGGGCCATGAAAATGAGAATGCACCCATGATCCTTTAAAGTTGTTTCACTTTTTTCTTGTTCCTGAAATCTAATGTATGATGGGCCCAAGGATCTTTGGTTGTTGGTATAATTACAAAAAAAAAAAAAAGTTATAAATTTGTTTTAAAATACTAATTCAATTCTATAATTTCGTTTAAATAAAAAACTACAAAAATTGTCACATTATCATTGGTCATGTCATGTAGGACGGTCAACGTCCATATTAATGATTTTTTTTTATCAAAATTAGTCAAAAAGATTACATTGATAAATCCTTAAAAGATTTAGGATTAAATTAGCTAAATTAAAAAGTTTAGCACTGAATTTGCATTTATACAATAAATATAAGACTTTTTTGATAATTTACTCTTTATTATTCGGATGATAATTTGTCACACAATTGTTCATCACTTATGAATTAAACGTTTTATTCTACAGTTCTTTTGGCAAGACTTGGAGTACTATAGGCGCGTTGTCCCTATCCCTCAAGCTATGTGCTAAGGTTTCGTTTGGTTTCATTCCTATTTGTCCCAATTCTTGTTCCGTTGTTCCCTAGAATAAATAAAAAAAGAAGAATAGAAATCTATTTAGTAATATCAACTAATTTTTTTTATTCCATGTAATAAAAAAGTATTTGAGGAATAGATTTGGAACAGAAATAAGAAGTAGAAAAAAAGTAACTTCTTATTCTCAGAATAATTTCTAGAAATAAGTCATTTTCATTTTTTCTTTTTTTTCCTTTTCTTCTTCTTCCTCACAATTGTCTGCCGTTGATTGTTGCCGCCTTCGCCGGTCACTGCCGCCCACCACCATCGACCTCTAGACACCGCCATTGCCACCGACCACCGCCATTCATCGACTTCCACCACTATCAACTAGAGGAGGAGCAAGAAAAAGAGGAGAGGGAAAAAAGAAAAATCTAATAAATTATTAAAAAATTAAAATAAAATCTATATAAAAAAATTCATAGATTGTACAATATGCACTCCTATTCTTTTTCTATTCCTAGACTAAAAATTTATGCAATTACCAAACGCTTTTTTTTACTTAGAAATTATTCTAGAAAATAGAAATAGAAAATGGCTATTTCTAAAAAGAAATCATTTCCCAAAATAGAAATGTTATAAAGCAGGTCCTAAGTAACTAAGTCTTACTTCTTTTTGAGTTATGTCCTCAGTATCATTAAAAAAAAAAATACTTTGATACTTTAAGTTATATTTATAACCCTGGAAATTTTTTGAGTTATAAAACGATGGAACATGCTACGAATTCATGAAAAATGAAACTTAAATAATCTTGCTTGTCTACTTGGTTTAAGGATATCATTTAGGTGTTTCATTGCGATGGAACAGTATGTTATGTTTAAAGACTTCAGTTCGTCTATTTTTCTGTCATTTTGATGATGTCAACTAGGCATGTGAAGGTGCGAATTAAGAATGAATCGAATTGGGGCTTTTGAGCTGTAAAGGTGGAGAAGGCAATCAGACAATATCAATTTATGACTTTTTTTGTCTAACAACAGCATAATTAGTCTTCTTTAATTTGTGCGATGTTTATGAGAGAGTCCTTGAATTTTTTATGGTGCAATTGGGTCCTCTAACTTAATTTTATTTATCCATTAATAAGTCATTTTGTCACTAGTATATTTAATTTTGCCCATGCAGTAACCGTCCATGTTGAGCAAAATCTAAACAAGAACCTCTCTTCTTCTGTCCTAGACATGTTATTGTCATTATTGGCTTTTCTCCTTTTCTATATATTGTTTATTTTGTATTGCGTGTATTTATTTTTATTTTTTATCATTTTTTAATGATGAGTTCTTCTGTTTACATTTTAATGTAATTAAAAGCTATTTGATTGAGAGCGTTCTTAAAATGCTAATTTATGTAGCTCAAAAACCCATGCTGCAAAGATCAAAGTATTTCTTGATTTTAATAATACACCACGATCATCTAATCTAACAATTTGAACTCAGCAGTAATTGCAAAGGAGGAAAAAGAAGAAGAAGAGGGATAGACTCGAGAAGATCGTGATAATGCTAAAGCAAAATTAGATAACAAAAAAGTGAGTACACAGCAACATCCTCTTCCGGACAATTTATCAAACACTTTGTCTTCTATGAGGCAACTAATCAAAGAATACATTTATCTAACGCTTTATCTTCAAACAATTCCTCTGCAAAGATTAGTAAAACCGAATTAGTCAGATTATTCTAGGTCAATGTCAAAAGATTGCATGTCCATCAGATAATCTATAGACATAAAATTGTCGGCATGTTTATAAGATTGACATGGTCAAATTAATCTGAACATCCTTAACTATATTCAGCATATTTGTCATGCAAACAAATCAAGTCAAAATTCACCATCTCTAGATGTGTATGTAGTGTATGTGTCGTACAAAAATCTCGTGAAAAATGACCAGCACGAACGCTATCCGAGCTTCAATTTTAAAGATGATTGCTATTCAACAAACACACGCACACTCCCGAGAGTATGTGAAAAACAAGTACTCGCCCAAACACGCACCTTAAAATTTAACTTGGGATATATTCGGCGGTCAAAGTTGTGCGAGAAGGGTGCGATAAAACTCACAAATAAATAGTTGATTAAGTCCTAAAACTTGTCCAGAAAAGTGCAATTGAGTCCTAAAACTTACAAAGAGTTCAATCAGTCCTAAAACTTGTCAAGTTTATTCAATTAAGTCCTAAAATTAACACCGTTAAGAAAGTTAACGGAAATTGCCGACGTGGCCGACGTCATATTTTAAATGATTTTTATTTTTCAAATGGATTTTTAAAATTATTTTTTATTCAAAATCTTTAAAAATTAGATTAAAAACTAAAAGGAAAATCTAAATTTATTTAAAAAAGAAAAATCTAAATTTATTTAGAAAAACAAAATTGTTCAAAAAAAAGGGCGGTGGACTTCCGCCGCCCATCGCCGGGGGGGCCGGCGACCGCGCCGCCCCGGGCGGGTGGCCGGCCCTCACCGGGGCCGGCGACCGTCGCCCGCCCCAGGCGAGGCCTCGTCGGCCCTCGCTCGGGCCGGCGAGGACCGATGAGGCCTCGCCCGGGCGGGCGACGGTCGCCGTCCCTCGCCCGCCCGCCGAGCGACCGTCGCCCGCCCAGGGCGAGGCCTCGCGCCCTCGCTCGGGGCGGCGAGGCTCGCCGAGATCCGGGGAGCCTCGCCGAGATCCGGCGAGCCTCGTCGGCTAAGCGAGGGCCGACGAGGCCTCGCCCGGGCGGGCGACGGTCGCTCAGCCCTAGGCGAGGGACGGCGGCACCGCCGCCTGGGCGAGGCCTCATCGGCCCGCCGGCCGGCAAGGCTCACCAGATCCGGGCGAGCCTCGCCGCCCCGAGCGAGGGCCGATGAGGCTCGCCTAGGGCGGCGGCGCCACCGGCCCCCTAAGTGAGGGCCGGCCACCCCGCCTGTGCGCGACGGCCGCCGGCCCCTTCGGCGATGGGCGGCGGAAGTCCACCGCCCTTTTTTCGAACAATTTTGTTTTTCTAAATAAATTTAGATTTTTCTTTTTTTAAATAAATTTAGATTTTCCTTTTTAGTTTTTAATCTAATTTTTAAAGATTTTGAATAAAAATAATTTTAAAAAGCCATTTGAAAAATAAAAAAATCATTTAAAATATGACGTTAGCGCTACGTCGCAATTTCCGTTAATTTTCTTAACGGTGTTAACTTTAGGACTCAATTGCACTTTCGGACAAGTTTTAGGACTTGATTGAACTCTTTGTAAATTTTAGGACTCAATTGCACTTTCTGGACAAGTTTTAGGAATTGATTGAACTCTTTGTAAGTTTTAGGACTCAATTGCACTTTCGCACAAGTTTTAGGACTTCTACTAAACATATCCCATTTAACTTTAGTATTTGAATAGGCTTACTTTTCTAAATAAACCTATAACTTTAAGTCCAATCGCAATTCTATCTCGTACTTTTTTGTCTAAAGAGAATCATAAACTTTTACTATCGTTTTAAATCTTCCCCACATTGGAAAATTGCCATTAATTTCTTCAAAATCATCAATAATACAATCAATTAAAGGTTCATCTTTAAAACATCCATCTTCACCAATCCTCTCAAATTCATATGAAATAACAACAACCTCTTGATATTGATAATTTTGAGAAAAAAAACTAATGAAGTTTTGTGAACACGAGGCAAATTTGGGTCTATAATGAAAGTTTGTAAATTTTTTTTGGACAAAAAATAAAGTACAGGGTAAAATTAGAATTAAATCTAAAGTTGAGTAATTTTTTTTTTTTTTGAGGAATTAGATCTCTCTCTATAATTAGAACCCACGTTTCGTAGCAGGTGCAAACGAAAAGAAAAACCAAAAGAAAAAAGTAAGAACTTATAACACAAGAAAATAACCCCAGCCCACTTTTCGGGCGATCCAAAAAAAAAAAAAACATGAAATTAGTTATCAGCATTATAAAAATAACCTCCTTTCAAACTACCCCAAGCATGTGTATACCATAGATATAATGTGTACGTAAAAGATACATCAATTGAGCTAAAATAACAACGTTTTGCTTCAATTATAATGGATGTTTTGCTCTAGTTCCTTTCGAAATCCATGATTTGAAATTATAACAGACAAACTTAAAAAATTAGTAGTAAGAATTTGATCTTTGGACCAAAAACAAGTGATTCAATTTGCTTCCGAGTCGTGCCAAGTTCAGCTCTGGCGATGGCTCAAAAGAAGCACTTCCACAATGCTCAAGTCAAGGCTTCATCCTAATATCAAGTATGGGGTTGACCCCTGCCCAGCACCACGAAGTCAAGCAAGTCAGTGCCTAATGACAAGGGAGCGGACGACCAAAGGACCGGTGGACGGTGATCATAGTTATAGTGATCCTGAAGTAGCGAAATTCCTTCAATAGTTTGTATAGTACGTGACATTCAAGACCGATTTTTTACACAACCTCCGTCCTTCATCATTAATAAGGAGCGATAAAAGGAGGATGTTTTGAATGCTCTTGATTAAGAAGTAAGCTTTTGCCTTACATTGTTGGTGAGAGTCAAATGACACTCTCCGCTAAGTTATATTCTTTCCCTGCTACTTCGCCCATTTAATATTCTATCAGTTTAATATCAGTAACTCCGGGAGACTTGTGAGGTTTAGAATTTTCAAATTATTAGATTTTTCAAGTTTAATTGAAAATGAATTATTATATTATATACATGTCAACCTGATATATCTTGATATTTTTGAACGCATTTATATATTTTTAATTACATTGCATGTCTTTCATAAGGCATCTTGAATGTCTTATTTTTGGATTCAAAATTGTGATAAATTTAAAAACATGGCATTTTGGGTTGACTTAATCGTGACACGACTATGGTACAAGAATATGAACTTTAGGGAAAAATATCAAATGATGTAAAGCGATTTGGACAATAATATAATTAGGGATGATCAGTTTCAATATAGGCAGATTAATAGTATAAAACTTAAAACCTACCATATCAAAGTTGGTTCCCAAACTTCGGAACCAAGAATTAGTAAATTTGGAACTTGCTGGACTTTTTTTTTCCTGTATTTTTTTGGTTTTAATTTATTATATATAAAATATGCATGGGTCAAATATGAACGCACTTCATTTCTGTACTCAAGGATTATATGTTAAATAATAAATATATCCAATAAAAATGTAAAACAACTTACTTTAGATGGAGTAAATTGATTTGGTTCCTAGTTCTACCGTGAAAATGGCCTTACAATTTTAAAGTTCTTTAAGTAGAATCAATAGGTTCAAGATGTAGAATTGCGAACCGAATCGATCAAGGCCAATTCCTAATATTTGGAATTGGGAATGAATTGGTCTCATTGTGGACCAACTTTTTCAATTTTTGGGATCAAGAATCGAACTAATCTCCTTATGAACCAACCTTGAATTGGCCTGATTTTGAGGTTGAACTGGCCAAATTACTAACCCCTAAGTATCATATGCCTTATATGCTCAAATAAATATGAGGTGTCCTACATGCAGAGCTAAATTGGTGGGTTTGTTTAGCGGGAAACGAATGAATTGAAAAATATTTTCTTAAAAATAATCGCTTGTATTGTTTAAATGAAGATGTTTCATCATCTATGAATAAATGAATAATGAAAACATTTTTCTTTTATTCATTTTTGTAAAAGATGTAAGCAATTATTTTTAAGAAAATATTTTTCACCTAAGCATATGAATTAAGAAAAGCTAAAAAATCTAAGAGGAGTTAAAAAGAAAAAAGCTCGAAGACAAATTGCCCCATTTGTATTAATTATATTTCCTTTTTTTTTTTTTTCTCCACATCTCTATATTCAGGCAGATAACACAGGAGGGACCGGTTAGTAATCCACTGCATTTCGTCTACGCAGCTATCGTGCGCTCGTCAATCCCCCTCCCTCGTCGAAAGGGCTTCCCACCGGAATCGTCTTCTTCCCCAAAGATCATCCCCTCCGCGCAGACCACACAACTCCCCCGGCAGTCGGTACCTCTCTCTCTCTCTCTCTCTCTCTGCAAATTTCAGCTTCCGTCTCATCCTTTTACGTCAGCTCGAAGCGCCCTTTGCCTTTGCCTGAGGCTTTTCTTGGGTCCAAGGGAATGATCAGGCTCGAGGAAATTCCCGACGAGGCGAGGAAACGCGCCGGAATTGAGGTTGTTCTGGGTCTTGCTCCGAGCGTTTTGGACGCGTTGGTTTGAGTAATTGCAGTCCTTAATCGTCGATTCGTGCGACAATGTGATGAGAACTTTCCGACACCGAGTTGTGGCCCTGTCGCTGTCCCCGATGATGAGCGTGTGGGTGGGCGATCCCATCGGCGGACGGGCATTGGAGGAAAGGAATGTTTTTTTGAGTGATTTGCAGGAAAGGAAAGGGAAGGGAAGCTGCGTATGTGATTTGGCTATGTAAATGAACGTTCTTTTTGTGTTTGGTGCCACTTAGCCCTCGCGAATCGTTCTAGCCTGGAGACGTCGGGTCGGTCCTCGTTTAGGTTGTGACTTGTCGATCACGAGGGTTATGTTGTTTGTCGGCATGATCCGATGAGGCGATGCCTTGCTATGACTATGACTGCCTTAGTATAGGAAGATGCAATTCAGTGGGTGGAGTAGAGTGTTTTCATGTTGAGTTCCTTAGCTACTTATGATTCCGATGACTTGGAACGGAGATGGCCGTTTGCCTGTTCCAATTAACTGTTGAGTGTCATAAGTAACTGTCCTTGTCTGATCAACTAGTCAGCAATAAATTTCTAGCGGCTTTTAGAAAGCGGAAATTATTTCTCCTTTTGCATTACACCACATGCCCAGGTGGTGTCATTGATATAATCGCCAGAGTTTCATTTGGTTATTCCTGCTGGAGGGTCTATAAGGGTGTCCATTTTCATCTTGCGCAGATCTCTTCAACTCTCTGTCTACTGAACAGCGCCAAGGATCTGAGTTAGTTGGAAGTCTAACTGAGGTGGAGGATTGCTCAGGAAAATGTGTTGCTACTTCAATGTCAGGACATTTTCAGTGATAATGCTATGGGGTAAGAAGCTCCTGAAAGCAGTGAATTCCTTTGATTGTGACCTACACCACGTTTACTGATTGATTATTCTTGAAGTGCTTCTAATTTGCTAACTTCTAGTTTTTGAAGCGGCTATTTATTTGTATTTTGTAAATACTTTGTCTTTGGCAGATGCATTTGTAATAAAATAGAGTTTTGTCGCTGCTTTCTTGCTGATGTGGGCAAAGAAATGGCCTCAGCGAGATCTGCGGGATGTGTTGACCCTGGATGGGAGCATGGTATCGCACAAGATGAAAGAAAAAAGAAGGTTAAATGTAACTACTGCGGAAAAGTAGTCAGCGGAGGAATATTCAGATTGAAGCAGCACCTGGCTAGAATATCTGGAGAAGTAACTCACTGTGAAAAGGTCTCAGAACAAGTATGTGCAAGTATGAGGAAAAACCTCGAAGGGTGTCGTTCTAGTCGGAAAAGAAGACAATCTGAGTATGAACAAGCATCTTTGGCTTTCAATTCCAATGAATATGATGATGGAGAAGAAGCAGCCTCGGCTTATAAGCACAAGGGCAAGAAAGTAGCAGATGATAGAGACTTGGTCATAAGATTTGCCCCTCTTCGGTCTCTTGGGTATGTAGACCCTGGGTGGGAACATTGTGTGGCTCAAGATGAAAAGAAGAAAAGGGTGAAATGCAACTACTGTGAGAAAATAATTAGTGGAGGAATCAACCGGTTTAAACAACATCTGGCCCGGATCCCTGGGGAAGTTTCATACTGTGAAAAGGCTCCTGAAGATGTCTATCTTAAAATGAAGGAGAATATGAAATGGCATAGAACAGGTAGAAGACTCCGAAAACCAGATACCAGGGAGATATCTGCATTTTACTTGCACTCTGATAATGAGGAAGAAGAAGAAGAAGAGCAGACAGAAGGAATTTTGCAATGCATAAGCAAGGAAGTAGTGGCTTTTGATGATAGAGCTTTGGAGAGTGACTTCAAAGATGCTACCAAGGACAGGTTTCCTGGAGGAAGTGCGAATGGCCCTGAGCACCTGTTAAAAAGGTCTAGATTGGATTCTGTTTTTCTAAATTCTCTTAAAAATCAGACATCATCTCACTACAAGCAGTGCAAAAGAAAGGTGGGCGCTGATAAAAAAGGCCGCCAGGAAGTGATATCTGCAATCTGTAGATTCTTCTATCATGCAGGAATCCCTGCCGATGCCGCGGATTCTCCATACTTTCATAGAATGTTAGAGTTAGTTGGTCAATATGGGCAGAGTCTGAAGGGTCCATCCAGTCGATTGATATCTGGCCGATTTCTTCAGGATGAGATCGCATCTATAAGGGAGCATTTAGATGATTTAAGGGCATCATGGGCGATTACTGGGTGTTCTATAATGGCTGATACATGGAAGGATGTGCAGGGGAACATCGTGATAAACCTCTTGGTCTCCTGCCCTCGTGGCGTTTATTTTGTTTCCTCGGTTGATGCCACTGATATAATCGACGATTATGAAAAACTTTTTACATTATTGGATAGTGTAGTGGACGAGATAGGAGTGGAGAATGTAGTCCAGGTACTTAATCCATCAATCTCTGTTCATCACTTTTCCTTCCTTTTCTTTTTCATTCACTGTATTTCCTCAGTTGATTGTCTGCTTGCTTAGGAGGCTTTTGTCTTATCCTCTTGACCTGAAGCAGGTACTTACCAGGGACACTGCGAGTTTTAGAGCTGCAGGGAAGATGCTTGAAGAACGAAGGAAGAATTTGTTCTGGACTCCTTGTGCTGTGGATTGCATTGATCAAATGCTGGAGGATTTTATAAAGATAAATTGGATCGCAGAATGCTTTGACAAAGCAAAAAAGATCACAAAGTTTGTGTATAACACTGGATGGCTCTTGAATTTTATGAAGAAAGAATATACCGGAGGGAAGGAACTTCTGGTGCCTGGTCTCACAAAATTTTCCACTAGTTTTTTAACCTTAGGAAGTCTGTTTGATCAAAGAATTGACCTCAAGAGAATGTTTCAGTCAAATGAATGGCATTCTTCTAGACTTTCCAAAAGCGAGGATGGTAAAGAAGTGGAGAGAATTGTCTTAAATGTCACATTCTGGAAGAAGGTGCAGTATTTGAAGAAATCTTTAGAGCCAGTGGTGCAAGTTTTGCAAAAGCTAGACAGCTTGGAAAGTCGGTCAATTTCCTATGTGTATGACGACATTTATAGAGCTGGACTGGCCATTAAAGCCATTGTTGGTGATGATGTACGAAAGTATGGGCCTCTGTGGAGTGTAGTAGACGGCCATTCAAGCTCATTATTCCGTCATCCTCTTTATGTGGCTGCCTATTTTCTTAATCCCTCTTATCGTTATCGTCATGATTTTGTGTCGGTATGAGACTAATGTGGCTGTTGTTTCTTATCATACTTCACTTTTGAAGCTTTGTTCTTACCCCAATCCTATTCATTACAGCATCCTGAAGTTATTCGTGGTCTGAATGAGTGTATTGTTCGACTAGAACCAGATAGTGCAAAAAGAATTTCTGCATCAATGCAGGTAAATGACCTTGCTTCACAATTCCATGCATGCGATTCATGTTTTGAGACTCTTTACTTATCATGGTTATTCGAGGTTAGAGTATTTGTCAAGCTGCAACAAGGGCTTCTGCTACTATTCATCGGTGCTGCTCATAAGCTTCTCTCTTCAAAATATTAAGACCCTTTACTGATGGTCTCATTCTGTTCTTTCTAGATTCCGGACTTTGTTTCTGCAAAGGCTGACTTTGGGACTGATTTGGCTGTAAGTACTAGGGCCGAACTTGATCCAGGTCATACAGCAGTCACTTCACACATTAATGGTCAAGCATTTCAGTTAAATAAGTTTTACCACAGAGACTGTGGAAGATTATTGCTGATAGAGTTTTGTGCCATTGATTTATTTATGCAATAGCTGCATGGTGGCAACAACATGGGATAAGCTGCCTTGATCTACAGCGGATCGCCATACGTATACTCAGCCAAACTTGTTCGTCTATTGGATGCGAACATACATGGAGTATATTTGATCAAGTCCACAGCAAAAGACATAATAGTCTTTCCCAGAAGAGATGGAATGATCTTGCCTATGTTCACTATAACTTGCGCCTGAGAGAACATCAACTTGGGAGACACGCGGGTGATTTGGTCACATTTGACAGTGGGATGCTGGAAATGCTATTGGATGACTGGATTGTGGCGACAGAGAGACGAGAGGAGCCAGAAAATGAGGTAAGCTCAAACAAAGTTTTTTGTTCATTAAAATTCTTGTTATTCTAAAAGCCTTGCAATTTTGAATCTTTTTTGGCTTGATTTAGGAGATTGTTTACAATGACATGGAGCAATTTTATGTGGATGACAATGAAGAGACGTTTAATGACAATGGCAATGAAGAAAAGCAGCCTGTAGAAATGGTCACTTTGGCTAATGTCATTGAACCTTTTGAAGTTAATTCTGTTGGTGGAGCTGTTACAACTGATGACGATGATCTTGATTTTTTTGATGATGATTTGACAGATTAACACATCTGTAAGCAGGTCAGAATTAGTTAGAGTTATTTGTAACATATGCATATATTATAAGATAAAGGTAAATTGCGACTTCTAAAGTCTGCTGTGACAGATGGTCTGGTGCATTTGAAAACCTTTATCTCCCGTTACGGCTTTGATCTGGGGACCTTCTTCACTTCCTTTTTTGTGGTAATATGGTTGCCCAGTCATCCCTTTTGAACTTGTCAGTGCGTCTGTTGGGACTCTTGGGGGCTTAATATTAATAATTGCCAGTGGAAACTTAGGAGGGCTTATTGAACTTTTTATTATATTTCTGAGTTTGGAAGAATAGACTGATGTTGCGAATAGGATTTCCAAGTGGAGACACTATGACCATGAAAGTCTAACCTCGTTTGGACATTGCATTACCAGTTGTAATTAGGAGGTATCTTCTCGTTGCTTTTAGAAATTTGACCCCGCAAGATCTCCAGTTTTGTGCCAGTAGCCATCTCCCTCCTTGGTGGTATGTTGCACAGACAGCTCGTGTGTCGCTCTCTTAGCACAGGTAACAGTTTCAAGTAGGAGGAGGTGATGTCTTTCCAAGCTTAGACATGGTTCTGGTCTTTGTAGTATAGTTGTTAAATCACTCGTGATGCATTCTGCTGGAAGAGTCTACATAACCATCCATCATCTGGTGTCGAACTCGGTCTCCAGTTCGTAAAAAGGAAAATAATATCGGGCATACGAAAATTGGTTCTTAATATTTGTACACTATGCGGCAGACTCTGCTTTTAATGGTACCAATTGTTTAGAGGCGTATTGGCAATTTGTGAGATCATCCATGATGTCCACGTTTATCTTTGTGAATCTATAGTGAAGATGCAAGTGGTGAAGCTGCACATGGTCTTTTGTTTGAGCATCCTCCGCTTTGAACATTCTGTCGTCTGAAAATTAATCGACTGGGGCCTCTAGGCAGAAATTTGTACCGACATACCGATATCCACGAAAGACGAAACTGTGCACGAACCTCTGACTTCCCTTTGGGGCCAGTAAAAACCTCTGACTTTTTTCTAGCAAAAAAAAACAAAAAAAGCCTCTGACTTTTTCTTTTGGTCCAAAAAACCTCTGACTTAGCTTTCTGGAAATGTGGTATGAAAGCACGATGAGCCGCAACAAAAATGGCAAAATGCAAGCCGATTTTCCAAATTCTAAGACAAATTGACTGCTCTCTCTCTCCGCGCCACCAAAAGAGCCATCAATTCATCCCAGTACACGTTTCAACACTTTGGTCCAACCAAAAAGGTCAAAAAAAACAGGAAGGGGGAAATCAAACTCAAATGCTTTGGCCTCTACCACCCCTGGAGTCGGCGAACATCGTTTTTCCGTAGTGAAAAAGAGAACCCTTTTCTTTGTCCTATGATGAGATCCAAAACGAAATTGATAAGCTTTGACGGCACATGTAGTGCCATCACTTTGCACTTTCGCCACCGACACTAATATCTTCGAATTAATAGTTTAACCGACTCTACAATGATACAAAAGATTTATTCATTTTAAAATTCATAATAAAAGAAAATATTTAATGAAAAATCATTCTTCAAGAAAATATTTGCATTTTCTTAGATAATAAATGGTATTCCATTAACCGATCAATTCAATAAATTAAATGTGTGAAAATTTTAAAAATTAATTTGCAAAAAAATTATTTTCCTTGAAAAAAACATATTCGTCACTACAAAAGCAAACGCATCCGTTCAAAATCGCCTTGGTAGATTCTATTTGATATGCCTGTATCATGGGTCGATCAATTTCGGTCGATCAAACACCGTGCGGCCTTAGAATCGATGATCCCAAGTCAGCCTAACACACATACACACGTTCGTTCACAAGTGAATATACACTCTCTTTGCACATCCGACTCTTGTATTCGACGATCCGTGAATTCTCCCGTACTCGTAACATCTGTGTCACAGTTTGTAAGTGTCCTCCTACTTGCGTAGAATTTTTTTTTTTTTGGTCAAACACTTACGTAGAATTGAAAATGCCCAAAATTGAGAGATAGAATATTCCAAGTCAAGGGTCGCACCCTCGAATACCCCAAAAGATATACCAATCCGTACGGGTCTGTTTCCGAGGACTCTTCGTTTTGGTTCGACTTCGGAGAGGACTTGCTTAGCTAAGCGGGAACTTCATTTTTTTTTCTTTAATTCGACATGGTCACCATGCATTTATAGAAAGGGCCACCCTTTGTGGACTCGACGCCTTTAAAAATTGTCGACCCGGACTTAACATTTACTGCTACATTTTATTTCATATTTCAAATGCTAATGTGGAGCACATGCGTGGAACTCTTTTTTAACATTTTAAAAATCGATCCCCTCCGTTCTTAAAAATATCTTCAACCTCGAAACCCCTGATTGGGCCCATGGCGCAAATCCACTTTTTCTCGATTTTCGCACTCAATAGGTTTGATGGTTCAAATCAGCGACAAATGGTTGGAAAGAGAAAAGAAATTAACCTCAACGTTTGGAATTTCTTAAAGAGTACAAAGACGGATGTGGACATACACAGCAAAGAGACAACTTTCGTTTTCAAGCGAAAGAAGCTCGAATCAATCACGCAGCGGACAGCTAGGAATCGGCGTGATGAAGGACGCGGTAATTTGTAACTCCCACCCACTGTGGTTTTTCTTTCGTGGAAATTAGGGTATGCATAGTCCGGGCGGACGGTTCCCAACCTAAAATTGGGAACCGCTCGCTAAGCTTGACGTTCAAAAATTAGGGAATCGATCCACCCGTTTATCGTGCGCATGGATCCATGGGCCGATCTTGACGCGAAATAATTTTGGTTTTCAATATAGAACGACTATGTGATATCAAAGCAAGCCAAAGAAAGAAAAATCAAATTTAAATACGTAAAGATGCGGACGACAGGAGAAGTAAACGCGGCGAATTTACAAATACGGTCCGAGCAGTTCCCGGGTATTTTGCACATCTCTAAAAGGAGTGAAATGAGATTTAGGGTTTATTTTAGTAATTTTTTTTTAAATATTAAAAAGGTTCTGGTTCGGTCCGGGTGGGCGGACGGGCGGATCTGCCCATGGAACCGAGAACCGGACCGGTATCTACCGATTCCCATAAATTGGAACTAGGAATCGGACCGGTTTCCTCAAAATCGCCGGTTCCAAGCGGTTTCGGGCGGTCTGGGCGGTTCCCGGGTATTTTACATACCCATAATGAAAATCCTCGGATTCCTGAAGAGAAAAAGCAGTCGGCATCTTGACTAGCAAATGAAGAGCAAATGAGTAGTCTTCGTCAATGCCGGCATTGGAAAAAGCACACGTGTCCTGTTTCGTGCATAGCCAAAGATGGACGAAAGGGTGAAATCTGGCGCAAAATTCAACGAATTTTAAACTTAGTCAGTGAAAATAAAAAGACCGGGGGGAAGAATCTCTGTGTCATCCACCATCACGGCATTATGATAATATAATATTCTTGCCGTGGAGCTCTCATCACTCGGGTCAAGACGACGTAAAAGTTCGGTTTTTTGTTCTAATCTTTCCACATGCTGAATGGCTCCACAATCTAAAGGTGATTTCTTTCGCCGCCGCCGGGAAGAAAAATCGAGTTTTGCGGGTGCCGTTGCGACGATGATAAGGTAAAAAGACGACTCTCCATTCGGTCGAATCGAACCAGATGCCAGCGTACGCCGTGACGGGGAGAGAGAGACAGAGACGTCACGGCTGGCCTTTGCTGAGACACTATTGAGATCGGGAACTGCCCCTTCTTCTTTATCTCGTCCACCCTCTTCCGTCCGTTCGTTCGTTCGTTCGTTCTCGATTCATCCCTTCCCCACCCCTTTTTTCCTACAAAGGGAAGGGAATTCATCCCTGGGAAGAACACCACTTCCCTCCGGCCGCCGCCGCCGCCGCCGCATGGTGGCGAGCAACCGAGTTCAATGAAACCCCACCACCAAGAATTGCGGCGCTTGATCTCTTCCTCCTCTTCTTCTTCTTCTTCTTCTTCTTCTTTGGCAATTTGATGAGCGCTCTTATGTGCAAGACCAAAATGGCGGTGGAAGCGACGGAGCCCGCGAGAAGACCACCCTCCTCCTCCCCGAGAAGACCACCCACCTCCTCCCCGCGACTCTCCGCGTCGCAGACCACCAGATTTGCCCCCGCCTCCTCCGACCCCTCCCCCTCCGCCTCCTCCAGCGGCGGCTACTACACCTCCACCTCCTTCCCCAAGCACTCCTCCGTCACCGGCACCAGCACCGGCACCGGCAGCTCCTCCCTCTCCGGCTTCCGCCACTCCCTCCCGGACAACCCCGTCATCTACGACTTCTCCGAGCTCCGCTCCGCCACCAACAACTTCCTCGCCAAGCCCCGCCACTCCTCCTCCTCCTCCTCCTGCTGGCGCTGCTCCCTCCGCGGCAAGGACGTCATCGTCTTCCGGCGCAAGTTCCGGCGCAAGATCGAGATGGGCAGCCTCAAGGAGCTCCTCGGGATGATCTGCCGGAGCCACCTGGTCAGCATCGCGAAGCTGCTCGGCGCCTCCGTCTCCGGCGACAACATCTTCTTGGCCTACGAGTTCGTCGACGGCGCCAGCCTCTCCGATTGCCTGCGGAACCCTAAGATTCCCAATTTCACGGTCCTCGGGACCTGGATGTCGAGGATGCAGGTCGCCGCCGACGTCGCGCACGGCCTCGATTACATCCACAACAACACCGGCCTCAACATGATCCTCGTCCACAATCACATCAAGAGCAGCAGCGTCCTGGTGACGGAGCCGTCGTTCAGGGCCAAGATCTGCCACTTCGGCACCGCCCAGCTGTGCGGCGAGGAGGACGAGAACGACGTGCTCCGGGAGCGGGCGGCGGCGGCGGCGGCGGCGGCGGCGGAGGCGGAGGCGCAGGGCGGCGGCGGGGCGGCTGCGGCGAGATCACGGAGGAGGGGGCCGGGGAGGGGCCATCGGCTTCGCCGCGGCTGAAGCGTTCGGACAGCCGGAGAATGCAGTTCGAGGGGGCCCGAGGTTACATGTCGCCGGAGTTCCGGGTCACCGGCGTCGCGACCCAGAAGTCCGACGTCTACTCCTTCGGGGTCGTGCTCTTGGAATTACTATCAGGTGGAGAAAATGCAGCAATCCTCGTCGTCGGCCATTCGATATCTTACCAAAAATTCTTTAAAAATTATTAACATCGAACGTTGAAAAATACTCTTTTTTATCCCCAGGTGAAGAGCCGTTCAAGTATAAATACGATAAGGAGAGCCGGGAGTTCGTGAGGACGTCGATCATCGACACCGCGAGGGCGGCGGTCGATGGGGACGGAGGCGGCGGGGCGGAGGGGAGGCTGAGGAAGTGGGTGGACCGGCGGCTGAGCGATTCGTTCCCGGTGGAGGTGGCGGAGAAGCTGGTGCGGCTGGGGCTGGAGTGCGTGGAGGCGGATCCGGACCGGAGGCCCGACATGAGCCGGGTCGAAGGGAAGGTGTCCAAGCTGTACATGCAATCCAAGAGCTGGTCCAACAGCATCAATGTCCCCACCAACATATCGGTCTCGATCGGACCCCGATGAGGTCCGTGACGAAATCCCTTTTGGCTGCTGCTATGGGGATGATCGATCGATCGATCGATCGATTGATTTTTGTTCCTGATTAAATTTAAAATCGAATTGGAAATTTTATTCTTATCGGCTCCTTGATTCTTGAAGGCTAAATCGGTCTTCGTGTGGATCTTTTCTTTTTAATTAATTTTTCTTTTGGATGGTGGCGGTGGAGGAATTTTGCAGTGGGGGTGATGTGACGGGACTGGATTTTTGGGTCCTACGACCGTCTGAGTTTGAACGTGACTGGGTTTAATTCTTGGAGGAATTGGACAGGGAATTTGGGTTCGGATGGGAATTGGAGAATTATAGTTTAAGTTAGTTTCGTGGGTCGATTCCTTATTGAACTACGTTTGAATGATTGATTATTCATGTAAAAGAAATGTTTTTTGTTGACAGAGTGGGTGAGTCGTGCAAGCTAAGGTAGGCATCTCATCGTACATTCTTCTTCTTAATTATATCAATTACTTTTAGGCGTATTCCATCTTTGACTGGCTGGAGATTTCGAATCATGATATATATATAGTTAATTGCTATTGGAGAGGATAGTAACGTACTAACATGTGGAAATTTCTGATGATTTTTTTTTTTTAAATCATAAATTTATTGGGGGTTCGAAGGGACGAACAAGAAAGGGGTCTTTTTTTTTAAGGCCCGTCCATTGATTTGAGTAGTTTTTCTTTTTGGTCGATTGTATTCGGTCTCTCAAGTTTCAACGTCTAAGCGATTTGTTCATTTAATTTTTTTTATTATGTTAAATCGATTTCTCTCATTTTATTAATTTGTGTGATTTGATCTTCTATGTTTTTATTTTGCGTAATGCAATCCTCTAACGTTCTCAATTGTGCAATCGATTTTTTTTTTTATGGACTGCTCTAATTAAACTGTCGAATTTATTACTGAAGTGGCATTGCCATTGCGATGTAAAGTGATAGTCATGTTAATGTGCCACCAATTCCGCAGAAAATAGACGGAAAAAACAAGGGTAAAAAGAAAAGAAATCACAATTTGACAGTACTAGTTATGGGGAGGAAACAAAGCACTTGATCACACAAATCATGAAAACAAGAGGGTTTCCACTGTACAAGATAAATTTAGAGAATCGAATCGCACAAATCTAAAAAGTTAAGAAGACTTAAATTATACATAATAAAGTTTAGAGAATCGAATTGCACAACTACCTATATTTAATGATCTAAGAATGAAATTTCCACATTGCTGCATTAAAACTCTCTGCTTATTTTTCCTTGGTCATTGAATTCATTTCTATTTTTGGATTTTGTCAACGCGGGGGTGGATAATTCCTTTGCCTTTGGGGCAAAATTAAAGCTCGCAGCGAAAAGGGAAGAACTCTCGTAGAAAGAAGAGTGGTCCACCCATCTTTAATTAAATCATTTATAGGAAGAAAAAACATAGAAAGTCAAAAGATGAAACGTAAACGCGTGCGCGTGGACGTTCAAGTCCCGTGGATTCGATGTGTGTTAATGGCATGGTTGGGCCGACCGGGGAGTTACGATGACGACTGCGGTGACGATTGCGGTGACGAACGGGCAGGGGGGGACGCATTTATCCTAAGACCGAGAAAATCGGGCGGTCCGCCTTTCATCAAGGGTACCAAATCATGCGCATTTCACCTTCATCTTGAGTAAATAAATGACACGCATTTCACTATATTTCCGCTTGAAAAGAGTGGGAAAGTGTCGACCTTTTCGCATCTCGCTTTTAGTAGATTTTTACAGGAGGAGCATGGTGAATTAGATGGCCAGGAGATACTGGAACTCGTAGTCGTATGGTATCTTCTGGACCGAGACCGGGGCGTGGCCGCTGCCGTGGCTCCGGAAGCAGTCCACTATGGATTTCCTGAGGGTCCCGGACGTGGGCAGCTGGTGGCACACCCACTCCACCAGGGAGTCCGGGGCCGCCGCGAAGTCGTGCGTGTTCCGGAGCAGGAGCTCCGGGAACGCGATCCTCTTCGTGGTCGTGACCACCACGGAGGCCTGCAGGTACTCCAGCTTCGACTTCTCTAGCTCGCCCGTGACCCCATCTGCCGTGTACGTCCTCACCTGCAAGTTTTCAGGGTTCTTTAGAATTCAAGAACTTCGCATCTTCCGAATTGCAAATGCATATTTCGGTCAGCGACTCACAGCAGGGGATGAACGGGTTCCGCAGCAGAGAGCGAAAACGACATTAGGATCCGTGTTCTCGAGCCCGTAGACTTCTCGGACTAAGTCCTCTTTGGCCTCCCTTTCGACTTTTCCGTGGACCTGCAGAAGAAAAGGGGGCCTTGTTATATCAGATTTGCGCGAATGCGTTGCTTTGGAATTTACCGCCTCAGCGATCATCACCTCTGTAATTTTAGAAGCTGTGGGCTTCCTCAAGATGAAATGTTCGATCGCTTGGGCATTTATCGTGTTTCCTCCTATGTCGAGGGTAGCCTGAATTCAACAGACAAGCATTTTTCATTGATCTGCATTAGAAGTGTAAAGCTTGTTACTAGACATTCCGTTAGTATATTACCTTGTTCATCAGTGCAAGCAGCTTTTCTGGAGTAGAAGGCACCCCGTACTGGAGAAAACCCTGTAAGAAAATTCGCGCGCAAATGAAAGCCAGGATAAATACATAGGAAAAGGAAGCCATACAACGATATGCCACAAAATATGTACGCTGAAAGGTAAAATTTTCTGTTTATCAAACTATACATGCATGATACAAGCGTTGTACATGTTGATCCAGAATGCCAGCTTCTGTTGATTTGTCAAGAATCTCAGATCCACTGTCTTGAGATGACTCAGTAAGTCCCTGCAGACATTCAGATCGAGAATTGGAGTTATAAGTGGAGACGTGAGAAATCTTTAAAACTGAGCATCTCTTTCCATATGCATATAGTTCTTGTAGCAGAAAAGTTTGGTACCTCAACTTCTTCAGTAAGGGAACGTTACTAGAGGAAGAAATGCACTTGCGATCCATAGAACTCACGGTAAATCTGACTAGGTTCTTGTAAGGGCCGATGTCTCTTGGAATAGATTCCTCCATATCAAACACGCCGTATGGATCTTGTTGCCTTGAATTCAGTCCAGTCTCAACTCTGAAGCTTCTTGAGTTGAGAGCTGAGTTCACGGACCGGGAAATCGGACCCGACTTCTCTAATTCCATTGCTCTTGACGTTCTGAGTAGCCTTATGAAAATGAAGTTCAAACACTTCATAATGTTCTCAGATAGCTTGTTGGGTTCCCACTTTTGCTTATTGTCTTCTACTTTCATTGGACTCGGCATGAACGTAGGTGGCGATTTCAGAGGGGTCTCCTGCCTTCGTTCCCTTGGCTGAAAAGAAAGTCATCTTGATTTAATGCGAGACCAAGAATGCTTCCAGATGGTCGTGGATATCGATTGAACACTTTCTTTTGATAAGCTGAAGTAGAGTGATGTGTATTCATCTGAAACACAAATGGATTGATTATGAAAGATGCATCAGTTTTACCATAGGTGTCAGGTGTCTTAGGTCTTGCAATGGCAAGGTCGGCTTCAGCATCCGGTTTTTTCTCAGAAGCCTGTCTTGAAACTCAGCATCCTCAAGGAAATGATTCTCCTTCTGATCGGAAAATTGTCTTGAATTGCCCGTTTTCTCAGTCAGAGTGAAGTCCTTGAGATTGTAATCCCCTTTGATGGCTTTGCTAATGAAATGCAATGCTTTGGTCTCAAAGGTCATCCTCTCAGGAACAACTCTGTTCAACGGGCTTTGACTTGGTGTGTATGATGGATAGCCAGAAGCAGGATGAGGGTTGCTTGGAAATTCAGGTATCTTTGTCTGTCTGGACTTTGCTTCCTTGGTAGCTTCTTCTTCATGCTTTAAATTAGCTTGAAGTCGGCTTATTTGGCCCTCAAGTCGGGCTATCTCATCCTCAACCATTGCCAACTCTGCTAATAGCTCCTTCATCTGTATAAGAAACAAGGCATTCAAAGATAGTTTTCATTCCAAATAATGTCTTAATGCCCCTTAAAACAAATTCTTCGTTCCTTTTTCCGCTAATGGAGACTTGATCAAGTTACTACACTGGCAAAGGTGCTGATAATTATGAATTGGAAGATGTTATCTCCAAAATACAATTCTGAATAAGTGAGATGATCAAGAAGTGCTTGTTGACAACAAGGTAATGGGCTTCCTAGTGCTTGTTGACAACAAGGTAATGGGCTTCCTAGGGAATCAAACAGACAATTCAAGTAGGCTCCCCATAGACTGTCGAACTCCTCTCATAATCTATCATAGGCATTGCAGTACTTGTAATTCCAAAGACGGGTGGATTGTGACGTACTAAATCGACTTTGAACCATACACTACTGTACTGCTAAGGCTGATTCTCAACTCTTCTGTCAGACTAAGGCTTAGTTTTATACAACCTAGACCCTATGATATCGAAGCCCATGCTGCAGTACATTACTGTCCTTAAGGCTTGAACACCAAACATATCCTCTACACCACAATCCACTACTTCTGTCAAAAAAGAAAGAAAAGGGCAAAAAGAATCTAATAAACGCGTGATTCAGAAGATTGACGTAACCTTAGGTGGAAGAAAATTCGGAATCGAGATGGTCGACCCAGTATTTCGGGACCAGACGTGCTCCAGGATCTCACGCACCTTCTCTTCTTGACTCAACAAGAGTTGCAGCATCGAAACCTACCGAGCAAAATACATCAACAGAACAATCACATACTTAACTGCAACATGGTAAAAATGTCGCCGAATTTGCATTGCATGTTCATTCTCTTTCTTAAAGTGTGTCATTTTAAGTGTCTGACAAACTGGAGCAAGTGCGTCGCGGGCGAAAGGACAGGTATGGTCCAGTATTTAGTTCTCCTTTCAATGCTCTACTATCTATGGAATGAACTCCAGCTGGCAAAACTGGAGAAGCATCTGATGTTAAGTCATGGGTCAGAAAATGGCTGTAGATTATGCAATTTTTTGGGGGATCTAAGCCTTTTAATCTCTTCTTTAATCGGCACAGATAATTCATTTCCTGAATTTGCTGGAGCCGACCATTGCTGTAATGGGTCGATAAAAGAAGGGTAATTCTCTAATCTTTAGTGCAGATCTCCCTTGAATTAATGAAGAACACGGTCCCGAAACTAACATACATTACCTCTCTCTCCAGCTCCTCCTTCTTTCGCTGTTCGTTGAGCGGCTTCTTTCTCTGCGTGATCAACAACCATTGCATCAATAAGCGAAATTCGCAGCAGGAGACTCGTTAGAGCTTCCCCTGTTTCTCTTGCTTACTGAAACTACTGACGACGATGAATCATGCCAAGACACTCAAGTCGTCGTGAGTCTCTAAACTCGGAGACGAAAACCGACACGTTCTTCGACACGTCATGCTCACGACACGGAAGCACGCCGAATAAAAAGGACGAACGACACGCTCGACCGAAACAAAATCGATCGTTTTAACCCGCCGGACGAAACTAGAAGCGACGCGAACGAGAAACAGAGCACCATCCGTCGTTTCGCGGGGCTAAAACAGAGCGAATTGCGGGCACTTACGTGCTCGGACGACGAAGAGCGACCCCCGTGGCTGGCCATGACAGAGAGAGAGAGAGAGAGACGTCGCTGCAGCACCGCGCGGCTCGAGCTCGCACCACCAGCGAGGCTGAGCAATGGGAAGTTAAAGCAGGACGGGGATGATGGCTGAGGCTGAGCTTTTGTGTTGGTGGTGGTGGTGGTGGTGGGGCGGTGGTGGTGGTGGGGAGAGAAACTTGGGATGGAAGGAAGAGCGGCCGGTTGGTGTTGGTGGCGGGCGGGCGGGCGGGCGGTGATGATTTGATTAGTGGAGCTATACGTGAAAAGTTGACGAGTCACGACGAGAAGGAGGAGGGGGAGAAGAAGAGGAAGGGGACGAATGGGAAGAGGATGGGAGGGAGTTTTCAACTTTTCTAGAGACCGGGTTTGGGTTGGGGAGGTTGATGAAGTGAACCGTCGCTGTTGGTGGAAGGTGGTGGGGACAGGGGCCTCGTCTCTCTCGACCCGGTCGGGCGAGGGCGAGGGCGAGTGGGGGGATTAGTTTTGCCCCTCACGATTGCGAGTTAGGACGAGTCTCGCTCGCTTGCGACCTCGCTCTGACGTAGCTTGCAATTCTGGTCTCTCTCTAGGTCTACCTTTTTCTGGCGGTTATGTATACCTTCTTCTTGAGCTTCTTTTCTCAGTTTCTTTCGTTTCAATTCTTTCCTACTTTTCTTAATTTATTTGATTAGGTGACTTACAGCGACCAACAAGGCGAGGCTGGGGGAGAGAGATGGTGGGAACACCTTTGCAAATGATGGGAGCTCCTTGTTTTCTTAAGCATGATGATAATGGCTTCTGAAAAAAAAAAATTACCATTGACCCTTGGCAAAAGTCAATTACACGTTTCACACGGCAAACCGATTATATTGGAGAAATCGATAATTTCAGCTTACGAATATTGACGGTTCAAAAACACTGTCTCTTATTTATTGGGCAGTTCAATGCAATTCTCCTCTTACCTTGTTTGTATTGAAATGCACGTGTAAGTTGTATTAGAAAAGTCCTACATTAAAGAATTGACATGCTGTTGAATAGTAAATATATCCTAGTTGACTTATGATTTATTAGAAGCTCGGACTTAGATATCTTATTAGCAATTTTCCTGAACGAATTTAATTGGGAACAAAAGTGTGACGCGGGAATACCAGTAATATGGTCATTGTGAAAGTCAGCTTTGAGAAGGTGCATGGCCTGTTTAGAATAAATCTGATAACTCGGAGGCCAATCTGAATACATATTTGAGTCCGAATGGGATGACCGAGCCCTAGGAAGAACGAAAGTAGGTGATATTCTTGCTGGTTTTACTTTCTATGTACGACGATTTGCAAATGCGTGAGGGTTCTAGACAATCCGTGCCTGACATAAGAAAAAGGATGCTGGGGACAAGGAATTGGAGCTACAAAGAAAACCAATTCATATCTCAAGAGCATAACTTAGAAAGTGTATTTCCATGATTCATCTCCTAATTTTGTACAAATACCCCGTTTAAACACATCCCGACACACATTCACAGATACACAAACTAGTGATACCCGTTGCTTCAGCTCAGCATAGCGGAGAAAAATCGGAAACAAGTTCCTTCCTGGACCTTGCAGGGTGCCCACATATACCAATCTGCTATCAATCCACTGCCTGCGTAGGCAAGGCCTGTACGAGATTTGAGAGTATCTGCACCTCCTTTAAAGGTCGTTGGCTATCGTTGAGCACTCTGCCTCTGGCTATAGGTCCCCAAAAAAAGGTGATCACGTTGGGATTGATTCTCTCCATCGTCTCAAAGAAGTATTGGCTGAATCTATTTCGTTTGGAGAATGACCATGCAAGAGAAAGCAATGATACGGCAAGCTACGCCCATAAGAACTAAAAAGACAAGACAAAGACTCCAGTGATTGAGGTCATAGCCACTTTTCATAAGTGAACCGCATCGTGTTATTAACCATACTCCACCATATCTGAAATTTCACAGTAACAAAAAAAGAAAATAAAGAAGGATTCAGTTATCTCGTACAAAAGCATCACAGAGTCCTGCACATTTAGACGAGAGTGGTTACCTTTTCGCATTTGCTATCACAAATGCTTCCAAAGCCCACTTTGGGTAGCACAACTCTCCTATAATCTCCACAAATGAGTTATCAGTACTCTCGCGTGTTGCAATGAGGGTCAACACAACAGGAAGAAGAACTGACCACTGCGAAACGGAAAATGGATCATCAGTGTTGAGAGCAATTTAACAGAAAATTAGCAGTCTGTGTAGTTTATCAAACACTCACCAGTTGGGCTGGACCAGGCTCGAAAACGATGGCAAATATGTATGCAATTCCTGTGACGCAGTACACTAAACAGACCAGAACTATATAGTTGTCTATGAAAGACGATCTCGGATTGTTGAAGAAATAGAACATAGAAAGGTAGACCAAAGGCTTAATGAGTGTGTTGAAATGGTCAATTGTGTCCTTCGACAAAAAGTAAGCTAGGGCACTGATGCCAGAAGAGCTCTCTCTCCAGTAATGTAACTTGTCCAGTGCAAATGATCTCAAAGCTGCAATCTTACAGAGCAGAGCTGAAAGTTCACAAAATTTGGATTAGTAATCCAAGAGATGTATCTGTAAGTTCCCCTGTTAGATGTCCCGCTTTCAATGACATTTCATAAAAGAGGAGTTTCAGTCCTAAAAAGTATGTATACTTACACACAGCTATCACGGTGTATGTGTACCCAAGTGCCCCAAACGTCTCGTCGTTAACTTTAGCAAGTGTTCCTAAACAGACTCCAGCCAGCAACAATATCAAGAAATCTACAGCTTGGATCCTAGCATCTCGCAGCCGCTGCTTGCCGACTCTGAAGAAAACAAATTGCACAATGAGTCCAGCTTAGTACCACCCCACATTGAAGTGTTTGAAACCACAAATGCAGGATTTCAAGATAATAAAGCATGAGTGATAAAAAGAACCATAGGAAGCATGTTTTAGGATTTAACAATAAATGACCCTTTCAAATTGAAAGATTATATATAAGCAAGGTCAAAGAGAAGGCAGAGCATTGAAGGGGGGATGTATTCTATATGTTGTGTACACAGCTGCCGTGCTGTGAACAACTAATTGCTATGCTGTGTGATATATTTGTCGTCCTATGTGGCACTTAAATCTAGGATCACTCATTTGTGATTGACTTGGTACATTGCATCTTCCTACTACATGGTGTAACCATCATATGAAAAACCTTCTCATTGGAGGGAGGATATCTATAAATGATTTGCATTTTCTGTAACAAAAATAATTACTTAGCCTTTCAAGTAGAGCTGGACGATGGCCTAAAAGGTGGGAGTAATTAGTTAAAGAGGGAAGAATTTACCTCCCTAGGAAGTACTTATACTGTAGCAGTACACCAGGTGTAACCCTATCAGATAAGTCCTTCGTCTTTAAGAAATTCTGTTGTATATCATCCCTTTTCCGTTCAACATTAAACTTGACATCCTGCCACAGATCTCCAGCGAAAGATTGTTCTTCTAATCCAGCATCACCAGAATTCCCTCCATGAGCTGAATCCTCACCGGCAGTGGATGACATTCCATCAACTAGCTTTAACATGTCGTGGGGTACAGCATACCCATTATGCAGCATCCACCTGACAGGAAGCTGTTTATAATTGACCCCAGAGCTCGTGCTTGGTTTTACTATACCTTCCAAAATATCAATATAGTGATCTGGAGGGTTAACCCGGTCAGGTACAGTAATCCCTAGGCTTGAAAAGTACTCCTCAACTTTCTTCACTGAACCATGGTATACTATTAGGCCACCTTTGGCTAAAAGTATCAAATCATCAAACATCCTAAACAATGCATAGCTGCAAAAAAAAAAAAAAAAAAAAAGGCTCTTCTCATTAACCATGCTCTAGGTTCCAGGACATAGCAAAAAGGAGAAAATCCAGGTTAGAATGAATAAAGAGAGTATGAAACAGATTCTTTAGATATCCCAACAAATCGCCCAGTGAAAAAGCGAAGGAATTGAAGGATATATCATTGGCTACTTGCCTTGGTTGGTGGACAACCATGGAAATGTTCACTCCTTCAAGAGCTTCACGTCGTAGAGCTCTGAGAAGTAACAGAGAAGATGAACTATCCAGACCAGATGTGGGCTCATCTAATATCAGAAGTGAAGGCTCCATGACCATTTCCAGACCAACATTTACTCGTTTCCTTTGACCTCCAGAGATTCCTCGCTTCTCTACTGTACCAACAAGAGAGTCCCGCACCGCCTGCAGCCCCAGAGATTCAATAACTCGTTCAACAACAAGAACCTTTTCCGCCTTTGGTAGATCCGCAGAGAGTCTACACTAATCAGAAACCAATGAAATTATTGCTGTGCCGCTGGAAAAATTTCAATAAAAAGGTGTGAATGAAGAATGAATTTAAACTAAGATATTCTTGTGACCACCAGCTACAAAAGTGAATTGGAAAAACACGACAATCTCCAGCTCATTTAACTAAGATACTCGCTAATAAGAGTGAAATAACTGGAGGTCGAACGAATATGACAAAAACAAGTACATCTCAAGCAGAGCCAGGAGAAACTGCATAAAGAAGGGGATCTCATCCTAGATGCAACCGATTTATATTGGATGAATGTTACTGGCATATAATCTTGCAATGACATACGTCAAAATAACACACAGATGCAACTGAGTATGAGAGAAACTAATAGCCAGTCAAAATTAAAACACATGTATTTCCCCTATCCTTTGTCAAACATAATTTATAATTCCCATACAAGATATTCAAGCTACAGACAGCCAAGATAACCAAGTTACCTGCATCTTGCGCTAAACCAAAGGTTTTCCTCCACGGTCAAGTTCCCATGCACTATATCATCTTGTGGCACGAAACCAATAATTCTCTTGTATGAATGGATTGATTCTACCTTCCCAT
The DNA here is from genome assembly GCF_016545825.1 of Eucalyptus grandis. Classification (NCBI taxonomy): domain Eukaryota; kingdom Viridiplantae; phylum Streptophyta; class Magnoliopsida; order Myrtales; family Myrtaceae; genus Eucalyptus; species Eucalyptus grandis. The sequence continues at coordinate 41,834,722 of NC_052613.1, forward strand.
TTATAAGAATCATGCCACTCTTGGTGCACCCAGTTACCTTTCCAGCCAAAGCAGAAAGAAACGTAGTTTTTCCTGCTCCAGATGGGCCCATAACAGCAGAAACACGGCCAGGTGATATTTTCCCAGTTACACATCTTAGAAGGTGCTTCTTTTTTCCTTTCAATGTAAGGGTTAAATCCTTGAAAGCAATCTCAATGGTTGGCCTTTTTCTGATTTCGATATCAGTCGCCATGGAAATCACTCCAGAGAAGGTTAAATTTTTGTTCTGCTCTTGCAAAGCTTTTTCCTTTTCAATTTGATTGTAGGCATACTTGAAGATTTGACTATGGGTATGCAGTTGCTTGCCCTTTGGCATGTTCTTTTTCAGATTCTTATCCCCAATCTCAAGATTAAAGCCTTCATCACTCTCAGGGTCAGCATCAATTGCATGCATCATCTGCGTGAGGTTGTTTTTGTCCTTCTTATTCCCTTTAGCTGCAGAAGATGATTGCTCAGGCTTACCTGGAAATGGTGGCAGGGCAGCATCACTTCCAGGTTTAGCTTGAAACAGACCTCTTGAAGGATCTGGTTGCTTTGTAGATTTCCTGCGAGAAAATGTCCGCGATAGTTGCGTTTGGAGCCCAAGCGCATGTTTCTTGGCTACATCTCTTGCAGATTTCCATTTTTCACGTGCTTGAGCAGTTTCTCTTACGCTTCTTACAGCTTTTTCACGTGATTTGGCTTGTCTTCTCTCTCGAGTAGCAAGCACTTGGTCTGAGCAGTTATATATGACAACAAGCAAAACACTTAATCCAGCCTGCATTTAAACATGAAGGGTCTGTAATCATATGCAGAAAAATAGTAAACGTAGGAGGAAAGAGGTATTCATGATAGAATGATAAACCGCTCACTCACAAAGAGCATGAGACCATACGCAGTGATATTTTGATTTTCTGATTTTGGTTCACATTTGGCAAACTGAAAACAACCTGCAAATTCACCAAATAAGTTCATGAGGGTTCTCTAACGAACAGGGCTAGTGGAGAATAGATTAGACATCCACCTCAGCATGTGTAAAGCATCTTTCATTCTAATCACTCAAGTCATTACCCAAGTGTAAAATAGCACCTTCTTCTTCTTCTTCCATGTTTTCAGGGTATTCGATCAGCTAATGAGTATTTTTACTGGATATTCCTGGTCAATGTTGCTAAGATATTGTGAAAACCAGGAATAATCCGTGAAGGATATTTGTCTATAGACCTCTAACAGACATACTTTGGAAAGTACTTGACCTTTAGCATGGAAGTTGTCAACCGGCAATGGAATGGATGCACTTGCAGAGTGCATGTAACAGACTCAACTGCAGTATTGCCCTTTATTTACTTCCCCGAAGGGGGAATGGGAATCAAATCTAAAGCCCCTTGGGTGTTAGTAAAGTTGAACCAGTGGACCAAAAGTCTCGTTTCTGTATAATTGGATTGGCAATCTCTCTAGATTTACTGAAGCTATATAGATTTTAGGCATCTATTTAAAACCTGTGACTATTCTCCTTTACATAAATCTTGCGGCAATGCAAATTTAAATCAAACGAGATGCATAAATCTTTCACTGCATGTACTCACTTTGTTCAGATGTAGACCCTGTTCTGCAGTAATGTCTGAAAGAAAACATTCAAATGAAAATATTAGTAGCAAAGAAAGGGAGATCAAAATAGACATTGACTTTTAGTATATGTAATGATTTTTAGCACATGTAGCAACAAACTTGAATGCTAGTAAGATGAGGGACAATTCTCAATACCCCTTACTGCAAGAATTTTTTTTGATAGTAGACGGACAGTATGATCCTGCTGAACAGAATACCTCACTGCTACTACCAATGTCTGCCCACACATCTGCTCCTCCACAAGTATGGTTTGGTTGCCCAGGTGGAAGCTGGTAATGGTATCTGCAGAAAGGTTCTGCTAATAAACATCAATGCATGCTGAGCATAGCCTCAAAAGTTAAGAAGAGGTTTTAAAAAAGGATTAGAGCTTACGGATCGCATACACCAGTGGTTTTATTGAGTATGGCAAGAGGACAATAAGAGCCCAATGGGCAGGCTGCAACCATTAGCACAAGGGCTTGTAACATGTATCTTGAGAAATCACAATTTCATAAGTAAAATGGGATCAAAGTCTAACTATTTGTACGAGTTCAAGTAAAAATTTTAGCAAATAAGTCTTCTCTGGATGTGTAGTACATATGAAAAGCAACAGTCAATAGCTTCATGGCATAGTTCTTCAAAATCCTTTCTTACAGTGCTTTTTGACATCAGAGACCAAAAAGTAGGACATCTATGTTCAACAACAAAATTATCCACCATTCAGCAATCAAATTCAAAGCTTTAAGTGAAAGTTTAGCCGTCATAGGAAATTGCAAAGAGAGAATAAATAATTGAGGAAACAACTTGGAAACCAATATTAAAGTAATGTCTCCATCTTTCAACAATTTCTCTTCTTTTCGTCGCAACTGAGAAATAGACCTGATGTTTGTTGATGTCTTCCCCAATATGATCTCAAAAATGGGATAGAGAGAATAGACTTGGAATTATCTCTTTTTTTATTTTTTTTTATCAAGGAAAATTGATGTATTCTAGAATAATTAACTTGGAGTGTGGAAAAGAAGTAAATAATATTAGTTCCATGGATCAGCCAATACTTACGTATCATGCAGGTCATTCCATGAGGACAGAAGAAACCTTCACAACAAGGAGAACAATCACTAGTTCGAGCAGGCATGTCCTTGGAATTCTTTAGGTCGACTTTTTTACCGGAACCAGCACTACAAGCCCATCCTGGTTCGCATCCCGGAACCCACGACGTAAGATTGCAGTTCTTGTTAGGTTTCAAGTAGCTGGCTCTCTTAGTGGTGAAAAAGCTATTGAAGTAAAACTTTATATCTGCTGCCGTGCACAGGCGCTGCGAAAGATCTCCTGTCCAACAATAGGGTATCAGGAGAGCTTGGAGAGCACTTATTGTCGAACAATTAATATAGCAGCACTATTGATTGTTCATCAGAACATCTGCATTGATATTCCTGGGACAATTGTAGAAACTCTGGACAAGCTCTTGTTCACCTCCTCATTTCTCCTATATACTTCATGAATCTTTCTTCGACATTCAAGATATTTTGCGAGAGAGTTCAAGGGGCCATAACGAAAAAGTTAGATTGAAATGCATAAAGTATTATATAGTCTCTAGATAACAGAAAGATTTTTCAAGATTCCCAACCGATTTCTGTGCAAGCCTTTGCTAAGAAGGAAGTAGGAAGATAAAATTATGGGAAAGTTCCGCGACGAAAGAAGATAGAGGAATCGAAATGAACAGCTCTTTCTGGATACGTCTGCAAGATGATCATCATCATACCTTTCGTTTTTTTAGCGCACGCAGTTAAAAAGGTCAAGTCTGAGGTAAAATTGAATGCGCCATCCCAGTCAGCATCCCTGGTAGACAAAATCAACCGTAAATGTCCCATGTACTCAAAGATTAACACATGAATTTCCATAGACGTGTCTTATTATAACCCAATCCACGTGAGAAGACATGGATCGCGCATGTTCTGAATGTTTTTTCCTTTTCACTACATCCAGAATAGGGAGTCTATCCGAGGATTTATCTCTATGGAAGCATCGATATCCTCTTCTAACGGATGGCGACATTGTCAAAAGCAGATGAGAACGATGGAGAGAGAAAAAGCGAGCGCGAACTCACACGTCCTGAATGCAGAAACCGAAATTCTTGGCAATGTCGCCGCGGAAGACCGACGTGAAATTGGAGACCTGGCTGTACAGGAGCTGGGCGAAGAGCTGGGTGGCCGCCTGATTTTCGCCTTGGGACTCCCCGTCCTCGTCGGCAGCGCGCGCTAGGAACGGCGACGAGCACAGCACGACCACGACCAAGGACACCGAAACAGAGAGAAAGCGGCGGCGGCGGAGGCGGCCGCCGTGGATCTTCTCTCCGCTCATGGCGACCGCGAGAAGAGCCGGCAGGAAACGGTGAATCCTTCAGGAATCGGAACCGACGGTGCGGCGGCGCGCGTGCATGTGCGGCGGGGACGAACGGGCGTCGGCGGCGGAAGCAGGGGCCGGAGATCGGAGGGAGAACTCGCCGGGATGGTGATGGGAGAGGAGAGAGAAAGATGATTAGTTAGAATTTTAGAGAGAGAGAGAGAGAGAGAGAGAATGCCAGTTCTGTTTTTTCGGGAGGGAGAAATATGGCGGGGCGGAAGATGTGGCGATGTTGGAGGAGAGAGAGAGAGAGAGAGAGAGCGCGCGCCAGCGACAGCTTTGAAACGTAGCATTGCAATGACAAAGAGAGAGAGAATGATACAAATTGTCCTTAAATTTCAATTCAATACGTAACGTGATCCTCAATTTTCAATTCGTTCATTATGGTCTCCGAACTTTAGCCAATGTTGTATACGGTCATTGAATTTTTATTTATTTAATATGGTCCATAAAATTTTAATATATGTTCAATGCAGTCCTTAAATTATATTAAAATATTCAAAATAGCCATTCCATTAATTCAAGATTGATGATAACATTGAACATATTCATATATTTCAAAGACTAACTTGAATATATACTAAAAGTTTAAGGACTATAACGAACAAATTAAAAGCTTATGAATCACATTTCATATTTGACTAAAGTTCATGGATTATATTAAACAAATTAAAAGCTCGAGGATCACATTAAATATTAGGCCAAAGTTCAGAGACCGTTTGTGTCATTTTTCTAAAAAATGTATTACAAAATGAATTTTATAAAATCGTATATATATATATACATACATTTTATTATACAAACGAAAAAATCCATCTTAGATAGATAAAATCTCGACTCCGCATAGTATTTCACGAATGTCACTGTTGCCAAGGTTGGACGACTAGAACTTCCCTCGTGTACCAACAAGCCCATCATCCATTAATACAAAAGCAACATTATTGGAAAATTAAAAAATTACAAAAATCATCCATGTTGGCATTATCCGTACCATATAGGATGATAAGTGTCTATCCCGGTAATTTCCAACCAAATTTGATAAGAAGAACTAAATTAATAAATTGTCAAAGGATTTAAGATTAAATTGTCACAGTTAAAATATTTGTAACTAAATTAATCATCTTACAGCTGGTTTAGGACATTTGAACAATTTTTCTCAAATACGCAGCTTGGACCATGACAACTTTTGTAGAAATAAGAATGATTACAATGTGATTTTCTTTGGGCAAATACTAGGAAAAATCCCAAAGAATACCTACTTTACCCTAAACTTTATTTCATGTCACCAAAAATCCTAAATATGCTCATTGTGACAAAACACTTTAAAAAAAAAAATTTATGCCGTGAAAAAATTTTAAACTTATACATATGCGACAAAAGTATATTCGTCACTCGACAAATAAATTTTGAAATATGTACATTACAATAGGCAAATTTTTAATTGTAATTGCACAAAAAAGATTCACGATATTTATGTCATAATAGATGTAATTTGGGATTTTTTTTGTAACGCTAATTATTTTTCTTTTTTTATTTTGGAAGGATGTGAGTTCGCATGGAAATATCATTACATAGCCGAATTTGGGAGGTTTGCATGGGATGCGTGCGTCAACGCTCGGCTGCACGCGGGGGGTAGTATTGCCTACTCCGACCGGATAGGCTCGTAAGTCGTAACTTCTTTTGCTAATAAAATCGGATTTTACCCGCAATCGCTGACCATAACAAAAGTTGTAGAAATAAGAGTGATTATAATGTGGTTGAGATATAACTTTAAGGTCTATTGTTTTTCCTTGGGAAATAATACAAAAAATCCCAAACCATACCTAACAAGAAATCCTAAACTTAGCCACCGTGACATAAATATCCTCAAACTTTTTTTTGTGTCATAAAAAAATCTAAACTTATACATATGCGACAAAGATATATTTGTCACATTGGTATAAATTCGAGGTTTTTTACAATATAGACAAAATTCGGGATATTTATACCATAATAGGCAAATTTAGAATTTTTAGTAACAAAAAAAAGTTGGGAAAAATATCAAAAAAGTCATAAACTTATTGCATTTATACAAATTTAGTCCTAAACTTTTTAGTTGAACTAATTCAGTTTTAAACATTTTCACATGGGTACTAATTCAGTCTATCGGACTAATTTTGGTCGATTGGCGCTGACATGAACGCTAGTTGGTAGTTGAACATTGACGTGAATACCGGCTGATAGCCGGATACTAACGTGACAATTTTGTAATTTTTTTTATTTTTTCAATTTTTTTATTAATTTTTCTTTTTCTTTTTCTTTTCTCACTTCTTCTTCCCCCTTGGATTGTTCTCTGGGTGGCCGACAAGGGTCGCGACCCTCGCTCAAATCTGAGCGAAGCCACCTCACCCTTAGCCCTAGGCATCACCGATGGCCGGCGAGGGCTTCGTGGCCCTCGCGCAATGGCTGTCAATGGCCAACGAGGGTCAATGACAAGAGGCTTGCCGGTCACCATGAGGACAAACCAAGGAGGAGGAAGGGAGAAAAGAAAAGGAAAAAGAAAAAAAAAATTCAAAAAAACTATTTAAAATTGCCACGTTAGCATTATGTCACCAGTTGGCGTCCAAGTCAATGCCGGCCGGCCAAAATTGGTTGGATGAACTGAATTGGTACCAATGTAAAAATGTTTATGACTAAATTGATCCAATTGAAAAATTTAGGATTAAATTAGTACTGATGCAATAGGTTTAAGATTTTTTTAGTACTTTTCCCCAAAAAGGTTCACAACATTTATGTCATAGTAGATGTAATTTAGATTTTTCGTAACATTCATTTTTTTTTTTTTTTTGATGGAGTTCGCATGTATATGTTATTACACGGCCAAATTTGGGAGCTTGCATGGGATGCATCCGTCGACAGTCGCTGCGTGTGAAGGGGTAGTGTTGCCAACTTCGATCGGAGAAGCCGGTAACTTCTTTTGCTAATAAAATAAGATTTTACTCGCAATCAGTCGTCAATTGGGCTCGACTTTTTTTTATGAAAATAAAAAGAGGTCCGTACGAAAATTCGAACACGGACGCTATAAGTGAACTCAAAACAAAATTCGCTAGAAGAAAAAGAAAAAGAAAAAGAAAATCGAATTAAAAATTAATAATTACCGGATTGGCATGTGATTTGGAATAGATTTATACATTCGGTGTTGATTGATCGTAAATTCCAACAATTTAATTTCAACTGCAATCTCGATTCTATATTTTCGCGTACTTTCTCGTTTTTGTTATAACACCATGTCATGTTTATTATTAATTCACGCGCGATAAGCTAGCTAGTAAGGGCGTGCATGGAAACGTTTCTAAGAAACGTTTCCGGCACACTTTTGTACGGAAAGTGTGCCGGAACAAAAAGGAACGAAACGCGTTTGGTTGCGTTTTTGTTCCTTTTTTGTTTTTTTTTACGAACGAAATAGGAACAGAAAAAGAAACAAAAAAGTTGTTTCTCCAGAAAAAAACACTTCTCGGAAGAACAAAAAAGAACAAAAACGACTCTTCTCTCTCTTCTTCTTCTCTTCTTCTTTTCTTCTTTTTTTCTTATTTTTTTCTTTGGCCGGTCGCCCCTCGGCCATGGCCGGCGACGGCCGTCGAGGCTCGGCCTCGCCCGGATCCGGCGAGGCCGAGCCTCGCCTTGGCCGGGCGACGCCGAGCGTCGCCCGGCCCCGGCCGAGGCTCGGGCTCGGGCTCGGCTCGCCGGATCCATGGCGAGCTCGGGCTCGCCCGGCCATGGCGAGCTCGGGCTCGCCGGATCACGGCGAGCCCGAGCTCGCCCAGGCCAAGCGAGCTCGGCGTTGCCGCCCGGATCCGGCGAGCCGAGCCTCGCCATGGGCTGGGCGAGCTCGAGCTCGCCAGATCCGGCGAGCCCGAGCCTCGCCGGGCCGCGACGCTCGGCCTCGCCGGATCTGGGCGAGCCCGAGCTCGCCCGGCCAAGGCGAGGCCGAGCCTCGCCCAGCCACGGCCAGGCTCGGCCTCGCCGGGGGCCGGCGAGCCTCGCCGTGGCCGGCGAGGCTGCCGGCCCCCGTCGGCCCAGAGTCAGCCGGAGGCGGGGGCCGGCCGAAAAAGAAAAATAAAAAAGAAAGGAAAAAATAAAAAATAATAAAAAATGTTTAAAAAATTAAAAGAAACAAAAAAATAATAAAATTTAACCAAACGTGTTTTACGTTCATTTTTATTCCGGACCAAACGTTACTAAACGCGTTCTTTTGTTCAAAAATTGTTAGAACAAACACTTTTTTGTTTCGTTCCCGAACAAAAAAGCACGAAATAAATCCATGCGCACCCTAAGGTTTTATAGTGAGATAATTTTTTTTTCTGAAAAGTTGCGAATAGCCCAAATTGAATCGGAATCTAAGATTTAAAAAAGAAAGAGAGAAAGGAGTATTAGAAACAAAGTAACTTCGAACTAGTTTTATAGATACGCAAAACATGGAATAAACTGACCCAAAAAAACAAAAAAGGAATATTCAGCCACTCTTGCTTACAACATAATAATGACTACTAAATTTATTTATGCCCGACCACCTTTCATGCGGTCGATGGTCGATCGCCTATGATTCCTCGTCGTCCTCCACTTTCCCCTTGCTCGATTCGCAGATGAACACAATCGGTTTCAGGCGTGCGACATCTTCGTCCGAGAAAACCGGCCAGCAGAAGTGCATCCCGCAAATGGCGTCGTAATAAGATTGTGCCGACATCGATTGGGCCCTTGAGACCGAGTTACGACCTTCTCCATGCCGACTGTCCTGGACTTCATGATCAGGAATGACGTCGTCCGCCGCAACCAGAGTCATGGAGTCAGCTGCACCATCGAAGTTAGCTACAGTTCCACCATCGCTGTCAATTGCTAAATTGAGGAGGACTCGGTTCCGGCTCGGTTCAGGAGCCACTGTATGGTCTCGCCACTGTTCCGGTGCCCGAGTTCTCTGGTCAGCCGGAAAACACGGGCCGCGCAAGCCATGGGGATGCGGATCCAGCAGCCCCGGGCCCTTCCCTTCGTGCGGCGATCTTTGGCGACGGCGTGGGTCAGCATACCATTGAAATTCATGGCTAAAAACTTCCTTTCTCGCTATGGATTTGTGCGCAAGTGGTAATTTTGATTTCTGCGTGATTTTGAGTGATTTGTGGGGTGGAGGCAGTGGGCTTATATAGGGTGCACAAGGAGAGGGTCCCTTCGAATACGTATGTACGTTCTTTATTGAGTAGATATTCCTTTCTTCTTCTTTTCTTTCTTCTCCCTTTTTAGTTTTTACTAGGAAGTAAGCAACACGTACATACGTTCAATTCATTAGATGAGACAACACGTGTGGTAGGTGCGGGCCCCAAAGACTATTCCAAGTGGAAGCATATAACTATAATATATTGTTTGTTTTCCAATCAAATCAAGTCTCGTCTTTTATATTTTGTCAAAAGGGTGCATCCGTAAGGCCTCCAATCGAATTTGGGTTCTTGCACTCTTTGGGAATAAATGATGATAATTTTCGTCATTAAAATTCAGTTGATAAATCCGATTTACTGTTATGTTATATATGATAATCTGAATTTGAGTTCTTGCACTCTTGGGAATAAAGTCGATAAATCCGATATACTGTTATATTATATATGATAATCTGTGCGCAAGTGATAATTTTGATTTCTGCGTGATTTTGAGTGATTTGTGAGGTAGAGGCAGTGGGCTTATATAGGGTGCACAAGGGGAGGGTCCCTTCGAATACGTATGTACGTTCTTTATTGAGTAGATATTCCCTTCTTCTTTTCTTTCTTCTCCCTTTTTAGTTTTTACTAGGAAGTAAGCAACACGTATGTACGTTCAGTTCATTAGATGACACAGCACACGTGGTGGGTACAGGCCCCAAAGATTATTTCAAGTGGAAGCTTATAACTATAATGTATTGTGTGTTTTCCAATCAAATCAAGTCTTTTCTTGCCTATTTAGTCCAAAGGGTGCATCCATAGGGCCTCCAATCGAATTTGGGTTCTTGCACTCTTGGGAGTAAAGGATGATAATTTTCATAATTAAAATTCAGTCGGTAGATCCAATATACTATTATCTTATATATAATAATCTGAATTTGAGTTGTTGTCTCTCGATAATAAAGGACGATAGTTTTCGTTATTAAAATTTAGTCGGTAGATCCGATGTACTGTTATCTTATATATAATCATTTGAATTTGAGTTCTTGCACTATTGGGATTTAATTTCTACTCATATAGCTTCAACATCGGCTCTAATTTTCCTCAGCATTATTGGGAATGAAGAATAATAGTTTTCGTCGTTAAAATTCAGTCGGTAGATCCAATGTACTTTTATCTTATATATAATAATCTCATAAGAGTCCGGTACAAGCTCTAGTGGGGTTTCAACCAAGAAAGATATAATTGATAATTTGGCCAAGTCAAGCAGTAATCATGCTTCCTAAACTGAGTCTGGGAAACGTTTGTTTATGGGGTAATTTGACTCCTGAGCAAGTGTTATCCAAGTGCATTTATTGCTATGCATGCATGACATTCAATTTCCCTCCAAATATAGATTTTGCAATAATAGCTTTCTATCGTATAGACCCATCAAATTGGTGTGTAGGGTCGGGTCGAAAATAGTTTGACTCAAATAGATCAATTCAATGTGTTTTAACCCATTTCCATATAATTAGAGGTCTCAAAATGGGTTGTGGAACCCATTTATAATGAGATGGTCATATATGGACTAGTCAGGTTTTAATAAATAGGTTGTTAGTAGGTTTGGGTTGTATGTAAGTCTAATGATGCATAAGTTGTAACTAGATTTGTCTTTAAACACATTTACAACCCATTTAATTTACAAAGATTATTAGTTGAGTCAACCCATTAATAAGATATCATCTTCTTTAGCAATTTTCGATATTTTTATTTTTATTTTTATTTTTTTTTTTCATTTTTCTTTGTTTCTTTTAATTTTTTCCCCCATGAATTTGAGGGCCACAAAGCCTTTGCCCAGTTGCCAATCACACTAGTAAGCCTTAAGCTCATCGACCTCAACGCTAGTGAGACTCCAGCCTCCCTCAATCTAGCAAGCCTAAGCTCAGGTGAGGCCTTGGCTCAAGCTTCAACAATTTGATGAGACTCGAGATCGTCAATGTTGAGGCAAGCTCAACCTTGTTGAAATTGGGCAAGCTCGAGCCTCATCAGCTTGTGGCAAGGTACCGTGGCTGTGTGGCTAGAGATTGAGAGGAGTAAAAGGAAAAAGAAAAAAATAATTAAAATTTATAATTTAAAATACTTTTTTTTTGTCAGAATTTAAAATACTTTAAGGAGTGCAAGAAAATCAAATTAGATTTTCTATAATAATCAAAAATTATTTTCTAATTTATTTTCAAGTTTCAACCAAACACGAGAAAATATTATCATTTTTAGAAAATACAACATTTTTCATGAAGTAAATTGAGCCTCAATTTTAAAAAATTATAAAATTTTCCATTAAATTTATAATTGTATAAAAGTGTTTTAACAACATAATTTTCTTATAACAATCATAAGAAGTGAGTTTTTCTAGATTTGATTAAATATGGAAGTGTTTTACAATATGGATCAGGTCATATATAGGTTAGGTATGGGTCAATAAATTTACATTATTAATAAATTGGTTAAATGAGTTAATTTGGGTCAGATCATTTATGACTCGACCCAAATCAGACCAGACCAACTTGTTTGACAGGTTTCATATAATATAAATCTAGTTATTCATATCCAATTCTACTAACATTTAACACATATCAAATGCCCAAAGTGAGGGGAAAGTGCATAGTGAGCAAGCACGAGATTGAGTGAGAGCGAGAAAGAATGACGAGAAAGTAGATTATGTTTAAGTAAATTGTAAACCCGCTTGTGATCCATTTAACACCCATACTATATTTAAACTCATTTACTAAATATAATTAATCCATTTATGATCCATTGAATACTTATATGGGTAAAAGAAACGGCCAATAACCCATTTTGATAGGTCTACTGCCGTACCATCCATTGTCCAAACTAAATCGAGCTTTTCTCTCGATTAGCCGGCCTCCTCTAACGATCTTAAGGCCGAACCAGAGTTGCTCTAAATCGCTCTTTTCATAGGCAAATGCTTCCCTCTTGGGCCCCATATGATCAATAAGCGGGCTCCTGGTCCGGCCCACTTAACAAAATTTGGGCCTCGGACGAGGCCCGTTTCGGCCCAATTCCTGGCCCGTAAGGAGTTAGAAGATCGGGCCCGCGGAAAATCACAAAAGGAGGGGACTCTCTCAACGGTTCTCGAACTCGACTCCTTGGGGCAAATTTAAGAAAAAAAAAAAAGGAAAAAGAGCTCGAAGAATCTTCTGGAACCTCCCCTGTCCGTGCCTTAAGCCCTAAATCCAACACGGGCAGAACCCACTCTCTCCGTGCGAGCGCCCCTCTCCTCCTTATCCATACATCCCGCATTGCAAAACCTCCTCCTTCGTCTCCCGCACCGCCACCAGCTCCGCCGCAAAACCCTAGCCAGGCTCCGGAAATGGCGTCGGCCAACGCTATCTCCACGGCCTCCATCCTCTGCTCCCCCAAGCAGGTAACCGTTTCCCCCCCGCTCCGCGAACATCCGCGCGACCCCGCGTCGCCGGACGTCGCTTCCGGCGGCGCTTCCGTCCTCCATTTTCGGAGCGGATGAATGCGAATCTTCGGCTCTCGGTCGCCGCGATGATTGAGAAGTTCTCGAGACTAGAATCGAGCCTCTCGCGGTTGGTTGGGAAGCAGGTTGGTTGGTTTTACTTACCGTCGGTCGTTGTGTGTTTTTGCGTCTGCCGTGATGTAGGGGGGCTTGAGGAGGAAAGGGAACCAGAAGGTGAACTTCGGACAGTCCGGCAGGAGGTTCGCGGTGAGAGCCTCCGCCAAGGAAATTGCGTTCGACCAGAAATCCAGGGCCGCTCTTCAGGCCGGCATCGACAAGCTCGCGGACGCCGTCGGCCTCACGCTCGGTCCGAGGGGTAAGCTAGCTACGGTTCTCTCTTTGATGTTGACTGGATGAGTTGTGTCGTCCGATGTGCCTATTCGAGTGGACGGTGAGGTCTGCAAAGCTGTAGCGATTGGATTGACTGTAGTTCCCATTCATGTTTAGAACTCCTTGCAATTTATCTCTTTCCATTATTGAACTCATAGGTTTATCTCTTTTGATATGGCTTTTTTTTTTTTTTTTTTCCGTAGCAATAGAGTGGCAGTGGTTATGCAAACTGTACTTATTGGGAAATTATTCGTCTGCTCTCTGCAGGGAGAAATGTCGTCTTGGATGAATTTGGCAGTCCAAAAGTTGTAAATGACGGGGTCACAATTGCCCGAGCAATTGAGCTACCTGATGCTATGGAAAATGCTGGTGCCGCTCTCATTAGAGAGGTCAGACAATCACATGGCAGTTTTGCACTCACTCTCAGTCAAGGACTTTCCATCTTAAGAAAGTACCCTTTCAGTTAGAATTGCTTCCAACTATGTTTATTTTGCTGATAAATTTTGGTTCAAATGCAGGTTGCAAGCAAAACTAACGACTCTGCAGGTGATGGTACAACTACTGCATCAGTCCTTGCTCGTGAAATAATTAAATTGGGATTGCTGAGTGTTACATCCGGTGCAAATCCAGTTTCAGTGAAGAGAGGCATCGATAAAACTGTGCAAGGATTGATACAGGAGCTGGAGAAGAGGGCTAGGCCGGTTGAAGGACGTGATGACATTAAAGGTAATGTGCTCCCATGGTCCATGAAAGACGAAGCTTTGAGTGGAACAAGTCTGTTACACTGATACTCTTTTGGGTTTCATTGTAGCCGTTGCGACAATTTCTGCTGGAAATGATGAGCTCATTGGAACAATGATTGCGGATGCAATTGACAGGGTTGGCCCTGATGGTGTTTTGTCCATTGAATCATCATCATCGTTTGAGACAACTGTTGATGTAGAGGAGGGAATGGAGGTCAGCATTTCGTCATTTTTCCTTTGTGCGTCTTGTTTTTCATTAGTTGGGGAAGAAAAGCATTCTGCCTTTTTCCCCTCCTGGTGGAGAAGGTGGTGGAAGTTTTCACTCGTTCTTATCTGTTCTTACAAATGTTTTTATTGGCTTGCAGATAGACAGAGGATACATATCCCCTCAATTCGTTACTAACCCTGAGAAGTTGATTGTGGAATTTGAGAATGCAAGAGTACTGGTGACAGATCAAAAGATTTCGGCAATAAAGGATATTATCCCCTTGCTGGAGAAGACAACTCAGCTGAGAGCGCCTTTGCTCATAATTGCTGAAGATGTGACTGGTGAGGCTTTGGCTACTCTTGTCGTGAACAAGTTGCGGGGTATCATTAATGTTGCTGCTATCAAAGCCCCTGGATTTGGTGAAAGGAGAAAGGCGATCCTACAAGATATTGCAATCTTGACAGGTAGTTTTTTGCTTCCCTGTAGTCCAGATCATTCATATGTTCTGCAAACATGCTTAGCACTCGGAATCTCACTAGTTTACAGCTGCTTTGCACATAGGTGATTTCACTTGCTCGTTGTTTGTTGAATCATGCAGGAGCTGAGTACCAAGCCAGTGATCTTGGTTTGCTTGTTGAGAACACATCAGTTGAGCAGCTTGGGATAGCTAGAAAAGTAACCATCTCTAAGGATTCTATGACCATTATTGCTGATGCGGCATCAAAGGATGAACTACAAGCCAGGATTGCACAATTGAAAAAAGAGTTGTCTGAAACTGATTCTGTATATGACACAGAGAAACTCGCTGAGAGGATTGCCAAGCTATCCGGGGGAGTTGCTGTGATCAAAGTTGGTGCAGCTACTGAGACTGAGCTTGAGGATAGGAAGCTTCGGATTGAGGATGCCAAGAATGCAACTTTTGCTGCCATAGAGGAAGGCATAGTGCCTGGCGGTGGTGCCGCATTTGTTCACCTCTCTGCTTGCGTGCCTGCTATCAAGGACAAGCTTGAGGATGCAGATGAAAAATTGGGCGCTGACATCATTCAAAAGGTAAAATTTAGTTGCTTCTGATCGCAATATTGTATCAAGACCTGAAATTTATTAAGGCAAAATTGCACCATCATTGGAGATACTGTGTTGGAGATACTTCAAAGAACCTTCTTTAGGACACAATTTTCGGTTATAAAAGGCACAGATAAGACCATTAATTCTGTGAAGTTTTACTGATTTGCTGTCGCATTTATAGGCACTTGTGGCACCAGCCTCATTGATAGCTCAAAATGCTGGAATCGAGGGAGAGGTGGTGGTGGAGAAGGTGAAGGCCCGTGAGTGGGAGATCGGGTACAATGCGATGACAGACAAGTATGAGAACCTGGTAGAGGCTGGAGTGATAGACCCGGCAAAGGTGACAAGATGTGCTTTGCAGAATTCGGCTTCGGTTGCTGGGATGGTGTTGACAACCCAAGCAATTGTGGTTGAAAAGGCCAAGCCCAAGGCTCCTGCTGCTGCTTCACCCCAAGGCCTTACCATATGATACCGAGAGTGTTTGTTTGGCGCGCCGATGGATAGATTAGGGATAAAAAGAGGTTTTTGTCATGGTCATTTTATAGGGAAAGGGCCGGTGGAAACTCAAATTTTCTGTTTAGATAAATCCCTTTCTTCGAGGACTCTTTTTTTATCCGGCTTTTGCAGCTGTGAAAGAAAGCTTGTATTGTTTGTGCGTGGGTAATTTTCTGTGCAAGGGATAAAGAGTAAGGTCCACAAGTTTTCTGGATTTAGTACCTTTCTTGGATAAAAGCAGTTAAGAAGCACCTCTTCTCAGGCTATGTGCTTTGATATATGCGTTTGGAAATAATCTTGCTTCTCTAAATAGAAATTCAATCTTGATTTAGATAGATTGTGCCCTCCACAATGAGTTTATAATTAATCATTGTCCCTCCTTTGAATGGTGCGCCTCCAGTTAAATGAGTTTATAATTAGGCATTAGGGCCTGTTCTCTTTCTCCTCGAAAAATTAATCTTTGGCTCGTCGGTCGTCACTTTCTTAGGGGATGTTGCTGTCCATCTCGGATAGGTAATTTGCTCAATTTCCCGTAGCCTCAAAATTCGATTGACATCTCTTTCAAACAAGAGGATGCGTTGCTCATGTCTGATGATGTCTCATGTCTGCGCTAGCGTTTATTGCTTAGGGACCTTCATATTAACTAGAGGTGAGCATGATCCGGGTTGAGTCAGTCCACCCCTTAACCTTAGGACAAACTTGTATAGTGTCAGTCCTCAATTTTTGGACCAAGAGTCAATTCTACTGAGCTTGGGACGAAAGACCAGGCCAGTCTAGTGAGTTCGATCCGATTCATTGTTAACTTGGGACAACTAATAATTTTTTATTACATTTTTTGTGCTCTCTGAAAAAATGATTGAAGACCGGACTAACTTAATGAGTTCGGTCCAATTCTAGGATCAACCTAGAATCAACCAATAATTCTTTATTTCATTTTTTATACTCCTTGAAAAAGCGATTGAAGACCAGACTAACCTAATGGATTTAGTCCGGTTTAAGGGTCAACTTGGAACCAATGAAATAAAAAATTAATAATTTTTTATTTCATTTTTTGTACTTCTTGAAAGGGCAATTGAGAATCGAGCCAACCCAATGAGTTTAATGATAGCTAAGAAAGGTAAGTGGTGGGAGTTTAATGTGGTGAGCGTCGAACAAAGTGAACATCGAGTGTTGAGCAAGGAGCAACAAGCCAAGTGAGTATCGAGAGGCGAATGGTATGAGTGACCCAAAGTGAGCGAGGCGAGTGTCGAGTGGTGAGTAGAGAAGTTTTTTCTTTCGATTTTGGCAAATTGAATACTAAGATGACAAATAAGACAAAAAAGAATAAGTCCTAAAGGAGCATGTCGTAAGGAGCTATTTATGCTCTTTTAAACGCCACAAAAACTCATCACAAAAACACTTTCCTCATTTGTAAATTATGACTATTGACGTCGTAAAAGACATTAAAAAACTAAGTTGTTACAAAATAATATAAAATTACTTGAACTCTTCACTAAAAAACTGTTTAATGCTGTTGACATTATTTATTTTAAGGTTTTCTTTGTATAAAAAAAATTATAAATAATATATTAGATACAAAATTGGTCCGGATTGGATCAACCCGGAACTCTTAGTCCTCTAGACCGAGAACCAATCTGCACAATATTAGTCCAAAAATCCTAGAATCAAGGACTGATCCAATCTCCTTGAGAACCGGATCAGGATTGAGTCCAAGGCCAGTCCAGAGTTGACCCTAGACCAATGCTCACTCCTAATATTAATCATAACAAAACCCAGCTAGACTGTTGATAGAGTGAAGATTAGCTGCCCATGGACAGGGCAATGTCTGATTCCCTATAACCCCTGAGCTTTTTCTATGATAAGAGTTGTTCATAAAAAAGCATAGTTATCGTGCCTTCAAAGTATATAGATGCCGAAAAGGTTTGGCCTTTCTTTTGGTCACCTTTTTTTTTTTGACAAGTTCTTTTGGTCACCTTTGCTAGTACAAGATTATATGAGAGATCAGAATTAGATTTTTTAATTAAAGCTTTTCCATTACAATTCACACTGCGAATGAGATATCGAGGATTTATTCGAATGTAACTCCAGTCACTGCAATTTCAGTGGTGCGCACACAATCATGGAAACAATCACAAGGAGCATTACACTGGATTAGAATAAAGAAGGTTAGAATCAGACATTGGAATGAGGGAAGGCAGGGCTTTGGGTATAAATTGGGGAGCGGAGATACAAGGTCACAGACCGCCATAGCGGTTCGGCCCGTACTTATCAGTTGCATTACCAATTTTCCGAACTGCCCCAACTAGTTTCTCCTTTTTCATGGATTCAGAGCAAGTAGGGTATGACTTGATTCCACACATCACATGATCACAAATCAAATGCATATTCTCTCATCATCCAAAATAGCCGAAGGAAAGGGGAATGAAAGCTCGGGTAACCCAGAAAACATACTAAATTTAGGAAAAATAACAGACGAACAAAATCCTGCCTTAATGCGAACAGAGACACTTCCATCAAATTTAGTTCCCAGAAAATAGACTAAAAGAGTAACAGCCTCAGCAAGTTTTCCTATAGTTCACACAGGTAAGACATAAAATGAGGAGCAAAACGATCCCATCCATCGCTCTAACTCTCTGTTTGCTCCCTCAGCCTTCGGATGGTGCTCCTAACCGTCACGGCACTTGCGGTGCTGTTAGGACAATATCATGGGAACGATTAGCTACTTAAATAAAATATTCAAGCAAAATAAGTTAATATATCAAGTCAGTATCCTTACTTCAAGGTGTAGGCACCACCAGCCTTGATTTTGCCGCAGTCCTTGCATCCCCAAATACCAACAGACTTCCTCTTCACTGCATACTGCATCATCGAGTATATAATCAGAAAACATGATGCAATGGCAAAGGAATGCTTAGGCTCACACGTAAAAATCCAACTAGTTCCAGAAAATGCAGTCAAAGAACCACTTACCTTGCCACAGAACTCGCAGAAATACTTGCTGTGCTGTGTAACCTCCATTTTCTTAATCTGCTTACGCAGACTGGCACCATATCGGGTACCTGTGTTCAAAAGTGAATTAGCAAAGTGTGGTCATGCATGAGCAATCAACTGAAGATCTATCCTAAACGAAGTTTAAAGACCGCAACAAACCAGCATACAATCAAAACAGATCGTTTAGGAACCTACCATACTTGCCGACAATGCCAACCTTCTTCGTGCGCTTGGCCTGCACAAGATTGAAAACATTTGTCAACAAAATCAATTCCTAGTTAGTACAACAAATCAAAAGCTGGGAACAACACTCGAGTTCTTGGAACTGAGATAAGTTAGAGATTGAAAACCGATGAAAAAAATAATATTTCCCAGCTCGATCAACAGAGTTAATCAAGATCGACTTCTAAAGGGGCGTATGCACGACCTAAGATGCACTAGAGGAAAGAGACCCTATGAAATTGTTTCATCGTTCGGCACACATCTCTTCCGCTCAACCTCTCCTGAATACTACCGTCGGTCCAAATAGATTTGCCGAGGACAAAAGCCTTTCTTGATGGAATCCGAAGTCCAATTTCAGCACCTCCATCGCCTCACATATCCGTATCAACTCAAAATACTGAAGGAATCACAACGAACAACCTAAGGGTGCGCGGACCCAGTCCGGAAGAACCAACCCACTTCCCATGGAAACCCACAAAACATCGTCTTTCTCCATAATCATCGGATCTCAAGGCATTACGGGCTACTGCAGCGAGCGAAAACTACACAACCCTGAAGCTAAGGTTTCACGCAACTCCATACACCCCATACACCCCAAGAACTACTGCCTAAATGGAAACGAGCAAGAACCGGGAGCGACGGTTCGATTGCTACGAAGAGAAGCAAACAAGCATCGAGTCCGTTGATTTCATAGAACCAGAGATGTACGAGAACTGGAAAACCGAGAGACACGAACAAAGTTAGCGAGAGAGAGAGGAAGTGTTACCATGGAGACGAGACGACGAAGGAGCGGCGGAAGCAGAGTCAAGCGCAAATGAAACCCTAGAACGCCTTCTCCGTCGTCGCCGTTTTATATAGGGAAAAACCCTAGAAAGAGCCAAGAGAGATAATTAAGCGAGAGGAGAAGGGCCTTCAGGCCCATGGTGGGGGCGCGATCTGGGTTATGGGCCAAGCCCGGCCCAAGGACTGCGTCACAAATCTTTTTTTTTTCTTCTTCTTCTTTTTTTCCACATCTCTTGTGCCGTTGAAGCACCGGTGCTACTGCTTTTCTCTAATACATTGATTTCATAATGATTGTGTAAAAAGGTTACAAATGTGAAAAGATTGTTGGGTGATCCAAGTCCTAAGAGCCCCATTCATCCAAAACTCTCATTGTTAGAGGGTCTTACTTGGGACTTATATAATCTAAGAATTAAAATGCACTGGACTCACATGCTTGCGTTCATCGCATTGAAGAATATTTAACTTCGTACATGCTTGCTCTCTTAACTCAAGGCATCGTGGCCTAGACTCCTCAATCCATTGTTGGGGTCTCTAGTGTTGTGCACAAAGAATTATCTAATTTCTCAATCAAAAAAATGGTTTTTAGGCATAATTGAAAAGTCATATGAAACATGGGAGAATATAAATTGACTCACTTCTGTGGACATTTTTTCTTCCAATCTGGGAATTTCGCATTATGCATCAGATGCCCTTAAATTTCAATTTGTTGGGAACACACTAAAAACCTTCCCCACTTTTGACATATTTACCACTTCGTATCCTAAGCTTTGATAAATACATCTTTACATCCTTAAAAAAGCCTGATCGTCGGAAAAAGGCCAAATTGCCCTTGCTTGAAAAACGCCACTCCTCCACAATCCCCCCACGAAACCCTAGCCTCCATCCTCCCAAAACACAAGCCATCTCCCTTACACCGCCTTCACCGTGTCTCAAGCCAACCCGCGACGACGACACCCCCCACACACCCCCGCCCTCTCTTTCCTTCTCCTCGATTCGAGGTTGTGAGAGATTGTTTGCTTTACAACAAGCATAAAAAGCTGGGGGCGACGACAATAACGCAGGTGGGCAAGCCAAGCGGCGTAGGATGCAACTGAAGGAAGAGGAGCTGCTGGTAGCGGTGTCAACCAATCATAGGATTTGGGTTGGTTGGATTTTTGGGAAGGGTTAGGAAATTCAAACCATGATTGGGTTTTTTTTTTTTTTTTATGAAGATAGCAATTTTATAAATAACTTCACACCAGTAAAATATTTCAAGTTACAAAGTGGCATTTAAGTGCAAGACCCATGATGCCAATTGTTTTTTCCAAAAGTAGAAGATGCAGAAGTTGTCTTAGAGTGAAAAAATGGAAACTGTTTTTGGCATTTTTGACGTTTCACTTATTAGGGCGGTGGTGAGGTGGGTAACAACCACGGGAGAGTTGTGCGTAGGCATCTAGGTCCCATGTTCACCCTTGATGGACCCTAGCTTGAGCATTCGTGACATGGGAACGGGCATATAGGTCCTAGGCATGAGCGTGAGCACCACTCCCAAGTCCACAAAAGCTAGACTCAAGAACCCGGTGTCCAAGTCTGACTTCCTGATGCCCTAGCCCGAGGCCTTGGTACTCGTGCCCCCGCCCCCTAATTTGGGCCTCGAGTCCAATGAGGACTAGCCTAGCTTTGGGCTCAGGCACAAACACCAAGTCTCAAGCCCAAGCGCTAAGGACCTAGCCAAGGGCACTTGGGAACCTAGTTGCTAGAGGTTCGGGCATGGGCTTTGGGGTCCATAGTCTAGCCTTTGTGGACCTAAGTGTAGCCTCCGTGGACCAAGGTCGAGGCACAAGCATTAGGGCCTGGAGCCTAGACTTGAACTAGGCTCAACATTAGTGCAGCCAGTGGCTTGGGCACTGAGATCCCTACACGAGCACCAAGGTCTCAAGCTTAGTCTCTATGGACTTGGGTTAAGGTATTGGTAAGAGTATTAGTTCCCAAGCCCAACACATGCGCCAATGTCCAAGCCCAACTTCTATGGACTTGGACTTGACCACCAAGATCTAGGCCTGGCCTCTTTAAACGCAGCCTCTGCCTTGATGAGCCTCGGTAGACCCAACCTTGGCCTCTAAACTTGACTCCGCTACCAATGGCTAGGAATGAGCGTTGGGGTTATTGTGTGCAAGCGCAAAATTTCTAATATAATTGCCTAGTCATATTTTGAAAAATGATTTTCTATTTTTAAAGAGAAAATGATTTTTTTTATTTTAAGCTTAAGTTTTTTATTAACTAGGAAAATATTTATCGTTGACTCATTTTCTTATGTAATCAAAATGTTGGAAAATGAAAAAAATTTCAAGAAAATGCTTTTTGCATAACAAATAGATTCTTAATTTATAAAGGTCTTAAAATCTATTCCCCAATCTATTCTCAATTTTGGGAAACCTTGTTTAGGCCATGAAAGGTGAGCCTGAACACAAGTGTATTGCTAATCTTGAACTTTTCAGTTGCATCATAGTAGGGTTGCGGCGATGAACTTGTCCAATGAGCAATTGTTGCATCCTTGATCCCTTAAACTAAACATTCCATCTCCCGATCTAGTCCTGACCCTTCTTGGCTCGCAAGGAAGGGAGGGTTCGAAAATTCAAAGTAAAAAAAAAAAAAAATTAA
The DNA here is from genome assembly GCF_016545825.1 of Eucalyptus grandis. Classification (NCBI taxonomy): domain Eukaryota; kingdom Viridiplantae; phylum Streptophyta; class Magnoliopsida; order Myrtales; family Myrtaceae; genus Eucalyptus; species Eucalyptus grandis. The sequence goes on from NC_052613.1 coordinate 41,856,910, forward strand.
ACAGATGATGAATTGTAGGTAGGTAGGTGGCCATTGGTAATGCGTCCGACCTTGTCTCGCTGTTTTCATCTTCTCTATCAAGCCGCAACAAAAATAATGTCAAATGGTTCGACTCCCAACCCAAAAGGCAAACAGAACTCGAAAAGATATTGTTACGCGTTCTTTTCCCTCCCCGACCTCACCACGACGGTTCTTTCCATAAAATTGCAGGAAAAAGATGAGACGCACGACATAGATTTGATTCTCCCACATTATCGGACGACACAAACGAAATAATCCCACATATTTGTGCCCCTGGCCCCAACTTTAAAAATCTTCTACGAAATTAATGGTGCGTTTTATGGGCCGACCGTTTCTTTCGCAGTCCACAACAAAACTTTGTGGTAGTCGATATGAACAACAAAAGGCCCGCCCGCATGTGAACAATGTGAAATTCTGGTGAAACTCCAGGCCGGGATTAATGATGATTGATACCCCCAAGGCCTCAGTCATCACCCGATTAACGATGCAGACGACGATGGGCATAGTCGAATATTATGTCTTTAGATTCGACATAGAATCTCCAATTTTTGTGTTGTTGTGTTTTGTCGAATGTATAATCGATTTCGTGGTTTCTCGATCCGTGTCCTTTTTCAAGTATCCAGCTTTTGCATATGGGTGCGGTCCTTTTTCTCAACACCTGACATTGACTATGCGCCCCCACACTGTGGCCTTCCTTCCTATAGAAAAGAATGAAAAAACCCAACATCAATTTTTGACAAATAAAAGAACTTCATATCCATCGATCTCGACATAGACAAGCTGCATCCTCTTCCCATCAAATAGCTAAGGCTTCCCACTTGTTTCAGGGAGATTTTTCTCATTGACAAGAGCAATTTGCTCTATCAAATGCACAACGTAACTATCGTCCAACTTAATTTTCGCGAGTTGATTTCCAACCATTGACCTTGTCATCCTAAGTTACATTCTCTTATTTGCGATTGCCGGTCAGTGCTTAGAAGTATGACCATTTCACAAATTTTAAACAGGTCACTTGCCAAAGCTAAAAGCCCACCTATCTCCTACCATCAACAAATGGAATTCTGCAACTTAGGCCGCGTTTGTTTGTGTTTCTTTTTTTGTTTTTAAACACTTTTTCTGTTTTTTTGTTCTTTTGTTCAGGGAACAAAAAAGAAACAGAAACAAGAAACACAAATTTTGTGTTTCTTGTTTCAAACACTTTTGAGAAACACTTTTTTTTCTTTTTTTCTTGTTCTTTTTCTTTTGGCCGGTCGCCGGCCTCGGCCATGGCCGGCGACCGGCCGACGAGGGACGGCGGCCTCGCCCGCCACGAGGCTCGCCGGCCCCGGCGGCCTCGCCGCCGTCCCCGGCGAGGCCGAGCTCGCCGCCGGCCCCAGGCGAGGTCGGCCTCGCCGGATCCGGGCGAGCTCGAGCTCGCCCGGCCATGGCGAGCCGACCTCGCGCCCGGCACAGCGAGCTCGATCTCGCCCCCGATCCGGTGAGGCCGAGCTCACCGGCCGCCGCCGGCGAGCCTCGGCCTCGCCGGATCTGGCGAGTCGGCGTCGCCTAGCGGTGGCCCGCGAGGCCGCGCCTCGCCTGCCGCTAGGCGAGCTCGGCCTCGCCGGATCAAGGCAAGGCCGACCCTCGCCGGGTCGCCGGCCAAAAGAAGAAAAAAAAAAATGAAAAAGAAAAAAAGGAAAAATAAGAAAAAATAGAAAAAAATAAAAGAAATAAAAAAATTATCCAAATTTACCAAACATGTTTCGTTAATTTTTTATTCCTGGAACAAGTTTACCAAACGCATTGTTTTGTTCAAAAATTGTTCCCCCTAACAAAACACTTTTTTCTATTTCTGTTCCCTTGAACAATTTTTAAACAGAAACACAACCAAACGCGCCCTTAATTAACTATTGCAATTAAATGCTGTTTTAGAACAGATTACGCGATTGTACATAATCAAGGCACTTTGACCTTTGTAAAAGCAGAGGGAATGGAATTCTACTGTTGCACACTGACTCAAGTTGTCGGCGAGCAAATACTGCACACTGACCTCACTTCTCAGCCCTACTATGGATTTTAGCTATAACTTTGCTCATCTATCCAATCACGGTTCTTTAAATGAATTTGCAAATGACTTCCCTACATTTGAATCTAGTACTGGTGGCCACCATCCGGCTTAGAGACACTAATGCACAAGGTGTCACTTTTCCAGTGGAATAATGATGTCGTCCACTTTGGCTGACATTCCAACAAGAAGTTGGTTGGCACATCTTAGATGGAAATCATTCGACCGTTTTCACAATACACATGATCTATACATTTTATGAGTTGTGTCAAAATATGCACCGTTGATATTTCATCAAAAGAATCAGCAACGCACCGTGATGGTTTTATTTATAGTGATGGGCCTAAGTTGGCCCGTCCGCCCATGTTGGGCCTAAAAGCCCGACCCACGGAATTAGGGCCTGTTGATAAGGGAACGTATAAAAAGGGATGAGAGAGAGAGAGGACGTACCTTTTGGCGCATAACGTACGTACGTCCTCTCCAACGCTCTCTCTCCCTCCAAAAAGAACAGTAAGCACAAAGCCACTGTTTTCTCCCTTTCAAGGCGTCGTCGGATTGAACAGGATCGAACAGGGCCAAATTCTCTTCCTCTTATCGGCGTCGGTGTCTAATCTGTGGCTAACAAGGTACGCTCGAATCTGTGGTGTGCTTTAGGATCGGTGATACGTGTTATTCCCGGGCTTCGCTTCCGCATTCGTTTTAGGGGTTCGATTTAGTATCGAATCCGGTTTTCGAGATCGGTTTTCCCAACATTGGTATCGAGCCCTAGTTCACGTTTTCCCGACCTGTTTGATGTTTTTTGATTGATTTTTCGCGAAAGTAATTCGGCCGTACGGATCGGGGCGAGAAATCCCGACACCTGAGCGCTGTTTGCCCATTTTTCCGAGTTTTCGTAAGTCAAAATCAAATTATGATGGCATAGGGAGAAAGGGGTCGTCGAGGCGAGCTCGGCAACATGTCATGCGCCGCCGAGCGACGTCGCACGGGGCCAGAAGCCGCTGCGCGTGGGCGCGATGCGCCTGAAGCATTGGCATCGGCCAGCGCGTGCGTCCCACGTGCCGGTCAGCGAACCGGCACATGCGCGACGCCGGCGGCGAACCAGCACGCGCCGATCGGCGGACCGACGCGTGCTAACGTCAGCATGACGTCATCCAACGGTCGGTAACCGCTAGGATGACGTCATCACTAACGTCGCGCCGGCGAGCGACGGTTGGCGGCATCAACGGCGGCGATCCGACCCGACCCGACCAGCGTCGGCCAGCGCCGCGCGTGCGGCACGTGCGGTCGGTTCGTCCGACCCGGCCCGACGGTCCGACCGGTTTGACGACCTGACTGTTGACCCGTTAACCGTTGACCGACGACCGTTGACCGTTGACCAAAAAAAAAAAAAGGAATTTGTTTCTTTTTCAATTATGTATGTGTGGGTTAGAGGTAATCCATTTTTTATTCTGCATTTGTTGCATGAATCATGGAAAATTATGTATTTTCCATTTTGTTTATTGTGGATTAAAAGTGATCCATGTTAGTTCTACATTTGTTGCAGGAACTATGATGCGTTATGCACGGATACACGCAATCCAGAAACGGACGAAGGAAGAGCTAGACGAAAAGGCGATGAAAGAGTTAGGCGATTATCGGTAGCTTGATGGTGATTTAGTAACACATATGGTCAAGGTCAATCAGATGATACAGGAAATCATCTGGAATGGTTATCTTATGCCGGATTTTGAGAAGGTGCCGGCATTAATGAACACTCTTCCACCTGAATGGCAAGCAGTGTTAGATCGGCTATGGGAGATCAACGTGGTCCCGGATTATAGGAGGCTAGTGGAAGCTTTTGTAAGAGAGTACTATAGGATTGAGTTGGCCAAAACTTCAACCCTTAGATTGAGCACCACATGGCGCGAGTGAATGCGCCTTGGTGGCGACATGAGAGCTCTCCAAAAGTTTTTCCATGGTTGGCAAATGTGCCTTCAGTTTTCTCAGATACTTTGACTGATAGATTAGAAAAGACTTTCCCTATTTATTTCTTAGATTAGTCTGAGATGTTTATGAGTGTTGAATATCTCTTTCTATGTTGATATTTCTTTTTGGATATATTACTTAGTGTAATGGATTGTTGTATTAGTTGAAAGCATTAGTATTTTATTGGATGTCAATTATCTGTTGCTTTATGTTATTGCTGATTGCTGTGGGTAGTTATAGAAGTTTTTGTAACTTTATAGAATTTATTTTGCATAAGACAATTATATTAATGATAGTTTTAAGTTAGGATTTTTGGAGGATGATTGGAAACATAGTGACCTTTTGATTCTGAAACCTTACTTGAAATTATTCATTGATATGATGAGTCTATGCAAAGTGGATGCATAAATGATAGGCATTAATTATTCGTGCATGTATATCTGATGTGTTCAGATCGATGGTTTCAGCAATTAAGAACGTAATTGCTTATATGAACGGCAACAATTGTGAAATATTGAATATGAAAATTCAATATGTGCTGGAAAAGCAAGAAGTACTAGAAGCTTTTGACCATATTATGGAAGATCTTGAGGATGCCGTGTGCCACCTTGAGCTAGTAGAGGACCGCTTAACGGCATTTGAGCTGAGAATAGACATTTGCAATGCTAGTTCTAGCTCAGAAAGGGCTATGAGCTCTAAGCGCAAGCGTATTGATTCGTTCAATATGTGGGAATGCAAAGGATCAAGTTCTTATTGCAAGAAATCAAGAGTTAACCAACACAAGAGAGGAAAACGTCTTCAAGTGAAGAAAATGTCAAGGGTGAAGTGTTACAATTGTGACAAGAGAGGTCACTATGCTCGTGACTGTCGTGAGCCAAAGAAGGTATACACATCTTGTACATTTGAGAACTTTGCTTATATGTTAAGTTCTGAATTATTGGCTGAATCTAATCATTTGTGGACTGTAGATTCAGGAGCGACAGACCATGTAGTAAAGGATAGTGGATCCTTCGTGGAATTCCGACGAGTATCAACTGGAACTAAGTGGATCTATGTAGGAAATAACTCCAGAGATGAAGTTAAATGGATTGGCACTTGCCAATTGAACATGCGTGGTGGACGCAACTTGTTCCTACATGATGATCTATATACTCCGGAGATTCGTCGAAATTTAAGTGTTTAATTTGATGTTGGTTAAGCTTGTTTTTTTGTGTGAACTTCCGTAATAACAGTGTAGATTTGTATTTGGATACAAATCACTATGGTTGTGGTCACTTTCTGGATGGTTTTATTGTACTAAATGTTGACTGTAGTGATGTCAATATTTGTTATTCCCTTGTTTCACGTCTTCTACTTCATATGATAATGATGTGATTATGTGGCATGCTAGACTTGGCCATATTGGCCAACATCGTATAAATAGACTAGTCAAGAAGGGCTTGTTGGGCAACATTGAAAAAGTCGATTTGCCCAAATGTGAGCATTGCCTAGTAGGGAAAACGACAAAAAAACCATTTGGAAAAGATAAAGAGCTGAATTTCCTCTGCATTTAATCCATTATGATGTCTGTGGTTCAATGAATATGAGAGGAAGGCAATGGGCTGTTTATTTCATCACTTTTATAGATGATTATACTCGATTCAGATATGTCTATTTGATTTCTCATAAATCTGAAGCATTATATTGTTTCAAAAGATTTAGTGAACTTGATAGAAAATCAATTAGACAAGAAAATAAAAGTATTTAGATCCGATCGAGGTCGAGAATATTTATCTGATGAGTTCAGAAAATCATGTGATGAAAAAGGAATAGAAAGACAGTTATCTATTCCATATACTCCTCAACAAAATGGTGTTGCGAGAGAGAAGAAACAGAACCCTCTTTTGGAATTGGTTAGGTCCATGATGGCGCATGCTAACTTACATATCATATTTTGGAGTGATGCGTTGTTAACTGCTGCCTATATATTTAACCGGGTGCCTTCCAAATCAGTTAGTTCCACTCCATATGAGTTATGGACAGGTAGAAAACCGGACTTAAGTTTTCTTAAGCCATGGGTTGTGCTGCCTATACTCATGAGTCCTCTCACAAGTTTGGGAAATTGGGTCCCAAAGGAAAGAAAAGTATTTTAATGAGATACTCTGAACACTCGAAATGGTATGTGTTCATAGGTGAGCAGGAAAGTGGGAGTATAACTGAATTTGAATCACGGGATGTCACATTCTTAGTGGATGAATTTCCTAAGAAGGGCAAAATAGGGGAAGATTGTCCCTTATTTGAAACCTTGGATCAAGATAATAATTTTGGTAGATTCGTCCAAGTGGGAGTAATATGAGAAGTGATGAATTGAATTCAACTCATTCTCAATTACAACCACATGATGAGATGATATCGTCATTATCTAATCCGAGTGGAAGCATAATGGGGAATGATGTGCTAAGTGTACAATCTCCCATATAGTGAACAAGTCGCCAAAGTATTCCCCATCGACGTTTTGACATTGAAGGAGAAACTTTTATGATTGCTCCACAAGATGAGGATGAGCCAAGAAATATTAATGAGGCTCTGAATTGCCCTAATAAGGAAAAATGGATTCATGCAATGGAAGAGGAAATTGAGTCAATGAAATCAAATCAAGTCTGGGAACTGGTTGATCTTCCAAAATGACACAAAGCTATTGGGAACAAGTGGGTTCTCAAAATAAAGCGAAAGGCTAATGGCTCGATAGAAAGGCATAAGGCTCGCCTTGTGGTGAAGGGGTATAATCGACAGGAAGTAATTGATGATGAAGATACTTTTTCTCCTGTAGTGGGATTTACCTCGATTCGCATTATTCTGGCAATAGTGGCTAGTATGAATCTTGAGTTACATCAAATGGATGTAAAGACTGTTTTCCTCAATGGAGAATTAGAGGAAGGAACATATATGGAACAACCTGCTGGTTTCATAGTGAAAGGCCAAGAAGAAGAAGGTATGTCGACTTTTGAAGTCAATATATGGCCTTAAGCAGTCGTCAAGACAATGGTATATACAATTTCATAATGCCATAATGGCATATGATTTTACAATGATAGATGAGGATCATTGTATATATATCAAAAGATCCAAAGGTCTATTTGTGATCATATCATTATATGTTGATGATATACTAATTGCCGGAAGCAATATGGAGCTTGTTAATACTGTCAAAAGTTGGTTATCTTCCAATTTTGAATTGAAGGATATGGGATTTTAAACCCATAGACACTCCTATTGCAAAAGGTGAAGGATTGAGCCATAGACGTGTCCAAGGACTCCACAAGAGAAGGAACAAACGAAATATGTTCCTTATGCTAGTGCTTGTTGGGAGCTTGATGTACGCTATGATGTGTACAAGACGACATATGTTATGCAGTTGGAATGGTGAGTAGATACCAATCCAATCTAGGTCAAGCACGTTGGAAAGCCGTTAAATGAATACTAAGGTATCTAAAATGGACTGCTGATTATACGTTGAGTTATTATGGAAATGATCTGCAACTCAAAGGTTATTCTAATGCGAATAATGGCACCATATGTTGGAGCAGTAAGAAACAAAAGTGTATAGCCTTGTCCACAATGGAAACTGAGTTCGTGGCATTATCAGCAGCAATAAAAGAAGATGTTTGGCTTAAGAGATTATTGGATCATTTAGGTGTTATTTGAAGTGCTGCGATTCATTGTTGGTTAACCGTGATAGCCAAGCAGCAAAAGCGTACACCAAATATCCAAAATATCATGGCAAGACCAAACATATAGATACCAAGTATACTTTTGTCAAGAATATGATTGCACGAAAAGATGTAAACTTAGAGTACATACTACGGATAGAATGGTATCAGATCCTATGACAAAGCCAATACCTAGAGATGTGTTTTGTGGCCATATGAAATCTCTAGGATTGCGTAGAGGATGATGTACTGAATATTGTAATTTCCATAAGAGTTCACATTTGATGAATTTGTGTTTTCATCATTAATGCCTATGAATCTTTGTTTGATCTTTATGCATCTTAATGCTCGTGCATTACTTTAAGTTGAGAAAGTATGTCGGACAGATATAAGATTAGCCCACTCACACGGGTAATCGCCTCTATTTACTGTGTGATAAATAGAGATGAGACTATTTTTAAGCTTATTATCTAGGTGATAATCGAGAGCTCAAGCTTAAAATACGTATGTCGCCTTAACTAAGTGTTAAGATGATGACATAATACTAACTATGTTCGAAAGTAAAATAACCCACATATTTTACTTTATCTGTCTATGATGCCAGATGTGAGTTCTGATGAATTTTATGATTGAGTAGATACGTGAACTCAAGTTAGACATTGAGTATGTCTGAACTATCATCTATACGGTATTGAAAGGTATAGACATACGCTCCATGGGAAAGGAGTTAATACCGTAATACGTATTTCATACTACGTATGCATGAGCCGACCAATAAGAATGGCAAAAAAAAAGTTTGATCTCAACTTTTATGACGTGTGAGACTCTTGAGGAAAAGAGTTCCTCAATTTTAGTGCCCTCATGACTTTTACTTATTCTTAAGGTTTCTATTTAGTGTTTGCTATCTTAGGATGTTGCAAATGGTCATGAGTTGATTCGATCTAATGGGGCATTTCTAGAAAAGCAAGCTGAACTGAAATTGAGAGTTTGAAGGAAAGAGGAAGATCAAATTTGGAGAATCACATTGTAGTTTTTATATTCACCGGTTAACCAATTATGACTGTTTTTGTGATAATCATAATTGTGAATACAATATATATATATATATATATATATATATATATATATCATTGTTTAAAAAGAGATCAAGAGAGATATAAATGTGATCGATCGATCTAGGGTACTGCATACTAAATCTAATCGGAGTGTGATGCCCATTATGAGCTGCTATATATTCCTAACAGATGTATGGCAACAAGCTCTCAAAGTATGCTGGTCGCACGGATTATTCACCGGTATGAATGTTGAAGAGAGGTAAAGAGAATCCTGTTCAGCCCACCATATGCGAGTGGGAGATGATGGTTTTATTTATAGTGATGGGCCTAAGTTGGCCCGTCCGCCCATGTTGGGCCAAAAGCCCGACCCACGGAATTAGGGCCTGTTGATAAGGGAACGTATAAAAAGGGATGAGAGAGAGGGACGTACCTTTTGGCACATAACGTACGTACGTCCTCTCCAACGCTCTCTCTCCCTCCAAAAGAACAAGAAGCACAAGCCACTTTGTTTTCTCCCTTTCAAGGCGTCGTCGGATTGAACAGGATCGAACAGGGCCAAATTCTCTTCCTCTTATCGGCGTCGGTGTCTAATCTGTGGCTAACAAGGTATGCTCGAATCTGTGGTGTGCTTTAGGATCGGTGATACGTGTTATTCCCAGGCTTCGCTTCCGCATTCGTTTTAGGGGTTCAATTTAGTGTCGAATCCGGTTTTCGGGGATTAGTTTTTCCCAACACACCGATCTAAGAGAAATTTTAAGGCTTGTTGGCGATGCTTTCTTCAGTTATTTGAGGCCTGGATCTAATCATCTACCTTATTTGTGGTTCTCGCTTCTGCAAAAGGGAGATCAAGGAAATGCTGATCAGCATTGACAAATTACCCTGTGCATGTACACATGCAGACGCCCTTCTCAGGAATACGAGGAGGACAACAAATGGAGAATAAAATCACCAACAGCCTACTAGAGCAGATAGAAAATGTCTTCCCTTGTTCTTTGCGAGAGAAACATATTGACCACATCCAAACTGTGAAAAATGGAACTTAGAAATGGTGAATATGACATTGATTGGTTTGGTAAAAATGCACTTTTTTCACTTGATTTTCTTTCTTTCATGCTGTTTTGCTTGCTATATAACCAATTTATCCTCTTTGACAATAAGAAAGTATTGGAGGTTTCTTGGTTTTTTCTGGGATAAGAACATTTGTACATGGACGGCCAGATAAAACCATCCAGAGAGCTCAATAAGAAGACATAAGAAATAGTAGGTCAAAACAAACTGGTGGTATGCACCGTCTGCGGTGGCCCAGTTGGATAAGGCTCTCTAATGAAACTAACGAAAGTGGAGGGGATCGAATCCCACTAGCTGCACGGGATCTTAAGCGCGACGTCGGGGTGGTGGGTCCTCCGCTAGCGTCGCTCCAGGATTTACCCACCGGCTACCGGCTGTACGGGGTTCCCTGGGTATAAAAAAAAAAAAAAAAAACCGATGGTATGCACTTTGCTCTTCCGACATAGGTGGCTGAGAGTATTGACCGATGATTGCTGAAATTTTGGCTTGATCACAAGAATATACTGTGTGCAGGGCCGCCAAGGACAGCGATTTCTAAACAATGTGGAGAATATACAAAGTGAAATCAGGTAACTATATGAAACGAGAGCGAGGATGAGCATTTGTTGTCCAGCACAAGAAACACTGGTCACTCTTATAAGTTTATCATTGGCTTAGCATTCCCAGGTTAGCGACAACAGTATGACGAAGCATTTTCACTTCTATCTGAGGTTAATTTCCATGAGCATTCTTTCCTACATATTTCATTTGCGAAACATGAGGAGGCCGTCGTTCGACAGGCCTAAAACCATCTCAGATTGAATTTCCCTGGTCTTACCGCAAGCAGGTATATATACCTGAAGCTTTCTTAAATGGGTATTCACTTCTAATTCTTTCATTTGGGCACATCCACCAAGCAAGCAATTCTCTCAGCTGCACTGTCTAATTCCCACATCTAATCTTTTTTCACGCAATATTCAAATGCTATTTGATGTTATAGCTAACAGGATGCGGTGGTAATTTTGTAAATAATTTCACGTTCGTAAACTATGTGAAGGTGCAAAGTGGCAACCGCAAAACTCATGATGCAAAATGGTCTTCTTATTTTATTTTTTTTCCTTTTTCAGAAGTACATGATGCGAAATTATGTTAAAAGTAAAAGGTGGGGACGGTTCTTGTATTTTTTTCATTTTTCGTTTTTTGAGGCAGCGCAAGGTGGGTGACCACTATAGTTTTGGGGGAGGGGGTGTGCTAAATGGGTCCAGAGACATGGAATGACGAATGAGGAAAAGATGGGGTTGAGCGCATAGAAGTCTACATATAATTACAAGGGGGATCATCAAAAAACCCCTAAGTCTATTATATCTTTATTAATTCAATCCTAAGGCTTTTGAAGATTTGCAAATTAAGTCCTAAACTTTTTAATTGTACCAATTTAGTCTTAAATCTTTTGACAATTTGTCAATTTAGTCATTACAGCTAATTTTAATTAAAAAGCACTAATGAGGCAACTTAGTTAGCGCTAGCCATCCTATGTGGTACGACCAGTGCTAATGTGAACAATTTTTTGTATTTTTCTCTAGTGCCATTGCCAATCAAGAGTTGAAAAAAAAAAAGAAAAAAAGAAAGAAAAAGAAAAAAAATTGAGAATTCTTTAAAAGATACTAAAAAAATTCCATGTTAGTGCTGGCCATGTCTTATAAGAACCATATCATGTAAGACGACTAACACTGACTAGACCATTAGATTAGGGTTGGGGTTGAAAAAACTAAATTGAGAAATCACTTAAACATTGGCCAAATTAAAAGGTTTAAAATTGAATTTGCACAATTCCAATAAATTTAAGACTTTTTTGGTAATTTTTCCTATGGTAAGTACAATTTGACCCGCACATGGATGCAATCCACATCATAATTAAAATTCCAAGTCTCTCAGTTCACTTTTCTTATAATCAAAGGCTAATACATTAATAGGTACCGTTTAGATGGCCATTGCAAATATTACGGTAATCCACATGATTGGCATAGTTAGTTTGGTGAAAATCGACCATTTTAAAAAGACGTAAGGGACACAAATAACATGCTGTGTTATGAGAAATGAAAAACTCATACGTGCATGAGTATTCGTATGCCATCACAGTCGTACCTGCTGGGTGACGCTTTATTCACCCAGCTAGCATGTCCGTAATGGCATATAAAAACCGATACAAATTTTTCATTTCTTGTAACACAACATGTTTGCTTATGTCCCTTACAGTAATACTGGTTTTCATAAGCAATGTATCTTTAAAGTGACCGATTTTCACAAAAATCGTGGCTTACCGTAATATTTGCAGCGGCCACTTACGTGTACTTATTATGGCATTGGCCTTGGATTATAAGAAAAACGAGCCATAAGAGAGCATGGATTTTAATTATGATATGAATCATGTTCATCTCTATTATTTTAGTGGGTCAAATTATACTTTACCCAAAAAGCATCTCAAGGCATAACAGACCGTTGTAGCAAGCGAAAACTACAGAAAACTTCCCAGCTGGATCGACAGAGTTAATCGAGACCGACTTCTAAAGGGGTGTATGCACGACCTAAGATGCACTACCCTACGAAATTGCTCACCGTTCAGCACAATCTCTCCCGTTCAACCTGTCGTGAATACTACCGTCAGTCAAAATAGATGTGCCGAGAAAACAAAAACCTTTCTAGATAAAACCCGAAGTCAAATTTCAGCATCTCCCCCGCCTCGCATATCCCAGGTCGATATCAACTCAAAAATACTGGAGAAAGCACAACGAACAATTGAAGGGTCCGCGGTCCATGAGTATCAGATCTCAAGGCACTACAGGCCATTGCAGCGAGCGAAAACTACATAACCGTGAAGCTAAGGTCACACGCAACTCCACACACTCCAAGAACGACTGCCTAAGTAGAAACGAGCAGAACCGGGAGCGACGGTTCGATTGCTATGGAGAAAGGCAAAGAAGTACGGAGAAAGGCAAAGAAGCGTCGATTCCGTTTATTTCATAGAACCAGAGCTGTACGAGAACTAGGAAACCAAGAGACCCGAACGAAGCTAGCCAGAGAGAAGAGAGAGAGAGGAAGAGTTTCTACGGGGACGAGACGACGAAGGAGCGGCGGTAGCAGAGTCAAGCGCAAATGCAACCCTAGAATGCTTCCCCGTCGTCGCTGTTTTACGTAGGGAAAAGAAAACCCTAGAAAGAGCCAAGAGATACAAACAAGTAAGTGAAAGGAAAGGGCCTTCAGGCCCATGGAGGGGGCACGATCCGAGTTATGGGCCAAGCTCGGCCCAAGGATTGTGACAAATCTTTTTTCCTCTTTTTTTCCGCATCCCATGTGTGGTTGCAACACCGGCACTATTGCTTTTCTCCTACAGATTGATTTCACGGCGATCGTATAAAAAGCTTACAAATGTGAAAATATAGTAAGGTGGTCCAAGCCCATGAGAGCCCAATTTATCTAAAACTCTAGTTTGGAATCTATTATTTTAAGATGACTCACATGCTTGCGTTTATCACATCTAAGAGTATCCATGTTCACACACGCTTGCTCTCTTGACTCAGGATGTAAAAATTATGTAATTTCTCAACCAAAAAAAATGGTTATCAAGCACAATTGAAAACTTCAATGAAACATGGAAAAATATAAATTGGTTCTTGTGATAAGTAACTTGTGTAATTTTTTTTTCCAAACATTTAATTTGCATGAAATGAATAAATGCCAAGCTGAAAATTTCGCATTATGCAGCAGATGCCCCTAAATTTTAATTTGTTGAGAGGAGACTAAAAACCTTCCCCGCTTTTGACATATTTACCATTTTTGCATCCTAAGCTTTCATAAGTGCATGTTTACATCCAAGAACAAGCCTGATCGTCGGAAAAAGGCCAAATTGCCCTTTGCTAAAAAAGGCTGGGGCGACAACTATAAGGTTGGTGGCGACCCCAACAGCAGGGGATGTGGTAGAGAAGGAAGATGAAGCGCCAGCAACGATGTCAACCAACTTAGGATTTTGGTCGGTCTTATTATTTTGGGGGTTTGGAAATTCAGATCATGACCGGGGTTAATATTTGAATGAAAACTTTATAAATTACTTCACACTAGTAACTATGTCAAGTTACAAAATGGCATTTAAGTGCAAAATTGGCTTTTTCGAAAGTAGCGGATGCAAAAGTGGTCCTGGAGTATTTTACCGAAAAAAAAAAAAAGTGGTCCTGGAGTAGAAAAGTCGGAATGGTTTTGGCCAATTTCCACGTTTCATTTATTGGGGCGGTGGTGAGGTGGGTAACAACGACCCGAGGGTTGTGCAAAGGGGGTCTATAAATATGGTAAGATGAACGAGAACAGTAGGGGGTTGAGCGGAAAGAAGCTTACGTATTGAGTGTCGTCCACTCGAATTGTTTAGGGTCAAATTATGTTGAGTTACACAAAATAGAGTAATAAACATGGGCTGCGTTTGGTTCAACATTTGCAAGAGGCTTTGAGTTCAATGCAAATGCTTAAAGCCCAAAGCTACTTGGGGAAATGCAATTGTGTTTGGTAAATAATTTCAGCATTTAGCGGAATGTTGAAAGCCCAAAGCTAGTAAAGACTAGCTTTGGGCTTTCAGCATTTTGAAAGCAAGTTGAAGGCTTTCAGCATTTTGAAAGCAAGTTGAAAGCTGAAAGCCAGCTTTAACGTTGAACCAAACGGTCCAGCATTTCCCCAAAAGGCTTTCAAGCCTGAAAGCCTCTTGAAAATGTTGAATCAAACGCTTAGGCTCCATCTATTTTGCATACAATAGTGCATTTTTGAAAAATATTTTTCAGAAATTTATTTTCCAGAAAAATGACTATTTTTCAGTTATTAAGCTGAAATCTAAACAAAAAATCGAAAATAATTTTCCGTCATTTGAAAATAAAAATTCAATGTGATCTTTTTAAATATTCATAGACTATTTAGGGGTGCATGACAAATCAGAATTTATGTTCTAGAAACAATTTTTCTATTCCAGACTTATTTCTGGATTAGAAATCCGTTTGATAAAATTATTTCATTTTTCTATTTCTGAAATAAATTTTTGTTCCAGAAATAGGTTTGAAGTAGAAATCAAAACTAAAAATTTTATACTTTTCTATTTTTAGAATAGAAATGAGAAATAAAAAATTTTCTCATCATTCGTCATTCCTACGAACCGGTCATCCATCCGTCGTTGTTGACCACCGTCCGTTGATTACTGCCGTCGCTGTCCATCGCTGGTCAACCGTCGTCGTCCATCGCCGTTCGCTATTCGTCGATTGCCAACCGTCCGCCGTCCACCAATCGCCAGCTACCACTGTCCGCATGGTCGCTGGTCACCGTTCGCCACCGGCCACCGATTGCCACCGGTGACCGGCCGTCGCCGCTGCCACCGTTCGAAAGGGAGAAATTTTGTATCGTTATCAAACGAATTTCTATTTTAGAGTAGAAATTTTGTGTTGTTATCAAACGGGTATTTTTGCTTAGAAACTCGTCTAGAAATAGAAAAAGAAAAATCTATTTCTCTTCTAGAAATCAATTTATAGTTATAATAGTTTTCATTCATGCCCTTAGGCACTAGTAACTTACACATGATAATCGGGGAATTAGGCATGAGCATCAAGGTCTTAGGTCCACTATTGATGGACTCCAACTGAGCATCAGGGACCAGCAACAAGCATCTAGGTCTCGAGTATGAGCACAGGCACCAATCCCAAGTCCACAAAGCCAGGGCCTGAGAACCCAATGTCTGTGTCTGGCTCCTTGGCGCTTGGGCTCGAGGCCCTAATAGTTGTGCCTTTTAGTCACCCGAGCCTCAAGTCCATTACGGTTGAGCCCTGGCTTTGGGTCTTCAGCTGAGCCTTCTTGGACTTGAGTTTGGCCTCCATGGATTGAGGCCTAGGTGTCGAGGACTCGAGGCATAAGCACTAAGACCTTAAGCCCAAGCTTTGTGAATGTAAGCTCGGCCTCAATGGACCCAGGCTTGGGCCTCGAGATTTCAAATGGACACCAAGATCTTAGCCCAACCTTTGCGAACTTGGTTTGGGGTGCTAGAAAGTTGGGTAAGGGTATTAGGTCTCAGGCTTAGGCACAGGTGACGGTGATTGAGCCTAATTTATGAATCTAGACTCGGGCACCAGTGTTTTTGCCTGGCCTCTTTGAACTCAACCTCTGCCATGATGGACTATGATAGACTCAGTCTTGGCCTCTAGACCTAGCTCCACTACTAGGGGCTCATAAACAAGCATTGAGATTGCCGTGTGTAAGCACAGAGTTTTTGGTTCAAACATCGATATCTAGTATTATTTTGAAAAGTATAGATTTTTTAGTTTAAACATCAATATCTAGTCATCTTTTGAAAAATAATTTCTATTTTATTTAAAGAAAATCATTTTTCTAAATTTAAGCTTGGGATTTTCATTGATTAGGAAAACATTTAACTCATATTTTTAATCGATCCAAACGCGGTAAAATGGGGAAAATACAATCTCGGAAACATTCGGATTCTTAGTTTACAAAGGTCTAAAGTTGTATTCTCCAGTCTATTCTCAGTTTTAGGAAACCTCAAATGGCCCATGAAAGGTGAGCACAAGCTTAGGCATATTGCTAGTTTTGAGTTATCCGCTTGCATCATGGTAGGGTTGCGGTGACAAACTTGTCTAGCGAGCAATTGTTATATCGTTGACGCCTTAGGCTGAACGTTCCATGAGCATGTGAGTCATCTCCCGATCTCTAGTCCCGACCAATCTTAGCTAGCAAGGAAGTGAGCGTTCAAAAATTCGGAAAAAGAAAAAGAAGAAGAGCCTAAAACACATGGTAGGTAGGTGCCCATTTGTAATTGAAAAGGTCCAAGTCCACGGCTCGCATTTCCCCATCTCTTTCCCGCGTTCCGCGACAGTGAGAATGCCTCATCGCTTTATTCGCCTAAAAAAAGACCCAGATGCGTCCGATGTTGTCTCGCTGTTTTCATCTTAGCCATCAAGCCGCCACAAAAAGAATGTCAAATGGTTCGACTTCCGACCCAGAAGGCAAGAAGAACTCGAATTGATTGGTACGCGTTCTTTCTTCCCTCCCCGACCTCGCCACGACGGTTCTTTTTCTTTAAAATCGCAGGAAAAAGATCAGACGCGCAGCATAAATTCGATGCTCCCAAGTTATCGAGCGTGGAAAATCCCACAGATTTGTGCCGCGGTTTTATGGGCCGGCCGTTTCTTTCGCCGTCCACAACAAAACTTTGTCGCGGTCCATGTGAACAGAAAAAGGCCCGTCCGCATGAGAATAATCTGAAATTCTAGTGATTCTCGAGGCCGTGATTGATGATGACTGATGCCTCCACTCATCACCCGATTAACGATGCAGACGACGACGGGTATCGTCGAATATTATGTCTTTAAATTTGACATAGAATCTGCAATTCGGAAGTGCTGTGTTGTGTTGAATGTGTTATCGATTTCGTGGTTTCTCGATGGCGTCCTTTTTCAAGTGTCCAGCTTTGGATTTGGTTGCGGTCCTTTTACTCCACCTGACATTGACAATGTCCGCCCCACTTTGGCCTTCCTTCCTCTAGAAAAAGAACGAAAAAACTCAACATCAATCTTTGATCAAATAAAAAACCTTCACATCCATCGATTTCAACATAGACAAGTTGTATCCACTTGTTTCAGGGAGCCTTTCAGTCATTAATGAGAGCAATTTCTCTGTTAGATGCACGGCACAACTATTATCCAAGTTAACTTTTGCGTGTCAATCACCAACCATCAATCTCATCGTGTTAAGTTACCTACTCTTATCTGCAATTGCCAGATCAGTGCTTAGAAGTATGACTATTTCATAATTTTTAAACAAGTCATTTGCCGAAGCTAAATTCCAACTTATCTCTGCTATCAAAAAGGGAATCCTGCAACTTAATTAACTATTGCAATCAAATGCTTTTTTAGAACAGATTACGTGATTGTACATACTCAAGGCACTTTGACCTTTATAAAAGGATATGGTGAATGGAATTCTACCATTATGAATTTTGTCAAAGAATGCATTGCTGATATTTCATCAAAAGATTCAGCAACCGCACCGATCTAAGAGAAATTTTAAGGCTTATTGGTGATGCTTGCTTTCTTCAGTGACTGAAGTGAGGCATGGATCCAATCATCCACCTTATTTTTGGCTTCTCACTCCTGCAAAAGGGAGATCGAGGAAATGTCGACTCAAAATAATGTGCACAGATCGGAATTGACAAATTACCCCATGCATGTACACATGCAGATGCCACTTCTCGTAAATACGATGAGGAGGACTCCAAATGGAGAACAAAATCACCAACAGCTTACAAGAGCAGACAGAAAATGTCTTCCTTTGTTCTTCGCGAGAGAAACCTATTGATGACATCCAACTTCTCAAAAATAGGACCTAGAAATGATGAATATGACATTGATTGGTATGGTAAAAATGCGCTTTTTTTACTTGATTTTCTTCCTTTCTTACATGTTTTTCGTTTGCTATATAACATAGGTAACTCTTATAAGTTTAGCATTGGCTTAGCATTCCCAGATTAGCGACAGCAGTATGATGAAGCGTTTTCACTTCTATTGATCGCCATGAGCATTCCAGCTTACATGTTTCGTGGAGGCCGTCGTTCAACAGGTCTAAAACCATCTCAGGTTGAATTTCCCTAGTCTTACCGCAGACAAGTATATATATTTGAAGCTTTCTTGAATGTGCATTCACGTCTAATTCTTTCATTTGGGCACATCCACCAAGCAAGCAGTTCTCTCAGCTACATTGTCTAATTCCCACATCTGATCTTTTTTCGCGTAACCGTTCACTGATATTGGATTGGGAGGGTAATTTTGTAAATAAATTCACATTCTTAAACCATGTGAAGGTGCAAAAGAGGCAACCGCAAAACTCATTACGCAAACTGATCTTTACTTTTTTCCTTTCAAAAGTAGATGATGCAAAGTTATCTTAGAGTAGAAGGTGAGATGGTTCTTCCATTTTTATTTTTTTTTTCATTTGTTGACACATCGCAAGGTGGGTGACGATGATATATATATATATACTTTTTGTGGAGGTTACCAAAAAAATTCTAAAACTATTGTAATTGTGGCGATTCAGTCATAAACTTCTTCTTTTTTGCCAATTGAGTTATAAATATTTTGCAATTGTATTAATTCAAATCCAACCACCAAGTTTGGCAGGCCAACTCGACGTGAATGTTAGCCATTTGCTTAATGTTCATATGGACAATTTTTTAATAATATTTTTTTGATTTTTTTATTAATTTTTTTCTTTTCTTTTTCTTTTTTTTTTTCCTTCCTTCTCCTTCCTCATCGGCCAATCACCAAATTGAGGCGGCCGGCCAATGGTGAGCTACGCAAAGGCAAGCTTGCCTCGCCGTCACTAGGCAAGGGCGAAGCCATCCTTGTGTAGCAACGGCGAGGGCTCACCTCATCAATGGTTGGGCAAAATCAACCTCGCATGGAAATAGTAAGGCAAGCCTTGCTAAGGGCAAGCGAGGTTGAGCTTGCCCTTGTCATCATTGAGCTTGCCCTTGCCGTCATTGGGTGAGGTCGACCTCACCCAGCCACTAATGAGGTGAGCCCTCACCAAATCTAGCAAGAGCTCGCCTCACTATTGGCTGGCTAAGTTCGCCCTTGCCTAGCTTGTCACTAGGTGACTGTCGTCCATATCAACACCGACCAATCAAATTTGGCCGAATAGATTAAATTAACACAATTACAAAAGATTTAAGACTCAATTAGCCAAAATAATAAAGTTTCAAACTGAATTGACAATTACAATATGTGTAAAACTTTTTGGGGAGAGGAGCATGCAAAATGGGTCTACAGATATGGAAGAATGATTGAGGAAAAGATGGGTTGAGTGCATAGAAAGTCTACATATGATTATGAGAATTATATAAAAAAAAAAAAAAAAAAAACGAAATCTATTAAAGTTGTGCCAATTCAATCATAAATCTTTTACTTATGTTAATTCAATCATAAACATTTTGATAATTTACAAAATAAGTCATAAACCTTTCAATTCTACCAACTTAGTCTTAAACATTTTGATGATTTGCTAATTCAGTTCTTCTAACCAATTTTGGTTAGAAAACGCTAACGTAATGATCTAGTCAACGCTGGAGTGGTTGGTTCTAAGGTGGGAACTCACTAAGGACTAGTGCCGAAGATTTAGAATTAGGAAATGCTCATTGGTTCCATAAACCCTCCTAAGAACCAAATCGGCAGTCAAAATGTCCCCATTAAATTCATCTAGTGTTCTCTGTGATCCCTGCACCACCATGCTCTCCCGCCCTCGACAAGCTCTAGCTTTGCCGAGACCTCATTGACCGAGCACACCACGGCCAAAAATTAGGATACATTATGGGAAAATAAACGTAATCTCATCGACGACACCAGCCTTCTGTTGTTAGAACTTCAAGTCGGCCATGAAATTTGCCGAGCCACAAAGAAGCAGTCTCGTGCCAAACTTTGCCAAGGTCTCCATGATGAAGCCACTAGTTCTTCATTGCATTTGCTGTCTCTCGTCGCCCGCTCCACCACCGCCATACGACATTGATTCAGCCACAAATCTATGATCTGCTGCTGAACGCTCCTGTTGATCCTTGTTCGTTTTTAGTTTTTCCTTCACAGTTCTTGGAGTTCAATTACCGCTACTCACTGCCCGTGATCTTTGCTCTCTATTTCTTGGTCAAAATTGGTGGTCTTCACTGTCTTGGTGTTGTCGCTCTTGCTACCAAACTGACCAATGTGGCTGTGGGTTCAGAGTTGCTGTAATATTTTCTCTAGCGAGTGAGAGCAAGAGTGATAAAGAGAGTGACAAGGCCAGAGGCGATCGAGAGTGAGAGTGAGTGAGGGATCAACGAGGCTAGAGGCCACCGAGAGCAAGAGTGAGAGAGGGAGGCAAGAGATGGAGAGAGACAAAAAGGAAATTAGGGTTTTGATTTGAAAACATAAAAGTTTAAAAAAAAATTATATATATGCACATGTTCGTTCTAAGTGGGTGGTTCCACTTAGAACCAAGAACTTGACCAGTATTATTGGTTCTAGTAAATTGAAATCAAGAATCTAATCGGTCCTCATGGAACCGACAATTCCAAGCTAGTTCAATTTGATTTCGAGAGGTTTCCACTTTTGCACACCCCTATAGTCAACAACAACCATATTATATGGTATAGGCGGCGCTAACATTGACAATTTTTTGCATTTTTCTAATTTTTCTATTTTTTTCTTCTCTTCCTTATTTTCTAATTATTGGTCGGCAAGGGCATGGAGGCAGCTGGCACCCTTGCCGGCCAAGAGTTGGAAAAAAAAAAAGGGGAAAGAAAAAAGAAACAAAGAATAAAAAATTCAGAAAAACATTTTAAAAAATGCAAAAAATTATCCATGTCATCATTGGATGTGCAATGTAGGATAATTGACGTTGACTGGAATATCCTTTCAGCTTTTTCCAATTAAAATTGATAGAAATGACTAAATTGACAAATTGTCATAAATGTTAGCACTAAATTGATATAATTGAAAAGTTTATAACTGAATTGGCAAATTTGTAAAGGTTTAGGAGTAAATTAATCAAATTAAAAGGTTTAGAATTGAATTGGTAAATTTGTAAAGGTTTAGGAGTAAATTAATCGAATTAAAAGGTTTGGAACTAAATTGACAAATTTGTAAAGGTTTAGGAGTAAATTAATCAAATTAAAAGGTTTAGAATTAAATTCGGTAGTTTTCTAAGTGACTATATGGATCATCCATTCAAAAATATTTAGGGTCAAATTGTGCAGCTACAAAATAAAAGCGAGCACTTTGACCACTGCAATGGTTCATCAAATGTTTCTAGACTCGGTCTGCAAGTTGAAAGTCATAGGTTCAATTCCCTAGTCCATCACGGTCTCTGAAAAACATTGGGTTAGCCTTTGAAAGGCGAGCTTCAAGCTCAGGCGTATCGCCCGCTCTTAGGTTCTTCACTTGCATCGTGATGGGGGTTATGGCAAACCGTGGCATGTCCCAATCCGGTCCCGCCTATCTTCAGCTAGCCAAAAAAACGAGGCATGGTTCAAAAATTTCAACAAATTCAAATGATGGGAAGGTGCCCGTTGGCGATTGAAAAGGCCTGGTCCAAGGGATCGTATCTCCCTCTCTCTTTCCAGCTTGTTTTCAAAATGATAACGTCTTATCCATGGATTCCCCTCAAGAAAATGCCCAAATGCGTACGAGGTTTTTTTTTTTTTTTAACAGAAAAATGCGTACGATATTTGTCTCGCCGCTTTTTTATAGTTTCACGATCGAGCCGCAACCAAAAAGAATGTCAAGTGGATCGATTCCCGACCCAAAAGCGAAGAGATGGACGTAGTAGCTAGCAGCCGAAGACTTGGTAAGCGTATTCCCCTTCCCAAGCTCGCCGTACCAGCTGTTTCCACAAAATAGTAGGCAAGGATCGGATGCACGGCATAGATTCGGTCCTCCCGCGTTACCAATAATCCCATAAATGTGAGCCGTCGGGCACGTCACGGCCCGACCATTTCGTTCACAGTCTAAAACGAAAACTCTGTGGTGGTCCATGACTCCATGTGAACGCCAAAATGGCGCCCCCGCGAGAACGCGAGAAATCCTGCTGATTCTTGAGGCCGTGATTGATGATTGATGCCTCCACTCATCGCCCGATTAACGATGCAGATAGCGACGGGTGGGATCCATTACTGCTCGCGTAAATAGTATGAGAACACACTTTCGAATCCACATTAGAATCTGCTTTTTTCTAAGTGTCGTAAGGAGTTCTGTTGAATGATGTATAATCGATATCATGGTTTTGCGATCATCCTTTTTCAAGCATCCCCACTTTCGGATTTGGGTTCGGTCCTTTTCCTCCACCTTGCATTGACAATGTCCTCCCCCACTTGAGCCTTCCCATAGAAAAGAACGAAAATAACCAACATTAATAGCCACATCATATGTTCACGAGATTTGTATATTCATTATATATATGGTCTCCCTCCAATTGTTGGTTTAGATTTTTGGATTGGATATTCTAATATGATATGAAATTCATGTTTTGCCCCAGCTTATTTTATCTAATCCTAAGCTCATGAGGCGTATTAAAATTATTCATTTATATGCATGTAGGCTATCTCCACTTATTGATTTAAATTTATGAATTAGACATTTTGACATGCTCAACCTTTTGGGTTGGACATCTAACATTGCATTTGAACAAGGTTCTCTTTCGTCGGATGATTTTTTTAGCCAAAAAAATATCATTTTTGTTTCACTTATGAAGGCAAATTTTAAGCAGTGCTCATCGACGGACTATTGACATAGGGTAAATGTATTACATGAATATAAGTTTGAAATTTTTGTGCAATAAATTTTTTTAGGGTAAATGTGGTTAGAGTGAGCATAGTTTTCGATTTTTAGAGGCATTTTCCCGTTAATTTTTCGCACACTTCAAAAGAAAAACCCTAGTGAGGTTATTAATCACGCAATACAAAGATTAGTGTTCTATATAAGTCTCAAAAGCTAGTATAAAACCCTAACCACAATTGGCAAACCGGTTAACTTTAGAGTCGTTTATCAACATCACTAGTGCTTCGTTATCAAACCCTCGAATCCAACGCTTCACGTCTTTTAAGCGCCACTCTTACGGACCGGTCCCCCCTCCATTTCAGGCATTCTTTTTCCGCATGTTCTTTTCATGCCCTGAAGCGACGGGCATACCTGTTGCAGCATGATAAACGCCAGCACATTTACTTCGGTAGCTCGACCCAGAAAATAGAAGAAAAATATGCAAAATGGGGCAGCCCCCGAAAGCGACCAATTCATCTAGAAGAACAGACTCGTCGATCCTCGTCAAAGAGATGGCGTTACGACGCTGCACTGCGGGTTCTGCCTTCTGTTTCAGCTGCCTGCTTTTGGTCGCCATCTCGGCTTCATCGGTCAAAAGTTTCGTAATTATGAAATCAAACTTGTCATGCAGCATGCATAAGCAGAAGGAGAAAATATAATCTTTATTTCCTTTTATATATGACTATACACCGCGACAGATCGACGCCGGCGCTCCAAGTAATGTTTTTCGTTCAACGTGTCTGCGTTCCAGAGCTTCTAAGCTCGTCGCAGAGTGCATTTTATCTAAACCTACACGACGCATCATAATTCAAACCTAAGAAGATTCAAAAGCCATGGAGCATCGGACCGAAAAAGGGAAAGTTGCTTTTCCTTTGCGTGAGAAAATCTTTATTCCAAACCCGCTTACAACGCCACAGATCAAGGCAAAGATTTCTTACTTCTAGCTTAGTTTTTAAAATCATTCTGGAATTTTGCAAATGCAACTTTTGATTGATCCGCGAATTGTCTGGAAGCAACCAATCTAGCCATACTCATATGCCTTCCTTCTTTTTCGAGGCGCTTTGTATATAATTCTTTTCCATTATTTTTTAATAATTCTAAGAGCATCTTTCTTTTTCTTGGAGATCACTGTACATTTTTGGGTATGATCTGGTTCATATAAGTTGGCATCTCGGTATCACCAGCGTATGTACTTTCTAATACTTTGTATTTCCTACTTTATAACGGAACATATTCGTACCATCAAATTTCGACCAGCCTATACTTTACACATCCACATCTAAGAACTTTTGTTGAATTGTTAACGTGTCCGGAGGTCTTATTTCGAGAGAATTCGCGGTGGGGTTGACTCGGTTTTCGGAATACGTGATCATTGAATTTCCAAAAGCACGAGAGAGAGAGAGAGAGAGAGAGAGAGAGAGAATGGTGGGTGTCGTGGAATCTTTGATGGTGAAAGGCAGGACGCAGCAACCTTTGAATGCCAACTTTTACAAAATCGGACCAGACAAAAAATTGGAATGTGAAACCGAAAGCATACGAATCCAGACTTGGCAACAATCTATGCTAATTTAATAATGCCAACCCATCAAATTCCTCGTATAATATAAGTGCAACTCTTTCTACAAAAAAAAAAAAAAAAAATCCTTTTCGGTTGTCCTAGATTTGGTTTTGTGACGGTCCACTCGTACGTGTTGATTTTTCAAAGGTTACAAGTCTTGCATTTTTTATAATAGTCGGTGCTCCCATTGATTGCCAAAGCCGTTTGAAAAGAAAAAAGGGAACGGGCGTTGGACTTTAAAGGGACGTGGTGTGATTTCAATCGTACCGTCTTGTCTCCGTCGCTTTCGACGACCGACCGCTTTCGCCTTCTCTTCATTGGTCGCTCGAAATATGTTCTAATTTAGATCATGCACGTACCCCTTTTATCTCGAGCTTTTATTTGTAATTGACGAATTATTTCTTGGTGTTAAGAACCAGTCTTTCGGTCGTACGTTTTTTTGGCTTTTTCAGTGACACGACAAGTAAAAAGTCATAACGTTTCTTTCAACACGTTACAATTGCGTAACTATCAATTTTTTCATGATGATTTTCACTTTTGATTCTTTTAATAAAATGTCAATAAAATAAAAAATTTTAAATTGATATATAATAAATTTACCCAAAATTAATGAAAAAAAATTAACAAATTTATAATCTGTTAATTTTCGTTAAATTTTTTCATCAAATTGATAAGTTAAATGATACTCACTAGTTTTTGGGTTTTATTATCAATTTTGTGTTTTTGTGGTTAGTTTGAAATTTTTTGTTATCATAAAATTAATTTAAGGTAAATTTGTCACAAATGTAACAATTTAGAGTTTTTCATGGTATTAGTGCTTTAATAAATAGAGTTGTTTTGTTGGGGACATAAATCAACCATCAAGGCTTTGAATTAGTTTGCAAAAAATCAATAGACGCGTCCAAGTGTGCTTGTGCACAATTTAACCATGCTCGTGTCATACTTGAATCGATCTTCCCATACAAATAGATAAAATAAGAATAAATAATAGACCGCATAATGACTGGCCTTTTCATACTGTCCCCTCCCCCCATACACCCCCAATACCATGTCAATACATACTCATACTATTGCCTGTTTAAGTACTCTTGTGACACATTTTCATTTAATCAAATGTTTCAAGATATGTCGCATTGATCGGAAGCGCTCAAGCGTAGCAAAATAAGCTTGCAATAGTTAAAATACAGATTGCAGATCATGTTAGTTGTACCCTTTAAAAAGAAAAGGAAAATTTAGATTAGAGACGCGGAAGAGTCCACAGAAACCAAAACTTAATCCGCTTAAGACGGTTCAGCAGGTAGATTAGGTCAGCGGATCAAATGCACCGCACCCGTTGATCAACGACACCTAATTTTAAGTTAAATCAGTTATAGTCGTTGACACGAAGCCGTGCGATTGTCGCCAATCTTTTATTGAATTTACTAAATCAAAAGTGAGTGACGTGATGACCAGTTCAAAGTCGTCGTCGTCCGCCCCAAGAAAACAACGACAAAAGCCAGCGAAGAACGAGGAAACCACAAAGAGAGCTGGTCTCAAGGCGAAACCGAGTGGCAAGTTATGGCTATGGCCCCAGTCAACGGCCCCTAAAAATAATAAAAATATCTACCAACTAGATTTTGATATTAATATATGTGTGTGTGTATATATATATATATATACATGGGTAATTTGTGGGTCCTTTGAATTATGCATCCCCTCCGATTTTTAATAAAATTCGATTTGGAGGAAATTCGTTTTTTCTTTTTTTTTTTTTTAATTTTCATCATATAGGACTTCTCTTCGCTCCCTTGAAGTTCTTCATCGGATATAGAAATTTGCTCTGATCCTCCTTAAGTTTTAAACGTGAAACTCAATTGACTTTTTTTCTACATATTAATATCATAAAAAATCCCAAATTATATATACTGTGTTCGCAACATTAACATATCAAGATTTTTATTAAGTCACGATAAATTTTAAAAGGCACCTAATGCGACGCTAATACCAAAAACCGTTTTTTGTACCGCCAAAATGACCAAACTCGTACCGGTGTATTGGCAACACAAAAAAAATTTCAAGGATTTTAAGATAAAGTTTAGGACATTCATTGGTAAATAGAGATTGTATTTGTTGTACTTGTATGGTTTTGGTGATTCGGCGACATAAAAAAAGTTTGCGATGTTGATGTCACGGCTTGCGGTTTCGAGGCATGTTCCCCCATTGACTTCTTTTAACAACTGCTAACAAGATACAGGAAATTCTTAATTCTTAAGTATGATAATCGGCACCGAATCGTCTATATAACACATTATCTCAGCCTATCTTTCCCTGGGGACCAGCCACCTCAGCCATTGATCCGACATTGCTTGAGATGTACTTGACAACGTTATATTAATTAAAGCGTCGCAATCGGAGTTAGCATCTCATGTACAATAGTTTCGCGTCACTTCATGAGGATCCCCCACTTACCCCTATTATTATTTTTATTTCGACATCACTTCACCGTCCCTTTTGAAAGAGGGCGCACCTTCATGTAATTTAATTACTTAAATTAGCTAACCAATCAAATCGAAACACACGTTCCATCAACGGAAGAATACGCGTTAATGCTTGGCTTTTTCAAACTAGGCTAATCTTTTATATACTACCGACACGGATACGGACACGCGACACGATATGACACGACACACCAAGACATCATTTCCCAAAAATTAGAGAATTTCAACACATTATATTTTATTATATACAAATGCACAAATAAATAAATAATAATAAAAAGAGTTTAGAATTAATTTACACTAAAAACATTAATTTAACATTTGTTAATATTATTCATTACTTTAATTTGACAAATTCGACTATATTACATTGCAATAATCCATAAAACTTAGAGAAAAACAAGTAATCCACATTTTATTCTCAAATTTAGAGATATGCGCGCTACATGTCCCAAAACTTATCATGAAGGTGTAATTGAATCCTAAAATTTATCAAATTGATGCAATTGAGTCATTCCATTAATATCGTCAATTTATTTAATCGAAAATTCTGAAGTAGTATTTTTAAATTTATTTATTTATCTTATGTGGTAATTTTTTGTTACTTTTTTCTTTAAATCTTATTCAAAAATAGTAAAAAAAAAACTACTTAAAAAGTTAAAATAATTCTTAAAAAACTAGAAAAAAAGGCAAGGTTGTAAAAAAAAAAAAAAGACAAGGTCATGAAAAAAATTAGGTGGGTGGCTTGGAAATAATCCAAAAAAAAAAAAAAAAAAAAAAAAAGCAAGGTCATGAAAAAAAAGAAAAAAAAAGGCAGGGTCATGGGTTGTTGGGCATGCCGCTACCACTATCGGAGGGGGTCAATGAGGTCGTAAGCCCTAGGTGGCAAAGGGTGAGTGGCCCTTGCTTGTGGGCGGCGAGCCTCCCTAGCCGTAGAGAAAGCCTCACCAACCTCAAGAGAGGGTCGGCAACCCTCACTAAGCCCGAGTAAGGGCGCGGCGTTGCCCGGATCTGGGTGAGTTTCGCCAACCCTTGCCTGGTCAGCGATGGCCTCACCCAAGTCGACGAGGGCCGCTCCCCCTCCGCCACCTCGCTGACCCCCTCCAACGATGGCGGCGACACCTAGGTCCTTGGTCTTTTTTTTTTTTTCCTTCATATATTTATATTTTGACCTCTTAAGTATTGAAATTTTAAAATTGGCCTTGTGCATGTTGGAATTTCGAACTCATGTGTTGGGGAAAGTCAACAACGTGTCAAATTTTTCGACATTTGTTGATTGCGTATCAAAACATGTTGGAGTATCAAACACAACACAAAGGCCTTTGGAGAGTGTTAGTGCTACATAGCTAAATCTTTTTTAACCATTAAAAGCGAGATGTACCATGAGAGCCCATAGGGTTAGCATGAACCGACTAAACCGACTATATATTCGTGATTGAAATGAAAAAAACTGATTGTTTTTCGTTTAACAAGTGCACTAGAAATTCTAAAACTTGTTACGAGAGTACAAATAACTTGATTGCACCAGCTTGATAAGTTTAAAAAACTTAATTGTATTTTTTAAAATTTTAGAACTCAATGCACTTTTATAATAAATTTTAGAATTTGATTGCATTTTTAAAAATATTTATAACTCAATTGCACTTTGGCAATATATTTTAAGACTTTAAATATACTTGTCTTTTTTTTTTTTTTTTTTTAATACCAACTTTAAAGGAGATTGAGGAGTGTACCGATGTTGTGAATCGAGTTGCTCGAAGTACCCATTAAAGTCCTGATTTTACCCGACATTGAGGTCGTATGCTATCGAAAACTCTTATTCAGATCCAACGTCACGACCCCACGGCATTAACGCGGGCAGGCCCGTCTTTTTACAGGTTACTAGGAACGAAAAAATGCCGCGTTTGAAATGCCTACTTCATCCGAACAAAACGATCGGCTTAATAAAATAATCTAACCAATGCGGGTCCCGATATCGCGGTCCAGGTTCGTGAATTTGCATATTCTGGTGACACAAAGGACGTACTGCAAAAGATTCAATTCGTGGGACATGTCCGTTTCTTGTTCCGGAGACAAAGACGTTGCTTCGAGGCGCGTTTGAGCATTTACATTTTGGCGTATTGTCTGTTTATGTTCCTTTTTTTTTTTTTTTTTTTTTTTCCTGATTGTTATTTTCTGCGATTAATCATGTTCTTGTTTTTCCCTTTGCAAGTCGAAATCTTTCAGCGAAAAATAGCCAGCGGTTCACTGAAAAAGAAACCAAATAGACCTGGCTTATACTCAAGAGTTACTTCCCATCTCTAATTTCTCATCAAATAAATTTTTATTCAATATTTAAAATCATGGAGTCTTATGTGTACAAGTTGACATTGCGTTTATTAGGGGGATTAGGAAGAAAGAGAGAAGGTTCCAATCACGCGGTGGTGACATGGTGGTGTAGGGATGGGAGAGAAATGGACGGAGGAAGAGATTGAGATGAATTGATCCGGTCAATTTCCTGTAGAAATTGAAATTTTAAATTTATTTGAATCTCTCCAATCTGGAAATTTTCAGAGGGATTTGTGTGTGCTTAGCATATGTATTGCCATTTCCCAATTATACCCTTATCGCATATGAGTCAATAAGTACATAATATATTCTTTTATTTATGGTGTGTTTGTCTTATGAAAAGTTTACAATTTAAAAAATATTTTTAGATGATCGTTTGAATTGTTTTTAAAGATGAATGAACAAAAAATATTTCTATTATTCATGAAGCTTTTTAGATATAGATTATTCCAAATGGTGAAAAACATTTTTTCATTGATTAATTCTTTTAAGAAATGTAACCAATTCATTTTTTATAAAATATTTTTCTAAATCATTTTATTTTTCCACAAAACAAATGGGCTCTTATTTCCTCTCACTAATTTCCAAACAACACCATAACTCGATTACTTCTTATCTTCTCTCCCCTTTTCTTCTCATAATTATCTCGACCCCTCCTTTTCGTTCCTAATCACTCCGTCCAAATTAAGCGTAATTAAGAAAAATTTCAAATATTTTAAAATGTAAATAGTAAAAATAGTAAAATTGAAAAAATAATTAATATGAATTTAAAAAAAATGAGGGTTAATAACACGAAATATTCTAAATTGATAAATTTATAACAAATTTTTCCTTTGTTAGTTTCTTTAAATTTCTTGTCAAAATGTTGAGTTGAACAACACATGCCTAACCTGTTGTCTTGGTTTGGAGTTTTACCTCGCGTTTATTATAAATGTATTGGTTTTTGGTTTTTCATAACATTAATTTAATTTAACGAAAATTAATGAAATGTAAATTTGTCACAAATGTATTAGTTTAGAGTTTTTGATAGTTAAAAAATTAATTTATAATAAAAAAATTAGTTTGGATTCAATTTATTACAATTGTATAAATTTGAAATATGGATCCTCGTTTATTTATTTATTTATTTTTGCTTTTTCTAACCAAAAGCAAAAAGGTCATCAGGTGATGACTTCGTCCTTGCCCCATTTGGTCACGGCATAAAATAAGGATTTTGTTCTTTTTTTTAGTCCTCTTCCAACTCCCAATTTCTATCCCTTCGAGGCGGGTTATTCGCTAAACGCCCCTCCTCGAATCCCCCCGCGATATTACGGTCGGGCCCACGGGCCCACGGGATCTCCCACCTCCGTAAAGTCGCGAACGCCCCCGGCCCCAGGTCACGGGGCCCACTTTTTTAAATATCAAAGGGGCACGCCGCGTCGTAATTACGGCGCCTGGTCGAGGTCAAATCCGTCATTCACCCCTAGAGAGAGAGAGAGAGAGAGAGAGAGAGGCGGTCCTCGCCGCAGCTCTGCCGTTTTTGTGTATAAAGAGAGAGGGAGGGGGGGACTCGTGGAGGGCGCGCTGGTCCGATGCGTGTAAGCCAGGTGACACGAGCAGACATGATACGACGCCAGCAACAACGACGAGCATCCCCCCTGCTGCCACCGATCCCTGCGCCGACCGAGACGAGCTCCTCCGCGATCGCGATCCCCGAGCCCTAGCCCCGCGACCGCCGCCTTCCCCTTGGAATTCCCTCTTCCTTCCTTCCTTCCTTCCTTCCTTCAGGTTCGATCCTCGATCCCCCGCCCCGGCTCACCCGCATTGCCCCCGCGTCCATCCCCTCCGATCCGCGATCCCCGCGCGCGCGCCATATTTTCTCCTCCTCCTCCTCCTCCTGTCTCGGGCGTTCGCCGGTTGGCGTCGTCCGTTCTGCGCCGCACGTGGAGCTCTTCGTCCGGTCGGCCGATTTGGTGAATTCGTCCGTGTCGCTGATCCCTCTTTCTCGGTCTTTCCTCTGCAGTTGTCGTTGTGTGGTGTGCTCCGACTCGGATAGAGAGAGAGAGAGAGAGAGGTGGAGGTGGAGCAATGGCGGAGGTGACGAAGGTTCTGTACATAGTGGTGGTGGACGAGGGAGAGAAGAGAGAGGGAGGGAGGAAGGAGTCGTTCCGGTACACGCGCCCCGTCCTCCAGAGCACCCTCCAGCTCATGGGATGCAAGGCTCGGCACGCCTTCAAGGTGAATTTCATTCTTCTTCGATCTTCCTTCTGTCCGGGCCGTCGCGAGCTTCGTATTGTTCTGTTATTTTTTTATCTTCAGAAACTTCCTTTTTTTTTTAATTTTTCTTTTCTTTTCTTCCCCCCGCGATCTTTTCACTTTCTGCTGAAGCTAGGAGCTGCATTCTGCCTTTTTTGTTCTCGCGATTCTCTGCATTATGCTGCGATCGGTTGGTCTCTGTTGGGCGAATGTCCTCGCGAGGCGGAGATCTATCGTGCATGCAATCTGTTCTGCGAAATTTCAATTTCTTTTCAGTAGTTTCCCCCGTAGGGCCTCGGGCTGTAGCATAAATTACACGATCTCATGGATTGTTGTACTAATGCTCGGAGCGTATTGCTTTCTTTCGCTAGAAGAAAAATGCCGCATCCCGGACGTTCTTATGAATTGGGGACTCGGATTTCTTTGTGAATGGGGAATGAATCTATATCCTTGATGCCCGAGAATTCTCTCATTTTTTCAGCTATTTTTGTGGCTCTTCTGTCTTTATTTATTTATTTATTTATTTGGTGATTGGTATTGTTGTTTCTTGCGGAATCTCTCTTCCTACGTCAGGTGCACCTTTACTTGTCAAAAGGCCTGACAAATTTGTGCATTTGAGAGTGTTCTACTATTCCTTATTTGACCTTTTCGTGTAACAGTATTGTTGAAATGCACCTCTTTCGCTTTTGAATTAAGAAAACCTCAGATCTTGTTCCTCATGCAATACTTTTTTAATTTTGACATGGTACAGTGCAGTAGAATTGATGTTAACCCGATCGGTTGTTTTCTTTTGACCGTGCTGATTGAGAGTTCAACGCATCTTTATAAGATGATTCATGTAATTCCTAGGGTTTGGTGTGAGAGCCATTTTTATTTCCGCAAGGAAACATGTTGCACAACATCCTCTTGGGTTCTTGTGAAGGTGAAGGTTTAAGATGTATTTTGTTTCTTTCTGCACCAGATGAGTCAACGGGTTTTTGAATTGATGAGAAATGAGGCCTCTGTTGATGGCTTCTTCCCAGAGGGGATGGAGGTACCTTCTGAATTTGATG
The DNA here is from genome assembly GCF_016545825.1 of Eucalyptus grandis. Classification (NCBI taxonomy): domain Eukaryota; kingdom Viridiplantae; phylum Streptophyta; class Magnoliopsida; order Myrtales; family Myrtaceae; genus Eucalyptus; species Eucalyptus grandis. The sequence continues at coordinate 41,889,751 of NC_052613.1, forward strand.
CTTCAAAGGGGCATACCTGTAAAGCAGCAGCAGACAAACATTCCAGTTCAGGAGCATTCGAACTGTACAAAAGGCGAAGAACTGTTGTTGTCAGGAGAGAGACTTTCTTAGATATTGTATGCAGCAGTCTTTCTGAATATAAGTACGTGGGCGCAAATCAGAGGGCCGACTTGGTTTTAGCTTGCAGGTACATCATATCTTGCAGCTTCTAATACACATCTTCCTCCTCCACAACTTCCTTCTTGAGAGAAATCATAAGCTCCACTCTTGGGAATGCACTGCTTATGTATGCATCATTTGCATAATATGGTTGTATGGTTTTTTTCAGGAATTATGATAAAACTTAACTCTGACTCTGTAAATTGTGATTAATGCATACCATATGGACCACGGGATTTGTTATTTGCCATTTACAGCATGAAGGAGGTCTATGTTTTCTTAAGCATTATCTCCTGGCTTTCTGCTGCAGAATACGAGAAAGGAAAGAATCCGTAACTGTGCTGTTATGTGGCACTAGTGGATGTGGGAAATCTACTTTGTCTGCATTGCTGGTATATCTTTAGCTGAGAACTTTAATGTTCTTTAGTTTTTCTTGGACAGTTTTTGTTTTGGGTAGTTCATAGTAGCTGTCGCTGCATTCCTCATTACATATTTTTGTTTTTATTTTGGGGGCTGGAACTGGAAATCCGTTAGTGCTTTTCATGTTAAGTGGAGTTGTTAGTCATACAAAGTGAATGCGATGCTGTATCTACACTTTTCTTTGTCGATTTCCCAATTATATTAATTTTTTAAGCTCATTCCTGCAGGGTAGCAGGCTTGGAATCACTACGGTGATATCAACTGACTCCATTCGGCACATGATGAGGAGTTTTGTGGATGAGAAGCAAAACCCCTTACTTTGGGCTTCCACATACCATGCAGGAGAATACTTGGATCCTGTTGCTGTTGCAGAAGCAAAGGCTAAGAGGAAAGCCACTAAACTAGCCGGCATTTCGCGCTCAACTGTTAAGGCTGAGACATCTGATGGATCAAAGCCAGGGAAACCAGATGCTACAGCATCTGAAGAAAGCGGAGCTGCTTCTGAATTAATCAGTCCAAAACAGATGGCTGTTGAAGGTTTTAAAGCACAAAGCGAGATGGTAATTGACAGTCTTGATCGTTTGATCACTGCGTGGGAAGAGCGGAAAGAATCAGTAGTTGTTGAAGGTGTTCACTTGAGTCTTAATTTTGTGGTAAGCTCATCCTGGTCCACTTCCTTTTCTCTCTACCTTGTAGTGTACACCTTGGGTTTGCAATGATCTCCCCTCAGGCTTAATTTGGTTTTTACTTTCCATTTCATGCAGATGGGGCTAATGAAGAAGCATCCCTCCATCATACCGTTCATGATCTATATTACAAATGAAGACAAGCACATGGAAAGATTTGCCGTTCGTGCAAAGTACATGACGCTGGACCCAGCAAAAAATAAATATGTGAAATACATAAGGAACATTAGAACAATACAGGACTACCTTTGTAAAAGGGCTGACAAGCATCTGGTCCCCAAAATAAACAATACCAATGTTGATAGGAGCGTGGCGGCAATCCATGCCACGGTTTTTAGCTGCCTCCGAAGGCGTGAAGTGGGGGAGCAGCTTTATGATCCCACGACGAACACAGTTTCTGTGATTGATGAGGAGTACAGGAACCAATGTGCTGCAAATTCCTTAAGCTCTAAGGGCATGTTTCAACTGATCCAGAGAAAAGGTTCTTCTAGGCATCTGATGGCACTTCTAAATACAGATGGATCTGTTGCCAGGGCTTGGCCTGTGAATTCAGTTGACAGCAAAGGGAACCCTGTGTTGGGCAACGGGGGTGAGAATGAAATAGGCAACCCGATGTATGGTCCATTGCAGATTGGAAAGGCTGAGCCGGTCAATCTTCAGTTTGGTCATTTTGGAATCAGTGCTTGGCCTAGTGATGGAGGCACAAGCTATGCTGGAAGCTATGCTGGAAGTGTCGATGAATCGAGGGCTGACGGGACTGATACTGGCAGCAAATACTATTCGTCTTGTTGTAGCTCACCAAGGATATCTGATGGGCCTGCCAAGGAGGTATGTTGTGGTTAATCTGTAAATACACAACTTCACAAGCATTTTGTTCCCAGGGAAAAATCGCATTGTTGTTTTATAAGATGCGAAATTCTGATGAGTTTTCTATTTTTGTTAACACTTTTCAGCTGAAGGAAGACCACTCCGTGCATGGAAGTGATGAGGAGGCCGATGACCCACCTGTGGACAGTGACGAAGATCTAACAGAAGACGATGCTAGCAAACACGACCACGAAGAGGTTCGAGTTTACCCTTTGATCTGAGTCTCTCTTTCAAGTGGTCTGGCCACCATTGTGGTGCTCTCCTCTATTTTTTGACTGTAGAAGTATTGCCCTTCACAGGTAGGATCAGTGGACGAGCAGTCTACTAAATCAGACGAAGAGTACGACGATCTTGCCATGCAGGACGTGGTGGAGAATGGGTATTGGTCGGACGACGATGAGGAATTGCGACGGAAGTTACTTCCTGCTCCTGGGGATCCGGGGACAAACGTGGGAGAGGACAAGTATAGTAAAAATCTGGACCTTTTCCTCAAGCATAGCAATGAACAGAAGATTGAGCCGTTGTGCTCTTACGCTTCTGTGCTCGTGGAGAAAAACGAGAGGCGTGTGGCAACACCCGGCAAAGCGAGGATGAGAAAACGGTCTCTAAGTATACCCGCCTTTGGTGGAGATGATGGGTCGATAATCACCGATCCCATTCTGTCCGGGGCCCCTTAAGAGCTATAAGGGGGGAAGAGTTTTATTTGGCATGCCTTTCATTTTTCTAACGAGTTTGGTTTCCTTTGTATATCTTTTGCTTTGCTTTGTCCGGTTAGGGAAGTAGGTGCTTTCTTTCTCCTCCTCTTTTTTTTTCCTGTCTAATCTAACAACGGAGGAGTTCGACGATGAGATTCTAATTTTTTTAATCTCATTCCTTTATTCTCTCTTTGTTTTTTCCTCAGTTAAGTTTTGTCGATATGAGACCTGGTGGCGTGTTGATAGAGCCTTCACTTAGCCGGGTTATCGTTTAAATGGTAGATAGAGCTTTGTTTGACTGGAAAGGAGAAAAGAGAGGAATTGGGTTTAGGAAGAGTAGTTCGACGCTGTACCGTGGCAGCCTTGGCCGGTCTCTAGCATGAGCTTCACTCTTAAATGTTGCGATAGTCTGTTCATAGATAATCCGTTTAGCATGCCTCTTCCCAGTCCAATCCTTAGAATGATTAACCATTCGCTTCAACGAGGCTGTTATAGCTTACATCACGTGGAAAGATTTACTTGGTGCCAGAATTCGATGGGAGATTGTGTTTATTCCATTCCAAGTCCCCCAACTGCTTCTGCTGTTTCTTTTTTAACAATTGGCAAGGCAAGAGTCCGCGATCATGATAATGCCACCCAAGGAAAGAGAATTTCTGCAAAGGGAGCATAGAAAGGGCTTCGGTACCCATTAGCAATCCATCAATAATCGGTGTCCGTAAATCATGCCATTTCATTTCCTTGAACAAAAACGAGAAATCCCAGGATTCACAGTCACAATCAGAGACACCGTTTGCTTGTACCCCGCATGCACGAAGGGAGGGGGATGAAGAAGAAGTGAAGTCATAGAGCAGAGTGCGAACGAACCATTCCATTCTTCGATTCGAGGGGTTAAAAGTATTGACGGGCGACCTTGCTCAATATTCGAATTCACTGCACTAACCATTTCTCTTGCAAATCTGCAATGTTGGCCGAAGCATCCATTGCAAGTAAATTAATCTAACTTCCTGGAGGAGGAATATAGGCTCTTGCCGTTTTGCCACTGAATGCTGGATCCGTTGTGCATGGATTTATCAACCATTACTCTGTTTTCCTAAGGTTGGGTGCAATACCTTGAGCTTCGGCCAGTCTGACCTCTTTTGCTCACATAGATGACATATCTTCAATGCACTCAAAATCTCGATTGACGAATGATAAGCAAGAAATACTTGATCGTATGCTTTGTTCCCGAAGATACATTATCAAGCCACATCGACGCATCAGCATCTTAATCAACATGAAGTCTAAGTATCTCCTATGGAGCGGCTAATGCTCATCACATTTCAACTTTCAAGGCTTCTTCATTACCATTCATTTTGCATAATGCAGTTGCTATGCCCTCATAGCCAAATAGATCAGCTCTTAGCCTCTCTCTTCTCTATGCTAGCAAGAAAATTGTAAGCTTCATCTACCATCCCCCTCTTGCAAAAAGCATCTACTACTCTCTCCATCATAACCTCACCAATTTGAATTCCCTTCCTCTGCATCTCACCGATGTACCGAATGACCTCCTCAATCTCTCCGACTTCGCAGAGCCCACTAATCAAAGCCCAGTACGTGTCAGCATTCTTCTCAACACCTCTTTTAGTCATTTCATCAGACAGGTTAACCGCGCTTCTTGCGGACCCTACTTTGCCGAATGCACCAATAGTCAGATTATACAAGTGGATTTCAACTTTCAAACCAAGATCATGCATTTTCAATATCAACTTCTCGGCCTCCTTCGCCCATCCAAAGCTTGCGTACCCACCAACTAGGAACTTATATGTCTCGGGATTGAATTCGACTCCTTCCTTTTGCATCAAGACCAACACCAAGTCCAATTCGTGAAAATTCCACCACTTCACGCAAGCATCTATGAGTGTATTGAACGTGACAATGTTTGGTTCTACACGTTTTCTTGACATTTGTTCCACCAGCTCCCTAGCCATCTTGATCGCTCCACACCTACACAGCCCATCAACCACGACAGTCAAAGAGTACACAGAAATCCCAATACCCGAATCAACCATCTCGCCGAAAAACTCCACACACAACCCGACCTGATCAGATCTCTTCAGGGCAAGCAAGTGCACAGTACACGCCCTCTCATTTATCCGAACTCCCCTCTTTCTCATGTAATCAAATGCCTGCGAAGCCTGACCATATAACCCATGTTCTGAGTAAACTTTAAACATCATCTCTAGTAACTTCGCTCTAATTCGCGCCTTGACGCAACGTTTCTCGATCACGCACGCGATGGCCGAAAACGGAAGCGGCCCGTTCCGACTCATCAGCACGGATCTCAGCAGACGCTCCGCCCCGCCAAAGTTCGTCGCTTTGAGCAGCCGGCAAGCTAGAACTAAGTGCGACTGCAGGTTAGGACGGAACGAGTGGGAGGAGGGCTGGTTCTCGAGGAGGTAATCGAAGAAGGCGAGGCATTTCGAGGAATGCAGATGAGGGTCGGAGAGGATGCGGTCCAGCAAGGCGTGGCTGAGGCCGGAGAGAAGGGCGCCGGGAGGAGGGTCGAACGGCGCCGTCGGGGGAGCGATTCTGCCGATCCTCCGGTGGAGCTCGCCGTAGAGGCTCCGAGACCGCGCCGGCCCGCCGCCCCCGGAGGCCCGGCGGGCGGCTTGCAGGATCTTCTGGGTCATCTCATGGAGGAAGACGAAGATTGCAGTTCGTCGGGGGAGGAGGTTTGGCGGTTTATTCGGTTGTCCGGCTATTGCTTTCAATGTAGTGTCGATAATTCGCAGGTCTAGAAATCGGACTGGTTTTCTAGCATGATGCCCTAAAAATAAAAGTTACCAATCACACGCATCGAATTAGAGGCGGTCGTGGGCCGAGACGGCCGACCACATAGGTCGGGCCTAACATGGTACCCAGGTCCGTCGGGGCAAAGCTCCTTGTCCGGCAAGACGTCCCGAGCTTCTCGCCTTCCGCCGCCGGAAAGCGCGACGGCGGTGAGGGACAAATATGAAGCTGGCCAGAATTTAGGTACGTCGTACCAAAAGAATATGTAATATGGATGTAGAATCTTTGGGCTGGGCCGCTCTTGGACGGGCCCAGTATTACTGGGCCGAACTCCTGATCAATTAGTCTTGTACAAGATCTCTTTTAAAGTGCTGTTCCGCCCTTCTCGCCCATTTGGTCCGAGAGCGAGCTTGGGCGAGCCCGAGCCCGTGAGACGCACAATCAGGTCTGACAAGAATTTCATTAATCACCAGTACATCAGTATTAACTATTAAGGGTGTGCAAAAGAACCGGAAACTATCCGGATCGCCCGGAGCCTAACCGGAACGCCCAAGAACCAGTGGTTCTTAAGGGAACCGGTTTGGTTCTTCGTTCAATTTATTGGAATTGGTGGGCACCGGTTCGGTTCTCGATTTCAAGTGTGAAACTGTTCATCCGGACCAATAATATATATAACACATATTTTTAAAAATAAAAAATCCTAAATCCCTAGGCTACTTACTATTATTTTTGTTAGATAGTTGTCTACTTTTGCCCACTTATAACAAGTTTGGTGAGTGTGCTCTCTTGCTTGCACACTTCCTAACATGCTAATATTGTTGGTTTATTGCCTCTAATTGGGAGTGTCTTTGATGAGGTGATTCCATCGTGTAATTTTTTGTTGCGTATTATAATACTAACGCGTGAAGCTTGGTAGGACCGATTCTATAGACCCACTCAGGAACTAGACTGAACTGACGATTCAATTCTCGGCTGTATCCATGAAATCAATGGGCAATTCCCGATTCCAACTTTTAGGAATCAGTCTTTAATGGGTAGTTCTTGGATTTAGGACAAGAACCGCCAACTCGAACCATGCTCATCTCTAACTAGTATCCACTTCTTTAGTATGAAATTTCACTAACCGTAGGAATAGATTACTACCAAAATTAAAAAAAAGTTACTAGTCATTTTAACAGCGAAGCTTCCTTTTGAAAGGGTTAAGCGTGCATAGTATCAGGTGGATGCGACAAAGAAGAAAATCTCATATTTTAGATGTCTAAAATTAAAAGGAGAAGTCGACATACGTGGTTGACCAAGGTAATTCGATGGTTTCACCTCTTGAACAAAAGGTGAAACGATGGGATAATTTTCTCTTGTTAGATTTTTACGGAACTTGTGCGATGACCTCATTAAAGTATTCGGCTCTTAACAGTATCGAGGTCAATTGACGATGATACAAACTATTGTATCGAGCTCAATTGACGATAATACAAACTATGTTAACAAAACCTATTATAAGAACCTATTATACTAACTGTAACGTTATGTGCTCGGTAGAAACTAATAATATCTCATATAAAATTTTCGGCAGCCATCGAACAAACTTTTTCTTCATTTTCTTCCCTTAAAATGATGGACGGTTTATCAAAAGAGCCCTAATTTCTTAATGAGGTCAGCAACTTCTCATGCAAAAAACCAAATAGTTTCGATATACGTTAGTATCGCATCGAGCAACTTTTCACTTTACTTATGAGCTGTGTTTTTCTCTAAAAAGAAGAGAATGAAGAATGAGCTGTGTGCTTGCTGAAAATGATTTTGGAGACTTTACAGTTCCTGTACAATCGTTGTCTTTGCTGAACTTATTAAATGTAGGACCTGCACATGCAGCTCTTCCTGGACAACCTAACAAAAGTAACTACTCTTCCGATCCCACTTGCCGAATGAAATGGATTCACGGTATGTTCATTGACAGCCGTTATCGCACAAACCCGATACATTCTAGCCGTTAGATCACGTGGATCTCGTGCAAGACGCCATGATTCACTGTCAAAAAGAGCTGTACCCACATACTTTTGAATAACAAAGCGAAAGATAGTCGATTGTTTGGCTTTGGCTGTACTGCGATGGCGTGGGAGCCATTCAATTTAGGGCGGGTCGATGAGACTAGTGTAGGAATGCCATTATAATGGTCCTTGCAAAGGTTCTTGATGGTACTACCCATCAATTGTAACCAGACAATGCTTGCATGGGGACCATTATTTCCTTTAAGTAGTAAGTGTCTAGGCAACGGGACAACTTTTGCATAGATTTACTGCGATGGATCATGTCGACCATGTAATCAAATAAAGTGAAATTCACACAACATCCCACTAAAGGAAATAACTTTTTTTTTTAAATAATAATTTTAAGGACACAAACATGGGATTTAGCTATGTGAAAACTCATAATATACTCTGCAAGCCTGATGAATAAGTTAAGTTCATACTTTTGACTTGTACAAATACCTTGATATAGATTGTTTTGCACGTAGTTAATGGGATTTGAATAAATACCTTTTAATCCCGGAACAAGATACCCAGTGTACCCCAACTAAGTGCCCGAGGAGTTAAAGCACAATTCTTCATATGATTTTTGCATCATGATTTACTCTATATGTCCTCTGAATCATCTATATAGAATGAGTCTATTTCATATTCTTTCACAACTTCCCAAAGAGAAATTGGCGACTAAAATGAGAGTATTTTGTTTCTTTTTCTACGGGCACTGGGAATCCATCTGAAAAGCATCAAAAGGAATATACATAGTAAATCTAACCTCGAAAGAACTGCGACAGATAATCCTTCAAGGCAAATCGGAGAAGACATTTTCATGGGGCTTTACATCATTGATGGTTAGATTGATTCGCAACATCAAACCTCACATGAACACAAGACACTTGGAATCAGACCGTGGTAATTTCATCTCGACGAACCTATCAGTCATGCCAACGTTTTACTTGGAAACAAACCTAAAGAGAACATCGAAGAACTCCCAAAACCGGAAAGATTATAAGACATGGTGTTACCCCAGCTAGAGGTCATGAAATGAGTCATTTAAAGAATTCTCATTTCATGTAGGGTTTACATATATACATGGACATACGACTATGTTTCGCAAAGTCACAACCTGTCATGTGGACATCTCTACTAGCTGAGCTCTTCAGACAAGTAATAAGTTTTCTGTCTGCCGCAAGAGCTATCTCACGCACAGCGAGATTATGAGTATAATCGGATACTATATGCGTGGATCACACAAAGCGAAAAAAGAAAGAAGAAAAGAAAAAGGGTAACGGAAGTATATTGGACTGGAGATCCCATATGAATTTTGCACCAGTTGAAGAGAGGTTAATCTATGAAGTCATTCGAATTATAGGAAGTACATTTTAAAAGCAATGGCCATGAAGTCGGATACACTAAGAACAGAAAATCTTACCCAAGATTATTGTCAATGAAGGTCAAAAGAGAAACATAAACACTTCATGTTTAGTACCAAACGGAAAACGGGTGAGAATGAAGGGAAAAGCAAATAAAGGATCGTGACTCTTTAACTCGATCTTGGCGAATCCCACCCGGCCTATCTTACCTGCCCTAGCAATGTCGTGAAATTATGCTTGATTATTTGGAAGAAGAACGTCAGGAGAGATAATCTTTAGCTGGTTTGTGCAAAAGTATCGACATCCATTCTTGTGATGTATATCCAACCTACAAAGATGGCAGCATTCGCACAAAGTTCCATTTTAATCAACATTTCGTGACGCTTACACGGTGTTCCATGGATATTGAGGTAGTTGGCCTTTTGGGCTCATACCCATGGTTTTTTTCTTAAAAAACAAAGAAAAAGTTCAACCTGACAATGACTTACTTTGAATGCTACAAGGCACACCAGAAAGAGAACATATATGAGAATCTGAAGACTTTGTGAAGTTGTGAAAGGAATAGAATCAAAATATCTTTATTACGCAACGCATTCCGACACTCGTAAATGCCACGTCCCTTGATCCTCTTGCTTCTTCATTTGGTAAAGCCATATTTGACCAATATATCTTTGCTTACGCAGGATCCATCCCTTCTCCATAGCTCCTGAAAAATCACACGTCATGGAGTAAATTCCCTTTGCACAATATATAGCATCTCTTGACTTTAGGATAAAATTCGACATGTATGAGGTGTCCTTAGGCTTGTACATTTAGTCAACGAAGGTAATTATCTAAAAGAAGTTTCTTGATCTGGAAACATAAACCTAACTTAATATAGGACTAGTCACAATGTGTTCCCAGATAGGTAAGGCGATCCAGGCACACAGATTTCCATAAAATTCAATTGAGGTGTCTGGTTTCGTCGCTGTCATGATGGATGAAGCAGAAAATGGAGATATTTTGAGATACTTTCTAGTACCACTTCAGTAGCAGAGGTGAAAAGAAGTTTATGGGAACCGTTTCGATCGGTCCCACAACAATAAGATTGATAGGTCGATTTTTGTGCAGATATTAGCAAAAGCAAAGTGACAAATTAGACATCCTCCCACCTTGATTGGCACATCATGGTCAGAAGAAGAAATCAGTTCCTGATTTCAAATATGCACATATTCTGAGACACAAACCATTTGTGGAGTTCTCACTCACTTCTTTGTTGGCCATTTTTTGCTGAGAAGGTATAGTTTGACGGATAAACGATATGTGATCATACAGCTTGATTCAAATCTAAGTCAAGAGAGAAGTGGTAGGAAAGTTAGAGAACTTTCAGTGATGAGCTCATGTATATTTTCTCGGACATGGTCAACTTGTTAGATTTGAGGAGATGTGATTCAATCAAATTCAATGGGAAACTAGGTGAAATTTAATGAAAAGCAATATGATTTTTTGTAACATATATATGAATATGTTGACACATTTGATCCTAATTAGATGTTCCGTCGTTGTTTCATGAAATTTGAGCAGGTCATTGATGTTTCTAAAAGATCAAACTTTCTAAAAATCTAATGATGAAGATTCCAAAAGACCCAAATGATTGTGAACTTTTTTATGTTGGCCTCTGTACTCAAACAAACAAATCAAACTCATCTTAAGCTGCTAATGAACCAAACAAACTGGGGAGAAACAAAATACCCCAGTGCATGTTTGAACAATAGACAAATAACCAAAAGAAGCAAAGAATTAATCTTATATACTAGCCAAGCATGCCAGAGAGAAAAATTAGAATCAAAAGTAGAAATCTACAGGATTGAAGGGAATTTACACTTCCTGAGCATGATGAACATATTTCATGCGGCGAATCTCATCAGTTCCCATCTTCCGTGACTCCTCTCTCTCCCTCTCCCTCTGATTTAATTCACTCTCTGCAACATTCCAACGTTATGCCTTCATGCAACTTGTGATGCATCATAAGCCGTTTCTTACATATAGTAGGCTTCACATATTTCTTTGGAGGAAACACGACTGTAGATCTGCGCAGTCGGAAAAAGAACAAAGCTTTAAAGGCAGTCAGTATTCTCAGTATCTTTAATCAGCTCCGATCTGAATCTCATACTTCTTTTGCAAAGTGCAAAGAGAATCTATAAGCATCTTTTAATAAATAAACTTCCAAGAAAACAAATTTAATCTAAACCCACCTGAAGGCAACAGAAAAGCAAAGAAGAGGGACCTCGAGATTGTCGTGTAGAGTCGTTTATTGCCGATGCAGCATCATCAAGATTCTCAATCTCAGATGGACTTTCGGCAAAGGGCGATCCAATCATCGCCGTCCATTTTCACTTGTGAATCTTGATGATGCTACGCCTGCAACCGACGACTGTAAAGGCGTACTGATCCATGTATCAAACCATGCTTGGATATTTAAGGAACATAAGGGAAATGCTGAGAAGAATTCGATGTGTCTATATGTGCTGGAAAATCTTGAAAACAGAAAGGGGCAAAAAGAAACAAAGGAACACACGTTAGCCTATCGGCTTTGACCAACACTGGAGAAACTATGGAAATGGTCTTACGTAAATAGCACCCAAGAGTTTGAATCCGCCAGACCCAAATAAAAAAATTGAATTCTATATCGCATATATTTAAAACAGTAGATCCTCGTACCATATATTTAACGAATCACGATAAAGCAACATAAAATTAATAAACAGCATCCACGAGTGAGAACTACCCCGGATTGACCCAAAAGAAAAGCGATAAAATTTAGAGGGCAGAAAGGGACTCTTTTGGAACTTTTCTCTGGCTCGTCTTCCGGCCAAACCTCGCGAATTTTCGAAGAAAAAATCAGGGAAAAGGAAATAGAAATCCAGAATTTTCAGGAGAAAAATCACATCTCTCTTTAGATCTAAATCGGCCCGAACCCTGACAAAAACATCGCACCGGGAAATTAAACAAACGAGAAGCAAAAGCATCTGACCAAGTGAAAGCAATCGGAAACAAGAACACACAGAAAAACTACAATCACAGAGAGAGAGAGAGAGAGATAGAGAGAGAGCTGATCTTATGCCAAAACCAGAGAGAAATCTTTGAGGGTTATAGAGAGAGAGAGAGAGAGAGAGTTAGGGAAGTCATACAAAGGCAACAGTGTGGGAGAGAGATTTTATAAGCGCTCGAGGAGGGCATGGGCATCTTCCTTTTTTTCCTTTTTGGTCTTTCTTTTTCTTCATTGGGCCAAAAATGAAAACCTAGAAGGGACCCAATGGTGGATGGTGGCTTTTCTTTTGTGGCTTCCTGATTGGTGGGTGCTTCGTATGAATTGTACGACATGCATACATACACCCACGACACCAAGCTTTCTTGCCAGAAACCCTAGTTAAAATATACTCTCTCCCTCCCCTCTCCCCCCCTCTCGTTGTCTGTTACTTAGTGTTATTATTCCAAATTCAAATGTCTAATCGGCGCATCACCGGCGAATTTATTATTCTTTAAGAATCTAAGAATATTTACATGTTCTATTCCTTAAAATTCTGTACAGCTTTAATTATATAATCAATATAATTGAATTTCTTAAAGTTGAATAAACGAGGGGTTTATCTTGAACATGTTCAGCTATGAAAGTAAACCATTTTACTCCATGTGGAAATTGTAAATAGTACTTGGGGTGCCATCTTGTTTGATGAAAAGACACTTTCAGATAAATTATTTTTCAAACATTTTAGCACGTTGAGTTGACGAAAGGAGTATTCAAGTGAGAAAAGTAAATCCCTCTGTTGTCTATATCTTATCTCTCTCTTTTTCTTCTTTTGGTTTTTTCCGATAATTCTCATTTCTTTTTAAAAATCTTCTCCTAGATATATTTCATTAATGATCACGTTCTATTACATTCCCAAAAAGAATATTCACCTATATAATACTTTGTAAATATGATTTCAAATATCCTTCACAACTTTATTAGTAATTCATATTATTTTGATGAATTTCAGAATAAACAAAGAAATTGTTGATTCGTATTTGTGATGAGCCGCCCTTTCATGGATCTTGCTTATTATCAAACACCATAGCACCTTCAACTCACTACAACGGTTTGTTTTCTCTGAAATAAAATTTCGGGAAAGCATTTTCTAGCAACAAGAAGTTTTTTAGTGAAACAAACATATCCTTTATGAAAAATAAAATTTCGAAAGGGCATTTTTATTTTTTTCAGACATGTAACACTATTAAGTAATATAAGTTTGCGCATGCAAGAGTGAAGTCCATCCTCTAGAAACGCCCTCTAGGAGTTGCACACTCTAAATCCAATGGGTTGGTATATTTCCCATCATCGATCAGCCTGTAATTCGATTGTTGATTGAGCAATAAACAACTTTGCTCCTTGGATTCGAGCCCTGAATAAAAAATAAATAAATAAAAAAAGAGAGGGAGGTTTAGGAAAAAAATGGCATGTGCTTTCATTGAATTAAGAACTGTTCGGCTTCTTCTGTCGTTGGCTAGGTTTTACCTACCGCCCACATGATGTCATATGGCGGTTTGGTCATCTCACTACTGATTTTCTTAATGAGTAATGTTTAGATTAGTTAAGCCATCAATTTTTAATTTACAAAGCGTCATAATTGAGCTATAAATTATGAACTTTTCATAAAGGGTCTTATTCAATATACGATAAAGTTGATTTATATGGAATTTTAATATGCTCTACTTTGATATTTTGTCCCATGAATCTTATCTCATCCTCTCGTGATATATCAGTACTGTAAATCAGTCTTCATTTCACTACCACTCTCCCGTTAATCTTCTTCAATGAAGCAACCAGCCAAAGTGGCCTTTGCATCGGTTTGATGTTTTTGTCAGAAATTTATAGAACCTTCAAATGAATATCTTTTTATAAACGAGTTTCAATGCATTTCGGGGGGACCGGTGTGAAGCAGAAAATATATTTTTTAGTAAGAAACACATTTCCCTTTTGGCATTCAATCAAGAAGGTGGTTCAGTTTAGAAAACCTGGAATGATGCCAAAAGATAGAGAATAGTTGAAATTCATTGCACATGTTCTAGCGATGCTGTATTTCTGTTCAGATACATGTGTACCGCATTAACAATGCATGGTTCACACGGCACAAGCACAAGTCAGCATGTATTGTTATTTTCAAAACTTTACAACTGGAGCTTTTTCTGCTTCTTTTTTCCAAAGCCATCGCGCCGAATGATCCAAACTTAGTGTAATCAGTGATGCACTCATCCCTGCAAAATGATATATTCTCCCCATGTTGCATAAAATTTCAGATAACCGAGTTTTTGCGTTCGTATTTTTCGATTATAGCATGGCTAGTATGAAAATTAACAAAATCATCGTTAGGGTAAATCACCAACTCTCGGATTCTTCTGTCACTTTTCTTTATTTATATTTTTTATTCTCAGTTTTTTTTTTTTTTTAATTGATGATGCTCTGTGCTTGCTATGTTTGGAGACCCCATGGCAATAATCGAAGCTAAGCCCTCCACGACAGCGAAATGGGCGAATAAAAATATGTGATGTGGATTCTCTCGACAATCAACCTACCCCAACTTCGTACAGTCTGATGTGGCTGTTTGCATGCTTTGCAGTGCTCTCTTTTCTCGCCCTTTTCTATGTCGTCGTGCTTGTAAAATCCTTTTCAGCACTCCTAGAAATAACCTATGAAATGTCGCTCGCGCAACTATGATTGGTCGAGTCCTCCGAGTCTTTGATTTAGATGTAATGGATTTGCTTTTCGGATTTTAAGGTCTTTCACTCAAATTCAACATCAAGGGCAATAGCCGTCTGAATAGAACCGCACCGATGCACGTGGATCAGACAATTTACACGCAGCCATGGGAAATACTGTCCAGCCGGCATATTTAGATATTCAATGTTGCGTAAAAACAATGAATTAAACTAAGGTCAATAAATTTTTCTTATTACATGTATGGCACGTAACTAAGCATGTTTGGAATTACGGTAATCGTGCTCGCATGTAAATAGTATAAATGGGGTTTCGTACACAAAGTAATAAGCATATTGGGTACGAGTTGATCATTTTGGCCCGTTTATGATATCATTAAACATGTTTAATAAAGTAGGCAAACACATGTTGCTAGTGTTAATTTGACAAGTTTAGGTACGTATATACATGTTTTAACAAAAGATCGTACTTGTGTTGTCATTATATATATATAGAATGAAATGTTTGCATTTAAACACATTTTCAACGGTGCATATCACTATTCTAAAGCATAAGCTGTTTGATAATCATATTTTTAGTTCCTCTTTAGTTGTAAAAAAACTGTGGGAAGTAGCCTCGGAACAATTCGAATACCGTCTCTACTCTATCTTCACATGCTGCTTTATTCAATGGATAAACATGCCGTGTTTACAGACGAGGATCCGTTATCCGCTCCTGTTTGTTGTCTTGATCACCATATCGCAACATTTAGGTATTCTACTTCATCTTTACACAAGATAATACTTCGAGCCCTTGATCCGAAATTACGGATGTTACAAATGATTGATCAACCTCTTTTTATTCAATACTTGGGGAAACCGGAAATGTTGTTGGGTGCGTGTAGTGGAGGAAGCTCGCGCAGACCTTGAGGTTCATCACCGTTGATGGAGCCTGAGGCCACAGGCGACCTCTGCTTCGTCGTCCTGGACAAGACTCGTCAATGAGAATTCTAGCTCCGCCGGGGGGGGGCACCTTCTCAATGTTCACTGGTCACTATTCTCTCGGCGAAGACTGTTGAGACCTCGCAGAGATCTAGGCCACAAGAGAGCTTCCAGCTTTCAGAGATAGGTGGGGATGGAAACAGACGTATGTCGCAATCTGGTGGAGCGAGACATGACGAACGATTAGAGCGGAGTCGGGTATAAACAGATGTTGCCCATATCCGAATTAGACCCAAACCCGACACAGCACGGAACTGTAAGCATCGCGCCCTAACTCGAATTATTTTGTGAACCTGAAAGGACATTAAGGGCATTGCATAATCGGGTGGGGGCGAGCGCATCATATGATGGGGGGCTGCATGTTGGCGTTTGTACGTATGGTAGGGCATGGACAAGGCAGTGCAGTGGCAACAGAACCTCTCTTGCCATAGGGGGGAGAGGAGCTATGTAGGCCCGTTAGGAACACACACATCGATGGAGCGCAAACAACAAAAAGAAAACGCAGGAAGCGGATCTTGTTTAGTTCAGACGCCATGTTTAGTATTCGAGACATGAAAACCCCGCAGGTATTGTCACGTGGGACGCACCATCCCTCGCTCAAAAAGCTGCGTACGAAGCAGGGCCAAAGCCCACGTGATGTGGCGCCGGTCGGAAGGACAGCAACGTCAGTGTGTTTGGGTGTGTGTCCTGCAGGTCCTGCTCGCCATCATGCGTATATGCCCTTTCTTATGTCATCCAATCGCCTTTTCAACCTCTGGCCCGGCATGGAATGATCGAGTTAGGCCGATGCGATCACATTGCGATCTTCGCCTTGGATTTAAGACAATGGTCATTGGGCTTCATGGGAATCGTTGTCAGACTGGGTTAATCCCGTGCACACGACCAGATGAGAAATCGGAAACTGCTGAAGAGAGAACAGGAGGCCTTCCATCTTTTTTTTTTTTTTTTTTTTTGTCTGGATACAAGCACATATGCAGGTTGTGGGGTTAAATATCTTGGATCGAATCCGATATAATGGAGAAAAGCTCAGGCAAACATCAGTCACGAGCTGGAATCCTCCCCCACACACTTTTCCTTTTCTTTTTCCCGCTGTAGATAATAGCTTCGTCCTCCATGGTTTGATGGCTCCTTTGACTTTTAGTCTTGTCAGTCCACTTCACATCTGATTGCGGTATCATCGAGCCCGTCGATCCTTCGATGTATGCTCTTACGCTTTCTTCACCCGTGGCTCGATGTGATGTTCGGATTTGGTCTGTGGTTAGCTTGAAAGATGAGCAGAAGAGACAGTCGGGTGTTCTTGATGACTTCTTTATTTAGGAGAGTAGATGACGCGTTGTATTCATACGAGAAAAATGATGAACTGACGGTACTGCTTGTCTTCGTTTCGAAACGGTCGGTCGATCCTCCGCCTGTAAATTTTCCTTATTCGGCTTCTTGGGGAAATTTTCAATTGAAAACTCTCTATTGATGGGATGATGAGATATATTTCCTTATTTCATTTAACGAAAAAGCTATCAAAAACCTTTTATTAATATCTATCGGGACATACCTTTTGACCTATAAAAATTCCAAACTTGTACCTATGTGACATATTTACTCTTTGTCAACATTTTGTTGGATGATTTTTCAATCAAAACAATGTTGTCTTTATTTCACTTTAAGTCATGTGATTATCATTCAATACTATTTACTTTCAAGTATCTATATAGATAGATTTTTAATAATGTTCATTGACGGGAGCTAATTTTATCATAAAAGTACAAATTTTAGATTTTTGGTATAATAGAAAAAAAGTTTAGGCTAAATGCGTAACATCAAATATAGTTTGGGATTTTAATGATCATTTATTGCTTAAAGTCAATAATAATCACAAAAATAAGTGATTTATTGATGATTCAATTACAACTTCTAAAATAGTAGACAAAAGAAATACGGTGGATATTGCTCCAAAAAACAAAAACAAAAAAAAGACGAACTCAAAAAAGTAGGAAATTGTATGTCTAATATAAATTAAAACTGAAAATTGTTAGTTGATTTTTTAAATTAGATGTTTTCAATGACATTAATAATTTCTTTGGAGCTACTTATAGTATTCTTCTACATTTGATTATCTATATTTCGGTATTCAATTTGGTTTAGAATTATCTAGTTTCCTTATGCTGTTTTTTTCCCTTCATATAAAAAAATGTCACTTAGGTGGATTGAAGGAAAACCCTTGAGAGTTTTGAATTCTAATTTTCCAAAGGCAATTAGTTAAACAAGTTAAGCAGTCTCTATGGAAAATCAAAGGTGGAGAAGTCATTGTTTCATGTTGAAGACTTACAACACGTTTTATGCTAGCTTTACTCTAGATAAAATTTGTCCACATCATTATCAATTCACCTCCAAACAAAAATATAGATAAAAATGCGGTTTAATATTTCTAACATTAATTAACGCTTTATCTCACTACCAGGAACTTCAAAGCGTGCAAAAAGTGGTCCCAAATGAGAGACCAATCAAGGTACAAGAGGGTGGACATATAATCTTATGTATAGATATAATTTATGATCAATATAGACAATAGGACATTTATTGACCTATCAACATGATACCGGAGTTGCACACGGAAACCAAAACCTTGAGATGTGACTGAAGGCTGTGTACGATTGGATGTCCTCCAAACCCAAGGACAAGTTCTCGTGCCTTTCAATCACGCCAATTCACTTCTAATAACGATTCAGGCCGTGACTGGAGAATTTTAGCATCTGTCCCCTTTGCTTTCTCAGGGGTCCCTCAACGTGGGTTTGTACGGGGCTTGAGCACGACCGAGACCAGGCCAACTTGCGATCGAATTGACCAAACAGTCTATCACGATTTTCTTCGCCTGTTCAAATCATTTGGGCACGCTGACATGTTGGTCTGTTTGCACTGTTTCAATGGTCCTAGGGTTTCATGTCCCTAGTGCGCGCCATGTTCAGAAATCACATTCCAAGTGAAAACTGTTCGGCTTCAGAAGTCTGCCCGGTTCGATCTCATGCATATTACCCCTTCTTCTCTGGGAGATGGGCTCCTCACAGATTTAAGAATAATAGGCTACTCCGAAAGGAAGGGAACCTCTGGGCCTAAAGTTTCATCCAGTGACCCATTTTGGAGGCCATTAAACACTTTTGGGGAGAGGGTTTTAGGGTTCATTCCAATAATGCTTACTGAATATGATATCGATGCTCTTCTTCTTCTTCTTCTTCTTCTTCTTTGTTTAGGGTGCCGGAGAATGTTTTAGCACCCGACTAATTCTAAGCCACAGGCTGCAGTCGGCACAACCCAGCATATAAGAACGTTACCGAAGGACGTTGTCTCCTTATCCATGTCCTTGGAGGTGGCATCGAGAGAACTAACAACTAATGGAGTATGGTTATGATTCAAATCGGAGAAGAGAACAAGCCGTTTGATATCGATTTTCATAGACCCATTTCCCAGACAAGTACATATCTAAACTCATCTCGCGTAAGAGATTTGACTCGATATTGTATCGACTCATCCCATGACTCCACAAAAAAAATTTCGTGCTCGTGTTGTGGTCCAGCATGTTTCTGGATAATATGTATTATGGGTTTCAATTCTATCCTAAATGTACTGTTTTTATTTAAAGTTTTTCTCCGTTTTGATGACCAAATTCTAGCTTGATTAATTGAACTGGAGCTTAGTGGAGTGAAGCTGAGCACTGTTAAAACTTATGAAGCTCCGTAACCGAAATTCATATACTGGAGTAGAATTCCGTTGGTTCAAGATCTCCATTATATAACCAGTAAAACACTTACTATCAAAGATCAATATCTAGCTCTGTCGATTCATTTTTTTTGTCTATTTAGGGTGCATTTGGCTACTTGTCAAATAGTGGTTGATTTTATTCTTTTGTTCTCCCAATTAGATTTAGAATAGAAATCCATTTGGTAATTTTTTTTTTTAATTTCTGGGAATAGATTTAAAATAGAATCAAGGAGTTAAAAAAGTTGTTTATTTGTTTCCGGGAACAATTCCAAAATCAAGTCAATCGATTTTTTCTCTCTTTTTTTTTTAAATTTTATTCTTGTTATTTTTCCTTCTCTCTTCTTATTTCACCGCCACCATTGTAGCCATCGTCGCCATTGCCGGTCGCCGAAAACCGATTAGGTGAGGTTCGGCAAGTTCACTGATGGCCAAACAGGCCTCGCCTGGGCATTCCCCAGCCATCGATGAGCCTCACCTAGCCAAGCCTTGGCTACGCCATGGCTGGGGGAGGGTCCTCACTCAACCAACGAGGCGTGGCCTTGCTAAGGGCTAGCAACGCTCTAATGAGGTCACCGACCCTTGTTTGGCCGGTTGCCAGTCATCCCGAAGTCGGCAACCAGCTAAAGCTTGAAGAAGAAAAAGAGAAAGAAAAGAAAAAATAACAAAATTACTAAAAAGAATTAAAAGAAAATGATTTAGATTAGTAATCTACAATTCTTTTCCAAAAATATAAAATTTGGACAATTATTAAATTTTTTAAAATGCTTAGAAATTGTTTTCTATAGTAGAATAAAATATTAGTTTCAGAAATACAATGATTATTAAATGCACCTCGGATACATCGTCTCTCTCCACGGACGAAACAATTCCGATTTGAAATTTGTGACCCCACGAAGCAAAGCCATCGAGCCATAAATGGACGCGGCTGGCGCCCCTCTTGCCGTTGAAATGATGGACCTTTGACGTATAGATTAAGACTATGTCATCCTAGAAGTTTCAATGCCTCCGAGTCAGAAAATCATTGAGCTCTCATCGAGACGTGGTCTGGAAAGTCGACATTTCGCATCGAAGTCCACGACCAGAAACAAGAGATCTGCTCGAGCCCTTATTTTATTGGCTGTTCACCATGATTGCGAGCATTAATGTGCCATCATCCTTTCTTCGACTCAAAGCAACTTTCTGTGCCCTGTGCTTGCATCGAGTATATCGATTGCGGTATCTCTTTGTTTTGACATATTTTTTGTGGACACAAGGAATGGCTCTAAAAAGGGTGGCGGTGGATGTTTAATATACACACTAAGAAAAATGCCAGTAGTAATCCTTAAATTTTTTTTAATATATAATATCTTCTTTGATCTTTTAATTAACGTAATATGACCATTAAACTATTTCTAAATATTTAATATAGTTGTGTTTAGTTGAACTTTAGGGAAATATGAATTCATTTTCCCAAAAATCTTTGACTTAAGGTCTATTTGCTCAAATTAAATACAGTTTCATTAAGTAACTTTTATTATGTTTTTTTGGAAAGTAGCTTTGAAGTAAGCGAATAAGAAAGAAAAAACAGAGAAATACCATCGTAGCAAGATTGGAGAATGGGTATAAGGGAAGATAGAGGAATACATACTGGAGAATGGAGATATTCATTGTGGAAGCATACCTGGAGAATGGAGATATCCATATGTGTGGACTCCTTATAAGATATATTATTATAGTCGGTAAAATAGGAATACACTTCTCCCCTCTTCCCCCTTATTTTTTCTTTATTTATCTTTTTTTGAATTTTTTTATTCCACTAACAGTTCTAAGAATTCAAATTGTCAAATGAAAATGTGATTTATTATTTAAATATTCTAATACTCCCCCTTCACATATATACTAGATTTTGGCGTAAAAGTAAAGTATGGAAATATGTAATTGAGAAAGTAAATAGGGACTTGGAAAAAAAATTTAAAACCTCCTAACTCTAATACCATGTGAATTTTAGTGGAACTATTATTGGTAGTAGTCCTGTAAAAATCTCACATTTTCATTGCTTCTTCTTCCTTGTGCATGTGCATCTTCCATCGCCGACTCACCTCAATCTAGTGTCGTCCTCATCACCATTCTCACCTTTACTTCCTTCCACTATCCAATCACCATGGCCATGTCACCCATCCCCATCTCTTCTCACTTGGCTAGATCAAAGGTGTTGGGCCTCGAATCCAACGTCATTAGAAGCTTAGACCTAAGGTTGTGACAATAATTACCTCGCATATAAGGTTGATGAGCAAGACCCGTGATCAACGTGCAAACCTAGACCCTTGATGACCCTCACCACTAT
This sequence comes from Eucalyptus grandis, assembly GCF_016545825.1. Lineage (NCBI taxonomy): Eukaryota > Viridiplantae > Streptophyta > Magnoliopsida > Myrtales > Myrtaceae > Eucalyptus > Eucalyptus grandis. The sequence goes on from NC_052613.1 coordinate 41,911,528, forward strand.
TAGCATCCATCAGCGAGCCGATTGTAATTGTGGGCAGGATGTCAAACTGATGACCATATTTGTAAATCGGCAAGGGAGAATATGAATAATGAGAAAGAAGACGAACCTCTATCTTGTGACCCTAACTCTCGGTGATGCTAGTCTCTTAACTACCCTCCACCAGCAATCGTCAACTCTGTACTCGTATCAATCAAATCTAGTGCGACAAAGATTGAGAGAGACAATGATGAACAATACAAAAATAGGGCAAGATGGGAATCTAAAAATGTTAGTGTGGGTAAAGTTGGAAGAAAATGGTTTATTAAGCATGAAAGTTGCATTTCGAAAATGGTTAAAAGCCCACCTACATTGAATTTTTCAACTTTGACAATGCTAACTTCCATCTAATGTTTAAAAAAAAATTCAAAATATTTCTATTAAGGGCTTTAGAAACCCAAAGTCTCGCTAGGAAAGTTAAACCAAATGTAGCTATAGTTATTTTGTTTAACTAGACAAAGGGTAACAAATAGAAAGTTAAAGGAATAGATTGCACATTTTGTAACAGTTTAGGTACTTGCAATGACCATTACCCTTATTTGATCACGAAAAAGTTACAAGCTTAGGGATTAAATTGTACATTTCTTACCTTTTAGGAACTTATGGTCATTTTCTCCCTTGTATGGATAAACAAAAAGACTGCATCGAAAGTTTATGGGAAGATATAATTTAGGGATTAAATTACTCATTTCATAATAATTTAAAGATTTATGATGACTTTTTTTCTCGTATTGAATATTTAAAAACAGTTTAAGGATTATTTTGCAAGAGTTAAAAATTGAAAAATGTTAATTTGTAATGGTCAAACTTTGCGGATTATCCGTACCATTTCCCCTATCATGGCCGACCGCAATTTTCCGGATTGACCATATCGCCGGACGTTTACAGCCTGCATCGCTGATATATCCTCTTTTTTCCTTTTTGAATACAGCAAAGTGTACCACTGGATGGCTAAATCATTGAACTGCGGGGGACCCAGAAAAAACCAAAAGAATCGATCTCCGAATCCAAGAGGAGGCCCCGATAGTGGAAAAAGCAGGTGAGCTCAGTTCATTTTACATTTGTCCTCGATTGAATCTCCGCGTTACCCAAAGCCGCGCCGCTAATTTCGAAATTTAGTGCTAAAGAAAACAAAAACTTCCAATATAAAATCCATCTCATGACATCACAGGACAAGTCATTTCCGAGTTATCTAAATTAGTTTATAAATCAATTTATAATATTTTTATTTTTGGAAACAATTTACATTTCGAAATAGTTTTTCTAATTATGTTTGTTTGATATAAAGAAGTAGATATTTTTAGTTTCTGCTTCTATTCCGAATATAATTCCTTGTCATCTTTTTATTTTGAAAAATAGATTAATTAGCTGATATTATTATGGATTTTTTTTTTTTCCCGTTTCATGGAAGAAGAGAAAAATAGAAAAATATGATGGATACTGAACAAATTTTAAATCGATGGTAGATCATGTTATCCGGTGATGGCCGGGCCAAATTTTTATTTTTATATGTTATCTTATTATTTTTTCGGTGGATGATTAGAGACCCATCGCCATGGGCAATGGCTGGATTTTCTGGTCCGGTTCTGTAAATTTCTGGTCACCTCTGGCTCTGGGGACAAAAGAAAGGTGAGCCACAGGAAGGAAAGAGTAGACTGCTATCATTGAGCCCAGTCGACGTGGGCCCCACCCAACGCTAAATCATGTGCTCTTTCTCCGTTCCTCTTTACGCCCCCACCACTAATCGCGGGGTTATGGATATGTTTAGCCTAAAAGCATTCCATTACTTCTATGGGCAAAAGTAACCGAAAAGTATTAAAGCTGTGTTTTGTGGTTGGGATAAAATTCATGATGGGATAAAATTTGGTGTTTATTCAATACAATATAAAGTTGGATATAAATAAGATATAGACTGAATGAAATTATTCCATGAGAAAGTGGGATAAACGTGGATATGATTTTTAAAATTAAACACCCTAGAAAAGAAAGAAAGAAAATTATAGGAATTACTAGTCTTAGAATCAAGTTGTTTGCCGAATTAACAAACTCTTAAATTATATTTCAATATAAATAATATTTGAATTCTAATATAAGACATTCGAAGTAACAAAATAATAAAAAAATATTTTTAATTTAATCTTATTTTTATTTATATATTTGAATTTAAATTTATCTTATAAAATAAATTCAACATATAAATATATATATATATATTTATTACATATTTTGGATGTTTTAGTATTTTAGGTGTATTAGTACAATTTTATATTTTAAAAAATTATTAGAGGATGAAGGAAGGGAAAGAAAGAAATAAAAAAGAAATTACTTAAAAAAGAAAGCAAAATAAAATAAAAATAAAGTAGACAAAAGTATCGTGAGAGATTTTATCATTTTCTTTTGTAAAATATGTGATTCGTTTATATTGACATGTCATTTATATCAAACAATATATATAATATGATGTGAATATATCCGACTTTATTACTATAATCACCAAATAGTTTATATGATATAACAAAATTACTTTGATTTCATAAATCCAATCTTATCCTTATTGGAAATTCGGACGATTAAATGTAACATAACGGTTTTTCCACTAAATCATTATGAGGAATAGATATTACGATTTTTCAGATATTCTTTCAAATCGACAAGCCATGATAATTTTTTATTAATACAACTGGTGTCGTCAAAACACATTTAAAAACTTCTCGCACATTAGTAATTTCACATGTGATAATTAAGAGAGTAGCAGTTAGTGCGGTCGTGATGCTTTCCGATGTTTGATTTGACTTTGTTGTGTGTGATGGACACGATTGGAGATATTTCGAGAGTTAGTGTGAGCCTTGATCAAGGGCAGAACTAAAACTGAATATAGGAACTAGTCTCATTTTGTGGTTTTTGGGTATTGTGCGGTTTGGTATCCATTTAATGATCAGCTTCTCCTGTAATGATATTTATGCTACCTAATATTGTCAGAATATTGGATGCGACGTCTCCAAACAAAATTCACTTTGAAGCGACTATTCCCTAGGTGCGTAAAGTGCTCCGTGATAGGTCATGGCCTCGAATCAGTTCCTAGTCGAGAACCAAATTGTGAATTGGGAACCGATGAATTGTAGTTACATATTTTGGACTTTTTATCATTTATTTTACTTCACATGTTATTTTTTACGAATCATTGCTATAGATAAATTGGGATTTTTGTTGGGGCATTCATTTTCATTTTGCTCAACTAAAAATGAAATAGAAGAATGAAGGAAAAAAAGAAACCAGAAAAAGAAAAGGAATTGCCGGCTCCCGATTTTGCAAAAACTAGAGAACTGGCTTCGAAGGCTGAATTTCAGAATTTCACACGAATTTTGGATCAATTTTGAAACTGCTGACCCTACGCTGGAGGGAAAAAGAAGAGTGGGGGAGCCTGGATTCAGACAGGTAACGCTTTTTAGGAATGCTGCGCTGGCAGCATTCCATCACTGGATGCGACTCCGACTCCTCAATAAATTGAAAAGGCAACAAAAAAAAAGAAGAAACAGAAGAGGAGAAGGAAGAGAAAAGAAAAGAAGAGAAGCCCCCACTCGACCAAAGCCAAAGCTGGGAGATGCCACCTCTTACGAAAAGCCAAAAAGCCAGAAAACCCGCGAGGCAAAAAGAACCCGGTTCAGTCGGGTCGGATCATCCCCCCCCCCTCGGGGCTCACATCACTTGACAGTGTCGAGCTCACACTCCTTTCGCCATTCTCTCTATCTCTCTCTCTCTCTCTTTCCTCGTAGCAGAGCTCGCGCTCTTTCTTTCGGCAGATCCAGGTCCGTGCCCCCGCCTCCGCTCTTCGGTGTTAGCTGTACGTAGCTGCGTAGGCGGCGGTGGCCCTTCTGTTGGAGCGGGGAATAGCTCAGCAAGCGACGCTTCGGCGGCAGGTACAGGCACTGGCGGGTTCCCGTGGGAGCTTTGAGTGCTCGCTTCCGACCTTTATTTTCCTTTCCCATGTTTGTTCGGCTCGCGTGAATGGTTTTTTAGACGGTTGTTAAACGGTTCGAAAGGAGTTCACACATTGAGGGTGGTTGGAGTATTTGGCTCTCTAGTTCGACTTGTTTTTTTTTCGAGTGCTTTGAGGATTTGTCGGGGGACGCGGGGCGGAAGATCTACGGTTGTGGGTTTTGGGGAGCGCTTTCGGTGACCTTGTTAGCTTTTGTGGATACCCTTGTCTAAAATTTGTGAACTTGTTGCGAGTTTTAAGGCGAGGAGTTTTTAGAAGCAGAATGTGGAGAGCTTGATTGGGGAGTTTCGGCTCGCTTAAAGATGCCGCGCGCCAGTGCGATGAATCTTTTACATGTGAGGGAATCTGCGAGTCTATCCATCGGGTGAATGAACCGGGTTCGAAATATTGAAAAGGGTGCAGGCGTCGGTGTGCTAATTCTGTTTCTTTAAATTACTTCTGTTTGTCCGTGGCAATGGGTTGAATGAAAGTGTGTTCACGTTTCTGTTCTGACTTGATGCAGGATCCACCCCTGTTCAGGGACTGGGGTACGGTGTTTAGTCTCAGAACAGTCTAACACCTTGATACCTTAAATTACTCATTAAGGAGAAGAATCTCAGGTGTTTGTTCTGCGTTTTGAGGATCAAGAGATCGGAATGGAAGAAATTCAATCCCAGTCGGATAATTATAGGTCTTCATCGTCTTCCGCAAGCAGCCCTGCGAGTAGGGTGCCTTCAAGCAACTTCTTTTATCTGCGAAAACCTGGTTCTCTTCGGCAGCCCATTTCGTTTGAGGATTCCCCAGAGTGGGAGGACACTGATGTCGATGTTAGAGTGGAGGATGGCGGAGACTCTATCCACGTTGCGACCACTCCAGCTTCGCCATCTCTTTCAAAGCTTAATAGCGGGTCCATGCCATCCCCCCCTTTACCAGAGGGTGCAGTGGTCGCTAGAAAGATTGCAGGGGCATCCATTGTTTGGAGGGACTTAACTGTTACAATCAAGGGTAAAAGGAAGTATTCTGACAAGGTTGTGAAAAGTTCTAATGGCTATGCGTTGCCTGGAACAATGACGGTTATCATGGGCCCTGCCAAATCGGGGAAATCCACTTTATTAAGGGCAATTGCAGGTAGTTACTTTTGATTGATTAGTTTAGTGAGGTAGCATATTGAAAGTGGTTTTGCTCTTAATAGCTCGAAACTAATACTGTATCTTCTATGTTTGTTCTTCAGGTAGATTGCCTGATTCAGCCAGAATGTATGGTGAAGTGTTTGTGAACGGGGCCAAATCTCGTATGCCTTATGGGTCATATGTAAGTACATTGTGCTATATCTTGTCATAATGCTTAATTTTTCTCTAGAAGATTTTACTTCCTTGGTATTCTGTAATCTTTTGTTGATGCACAATCTTCTTTTGTTTAGGAACTCTCCTACTAATAACATTAGAATGCCATCATGTAAATTGTTCAAGTTTGCTAATTTACTATGGGTACTCAGACAAGCACACTAGATTTCTCTTGGAGTCATTTTCTCGAAAGCTTATGTTCTGGGAAACCAATAACACCCACTTGCGCATAGAGTGTTGACCATTGCAAATACAACTTTCAGACACACTGTGAGGGGTCTCCTGAATATAGGCTATGATACTATATTAACCATCAACTGCAAATGCCTGAGCTACCTGTCAAGCATATTGTTTGTTGTTGCCACTGTGGTTGGAAAGTGAGATCTAGTTTGTTATTTTATGTGGATGCATGCCCGGTGAAAGAAGATTAGTTTACCAGGCGAAGATACTTTTAGCGCGGGTCATGCGATTTCTTCCATTCTGTTGCCTTTACATAACGTTAGATAATTTGCCTCCAGAAGTGACATTCTGTCCAGCATTTCTATTTGATGCCTAGCATCCTGAAGGTTCCTTAGCTTTGTCTTCATATTTCTGCAACTCTGCTTATTTGTTCAGAGCCTTTATCCATCTTGGGAGGCCAGATTCAAGAATTAGTAACTTATTTTGGAAAGGAATCCTCAAGTGTATTCACTATCTTCTGGTTTACCATATTGGTTCTATTTCTTTTTGTGAGGGAATGTGACTGTCTTTTAAATTTCTAATTGGTGTTATCTTTTAAGGTTTAATATTTCTATTATGAGGATAGATTTTGATTTCTTTCTTTTTATCTTTTTAATGGGTTGCAGGGCTTTGTGGAGAGGGAAAGCACTCTAATCGGATCCCTAACTGTTCAAGAGTTCTTGTACTACTCAGCGTTACTTCAACTACCAGGTTTCTTCTGTCAGAAAAGGAGTGTTGTGGAGGATGCAATAACCGCTATGTCTTTGGGTGACTATGCCAACAAGCTAATTGGTGGTCATTGTTATATGAAGGGCTTGCGTAGTGGTGAAAGAAGACGTATTAGCATTGCCAGGGAGCTTGTGATGAGGCCTCATATTATGTTCATAGATGAGCCTCTTTATCATCTAGACAGGTAGTTTTTTTTTTTTTTTGGCTGGGGGGGCAGGGTGGGGCTTGTCTTGTTTGTGTTCAATTGATTGCTTTAATGGATTTTGGAGCTCTTGTGATGCACGGCAATTTCATACATAATTTCAGAAAGGACTAACATATCATGCTGCTGTAGTAAGGAACAACTGTAGGAGCCTAGCATGATTTTAGGCAATTGATGGGTTGTTATTGAATGGATTTTGTTGCTTGGATATCTATTCAATGAAGATTTATCAGAGAGGGAAAAATGATCACCAAAAACAGTTTTTGGAACAAATATTAAGCTTCATTAAAAGTAATCTGTGTCAAAAGATTTTGTCATGCAGCATTGTGCAACAGAGAGCACAAGGTTCTTCATGCTGCCGGGTTATTAAGAGGTGCAAATATCAAGATATACTAAATACAGACTTGATTCTGTTTTTGAAATTCTTCAAACATGTGCAGTTTCTTTAGATTATTGCTCTAGATGATTCTAGTCAGTGGGAAAATCATATTGTGAGGAATGTTTTTTTGTCAACTTCAACATGGTTTCTCATTTTTAGGGTGTGCCTCATACATGCAGTGTGTACGTAATCATGTATTGGTTGATATGTGCTTGTCGAGGGCTTTCTTGTTGCATTACTTGACTTCAGGGTGCAATGATCTCAAGTTCATGATTCTGTTTTTGTGTCCTACAGTGTGTCTGCACTTCTCATGATGGTTACATTGAAGAAACTTGCAAGCACTGGGTGTACCCTTATATTTACTATTTATCAGAGCAGTACTGAGGTATTCGGCCTCTTTGACCGGATATGCCTGCTTTCAAATGGAAATACTCTATTTTTTGGAGAAACATTGGCCTGCTTACAGGTAAGCTACATGTTAGATTTCAATTCCTTTTCTATGTGGTTTCTCAGCAAGATAGAGTGAACTTATTGCCTTAAAGGTGTACGAAGGGAATGTTCCTTGAATAAATTTTAATGATTCTATGTTAGGATAGACGTTGAGCTCTTGTGATGTTGGACTGTAAAATTTCAAAATCTTTTTGTTGCGTTGTTTGCTTTGCTAAATTAATCTCTCTTTTCTTATTGAAGCACTTCTCCAATGCTGGATTTCCATGCCCGATAATGCAAAGTCCTTCTGATCACTTCCTACGTGCAATAAACACAGACTTTGACAGGATAATTGCGATGTGCAAAAACTGGCAGGTACTTGTTTTTGTACTTACTGCTGAATGATGGGTCTTCCTCTGCTTAGTGATTGATGGGAGTAGAATGATTCTGTTTCCAGTGGAGATTAGGCCTTTATGATTTGGAATGATATCTGTTTGAGAAGATGAGCAATGCCTTGCTGTGTTTTCCGTCCATATTTTATTAATCCAGCAGTTATATTCTATTTTTGTGTGAGAGAAACTGAGTTTTGGCGCTCAGTCATCTCCAGCCTCTGTTTAAACATTATGTGCATGTTTGGCAGGATGACCATGGCGATCTCTCTTCAGTGAATATGGATACTGCTGTGGCAATACGTACCCTTGAAGCAACTTATAAATCGTCAACTGATGCTGCTGCAGTTGACACAATGATATCAAAACTCACTGAGAAGGTACACATACACGTCTTCTGTTTGTTGCATTGTTTCTTAAGTTTTTGATGGGTAGTTGGTTACAGTTTTTAGCAACATGATATCTGGAGAAAGCTACACATCAAATGGCAGTGCTTAACTTCTTTTTTTGGCTAAAAGCTGTGTATTTGACTTAACTCATAAACTTAAGTGGACAACCATCAGTCCATGCTTAACAAAGCAATTTATTTGCTTGAAGTGTTTTTTTCTTTATAAGTTGTTAGTACTTGAATAAACATATATCGGGCTGGTCATGGAATGCTTTAACTTTGGCCCCCAATGCGTTGTCAGTAATAGTAATTTTCTTTAATAACAATAGCTCACGGTACTCACAGCCTTTGGTTGCTTTACTTTGTAATAGCAAAGTAGAGCAATGAAGCAATAGCAAAAAGAGAGAACTGTTTACTTTGTCTTTCTATGCTGTGCTGCTGATATTAGCCATGTTGCAATCTTCCTAGTGTGGTAGACTCGAGCACTTATGGTTTCATGCTCATCGTTTGAGAGCTGGTGCGCATGCTTTCTGGTAATTTTTTTCCATTTTTTTCTTGTCAGGATCTTCTTGTCTGCTTAACTAAGTGAGTTTTTGCAGGAAGGTCCAACTCTAAAAAGCAAGGGAAAAGCTAGCTGTGGTACCCGAATTGCGGTCCTGACATGGAGATCATTACTTATCATGTCAAGGGAGTGGAAATATTATTGGCTCCGCTTGATTCTTTGCATGCTTCTCACACTCTGTGTTGGCACGGTTTTTTCTGGCTTGAAACATTCGTTGTCTTCTGTGGCGGTGAGTTTCCCTGAAATTGTGGATTTATGTTATCTGGTTGCATTTAGATGTCCTTTGGAAATTTATCAGATTTCTCATCTCACAAGGAACATCTTTGCTATGTGGGCTATTTTTGTGTTATTCTCTGGGCCCACGGCCATTTATTGCTCTCTGAATCTTTAAGATTTGGAGTCTACTCTTGTGGTTCCCTACGAACAACATGCTTGTTTCTACTAATTTCTTCTGTTTTTTTGGCTAATCTCTCATTCTGCAGACAAGGGTTGCAGCAATATTTTCGTTCGTGTCATTTGCTTCCCTCCTTAGCATTGCTGGAGTACCGGCACATATTAAAGAAATCAAGGTAATGCTAACCAACATCCATAAGCTTCATCTGGCTTATCTGGAAAATCCACCGTGATATGATATATTGAGTAACCAGAAAATATCAACTTGCCTAGCCATATCATACTCTGTTAATATTTGAGAACAGGATATTATACTTCATCTCTATGAGAATGCATATTTGCCTGCCTAGTTGACTTCTGTACCTGTAAGGGTCGTTTGCAGGTTGCCCTTGCCTTTTCTGTCTTTTGGGAATGTGAATTTTTTCTCCTATACTATAGCTGTTGAGCTTATGGCATGTTAGTAGCATGTGTGAAAATTTACAGCGGATTTGGGGGATCGTGTATTGGGTGAATGTGTTGTTAGTGAAGGCTGCTGATGTTAGGACATGATTTGCTGATTTGTCCTATCATCTCTTGGAACAATTGCACTTTTATGATGTCATTCACCTTTATCTTGATGACTTTTATCTCCATAATGACCCCTTGATCACGTGGCATAAGCAGATTTTAGGGCATGATATAGAGGATCTATTCTTGCCACAAGAGTGTTTCGGTGGGATGAATGCTGAAAGCTGTGTGATGAAATCCAATTGGTAGTATCAGGGCCCTGGCTATTTTTCTAAAGAAAAGATGAATGTCTATGATTGTGAAAAATCAGTTTGTCCATGTTTATTTAATTATTCAGAAAAATGCCTTTCGTATCTTAGTAACTATTAATTACTTTTTGAATTATGTTAATGATCTAACAACTATATAAATTCTGTGAGTTGCCGTCAGAATAGGAGACCTCGTCATGTGGATATTGTGTTTTCAACCACTCTTCATTTTAGAAATAATTAAATCAGCAGGTTACATATTTAATTGAGAGTTGTAAATGGTCTCCTTGTATGCTAGAAAAAGTCAGCCTTGATAGGGCATTATTAATGTTTATGGGTGGGTGAGATGCTCAAGTGGTGCTAATTGGCAAAGATTAGATACTTGATGGTCCTACTACTTGAATCAGTGTTGCTCTTCGGGCAAGAAATTTATTTGTCCATCTGCTTCAATTTGGCATCCTGAAACACTGCGTTGCTTTCTCCTGTGCAGATATATGCCAGTGAAAAATCGAATCACCATTCTGGACCACTGGTGTTCTTGCTTGGGCAACTTCTTTCCAGCATTCCTTTCCTGTTTCTGATCTCCATCTCGTCAAGCCTCGTCTTCTATTTCCTTACTGGTCTACGAGATGAGTTCAGCTTATTGATGTACTTTGTGCTAAATTTCTTCATGTGCCTCCTTGTAAATGAGGGGCTAATGCTGGTAGTAGCTTCTGTTTGGCAAGATATTTTCTGGAGCATCTTGACATTAGTATCCATACATGTGAGTTGGTTCTATTAAACTCCTGTCTTGATCTTTCCTGTTTAATTTGACATCAATTGATGGGAAAATGCATGGCTTTTCTTCTATCCTTTTGGAGTACTGCTAAATGTCCTGGAGGTAGTCCTTATCATGGTGGACGAGAGAGAGATATTGAGTTGCTCACCAGATTCATAAATTGCTGTTATGCTTGTGGAACATTCTATCTATTTTGGTGCTCATGTGCATAGGCTGGACTAATGGCTTACATCTCTTACTTGTCAGGTGGTAATGATGCTTTCTGCTGGCTACTTCAGAATCCGAGATGCTTTGCCTAGACCATTATGGACATATCCAATATCCTACATTGCCTTTCATACCTATTCTATACAGGTAGAAGCAAAAATGAAACTGCTTAAAAATAGTTTATGATGTACCATTTTGCCTAAGTGACCAACCTTAGCACTTCTCTGTGCTTCCTATCCATGTAATACCATGGAAACACTCTTATCTGCACGAAATTTCCCTGCTTGATTTCCAGCTAAAAAAGGTGAAGAAAACAATTTCTGCTTGTTGTTGACTTGGATATTGGGTTCACGTTGTTCTGGCTAGGAAAACACTTCATATATGTTGTTGGCTTTGGATTGAATCAAATTGAGCTTGGGGGCATATTTGACCCTGTTCTTGCAAAGTAATTCATGTTATTTTTTTGGATAGGGTCTCCTGGAAAATGAATACCTAGGGACTTCTTTTGCCGTGGGGCAGGTGAGGACGATATCAGGTTACGAGGCTATCCAGAACACGTACGACATATCTCGCAACAGTAATTCCAAGTGGGAGAATCTCCTAGTGCTGTTTGTCATGGCAGCTGTTTATCGAATTTTATCATTTTTTCTGTTACAATTTTGCGTAGGAGCAGGCACATCAGTGCGTAGAATTTTCCAGTGTAAACAGGACACGAGCAACACGAGATGAACTGTACAATAAAATTTTTGTTTGGCTTTGGCTCCACATTGTGTTCATCTGCTGCTTGATGCTGCTACAGCCTGTGTACCGTCTGCTATTGTTCCTGCTCTGGTTTCTTCACGATGTTTCGCGTTTTGAAGCTCGCGGACTCATTAATTTGGCAAGACCCTGTCAGGCTCAAACTATTCAAGAGGTATTTTTTTTCTCCATCCATCACTTTTTCACTAAGTGTACATTTTGAGCATTACAAATGTATGTCTGGACCGAGAAGGGCCAGTGACTACATGATCGATCTAAGCATCATTGGAAAGGTGCTCCTTTTGATGAATCCTATCCTTTATGTCCACGATGAACTGATCGAGATATTTCGTCGATGAACCATCGGGCATCAATGCTTCCTCCAGCTTCGTCTTCAGTGCGCCGACTGCGTTCTTGAATTTGCTCCCTGAATCTTGGCTCATAAGCTGGGAGGTTTTGTTGGCGACTTCCTCTCGAGTGGTCTTGTTCCGATCACTCAAATTCAATCCAATTTTCCAATCACCGACCACGAGCTTCCTATTGGTGAACTGATCAGTAAGCAGAGGGAAGCACAGCATTGGCACCCCAGACCAAATGCTTTCCAATATTGAGTTCCACCCACAATGGGTCAAGAACCCGCCTATTGCTGGGTGGCTCAACACTGCATTTTGATTGCACCAAGGTATTATGATTGCCCGGTCGCCGAGCTCTTGCTTGAATCCATCAGGCAGCGGATCGGTGTCTTCGGAGCTCACGATGTCGGTCCGGAGCACCCAGACGAAGTCGACCTTGCTGAGCAAGAGCCCATGGGCAATCTCCTCCAGGTCCGGCCTCGACAAATGGGCATAGCTCCCGAACGACACGTACAGGACCGAGCCGGGGGCTTGGTGTCGAGCCACTGTGAACAGTCTGACTCGGGCCACAGGCTTGTGGCCACGTCGCTTCTGGTGAAGCCCTCCGGGAACATGGGCCCGATCGAGTAGAAGGGCTTCTGCTCCTGCAGGGCCGCCACGGTGCCGGGCTCGAGCTCTTGGACGGTGTTGCAGAGGATGAAATCCGCTGCCTTGACGTCCTGGAAGCCGTTGAAGATGATCTGGTGACAGGTAGATGACGTGTCGCTCTCCTGGAGATACGACGTCATGTCCTTTGGCTGTAGGGGCGGCACTCCTGGGATGTAATCTATCGGGTCCTCACGACAATCTGATCAGGTAAAATCTTTCAAATTCAGATCTGTTGACGTTGAAACATGCACATGCACGTGAGATCGAAAACATGGCAGACATCTTAGCCATGCAAACGCGAAACGTGAATTTTTACCCTGGCAAGCGAAGTGGCCATTGATCCGAAGGAGATCCATGTGATAATACAACGTGAACACCAGCGCTGGTTCCGTCCAGAACGACACGTACAACAGCCCGAACTTCTCCGCCACCTTGGACGGCCACACGAAGAACGTGTCAGCGATCAAGAAGTCGGCCCCCTCGCCGGGTGTTGCGACGATGTTCCCCACGATCTCCTCCACGTGTGCCGAGAACACGTGCAGGAGCGACGCCATGAACTGGTCGTGGTTTAGCGACCGGTCGAACCCCACTGGCAAGCCGTCTGACACGGTGGTGTACCGTATGTCGAGCCCCGATCTGTGCACGTTGGCGAAGATGTCATAGGAGCCATTGCCGTCGCCGTCGCCGTCCGGTTTCTGATCGAGGGCTTTGACGGTATGGTGGTGGATGGATTGCGTGTTGATGAAGGTGACGGCGAAGCCCCTCGACGCGAGCTTGATGGCCAGGTGCACCGACGGGTTGACGTGGCCTTGGAGAGGGTAAGGAATGATGATGGCGTGAGGCTTTCTATGGTTGTCTGCCATGCCGTTTCCCAAAGCAAGAGAGAATTATAGCAAGTGTATGTGTTTGGATGCGTATGTGCACGAGTACATTTTAAGGAAGTTTTGAGGACGATTGAGGTTTTTTACAGCCGAAGGTTTCGGCTCATTTTTGGCTCACTCGCTTGTTTCCATTTGAGGACAGGAAATCTGCGGGCATTCGCTCGCGACTCCCGGCACGCCATACGATTTCCCAAAGAGGGTTTGACCCAAAATTTTCATGCATGACTTGACGTTCCGAGCTTCGTATCGGATGAGAGAGGTCCGGAGCGATTTATAAATAAACACCCAGATGTCATCACCTCGTGTGGCTACTCGAATACTCCTTCAGAGAACTTGGTCCACGTAGAATGGATTGGGTCGTTGTAACTTATATATGATATCAGAGCAAGACCTCGCCAGTAGGAGTTTTTTTTTTTGGACAAGCGCCAGTGGGAGTTTGGTTTGTGGATAAAGTGGGCCCATACTTTATCTAGCCAGGGATCGATTGCCAGGGTGGGAGGAATTAGACAAGATTTGGAGGATGTCGGAGGGGCTGGGAATGAACCGTATGAGTTACTGATGAGGACTTTAACTCTTCGAATGGGAGAGTTTGTGATATCTTAAGACCCCATGTTGGATGGAAGAGACTCGTCGAGTTATCAATGAGTAAGCATCCACCCTTGATTAGTCATCCCCTTATATAATTAATCAGATGGAATGAGCTGAGTTGTTATGTAATTATCCATCACCCCCTCTATGTTTATGGAATTTAATGTATATAAGTGTACTTGGGAATTTATTTAGATATTTAGTCATCTCCATATATATCAAGGGATTCGAGCAATTCATGATGTAGATTATCACGTGGTTCGAGTTCGGACTTCCAAAGGTCAATTGATAGCAAGAAGTGGCATCTGTAATTTAGTTGTCAGAGTCATGTCTCAGTGAATTACATGGGATTCATGTGAGATCCACTTGATTAAAGAGATCCCAATAGATTAATTCATACAAAGCAGGAATTACACAGTAAGTTTTGATAATTTAGAAGTTGTAGCATGGATGAAAATTGTCCATAATATACATAGATTTGATGCAAGTGAAAGCTTGAAAATTCAATATAAACAAATTATATCCATTAGAATGAAAGAAACATATATACATTGTCTGATGGCTTGTCAAGGTGTTAGTGCAATTAAAACTAGGGATTTGCATTATATCAACTAAATCAGTCACGGCCTCTTTCATAGTTTTTTTTTTTTTTTTTTTTTTGGTAAAAACTTTCATAGTTTATTGATATAGCGATGGTGCACAAAAATGGAAAAATTATTTTAAAAGTTATAAATCCATTATACTTTTACCAGTTTAGTACTCAATTATTTGATTTTGTTAATTAAGTTGAGTACTATATTATTTGATTTTGTTAATTTGGTTCCAAACCTTTCCACATTTTAAACCACTAATGTGGATGCTAGTCATCTTATGTGATACAATCAACGTCAACGTAACTAATTTTTAATAATATTTTAATGTTTTTTTGATTTATTATTTATTTTGTTTTTCATTTTTTCTTCTCTTTTCCTTTCTTTTTTTTTTAAGTTTGGGGGGGGCGGTGAGGTGGGGCCCTCATTGACCGCACGTAAGGACTAGGATGTCCTCACCCATTGCCGGTGAGGTGGACCAAATCTGGGCAAGGGCTGTGACCATCATTTGTGGTCAGTGAGAGCATTGTGGCCTTGCCAACGATTAGTGGGGGCTTCACTGCCTTGGACATAGTTTAAAAAAAAAAAAAAAAAAAAAAGAAGAAAAAGAGAAGAAAAGAAAAGAATAATAAATAAATAATTTGAATTAAAATAAAAAATGAACAAAAAAAAATTGTTTATGTCAGTGCCACCCATATTACATAGTATGTAGAACATATGACATTCATGTTAACGATTTTTTGTGAAAATTAGCCAGATTAATTCAATTGATAAAATGTAAAAATGTTTGTGATTCAATTGGCAAAATTAAAAGATTTATAACTATATTGGTAAGAGCGTAGTAGGTTTAAGATTTTTTGGACAATTTTTCAGAAGATGGTTAGTGTTTTGGGGGGAGGGGGAGATTTTATGTGTTCATTTGTCTTTTGTCCATACTTCATTCTCATTTACAAACTCCATCACATCACATGTGAGGAGGCTCCCCCATTTACGGAGAAATTGTCTAATCAATCTCAAATTATTGTACGGATGTCAATTTAGTCATAATTTTTTTTTATCAGTGTAGTCAAACATATATGCACTAATTTAGTTATTGACTAACTTTCGCTAGAGATCTCTGACATAACGTACGGACAATTGATAATGAATGGACTGTTATGCTAGTAATTTTTGACAAAAATATGTAAAAATGACTAAATTAGATTTTCGCACAAAAAATTATGATTAAGTCAAAAAGTTCATGACTGAATTGACATTTCATAAGATAAGTTTAGGGATAATAAGATAATTTTCCCTTGTACATTGCGTATGTAATGCATTAGAAGATGTCAAACGGGCCAATAACCCAAAAGACCCGTCAATAGCCCAATTTTCGGTCAATATGGTCCATATTCCCACCCCGCACTCAATGAGGAAAGCAAAATGAAGAGAATATCCATGGCACCTTCCGTTTTAAAAGAGGGTAGATAGTTTGGTACAACCAACCTGCCCAAAATAATTTGAAAAATATGCATTTATCAATTTCATTTATTTCAATTCATTTTTATGATATAATTTCAATTATAATAAACAAATCCTTTTATCCGTGATTTCTCGCATTTACTTTAATTTTCATTTTGCCTTTCTCAATATGCGTTAACTTTGAAAAATTCTCTAAAATTATGTTTATTTAATCAGGTTTCCAACTGCGCCCGAAGTCGGATCTTGGAATTGTATGGACGTTAACCCTAAGCTAAGGACCTAAATTATCTAAACAAATACAACAAGACGACCTAGGATTACTCGCCCTTCGTTAGGTGTCGAATTTGACAAATCAAAGGTTCCTTCCCGCGGAAAGGGCTCGTTGACGGGGCCCCCCAAAAAAACCGCGTGGCCGTGCCCGCGTATCGAGATCCGCCACGTGGAATTTCCACGCAAGACATCCGCCACGGCGGCGACCTCGTCCGGGCGCTCTCCGCAGGTGCGGCTGAAAAACGTTTTCCCTCGAGAACCACGACGCTTTCCATCTTCTTCACGTTGAAGAATTGGAGTTCATCGGTTCTTCTGATCCTGCGAAATCCTTCCTCCCATGGATTCTCCGAGCATCTTCGGGCTCCTCGACCGTTAAGGCCGCCGCCGCCGCCGCCGCGATAGTTTTGAGAAGCTGGCGGACCGGGCGATGGCGTCGATCGCCGCCGCGGCCTCGTCGCTGATGAACGGCGAGCGGGCGGTGGTGCTGCTCTTCGTGCTGCGCGTCCTCTCCTCTCTCCCTCCCTGCCTCCTCTCCCACGGCCTCGCTCTCTGCTCCCTCGCCGCCGCCGCCTTCCACGTCGAGATTCGCCTCGAGAACTCGTCTTCCCTCCTCCGATTTAAGACCAGGTAAAAATTCTTGGCGGCCCTCTCGAATGTTTTGATTTTTTCCCGTTCTCTCAATTCAAAATGAATTTTTTTTTTTCGGATGTGATGTTCTTGCACTTCAATTTTGCTCTGTGCGGTTTCTGTGGTTTAACTTGGATCAAATTTCAGTTGAAGAAATTCTTACCTTTTACCAAAAAAAAAAAATTCAGTTGAAGATTTCTGGACTTACATTTACTACAGTCCTTATCGTTGTGTCATTCTGTTGAAGCTTAGGCTACTGAAATCGTTATGCAGTCGGAATTGCGAGTGATGACTGGCTTGCACTTGCCTTGCGTCTTCTCATTTGCCGAGAGTGTGATTAAATTCTGTTATAAGATGCTTTAGTTGTGTTAAGCTCCATTTGCAAAATCAATTGATTACAAATTGAGTTGAAATCTTCAATCGGGAGCAGCTGAGACAGCACCGGTCATAAGCTTATAATGGAAGTTTTGCTTGCCCTTTGTTTTGACAACTGAGTCGATGAAGTAGTCAGAATGCAATTGATGAATGGCTTGGCTTTGTGTTTTATTTCAGGCCTGGTGCCTCATCTGGAATACTCTTGGCGGCAGTTACTCTTCCTACTGTTTTGATCTCAAAGTTGATACAGCTATCTAGAGCAGTCTCACCCCACCAAGTCAGCTATGAGGGTATGAGCATTGTGCCACCGTAGCTTCTCTTTGCATTGTGAGACACGTAGCACACATTGCACGTTCCTTTTTTTATTAGCAGTGCTCTGGCACAATACCTGATTCACCCATATACTCAGTGACTGCTGAGAAGTGACAAGTAATCATTAAACTCTTCCGTTTTGTTGCAGATTTTGAATATTTGAAAATGCTGTACTGGGCTGCATCTGTTAGCTCCTTTGGTGTGCTTGTTTTCCTTTATTCAGCTCTGCAGCATTCACCTGACAAGGCCTATCCCCCTTCATCAAATATCCAGTCTACTTCATGGCTCATGTCATGTTGCATTGGCCTCTATGCTGCATTATGTTGTGTCTCCCTTGCCATTATGTCTAACTTCGGTAAGTATCTCATCAAAGATCTCCCTCAACCTCTCATTCTTAGCTGTTGTTCAATTTTCAGAAGATCATTTTATGGGTACTAATTCTTTTAAGCATACCTGTATGGCCTTTAACATAAGCGCTGAAGAATCATATTCATAGTACTACCTGAGTTGGCGTGTTTGTATAACTTAGGTTTAAATGTGGCATCTTTTAACTTATCAGCTACAGATGCTTAACGTTTCGATGCTTTCACGGTTCTTTTGCAGGTTTGCAACTTGCATTCAACTTATTTTGGGTGGTCTGTCATGGATTTGCAGCTGTGAAGCTAATTCAGCATCTTCTGAATACTTTTCCATCCTGTGCTTCTGTTGGTATGCATTTTGTCTAGGCCTCTGGCAATCACCCTCAATGAATGAAATTTACATTTTTGTCTCTTAGTCGGCCCTAGCTTTGAAGACGGTCGAGGCTAGAATGTTAGAGCAGTACAGTTTAGTGGCTCAGTCACGGGCAGAGACCAACCCTGTGGATGCATCGTCATGGGAAATGGCTGGGGTAGAGTAGAGATGTCCTAAGATTCTATTGGTTTCAGTGAAATTTTTGTTTCTCTTCTTGAAGGTTTTAGTTCTGTTCCATCTTTTCAGGTGAAGCCCTTTTGTTGAGTGCCGGGATAGTTCTCTACTCTGGTGACATGCTAGCGTGTACATTCACAAAGGTTAGGATTCTTTTCTTACAAAGGTTTTTGAGCCTATGAAGAATGAGGATCTTTCTTTTGCCATTCTTGGTGACTTGCATGACTAGTATCAGATCATCAGTAACCACTTTACTTTCAACAGATTAATGAAAGATTTGTTTCATTCAATTTGGTTTCTCCATGGTATTCAACAAACAGAAGTGAGAGGAGCATAATCATCCAGGTATGATGATTGGGTGTTTGTGCGTCTCATAGTTTCTGGTCTGGAAAGATATTAATTGGAGATGTTCGTAATGCAGAGCGTGCTACTTGCTCTTCTTGTTTTTCCACTTATTTTTAAATTGCTGCTGCGACTTTGGGAATGCCCTTCGACTATGACCTCCGATGCAAGGACACTGAGCGAAGTTAGAAGATCTCTCTTGTTCTTTGGATCCCTTGCATGTATGTTGATTGTTATCGCCCCTTCTTGGATGCAGTTCGCTCAAGATTTTCAGTCACATCCTTTTTTATGGTAATAACTCTCTCATGTTGCAAGTCTCTTATGAGTTGCTGGAAGTTCTCTAAATTTTAAACAGCACAGTCTGGGTTTTATCTTTTCCTTTCTTCCATCCCCATTTGTAGACAACCCTTGCTTTTTTCGGGGGGTTGGGGTCTTGATTCTAGACAGTGGCTGATCACTTTTAATGGTTTACACAGAATATGAATCACTCAGCTTCATCTCATGGCAATATGTTCTTATTCTTGAATGCTTTTGTGACTGCAGGGTCTTTTCATTTGTTTTTGGGGAACCAGTGAAAAGACTATCACTGTGTGTCTATT
Organism: Eucalyptus grandis; assembly: GCF_016545825.1. Taxonomy (NCBI): domain Eukaryota; kingdom Viridiplantae; phylum Streptophyta; class Magnoliopsida; order Myrtales; family Myrtaceae; genus Eucalyptus; species Eucalyptus grandis. Next base: position 41,931,003 of record NC_052613.1, read on the forward strand.
GGGTGTGTTTGATATATGCATCAGTTATCAAGTTTTACAACATTTCGAAGAATAGCAAGGTTGAAAGGATACTTCTCCGGAAATATTACCATCTAATGGCTGTTTCAATGTTTTCCCCTGCTCTTATCTTACAGGTGATTTGGACTTTGAAGCAGAATTTGTTGTCATTTTTACAGTAACCTCGTCATCTATGCAGTTTATTTTTCTCATACTTACTGATGACTTGACTGTTACTTTCAGCCTGAGTTTCTTGATCTTGCATTTGGGGCAGCTTTGGCAGTTTTCCTGGTTATAGAAATAATCCGAGTAAGTGCATGAGATTTTGGACTCCATATTCTTGCCTGATCCTTGTCCTTTAGTGTATATTCCTTAACATATATCCAGTGGTGTATTAAAGCTTATGTCTGTAATCTGTATGATATGAAGCTGGAGACAGAGAGTGAGGATTCTCCTTTCAGTCATTTTGGCCATGTTTTAAAATTAATTATGTAAAGAAGACTGCACCTATTCTGTCTATGTACATCTCGTGGTTCATCTGTTTCTGTTTTTAAAATTAATTGGTTGACCATAGTTTTGCAAATGTATATATAATTTTCTACAGCCTCTTTCCAGGGAGTTGCAATTACTTTTTAGACCCTGCTTTCTACAGCCTATTCTGTTGATCTACATCTTATGGTTCATCAGTTTCTGTTTATAAAATTAATTGGTTGCCCATCGTTTTGCAAATGTGTATATAATTTTCTACAGCCTCTTTCTACGGAGTTGCAATAACTTTTTAGACCCTGCTTTCTTATTCAGGTTTGGAGAATATGGCCTTTGGGAAAACTTGTTCATCAGTTCATGAATGCTTTCACTGACCACCGTGACTCTGATCTCCTTATTGTCAGGTGCAATTTCCTTAAAGCTTAAATTCATGGTTCTGTAATATAATAGAGGTAACTTTATCTGATTTTGTTTTATTTGTCTGTAATTAGCCATTTTTCGCTATTATTGGGTTGCGCTCTACCTATGTGGCTGTCTTTTGGATACAACGATCGCCCACTTGCTCCTTTTGCTGGAATTTTGAGCCTTGGAATTGGAGATACCATGGTGAGGGCATATTACTTTGTATTTGTTAATCATGTATTATTTCCTTGTCCTCTTATTATAAGAAATCTACTTGATTTTGAATTTCCAGTATAATTAATTTCTTCCTCATCATGGAAGACATATTAGCTTAATCATCAGGTAAAGCCTGCTGAAATTAGTCATAAGAAGGGTCAAGACTGAACTAAAAGCATGAGATCTTCCAAATTTAAAATCTAGAACTGAATGAACTGAGTAAATTCGCTGCATAAGTGATGGTAACAGACAGATCCTAAGAACCTATTTTTCCGTTTTTCATCTATTAGACAATCTTCATGAATTGCTTATTTACAGTAATCATCTATTTGTGCATCTGGTGTGTAATAAGGGCAGATGTGGAAACATGTATGTTTAGAATTTATCCAGTGCTGGAATTTACCGTCTTTTTGCTACTTGGCATTCTGCATTTTGGCTATCCAATTCATTTTACAATTATATTCAGGCATCATTGGTTGGTCACAAGTATGGGGTTCTCAGGTGGAGCAAAACTGGCAGTAAGTGTCCTTATTAATTTGGTTGCTGGCTCCTTGTTGAGGTAACTGATGCATGAAACCTACTGTTTATTCAGAGAAAACAATTGAGGGTACTGCAGCTGGTATAACTTCTGTCCTGGTTGCATGTTCTGCTCTCCTTCCACTTTTGGCATCAACGGGTTATGTTATGACACAGGTCTCTCTCTCTCTCTCTCTCTCTCTCTGTGGGTTTGTATGCACGTGTGCTTGTGTGTGCCCTTGTGACAAAGTGCACAGTGCTCACACATGGATGGCTCTGCAAATACAGAGACAGCGTGCCTTCTGTTTTCTGTGCCTGATAATTACTGGCTAGGGAAGGGTTAGAAGACTTTTCAGCTTTGAATGATCTTTTAGAAGTATAATGTTCAGTAGAGTGGTAATTCTTTTACATACCCATAAGAATCAGCTTGCAAAGTCCATGTGACTGGAGCCATGTGTTCTGCATATGGGTATGATTGTCACTGCTGAGAGAATTTTGCTGTTTGCTGGGAGATTTTTGAGTTTATGATATCTTCTGCGTTTCTGCCCTCTTGGTAGTAAGTAGCGATGAAGTTGTGCTTCAACTCTGATGTAAGTTTCCAAATTTGTGCAGCACTGGTTCTCTCTTCTCCTGGCCGTAACTGCAAGTGGTTTGTTGGAGGCCTACACGGCACAATTGGACAACGCATTCATCCCATTAGTCTTCTATAGTCTCCTCTGTTTGTAGATGCAGCTTTTTATCTCCTTCCAGAAAGATGCACGATGAAAGCAGTGTGCTTGAGGTCGGGCATGTAATTTGTAGATACTCAACACCTCTCTTAGGTAGATACTAGTAATACTAACAATTCATACAGGGTCATGAATCGCAATCAGGTCCCCTAGATAGGTTTCAAACTAACAAAACATATTATTTACACTGAGAGCATCCATACAAGATTGAATACCCGCATTTGGAGAAGCGAAGCATTGGAGACGGCATTCATTCTTTCGGAGTTTTAGAGACGATCGAGGATTCTTCTTTTATTCTTTGTGTATTGGCTATAGGGAATCTGATGTAAAAATTCCTGCGTCACATGATGTCCAAATAAGAAATAAATAGATGATGCATTTGCCTTCTCACCGTTCTTTCTGTTCTGTGTTCCTCATATCTGATATCAGTATCTTGCCTCATGGCCATCTCCTGACTCTCTCGATTTTCGTCATTATAGTATATTACAGCATCCACGCAATGTACGAGCATAACTATAAGATTAAATTACTTGAAATCAGCACAAAAGAAAATATCAGAGTAGTAAAGTTCGACTGATTCTGTGGCCGGCGAAATTGTAGTCGTTACGTGGACCAATTGCTCACTTGCCTTCGGGCTTTGACATGTCCAGATCACATGCGCTTTTCTACTTTAGTCATGGAACGAACTTTAAGGTGGAGCCATCATGAACCCGAAGGTCCCGAACCCAGACGGTGAGCCCCAACAGCTAAATTTGTGGGAAAATTCCAAATGACAGTTTAAAATGAATCTTGGGTCAAATAATGATATAAAATGTTTTCATATTTTTTATAAATAAAACCAGAAATAGATGTTATTCAAATAACCGTTTGAAGTTGTCATGTTAGTCTTAAATAAGGGCTTGACCTCATTGATTGTGGATGACATTTTTGTCCTCTAATTTTATTTTTATTTTCTTTCGTTGTTTTGTTTCTTTATTCCCTTTTTTATTTTTTCATTCCAAAAAAGGAAAAAAAGGTTTTTTTAAAATAAAAAAAAATAGGCAAGCCCCACCTACGGTTGCTACCCCATTGCTAGTGGGGTATCAAACATGGCTAGTAGGGTCATTAGCACCTCGGCGAGGGTCAGGCCCTTGCTAGAATCAAGAGAGGGTGATGTCTACAAGCAAGAGGGTTGGGGTAGCCACTTGCCTGCGTTTTTTCTATTTGACTCATGCTTTCTTTTCTTTATTTTTTAAATTATTATTATTTTTTTCCCTATTTTTAGTTTGTCTTTTTATGGAAAAAAAGAAAATAAAAAAAATATAAAGGACGGAAATGCCCTCGATCGGCCAATGAGATCAAGCCTTTTTTTGACATTAACATGGCTATTTGAAATGAGATTTATTTCAAACCCTTAATTAAGAAAATTGAGAACATTTTGGGCCTTTATTTAAAATTCTCCCAAATTTTATGTAATCACTCGGCACCTTAGGAACTCAGCCGCAGTGCACCTTGAGGTCAACTGAGCAGAGCACAAGATGAACTCTCAATGATTT